>NC_090267.1:334982611-336182611 GCF_040414725.1 Anabrus simplex | reverse complement strand
AGAACGAGTGGCTGCGTGGTTTGGGTCACGTAGCTGTCAGCTTGCATTAGGGAGATAGTGGGTTCGAATCCAACTGTCGGCAGCCCTGAAGATTGTTTTCCGTGGTTTCATACCAGGCAAATGCTGGGGATGTATCTTAACCAAGGCCACAGTCTCTGCCTTCCCGTTCCTATACCTTTCTTATCCCATCGTTGCCGTAAGACCTGACTGTGTTGGTGCGACATAAAGCAAATAAAAAATAAAAAACTCACCCAGACTTAGTAGACGTACCGGAAATGGCTAGTGTAGCAAAGCGAGGATGATGGCGAATACAAGACCCTCCCAGAAATAATAATAATAATAATAATAATAATAATAATAATAATAATAATAATAATAATAATAATAATAATAATAATTGTACCGGGATGTACAACTCTACGCCGCACATTTAAATCTTGCGCCTAAAAGAACTCCTCTACAGGAGAAACATTGAACTTGAAACTAGACCTATTTAAACCTTTTCTCAGAAGATGTCACTACCGTAATTTTGTCATTGTGAAGTTTCCAGTACTATGTGAATTTCTACTTGTTTTGTTTTCCGTTCATCAAGAAGTTTGGACATTCTCTCATAGATGTCACCGATAAGATAGGTCTTATGGGGACGATGGGACAGGAAAAGACTAGGAGTGGGAAGGAAGAGGCCGTGGCATTAATTAAGGTACAGCCCCAGCATTCACTTGGTGTGAAAATGGGAAACCACGGAACACCATCTTCAGGGCTGGTGATAGTGGGGTTCGAACCCACTATCTCCCGAATACTGGATACTAGCCGCACTTAAGCGACTGCAGCTATCGAGCTCGGTACTAGTATCTTTCAAGTAGCACATATGCATACACATATTTATACGTGAAACTTGATTCGAATTATTCTGAATCCTAAAATTTTGGCATTTATGAGAACGTAGGTGTACTGCTGATTTTATTTCAACTAGTGCTTACGTAACAGTTGGAATACCGACAAGAAATCGAAGTCAGAGTTGAGCGAGTGCGAAGTGTGTTCATAAACAAAAAGACCTACTGTGCAGCAAGCAACTCAGTCGTGATCTTAGAGTTCATATTCTCAAATGTTATGTCTTTCCAGAATAACGGCAAAAATTAGAGTCATTTGAAATGTGGTGTTACAGGCGTATGCTTCGCGTCGTGGATTAAAAAGATCAGCGATGCTGTAGTGATGGAGTAGACGAATGAAACAACTGAGGTTCTCCTTCCCCTCAAGGATCGTAAACGTATATTTCTCGATCATATTGTGAGGAGAAAGAAGTATAAACTCTTGCAGTTGGTATTCCTTGGTAAGATTACAGGCAAGCGTGGACCTGGGAGACGTCACACATCATGGCTTGGAAATCTACAAAATTGGTAAGAAGAAAATACAAATTTACTTCGGAAAGTTACAAAACCGATAATTCAAAGTGATACAATGATGCCTAACCTTCGATAGAAGAAGAAAAAGAAGAAGAAATGCGTATGTCGTTACTCTAAAGTTAAGGTTTACGGTATGGAACTTTGGCTGTAGTCCCTACTGACTATACACATTGAGGCTCAAGAGAGTGTGTATTAGAACTTGCGGTACTAGTATTGAGACTTGGGCAATCAATACTGCCCCACAGTCTTCTAGCAAGAGAGAAAATAGCTGTCGGCGCTCCTTCTTTTATTTGTTCTTACAAGTCTCAAGTCTGTAATTGAAAAGGCGGGTCTGTCTCCAGCTATTGTCCTGGCACTGTCACGTCTATGGTAATGTAAGGTCTCTGGTTCAGACCTTAGCAGCAGCTGACTACGCTCGTGACGTGTGTGGAAATCACGGTCTTTCAGGTGCAGAGCGAGAGAAGGTTCCTAGTTCACCAGGAATTGTGATCAGTTTCGATCTCAAGAACGAAGGAATGTTTAACCTGACATGGGTGTGATATATCTTCCTTCCCTGTCTACCCATCTAACCCCTGGCTCCTCACCATCAGTTCTCCGTAGCTCAACTTGGTGATTCTCTTTTCCTGTGTGCCGGCCTGAGTGGCTCAGACGGTTGAGGCGCTGGCCTTCTGACCCCAACGTGGCAAGTTCGATCCTGGCTCAGTCCGGTGATATTTGAAGGTGTTCATAATCGTCAGCCTCGTGTCAGCAGATTTACTGGCACGTAAAAGAACTCCTGCTGGACTAAATTCCGTCATCTTGGCCTCCAAAAACCGTAAAAATGGCAGTTTGTGGGACGTAAAGGCAAACAAAATAATAATAATAATAATAATAATAATAATAATAATATTAATATTATTATTATTATTATTACGTAGGTCGAGTCATAAGTCATGGCAACTATTTTTTTCTCGCGAAAAGGTGACAACACGGAAAATCCTTAGATATGCATTTGGAAACGTACGGTATGTACTTTCGTATGATGCCACTAGATGGTGTATGTAAACAGCAGTGTGTGTCTAAGCATGCTCCCAAGTTCAGTGTGTGAGTGAGAGCGTCACAAAATGGAAGTCAACAACCAGGAGCCCCCTTATTCGCCTGATCTGAGCCCATGTGACTATGATCTAATCCCCAAAGTCAAGAAGCCATTACGTGGACATCGTAACAGCATTTCGGAGAGAGGTGTCACACGTTAGCGAGACACATGCAGCGAATGGTATTCAGCATTTGCCCCACCGCTGACAACGCACAGTGGAAACCTTGGGTGATTATTTCGAAGGTCTTTAACCAGTGGAGGCCTGTCCTTTGTATGTAGTCTTGTGTATTTGCTGTCTATACAACAATAGAACAATGTTTACCAATGGCCTGTGTTCTGTCACTTTCCTACGAGAATCTCTTGAAGTCTGAATTTGTCTTCAGGCACTGTGCATAAGTACATGCCGTATATTTCCAAATGCATATCTTAGGTGTGCCGTGTTGTCTCCTGTTCGCGAGAAAAAAAATAGTTGCCATGACTTATGACTCGACCCTCGTATCATCATCATCATCATCATCATCATCATCATCATCATCATCATCATCATCATTATCATCATCATCATCATCATCATCATCATCATCTTTTGTCCGCCTCTGTGGAATAGTGGTTAGCGTGATTAGATGCCACCCCCGGAGGCCTGGGTTCGATTGACGGCTCTGCCACGAAATTTGAAAAGTGGTACGAGGGCTGGAACGGGCTCCACTCAGCCTCGGAGGGTTCGATTCCCTCCTCAGATATCCTCGAAATGGATTTCCTTCTTTGTTCCCACTTCTCGAAATTATCCTTGTTCTCATTGATCTTGAATTTCGCCTTGATCACTCCCTCTACACTATGGGTCTGCAAGTATTTGAGAAATACAGTATACAGTAGAACATCTTTAAGACGGCAAGATGATAAATAAAAAATGGTCTCTTTTTGCTAGTGGTTTTACGTCGCACAAATACAGATAGGTCTTATGGCGACGATGGGATAGGAAAGGTCTAGGATTTGGAAGGAAGCGGCTGTGGCCTTAATTAAGGTACAGCCCCAGCATTTGCCTGGTGTGAGAATGGGAAACAAGGAAAACCATCTTCGGGGCTGCCGATAATGGGATTCGAACCCACTATCTCCCGGACGCAAGCTCACAGTCGCGCGTCTCTAACCGCACGACCAACTCGCCCGGTAAAATCGGTCTTTTAGAGGAGTGGTCTCCTTAGGGGAATATCAAACAACAACAACAACTACAACAACAACAACAACAACAGCAGCCGGGCTGAGTGGCTCAGACGGTAGAGGCACTGGCCTTCTGACCCAAACTTGGCAGGTTCTATCCTACTCAGTCCGGTGGTATTGGAGGTTTTCATATTCGTCAGCCTCGTGTCAGTAGAACGGGACTAAATTCCCGCACCTCGGCGTCTCCGAAAACCGTAAAAGTAGTTAATCGGATGTAGAGCTATTATTATTATTATTATTATTATTATTATTATTATTATTATTATTATTATTATTATTATTATTATTATTATTACAACTACTTCTACTCTTATTTCTTCTTCTTTTCATCAGATCAGTATTTTTTTGGTAATTCCTCCCTCTTCAAGTATGAACATTTTTTACTAGGCTAAAACATAAAGACGTCAGGTACAAGCTATCTTTCTTTTTATGAGTTCTTCTAGTTCATGAGAACATTTTTCGGAACTGCTTCTTCTTCTTTTCTGATTCTTCATGTTAATACACTTCTCTTCTTCTACACACAGCACAGCTCACCACCAACCACCAAAGAAACACATCATAGTGAATACGTCCTCGTTAGGGAGGACATCCGCCCGTAAATCTGAGTCAACTCAACAATATGTGCCGACCCCAATAAATTAAAAAAGGGCAGGAAGTAGAAAAATATTTATCAACCAAATAACAATAAAACAATGGTATTTCGTTATCTTCACACTGATGGCAAATTACCCGTTATTATTATTATTATTATTATTATTATTATTATTATTAATTTTTTTTAACAAGCGAATGGACCACTAAGGATCACGCTACAACTTCATTTCTTTCTCTTCGTGTGGAGTTTTCTCTGTGTCCAATACTCCTTCATGCGTTCGCTGGCCTGCTTCCGTTGTTCATCTGTCCAGGCCCTTCCGGTCTTCCTAGTTCTTCCTGCGGCTTGAACACCTTCCAAATTCTTCAGTGTGTTCCTAAACGCATTCCTTTCTAATAGCTGGTCTTCCAAGATGCTTAACCTTTCCATATCCTTCTTCGTTTCCTTAATTCATGCTGTAGTGGTCTTTTTTCTCCAGAAGTAATCAAATATCTGTTTGGTAAGTCTGTTTGCGTTCATTCTGTATAGATGTCCAAGAAACGCCAGCCTCCTTTTCTTCATGGTCTCTGAGATTCTTTCCACCTTCTGGTAAACTTCGTTGTTACTCCGAAGTTTCCATCCGCTTTCAGTTTGGACAGCTCCCATAATTTTTCTGAGGATTCTTCTTTCTAGGACTTCTAGCTTCTCCAGCTTGTAGTTCATGGACAGGCATTCACTGGCATACAGGCATTCTGTTTTGACTACGGTGTTGTAATGTTTTAATTTGGAATTCCAAGATAAGCACTTCTTATTGTAGATGTTTTTTGTCAAGCCATAAGCTCTCTCCATTTTTGAGATCCGATCTTCCACTGCAGCTTTTTCTAATCCATTCTCCTGTATCGTCTCACCAAGGTACTTGAACTTCTTGCCCCTTTCTATCCGTCCTATCTCTGTTTCCAAGAATTTTGGTCCATCTTTGATGTTCGTCATGAATTTGGTCTTTTCTGCTGAGATCCTCAGTCCTGTTTGGCTGGCGATTCTTTCCAAGAGGTTGATCTGGATGGTTGCGACCTCTGGACTTACTGATAGTATAGCAAAGTCGTCAGCGAAAGCCAAGCAGTTGACTTTAATCCCACCTGATTTTCTCCCTAGACAGATCGGGATTATCCCTTGATGTTCAAGTTCTGAGTTCCATATTCTCACTATCTTTTCTAGGACACAGTTGAATAGGTGTGGGGATAGTCCATCCCCTTGCCTCACGCCTGTCTTGATTTCAAATGATTGTGAGAGATGCCCGAAGAATTTTACCTTGGAGGTTGTGCCTGTTAGGGTCTCTTTGATTATATTTGCCAGTTTGGTTTTGACTCCAAATTCCCTAATGATCTTATCCAAGGTCTCTCTGTCCACCGAATCGAAGGCTTTTTTGAAGTCTATAAACGACACCACAATTTTCTTACCACTCAACATTCTGTGGCGGAGTATTGACTTCAGGTTGAAAATTTGTTCGATACAGGAGCGGCCTTTCCTAAACCCTGCTTAGTATTCCCCTAGTTGTTGGTCCAGATTACCTTCTATTCTATTAAGAAGCAGTTTTGAGAGAATTTTATAGGCGATCGGGAGGAGGGACACGCCTCTATAGTTGTTGACATCCTGCTTGTCACCTTTCTTATGCAGCGGATGAATAAGTGCTGTTTTCCATTCTTCTGGGATTGTCTCCTTCTCCCAGATTTCCTTGATGATTTGGTGAAGATCATCTAAGATTTCCGGTTCTGCCCATTTCAACATTTCTGCCGTTATTGAGTCCTCTCCACTTGCCCTGTTGTTTTTGAGGTTTTCAAGAGCTTCCTTGACTTCATCCTTTGTTGGTGGTTCGTCATCTTCTGAGTTCTCTGGTATGTCTGGAAATTCTAGTTTAGAGGTTGGGGAAGGACAATTCAAGAGAGTGTGGAAGTATCTGGCTAATATCTCACAGTTTTCTTGGTTTTTCAGTCCAATTTTACCCTGTTCGTTTCTGAAGCTCAAACTTGGCGCTTGGTATCCTTTGAGTTTTCTCTTGAAGGTCTGATAAAAGTCTCTGGAATTGTTCTTGACAAAGTCGGTCTGGATCTCTTCCAGTTGAGCTCTTTCAAATGATCGTTTAGTCCTTCGAAATATCCTGGATGTTTCTTTCCTCTGTTGCCTGAATTGTTCCATTTGTTCCTTTCCTCTGGAGCATTTCCATTTTCTCCATTTCTCGGACCTCTCCCTGAGAGCTTCCTCGCACTCTTCATTCCACCATATTTCTCTTTTCCTCCTAGCCTGTCCGAGTGTTTTCTTTGCGGCTTCATTGATTCCTGTGCAAAGTTCTTGCCAGTTCCCCTTTATGCTGGTCCGGATTTCGTCCCTGAAGTTTCTAATGATGTCCTCAGTAATGTTCATTTTGTTTGTGTTGTATCTGATTATTTTAGGTGGGTCTCTCTTTTGTCCTATTGGGAGAAAACGGATTTTAACTTTGGAGAGATAGTGGTCTGAATCGAATTCACCGTTCCTAATCACTTTGACGTCCATCACCTCCTTTGAGTTTTTCCTTGTTATCGCTACGTGATCCAATTGGAATTCCCCTAGTTCGGGATTCGGAGATACCCATGTCTTCGATTTTCTCGGGAGTTTCTTGAAGTGTGTTGACATAAGTTTCAACTGAAAAGCTTTGCAGAGTCCAATGAGCCTTTCCCCATTCTTGTTTGTCCTCTTATGTGCTGGATATTCCCCTACGATGTCTCTGTACTTTCGTTCCTTCCCAATCTGTGCGTTGAAGTCTCCCAGCAGGATTTTTACGTTGCTCTTGGGTATCCGGGTGATTTCAGTTTCCAGAAGATCATAGAAGTCATCAACTTTCTGTGGGTTCTTCTTGTTGTCTTCGTTGATCGGGGCGTGACAGTTGATGAGAGTGTACCTCTTATTCTTGCATTTAATAGTTAGTAGAGACAATCTTTCAGATTTTGATGTGAAGTCTGTGACATTGTTTACTATCTTCTTGTTTACGTAGAAGCAGGTTCCGAGCAGAGGCATGTTGGTGGTTGCTCTAATCGCCGGCTTTCCTTTGAATATTATGTATTGGTTGATGTCTATGATGTTTTCTTCCAGGAATCTTGTCTCTTGTACAGCTAGGATCTCGATTTGATTTTTTTCCAGAAGCTTTTCTAGTTCTTTTTGTTTTCCGACTCTGGTAAGTGAGTTGACGTTTATTGTTCCAATGAAATAGTTCTTCTTGAATTTGAGTTTGGAAGGTGATTCAAGACGCTCCGACTCGTCTTTCTCGCAGATGTTGGGACTCCCCAGAATCCTAGGTCCCGTTGCATTGCATAGTGCAATGGTGGATTTCTCTGCCGAGCTGCCACCTGGGGTAGTGCTTTCTTTCAGCGACATTTCCATCTTGCGAATGAAGTTGTGATTTGTGAAGGAAGGAATTAGCTTCCAAAGTAAGATCGGATTGTTAGTCCGAAATGATTATTTTTTCGTGGTTTACTCCACTAGGTTCTTCCGCTCTCATTGCCGTTGGGAGTTAAGATTCCCCTTCCGCCTTCGAGACCGTTGACCGAGCACCTTGCAGCCGCCCCTAACATGGGAGACAGACGCTGCTAATAAATAGTGTACTCATACAATTCCCTGAGTACTGGGCTGCCTCTTCCGCAATCTCCACCGTTCCGAAGTTCAACTTCTCCGCTGTAGATTCCGTTGAGGTCTTCACTCGTAACCCTGAGCTGGGACCCTTACCAGATGATACACACCGGGTCAGTGTGCTCTGGGACTCGCATAGGCAGGGGCGCCACTCCCTGGGTAGGGCTGCCTCGGAAGAGGGTCCCTACCTGCTACCTATATTATTATTATTATTATTATTATTATTATTATTATTATTATTATTATTATTATTATTATTATTATTATTATTATTATTATTAACTAGGGGCGCCGTGGCTCAGGCGGCGATGCGCCGGCCTCTCACCCCTGGATTCCATGGTTCAAAATCCTGGTCATGCCGTGTGAGATTTGTGCCTGACAAAATATAGGCGGGGCAGGTTTTTCTCCGGGTTCTCCGGTTTTCCCTGTCATCTTTCATTCCGGCGACAGTCTCCAATATCATTTCGTTTCATCTGTCAGTCATTAATCATTGCCCCAGAGCAGTGCGACAGGCTTCCTGTCCTCTCCACTAGATGATGCTTCATTCATTCCATTCCTGACTCTGTTGAAACTGGAAAACAGGCTGCGGATTTTCAATTCGTTAGAAGGACCAGACTGCCGTGTTTGGACAGACTTAGACACTGAATCACTGACATTGTTCTGTTTTATTTATTCTTACACTGAATGTATTGAATACATATAACAACTTTACTGCGCAAAACATGTCCGCTGCTTTCCTTAGCCACCTTGTATCTGTCCCTTGATGGAGCAGGAGCGCATTACCAACTGCAAACGTTTTATAACAACATATTCACCATGCGGGGAATTAATTAATCGCTGCCAACACATCTTACTCGTAACAGGCTGTATTTGCTATTTCGCAAGATGTGAACGAGATAAAAGTTTTCCGGCGTTTAAGGTTTAAGACTTCACACGATTTCCCGGCTTGACGGAGTACCTTCTCGTTAGTGACGTGGTCTAGTGGTGGGATCGTGAATACACACGTGATACATCGGCATCTCAAAGGCGTGCAGTCAGTTTATTGAAGAGGCCTTTAGTGTTCATTTTTCGATATTGTAAATCAGCACCGTTATCGTATAACACTTCACTTACCAGCGAGTTTCGAATTGAAGATCAGAGATGCACACACGGTGTTCTAATTTCACGGACACTCCGTGTGGTGACGATTCTGGGTTTGATTTATATATACAGAAACCATTTCCATATTAATTACCTTCTATTTATTTATTTATTTATTTATTTATTTATTTATTTATTTATTTATTTATTTATTTATTTATTTATTTATTGCTTTACGTTGCACTGACACAGATAGGTCTTATGGCGACGATGGATTAGGAACGAGCTAGGAGTGGGAGCGAAGTGACCATGGCATTAATTAAGGTACACCTCCAGTATTTGCCTGATCTGACCTACGGAAAACCATCTTCAGGGCTGTCGAAAGTGTCGTTCGAACTCACTATCTCTCGAATGCAAGCTAATGGCTGTGTGACCCAAACCGCACAGCCACTTGCTTGGTTTAAGCAGCATCCGGGGTGCGCACATATCTCCCCACAGCATCACACTTGTGCTCAGTAGGATAGAGGCCGGATGACCCTGAGAGCTAGACAAGCGCCCCCATGTCCGTTGAGTGTTCATCGAATAAACTGACAATAGGTTCCTGAATCGCTCGCCGCTGAGGAATGTTGGCAGGTGATGAACAGATGTAGTCTTGTTCTGAGCCGGGTGGCTCGGAGTTAATAATAATAATAATAATAATAATAATAATAATAATTTCGTGTGGCTATTTCTAGCCGAGTGCAGACCTTGTAAGGCAGACCCTCCGAGGAGGATGGGCGGCATCTACCATGTGTAAGTAACTGCGTGTTATTGTGGTGGAGGATAGTGTCAGCTGTGGTGTGTGAGTTGCAGGGATGTTGGGGACAGCACAAACACCCAGCCCCCGAGCCACTGGAATTAACCAATTAAGGTTAAAATCCCCGATCCGGCCGGGAATCGAAGCCGGGACCCTCTGAACAGAAGGCCAGTACGCTGAACATTCAGCCAACGAGTCGGACAGTTGGCTAATGATTAATGTTCTTGTGTATGTACGGTGAAAATATACAGGTAGTTCTATTTTAAAGCTATATAAAAACTTCCGTAAATTTTACCAACACGAATAGAATTTTTACGCCCTAACAACGTGTAGGCTACAGTGTATACATGTATCCAAATACTATGGTCTTTTATACTTGTGTATCGTTTATGATTGAAGCAAAAATACTGTGACGGGGTCCGGCCTTTTGTTATAAGGCCTTGGGAGGAGCATGCTAGCCTGGACCGGCCGTTAGTGACGTCACAGTGGTAGGGCCCCGTCCTCTCGCCACTGTAGCAACGAGTCAAAGCGGGCTGAGCGCGCAAGGCCAGCCCCTCTGCCACCACTACTGCTTTTCAATTCCAGAGAGCTCCAGGAGTTTCTCCTATTTAAGGCAGGCCGGAGGAGCTGCAACGTTTCCCTGTGGGATCAATTCTACTAGCAGCTGAGGACATTGTTGGCCGAGTGCTGTTAGTTCTGTATGTGAACGGACGGAAGAGTGCAGCTAAGTGAACCGGGCGAGTTGGCCGTGCGCGTAGAGGCGCGCGGCTGTGAGCTTGCATCCGGGAGATAGTAGGTTCGAATCCCACTATCGGCAGCCCTGAAGATGGTTTTCCGTGGTTTCCCATTTTCACACCAGGCAAATGCTGGGGCTGTACCTTAATTAAGGCCACGGCCGCTTCCTTCCAACTCCTAGGCCTTTCCTATCCTATCGTCGCCATAAGACCTATCTGTGTCGGTGCGACGTAAAGCCCCTAGCAGCTAAGTGACGTGGAATAACAGTGCAGCCGAGCGACGAGGGACAATGTAAGACGACTGCTGTAAGTGTGCGAAGTTTGTACCACGTACCAATTTGTGATACTCTATTGCGCGCGTAAACTGATAAGTTGAGGCCGGTAAAGTTGTACAGTGAATTCGATCGTGAACTCCCCTAGGGTCCGAGTGACAGTCGCAGAAGTGTGGGTAGTGCAATTGTTTCTTGCAAGTGTCAGAGTGATTAACTTGTGCGGCTGATCAGTGAGAGCAGAGAGAGAGAGAGAGAGAGAGATGGCACTAACTGTATAGCAATATTAGCGTTAGTTAATAAAAATTAGAGCAAACGCTACCAGACGTGTACTGTTTTACCTACTACCCGCTCCACTTTACAATATCATCTGCTTTAAAACCTTGTTCATCTACATTTGCACATGCATGCTATTAATACAATATCTTATTAGCACAAACGATTTAAAAAAGCCGGATACTTGTTCAGACTCACTCATTTTGTCAAGTTGTGGATACCCTATGTAACAGCAGCAGGCATGCACCGACGTTCTGATGTCTTCATTGACCATTTTGGGCCGATGACCTTCGATGTTAGGCCCCTTTAAACAACAAGCATCATCATCAGCAAGCATCAATTGACCATATTACCAATGCAGTCGGTCAGATCGAACCTAATAGTTCCCATGTAAGTGTATATAACGCAGTACTTGCGATGAAAAAGAAATCTGAAGTGGTATTGGAACTCGACGTTCTATAAGGCTTCGACCTTGGAAATCCATTTAGTGGTTATCGCACAAATTATATTTATTTATTTATTTATTTATTTATTTAATCGAAACGTGATACGTAAGGGAACAATTACTTTTACCTAGGTTTGGGGTTTATGATCTGAACAATGAGCAATCACCGAGGGCCATACAACGTACTGAACTCCCGAAATTTTGTGTTCCTTGTGAAATTATACGTAAGGATGGTCACTTATCTGGGCTACGATTATGATGCTGATGAGGCCTCAAAATGCTCGCCGAAACCGAACCTCTGTCCGAGCAAGATAATCGTGACTGCCCTGTAGCGTGCAACAGGTACCAAATGTCGACTATTCTAAGCAGGATTTACTTTACTGCTCACTTTCATAATGTAATACTTTTACTTTACTGCACAATTTTTCTTGCCATTGAGTGGTTTTGTTAATTTCGTACACTAATTTGTTTTCTGAAACTGCCTTCATTTTGGTAACATATTGTTTTGTGGCAACATTCCTCTCTTGGATCGGTACTACTGTATCGAAGTTGGCAGATATTAATATTCCACTCAAGTACAGTACTTGTCAATTACTTCGTTCACACAGCTCTTGCCTCATGAACTAATTACTGTGTATTCGTTGTACAATTCCTGTGTTAAAAATATTTTAATTTAGCTCGTCATTGTGAATGATTACTGTTGTCATTTCATTAGCTACAATTTTCCATTGCACTTCACAGTTGGGGAGTAATAGAGTAACCTAGAAATATTTTGAGTGTATATCCTTGAAACTTCAATTTTAGTTGAAAATAGCCATATGGGGGTAATAGGAAAATACAGGGACGAAGGTTTAATGATTGTTCTTACTTTTTAATGATTTACACTGCCTGACAAGAAAGTTAAGCACCCAGAAGGAGTGGTTCAATATTATCTGATTTCGTTATTCACGCATACTATTGATGTGTGAGTAAATGATTAGATTTACAAGGATCTGTAATGTGTAGCAGGTCCACCAGAGTACGTTCCTAATGGCACCGTCCTGTTGTTGATAAGTTGTTACCAGTCAACTGCTGTGAGTCAGGTGCAGAGGGGACTACGTACAGTACGAAGCACTCGCGATGCCTCGCAGACGTGTTAGCCAGCCTATCCACCAACTGACAGCATTTCACAGAGGCCGCATTGTGGGACTGCGTGAGGCTGGTTAGTCGTATCGTGCAATTGCCAGGCATGTGGGCCATTCAGATGTCACAGTGGCTCGATGTTGGACTCAATGAGGGCACCCAATCATGTCGTGCAGGTTCGGGTCGACCAAGAAACACCACCTCGAGGGAGGACCGTCGCATGGTGTGCTAAGTATTGCGGGATCCATAACTTCGGCACCCGCCATCCGCGAACATGTACTGGAGATTCTACAACATCCTGTGAGTTCCCGCACAGTGTCTCGACGACTCGCTTGCGCCGGATTGGGGTCCTACATGTGTCGGTTGCCAATGACACCAGAACACCAACGCCTGCGTTTGGAGTGGTGCATTGCCCGAGAGGCATGGGCAGAGGACGACTGGCGTCACATCATGTTCAATGATCAGTCCCGCTTCTACATAATCTACAATGACCATAATGTGCCGGTTTGTGGCGACGTTGAAGGCGGAATGCAGATCCTGTCTATAATGTGGAAAGACACACCGGCGTAATCCTGGTCATCATGGTGTGGGGAGCCGTAGGATATGCGTTCAGGTCACGTCTAATAGTACTTTGGTAGACTTTTGACGGCACAGCGATATGTCAGACATTCTGCGTCTGCACGTCCTAGCCCTTATGCCACAGCACTCTGGGACAGTGTTCCAAATAAACGATGCACGTCCACGCACGGCATGTGTGTGTATGGACTGCCTAGAGCATGTTGAGGTCCTCCCGTAGCCAGGAAGATCCCCGGACCTCTCCATCATTGGACACGTATGGGATGACATTGAAAAGGGACTGTGCCCCAGTACCAACCGGCAGGATCCGGAGAGACAGCTGCAACAAGTGTGGACGAACTTGCCTCAGGAGAGGATCCAAAGGTTGTTTGTCACCATTCCGAACCGCATAAGGGCATGAATTGTGGGCGGGAGGAGTGCGACATCCTACTGACCTGGCGCCACATTCCACCTCTCGTTTAACTGCCAACGGACTTGTCTCTTTCATCCCATATTGTAATCAGTTCAATAAAGGCACGTGGTATTTCAGCATATGTAGTTTCATTCACTTTCAACCACTCCTTCTGCGTGCTTAACTTTTTTTTTTGTCAGGCAGTGTAAATATAAGATGTGTGTAACTGTACGAGGCCACGGAGCTAGTTGCAGCTGGATGGTGTGAAAACGGGTAAATCACAGACTATCATCTTCAGGGTTGGCGACCTTATCTTGCAAGTTCTAGCCCTTCCCCATTCTAACTTCGTCAGAAATACACTGAGTGGCCAAAAGTCATGGGAGGACACTGAATGTGATGTTGCTCCTCTGGCGAGCCCTCAAAATGGCAGCAATGCGGCGAAGCATGACTCTACAAGGTGTTGGAATCGTTTTGGAGGGATCCGGACCCACGCAACTTGCACTGCTACCTACAGTTGGTCTGTGTATTTCGTGCGGGGTTCATGGAGCGTGGTTGCCTAGTTGTACTTCCTCTTAAAACAATAAACACCATCACCACAGAGTGGTGACATGGCACATTGTCCTGTTGAAACATGGCAACTCCATCAGGGTACTTAAGTGCCAGAAAGGGAGGCAGATGGTCTGAAAGAATGTCCACATAACATGCACCTGTCAGCCGGACAATTGGGCGTCATTGTGACTATGAGAACGCCACCCAGACCAGAAGTGAGCCACCTCCCGCCTGGACACAACCTTGTTGACACGCATGATCCATTGCTTCATAGGGCATATGCCACACTCTCTCGCGCCCATCAGCTTGATACAACTGAACCGGGATACATCTGACCATACCACACGCTGCCACTGTTCCATGGTCCATTGCCGATATTCTTCCTGTAAAGTTTTGATTTGCTCTAAAATTCAAGATATTTGAGGAGTTGGGTGTGCATTATTTATCTTTGTTCGTCAGCTTCATGTATGTTCGGTTCCATAGCTAAATGGTTAGCGTGCTGGCCTTTGGTCCAGAGGGTTCCGTGTTCGATTCCCGTCTAGGTCGGAAATATTTACCTTCATTGGTTAATTTCGATGGCTCGGTGGCTGGGTGGGTGTGCCGTCTTCATCATTAGAATTCATCATAGGTAGGGCCCCATCCTCATGGACGCACAGGTCGCCTATTCGGCGTCAACTGGAAAGACCTGCACCAGGCCTCTTCAGAAGCCACACTCTATTATTATTATTATTATTATTATTATTATAGCTTCATGCATTTGTGTATATGCAACAACCCACTGGTGTGAGATACACAACAGTTTAACTAATGGGTCTACATTGCGGTAGGGCTTGGGGCTCTTCAACAATCTGAGTCGACAACATTGACGCACTTGGGAGATAATCGTTTCGCTTGTCAGTGAGCGAATGCCTAAGATGATAACTTCTTTTAACTGTGTTTGTTTGGATATACAAAAGTCGATCATATGTTAAACTCTAAATATTTGCTTTGAACGAAATAAAAGATTTTTTTTTTTTTTGCTACTTGCTTTACGTCTCTCCGACACAGATAGGTCTTATGGCGACGACGCTATAGGAAAGGCCTAAGAGTTGGAAGGAAGTGGCCGTGGCCTTAATTAAGGTACATCCCCAGCATTCCCCTGGTGTGAAAATGGGAAACCACGGAAGACTATCCTCAGGGCTGCCGACAGTGGGATTCGAACCCGCTATCTCCCGGATGCAAGCTCACAGCCGCGTACCCCTGACCGCACGGCCAACTCGCCCGGTAAAATAAAAGTATAACAGTGAATTGTGGTAAGCTGACGGTTTCGAATTGTCTTGGTTTGTTGTGTACAGAATTCTTCCGTAGTTATGATAAAGCATCCTTTGATAAAGATGAATTCTTTGCCATGAGAATGTGATACTTTGCAACATAGTCACACAGCCCTGCGGTGTCTACGGGACTTGTCATAAAACTTATCCAAGGGCATGAACGGGATGAGCGGACGCGAAAAGAGCGCGGCATGGCTGAATGCGGTAATAGATTCATTAAATGTAACGTGTTATTCTGTAAAGTATTTTAATATTTTGACATAACTGTGTCTTAGATCTGGAGGTCATCCGAGAATTTGTGTAACGAAGTAGCGTCATGTAACAACATGTGTAACGGAAGTGTAACCTAGCAACCGTGAAGGCTGTGATGTAAAGTAGGGATGTTACCTAGCAACCGTGCAGGCTATGTCTTCTGGCTGGCGATCATCTGAAATTAGCAACTGCTGATGGATGGCCATGACCGAGAGACATATAAGACATATTTATAATCATTTGATTTTCCCATAGGGAAATTTGACACCAATGCTTTGAACAACTTCTTCCAAGAATTATATTGAAAGTAACTGTTCACAATAACTCATCATGAAGATTAAGAAAAGAAAAAAACGAAAAATAACGGAAACTTAAAAAAATACATTTAAGTTCTTTAGGCTTTTTTAATTGTGAAATCACCACCGTTTCGCCCCAATGTAGCAATGGGCTCATCAGTTGGATTGCTACATCTTTCCACCTAGTGCGCTGTTGAGACACCACTGCAAGCCTCTTATGTAGGACAATGTAGTGACGGTGCACTAGGGGAAGCATGTACCTCCACTTGTATAAATGCCTGCCTTTGCCCTTTGTAGTTTCCCCTCTAGTAACCTTATTTTTGATAAGAAAAAACGTGTTTTTAACAGAACGTAAACTAATAATTTTGCAAAAAATATATTTAATTACAAGTTAAGAGAAGGTTCATTTTTCTTATGAAATGGAATGGCGTACGGCTTTTAGTGCCGGGAGTGTCCGAGGACAAGTTCGGGTCGCCAGATGCAGGTATTTTGATCTGACCCCCGTAGGCGACGTACGCGTCGTGATGAGAATGAAATGATTATGAAGACGACACATACACCCAGCCGCCGTGCCAGCGAAATTAATCAATTAAGGTTAAAATTCCCCACCCTGCCTGGAATCGAACCCGGCCCCCTGTGACCAAAGGCCAGCACGCTAACCATTTAGCTCTGCAACGATATTTCTATTATTTATGTCTGTGCTTCATACAGACTGATCGATCTAGTTCAGTGCAGCCGAATTACCTCTTTTAACAACATTATTTTCAGGTTCTAAACTATTCCCTTTGATTGAATCATGCGTAGAAGAATGTTTGATTGCCGATCTGCAGTATACCAATTCTTTTTTGGCTACGAGTGATGGCAGTGTCTCACTTTAAACATCTCAACCTTGACATATTTGTTGAGAGAAATACTTTTCTTCCCGTACTATCTTCTTAGTTAACTTCCTGAACATCTCCTTTTGTGCCTCTGGACTGTGTCCGTGTTCATATTGCAGGGTTGAAGGAACTTGAATACATCCCTTACATCAGTTGAACTTATGCAGCGTCACTAAACTCTAGTGCGCAGTCGCCGCGTTATGACCCATGCCCTACTCCTCCGCAATAAAGAAGCCCTCTTTGGTAGAGTTGCCCTCTATGGCACAACTCATTCATTGTTGGAAATATCACCTTTCACAGGCCATCGTTCTTTCATGCCGGGCTGAGTGGCTCAGACGGTTAAGGCGCTGGCCTTCTAACCCCAACTTGGCATGTTCGATCCTGGCTCAGTCCGGTGGTATTTGAAGGTGCTCAAATACGACAGCCTCGTGTCGGTAGATTTACTGGCACGTAAAAGAACTCCTGCGGGACTAAATTCCGGCACCTCGGCGTCTCCGAAGACCTTCAAAAGTAGTTAGTGGGACGTAAAACAAATAACATTATTATTATTACGTTCTTTCATTTTTTAAGCCGCACGTTCTTCTTATTGTCCATATTCATTAGCGTGATGTAAATACTGTCTTTTCAAGTTAGGGGCGCACAGCTGTGAGCTTGCATCCGGGAGATAGGGGGTTCGAGTCCCACTGTCGGCAGCCCGAATATAGTTTTCCGTGGTTTCACATTTTTACACCAGGCAAATGCTGGGGCTGTAACTTAATTAAGGCCATGGCTGCTTCCTATCCCATCGTCGCCATAAGACCTAACTGTGTCGTTGCGACGTATAACAAATTGTAAAAAAAATTAAAAAAAATAAAAGCAACAACTTCGCAAGTTCAACTTTTGTACACTGGAGAACGTTTTCTCAAATTAAACTAAACTAAGCTTGTCATTGTCGTTCACAAACCATATCCTTTATTCCCAGCTGGAATAAACTCATGGGGTCTAGAGTGTCATCGTTTTACACTCGTTTTTGTACTTGACATAATTACAGTTTTGCTCGACCCAATAGTGTACTCAATACATTCGCCTTCTGAGTCAGCACACGGTCAAAAGAAACGCAGCTGGAGAATATGTACATGAGTAAACCCCAAACCACTTGATAAGTAAAACGCAAACCCTACTATCAGCACGTAGTTTGGAATGAACCACTAGATGGAGGCACAAACGGACAGTTAGCGTACTGGCGGTAGCTGTTTCTTAACGATATATTAATTACGGTTTACATGTAATTTACACTGCAGTCAAAGAATAATATATTACAATATTTTACTTCTAATCACATTATGTTTACATTTGCAGTTATATCGCTAAACTCTGGGTTTATTTCAATTAAAGCGATTTTCAGTTGCGCCACGGAATCTTGTATTATTTTGACTTCTGAAAGCAGTTGCTCACACTAAGGAGAAACAGTCTATATTAATTTATCTGGTGTATTGATTGTGTGCGGTAGAAATGACCCAGGTTGTTTGTGGTTTAGGTGATGGGGAAGCAAAAATCAACTGTGAGTGTTTTTACATTGGACAAACTGCAAGAGAATTTGATATCGGATTTCAAGAACACCTGGTGGGACATTGGCTGCATAAGCATGAAAAATCACCAGTTGCTGTACATCTACATGGCAAGGTCATGAAGTATCTAATATGCACAATTCTCTCACGGATTTTACACACACATCCAAAAGGGAAAAGAAACTGAACATTTTAGACATTTATAAACATCAATTAACAGATTCTCAGTACATATCCAATGATAAAAGTGAATATTTAAACATGATATTAATCTTTAGCAGCAATTGTATATTTTTTGCGATGACACACACCTACAGTTGACCCAACATAGATGTAGTAAAAGTCATAATGCACCCAGCCCCTATTCTTCAGTGAAATAATATTCTTTGAAAACAGTTGTGTATCATAGAACAACAATTGAATGTCATCATTTTACCACCTGACGATAAAATAAAAGTTCTTAAACGCGTTGTGGAATTCAACTTTTAAAAAATCTGTTTGGTAACAGTGTTAATTGTTTCATTGCGTTACATCTTGCACTTTGCGTGGAACGAACCCACTCTGATCATCTGGTATTTGCGGAAATTGGAAGGTCTTCACTTTCTCTTTCATTATCGTGAGCATTGCTTTGCTGGCATGGGAAATGAGAGGTAATTTTTACAGTCAGGAGGAGAACCCTTTTTGAATTGTGGTATAAAGACGGAGTAAAAACGGAGTGGCACCATTCTTCCGGCCAGGTCCCAGATGTCCAGATTTTCTGGTACAGCCTGTGAAAACGTCCGTGCCGAGTTCACCCATGTTCCTAAGTACTTCGGCGGTGATTCCACTAAGACTGGGGGCTTTTCCAGTGCGTAGTTTCTTCACTGCATGTTCCACTTCTTCTCTAACAATGAATGTTTCAAAGCTTTTTTTAAATTTCTTTCTGGCATTCTTTCTGTTGGATTCAGTACTTCCGCCATACTTTGGTTATGCCTTTCGTGTCATTAATGACATTTCTTTGGCTGCCCTACATAATCTGTGTCCAGGCCTTGAATTCTCGAGTGAAATATTTCGGTTATCATATAGTTCTGCTCAATGATTGTCCATTGCATGGTTCTCTACCTCAGAGCACAGTTTATTTATTTGCTCATTGTCGCTGTTCATATTTTTCAGCTGTCGTCCCTGGTGTTCTGGATTTGTGAAAGTACGTCGAACATTAAGACGTTTCTCAACCAGTTTCAGGGTTTCCTTGGAAATCCAGTATTGGCGTTTGGTTTTGGGATCTTATTTGTTTCTTCTGTGATCCATTCGTGTATTCTCTTCCTCGCAATGCATCAGCTTCATTCAAGGTCAGGTGGTCCATTGTTTCGAAGCTCTTGTTGGAAAACAAGTTGCTCAGGAGTTATCACTCGAAGACGGTTTTGTTTTGATCACTGGTTTGCACAATTTGACTTTAAGATAAGTCCAGAGTAGACGATGATCAGATCCACATTCAGTATTTGGTTTCGTTCTGATGTTGCGGATGAAAGTTCTCCACCTTTCGTCTACAAGAATGTAATCAATATGTTTCTTGTCTTGTCCGTTTGGGGAGGTCCATATGAGCAGACGTCTTTCATGATGTTTGAACATGGTATTCATATTGAAAAAGCTGTTCTCGATAGCGAACTGAAATAAACTGCTGCCTTATTCATTGCGCACCCCTAAACCGTAATGTCCATCACCGTGCCTTGCAAATGATTGTCCATCGTATTATTCCCAACTTTGGCAGTAACAAGTCCTTGAACGATTGTGATTCCCGTAGGTTTCAGAACTGCTGTTACGTTCTCTACGCTCATACAATTGTTCAATCTGTTGGTCTTCAGCAGCGGTGGTTGGCAGGTATACTTGGACCAGGTGTTCAGGATGACTTTTAAACATTCTGTCTTTACTTATAGCCTTGAAGGCTGTTAGTTTGATAAACTTAAAACCTTTAAAGCATGGAGTAAATTGCTGAACTAAAAGGCAAAAAATGAGATGTTTAAATTTCGGTCCGTGAGTTGTGTAGTGATCGCTCCCGCCAGGACAGGTAAGGATAATAGGAGTAACAGGGCTCTAATAGCTATCTCCCCTTTCTACTTACAGTGAATATGTGGTGAACTTATACTACCAATCTTAACAGACCAATCGCTATTATATCACAGATCACGGGCCGAGTTTACTTCGCGTTAAAGAACAGTACGGGGAGTGATTAAATAACGAGGCACCAAATAACAGAACAATGTTAACTGTCGTTGAAAAGTTTCGTCATGAGGGTTGAGCCCAAGAACCGCCATCACACAGGAGACTCATGGACAACTTCACCAGCAGGTGTTACGTGTCCGATTGTGGATTGTGTGCCTTACTCTAACCCTCCGTAAGGGTGTGGTGGCCTCATGTAGCCAGCCTCAAAGGGAAGTAATAACAGAAAAAAAATACATTTCACTCATCTTGATTGTGCAATTTCTTTTCCAATCTGTGGGTTGAATACCCTTCATCCATAAGATATACTGAACGTCTTCTTGCAAGGTTTACAATATATCTTGTGGACATTACTTCCATGAGGAGGTAGGTATGGTGTGCTGGTTTCGCACTCTGTATTATAGGCACATACGCGTTTATTTTTCCCTTTTGCCTCCTCGGGTTTAAATAATGGCTTTCTTCTTTGCGAGGAGATAGAAGTACAATCATCACTATCCGACGCCGAATCCATTTTAATAAATCACAAAAAATGTACAGAAAAACACCACTTAATGTAACACGTCTATGTTGATGCGTTTCATGCTTCAGAATGGCCACACACACTACGTCACCGACTAACGGTAACTCGGAAGTCGGAACGCTTCTCCAAAGAGACTATAACCTACTTCTTTTTTTTTTTTTTTTGGTAGCTGCTTTACGTCGCACCGACACAGATAGGTCTTATGGCGACGATGGGACAGGGAAGGGCTAGGAGTGGGAAGGAAGCGGCCGTGGCCTTAATTAAGGTACAGCCCCAGAACTTGCCTGGTGTGAAAATGGGAAACCGCGGAAAACCATCTTCAGGGCTGCCGACAGTGGGGTTCGAACCCACTATCTCCCGGATGCTCTTTCAAAGATCATACTGTTGGTAACGGTTACGCTATGTTTAGTTGAAGCTAGGTGGCAGGACAATTGCATATTGTGAAAATTCGTATCGGTGACAGTAACACGAAAATCCTTTCGGACAGAAAACGAAACAATTGCGGGATGAATGACGTCCCGCGCGGACATGTTCGAAATATCTTAAAATGTGGGACGTTCCACAAAATGCGGGACGTTTGATCACCCTAATTCTTAACGACCTGTCTTCACGAGTCACTGTCCCAAGCATTCACCACGCCCAGGTCATTGAGTATTAGGCCCTTATTTCGTCGAGGATGCTGCACGGAATCCAAAAATAGTGGAGCAGATAGTCTGCAGAGACCTCATTATTACCCCATTCGTGGACGATGACAATGGGTGATGCAAGGTGGAGCTCCAGCCCACATCGCGGGGGTGTTACCCACTGCAACGACACTTTGGAGATCACCTAATTCCTCGTGGAACTCCCTTCTCGTACCCTTCCAGCTCTCCGGATCTCACGACCCCCGATATCTACATATGAGGCATGTAACAGTACAACAGTTGTACTTGGCGGCACACTCGTACTCTGCCATCGTTGAGTACCAATTAGTACCTTGACTCATCGGTCCAGATGATCTTTTATCATGCGAGTTCAATGGCTATGTTCCTGAGCCCATGCTAGTTATTGTGCCATGTTGGTTAATTTCTCTGACTCGGAGACTAGCAGCCCTTCTGAGCCGAGGCACAACAAAATCTAAATCAACTCGTGTTGTGTGTTTGTGACTGGATTACTATAGGTGCTTATAGTGCTCCTGTCTTACGTTCTTCTTGATAAGGAGAAATAAAATGGATTGTTTGGGACAGGGACTCGTGAAGACAGGTCGTTAAAAGGTAGGATGACCAACCGTACCGTTTTTTGCCGAATGTCCCGCATTTTAAGAACGATGACCTACCTACAAATATTCCCGAATTACGCGAGAAGATTAATCATCTTCAAACACGTTATGAACAATCAAACACGTTATGAACAATGTGTGGCACACTTTAAATGACATTTCAGCCTCATACGATGTGTGTGCTCCAAAGAGTCCGAAAAATCTAATACGAGAATTCAAGTGTCATTACAAATCTAAATCTCATTAGCGTGTTATTAAAGAATAAACTGAACTACCAGAGGATGATTTAAATCACGTACATTGTTGAAACGAAATTCGAAAACATGGGAAATAATGCTCTCTGGTGGTAATAAAAGTAACAAAGAGAGTTGCATGGAGTTGAATTCAAGAGCTCGTTGCCTCAAGTTTGCATTGTCTGTTATAGAACAGTTTTGCTGCCACTGTTAACATTTATGTTAGTGGCGACTACACTGATTAGCCGAGGCAGGAAAGTCATCTCCGTACATGCCATGAAAGCTCTTGGAGGAGTGGAAGGTGAAGACTTCCACCGTTCGTAACCTCGGTACTTAGTGGAATGCCCCGTCCCTTGGTACACATTTTTGGTGTGTGGTGAGGGAACTTCAGGGCCATGTGTCGCTCCTGAATGGAAATATCGTTTCTTGATTTTTTCGACTTGCTGTCAGGGAATTGAGTCCACGTCTTTCCTGGTGAACCGAGCACGCCTGGTTAATTTCTCTGACTCGGGGACTAGCGGTCCTTCTGAGCCGAGTCACAACAAAAACTAAATCGACTCGTGTTGTGCACTTGTGACTGGATTACTATAGGTACTTACAGTGATCTTACGTTCTCCTTGCCAAGGAGAAATAAAATACGAAAGGCATACTGTATTGTTTTACACTTAATTTTTTTGTAGGCCCGGGTATGGTTTACATTTCACTTTTGAAGGTGGTGACGTGTAACTAGTGCCTTGCTCCACCGTTTGGTAGCAATACACGCACAGGGGCCAACGAATGCACTCGTTGTAGCCAACTGTTTTACGTGACAGCGGATGTGCTCCACAGAATGCCAGCAAGCGCCGATGAATTTCTGGAGTGGTCACGCCTTCTTTCCATAGCAACCAAGTCGTACAGCGCCGTCTCTGACGGTTGCTTTCCTGTTGTCTGCTCCTACGCTGACAGTGTTGGTTTGAAATGGCTGTGACGAGTGAAACAACACACTAGTTACACGTCACCGCCTTCAATAAGGCTCTATAAGATGGGTATGCTTAACCGCCATTTTGGTTCATACATGTGCAGTGGGCCATGTGATCAAACTCTAGTTTCTCCTACGAACGCTCGCTTCCTCACATTTAATCACCGCGTGCATGGACAGAATAGTGCTAAATTTGTGTGGATATTTATTACATAATGGTGGGTTGTTCTGCACCTAATTGTAGTAATGTCTCTACTGCGGGATAGAGGTTTTTTTAGATTCCCTTCTTATCTGCATTATGCCTCCACTGCCTCTGCTACATGTTCTGCTTCAACTGCTGACTTAAACCTGCATCCAGCTCCCACTGACATTGCTAAACCCCTTAATTCAGTCACATTGATCATTCAATATTCAGCTCTGCTCCCAAAGTCTGGCAACATGACTTCAACATCCAAACACCACAGTTACAATATTTGTCAAAACTAACTTCATATGACAGAAACAATTTGTTTAACATTGGTAGTAGTACAACAAATGCATGATTGAAAACCAAGATCTGTGGCAGGCCTATATGCAGACAGGTTTTAAACTATGAGCTTTCTGACTCAAGCTCAGTACATGGTCTCCAATTTAAAAGCTCAGTACATGATCTCCAATTACAAGAAGAAAAAATTGTTAGTCACTTCTTCAAAATTCGATCCTATGCTGTTGTGACTCTAACAAGAATGTACGGAAATGAGGTAAAACGTATGGGATAGCTTCGGAAAACAAGAGAAAATTGTAAACAAGGAATTGAATGTTATTGTTTTGTTAATGCTGTAATAAAAGGAGACAGTAAATTTGTAAGATATTACTTAAATATAACTTTTTTTCATGTGCTGCCTGAGGAAGTTAACCAAAGTTGCAGACCTTCGAAGTTTAATAAGGTTGAGAAAACATACTACTTATCCTCCAACCAGAGGAATCTCTGTAAAAATAATCCGTTAACTTTGCCAAAGTCAAAAATTTTCAATATTCTCCACAGCCTATGAGTCACTCCCGTTATAAGTCACTGGTAACTGATTAGCAGTGCTGTACTTCAGGTTGGGAGAGAAGATTCAGCTATAGAATTAGTTACTCTATTCCTATTTTCTTCCTGAATGTTATTTATAATAACATTTGTTTCATGAATGTTCGGTTGAATAACTGAATAAGCTGATGAGATTCATAACACTCGCCAATAATTAAGTTTAGTTTTTACATAGAATGCATTTTTTAAAAGAGCGGTAAATAAGAAAAGGGATTAAATTTTAGAAGAAAGAAATAAACTTCAAGAATCCCAGTTACTTGTTTGTGTTCGTCTTCGTACATTACATGTCAGCGTTATTTTTGTTCGAAGAATTGTTTCTTATAATTTCGACTACATTGAAAATAGCGTTGTATCAATTTCACGCAAGTATGAAATATCGACTGAGATTATTTGTTATAAAATTCCTCTCACATTTTATATATCTTCAACACTGACCGATTACCACGTCAAATTTTAAGATTTAAGAATGACAGTAGCCTATATCAATACTACGGTGTCCCTCATTTCAACCCCCTGTGGGTGGGGGCGGTAGAATAACACCCACGGTATCCCCTGCCTGTCGTAAGAGGCGACTAAAAGGGGCCTATGGGGCTTTGAACTTTCGTGCGTGGGTTGGCGACCACGGGGTCCTCAGCTGAGTCCTGGCAATGCTTCCACTTACTTGTGCCAGGCTCCTCACTTTCATCCATCCTTATCGACCTCCCTTGGCCAACTCTTGTTCTTTTCCGACCCCGACGGTATTACGTATGGAGGCCTAGGGAGTCTTTCATTTTCACGCCCTTCGTGGCCCTTGTCTTCCTTTGGCCGATATCTTCATTTTTCGAAGTGTCGGACCCTTTCCATTTTTTCTCTCTGATTAGTGTTATATGGAGGATGGTTGCCCACTTGTACTTCCTCTTAAAACAATAATCACCACCAAAACCATCCCTCATTTCATTTAACGGTATCGCGGCGCATAGCTTACGAACAACCTATTCTACTTATCAGTAATATAATAATAATAATAATAATAATAATAATAATAATAATAATAATAATAATAATAATAATAATAATAATAATAATAATAATAATAATCTGTTTACCCTCCAGGGTCGGCTTTTCCCTCGGACACAGCGAGGTATCCCACCTCTACCGCCTCAAGGGCAGTGTCCTGGAGCTTCAGACTCTTGGTCGGGGATACAACTGGGGAGAATGACCAGTACCTCCCCCAGGCGGCCTCACCTGCTATGCTGAACAGGGGCCTTGTGGAGGGATGGGAAGATTGGAAGGGATAGGCAAGGAAGAGGGAAGGAAGCGGCCGTGGCCTTATGTTAGGTACCATCCCGGCATTCGCCTGGAGGAGAAGTGGGAAACCGCGGAAAACCACTTCGAGGATGGCTGAGGTGGGAATCGAACCCGCCTCTACTCAGTTGACCTCCCGAGGCTGAGTGGACCCCGTTCCAGCCCTCATACCACTTTTCAAATTATCGTGGCAGAGCCGGGAATCGAACCCGGGCCTCCGGGGGTGGCAGCTAATCACGCTAACCACTACACCACAGAGGCGGACAATAATAATAATAATAATAATAATAATAATAATAATAATAATAATAATAATAATAATAATAATAATAATAATAATAAATTATTTATTAGTAAGCTATTTTTTCTAATACTTCTCCAGTGAGAGTACATGCCTAGTTTGTTTGTTTGTTTGTTTGTTAAAACGCAAATTATCAACGACCTTGCTTTTACAATCTCCGTCTCGAGTAAAAATGACACAATAATGTACGAAATATGCTAATATTTATGTTTAGTAACCGTCTGAGTAATATTGAGAATGACCGGGCGAGTTGGCCGTGGGCGTAGAGGCGCGCGGCTGTGAGCTTGCATCCGGGAGATAGTAGGTTCGAATCCCACTATCGGCAGCCCTGAAGATGGTTTTCCGTTGTTTCCCATTTTCACACCAGGCAAATGCTGGGGCTGTACCTTAATTAAGGCCACGGCCGCTTCCTTCCAACTCCTAGGCCTTTCCTATCCCATCGTCGCCATAAGACCTATCTGTGTCGGTGCGACGTAAAGCCCCTATCAAAAAAAAATAAAAATAAATGAGAATGAGCATTTTTATAGTATGTTAGTTCAGCATTATTTTCTAACGCGGAGAACAGTAAAACGAGGGCTATATAAGGCTAGGGTGGTCAACTGCCTTACCAACGTAGCGTAGGAATGAACCATAATGGCGGGCGAGCATACCTAGTCTTTAGAGAGCCCTAACCTTCAAAAGTGAACTGTGAACCATACCCGGACTACAAAAATTAAAGTGTTAAACAATATAGTACGCCCCTCGTACTCCCTTTAGAGGAACATCTAATGGAGGATGGGGGGTTGTGTGCATTTTCATGCCTTGCACTATAGGGGTTGGTTGATCTTAGAGGAAATTCCATGCTGAAAACAAAATTCGTATAAGTTATTTAAGTAAGTGCCGCTGTTTTTCGAGTTCCTATCTATTCTTCGTGCCGACCCCGCAGTCTAGGGGTAGCCCACCTGCCTCTCTCCCAGAGGCCCGGGTTCGATTCTTGTCCAGGTCAGGGATTTTCACCTGGATTTGAGGGCTGTTTCGAGGTCCACTCAGCCTACGTGATTACAATATTGAGGAGTTATCTGATGGTGAGATAGCGGCTCCGGTCTAGAACACCAAGAATAACGGCTTGAGAGGATTTGTCGTGCTGACCACACGTCATCTCGTCCTTCGTGCAGAGAAGCGCTCGCTTGGTAGGCCAAGGCCCATCAGGGCTGTAGCGCCATGGCGTTTGTTTTTATCTACCTTCCATTCTTTTCGGTGGCCACATATTTGGACTGGGGTTGTGGTGGTGATTATTTCTTTAAGGGAATGCAGCATAACCACCCCGTCTTAAAACCAGTTAGAAGAGCAAATTGAGAAGATACTTAGAACTGTCGGGGTAGGAAGAGATCTAAAGTTGATCAAGGGAGATCGGATAAGGAAGCAGACCGCGGTGAACCTAGCACAATTAGCAGACACGCCAGACTCAGCAAGGGTGTTGGCGGTCATCAACAGAACTCCCATGTTTAGAGGCAGTGGGAGGCAGCTGGGGAATTATCTTTGTTATCGTTAGAATATTCGTTAATAGGTACAATTTTGTAAATATATATTTCAACGTCCTCTATGTCACAACCACTTCGGAGTAATCATTATTCGCTTTTGTTCGTAACGGTTTTATGCTGATTAATAACTTACTTTTTCCTCGTGTGTAAACCTTTCTCTAAACGATGCCTACAGCGATCGTGATATTGCAGTACGCTGCGTGATTCTACGACCGGCTCAGAACGTGATGCTAGACTAACAGTACAATTTGTATCTCGCCTAGCTCGGCACTTTCTTTGTAATTGTAGGATGGGGGAACGGTTCAATTCAGAAGATTCTTCTACCGCTTCCGCATGTATTGCAGACTCTCAGTTACATACCGGGCTGCTTGTTGGCACGTGCATATAATATAATCAGCCGTTATACACATGGCAAACAGTTATTACCTATATAAAATATGTTATAATTTTGTCTGTTGGTCTGCACGTCAAATATTTGCCTCAGACATAGTTTTTTTTTTTGCTAGCTGTTTTACGTCGCACCGACACAGATAGGTCTTGCGGCGACGATGGGACAGGAAAGCGCTAGGAGTGGGAAGGAAGCGGCCGTGGCCTTAATTAAGGTACAGCCCCAGCATTTGCCTGGTGTGAAAATGGGAAACCACGGAAAACCATTTACAGGGCTGCCGACAGTGGGATTCGAACCTACTATCTCCCGAATACTGGATACTGGCTGCACTTAAGCGACTGCAGCTATCGAGCTCGGTAGACATTGTTTTTATCTCGGATAAGATATACTAAAGTCGAAAGTAGGTTTAGGTCGATTTTTATCTGTCTGTTACATCATGGGAAAACGACTTAAAGATTTTTTTTAATATATAGATTTTATTAATTTCACTTCTCTAGCTCCTGAGCCACGTGCTCCTACTAAATAACAATGAACTCGCTTGGCTAGGCAGCACAAAAAATGTGTTTTATGCTTTTCAAATTAGTTAAAACAGCTAAATCAGTTAAATTTAAACACAGAGTAGCCCCAGATTAACTATAATGGTTAGCTATTAGTAGTTTGCTGGTACGTTGGTATTAACGGTTTGGTGCAATACGGATACCCTTGACAAAACCAGTTTGTTTGCTGAATGGTGAGAATGCAGTCGCTTAAGTGTGGCCAGTATCCAGTAATCGGGAGATAGTGGGTTCGAGCCCCTCTGTTGGCAGCCTTGAAGAAGGTTTTCCGTGGTTTCCCATTTTCACACCAGGTAAATGCCGGGGCCGTACCTTAATGAAGGCCACAGCCGCTTCCTTCCACTTCCTTGACCTTTCCTATCCCATCGTCGCCATAAGACCCATCTGTGTCGATGCGACGTAAAGCAAATAGCAACAAAGAATGGTGAGAAAACCAACCCCTTACTCTATTGTATTTCAGTAGCCAGAACTGTGGAAGGAAAAGAAACAGCAAGATGAAGACTATCTCTTTCTTTTTCTTTAACTTCACACTGACGACAATAAATGGTTAACGGAACAAGAAGATTTTAGATCGGCAGTTTACAGTAACTTCAGTCATGTGCTCGTACCTACTATATATATATAAACGTAGTAAAAATAGACAAACAATCTTGATTTTAAGCCACAAGACCAACACTTCATAGGAATATTCCGAATAATATCAAATTCAACGTTTATGTTTCTTACGAGAAAAAGGTGCCGGTACTGCATACCGTTGCGTACCGCCACAAAAAAAGCACTGTATACTTCTATTATTTTATGATTTTTTTTTGGAAAGACAAGTGTTTACACTGCGCTATATCTTGTAGTATGGACTAGATCAAATCTGTTTCTTTCATTTGACACCCCAGTCTCATCCTTGGCTTTGACGATATGAAAGTGACCAAAGTATGATCGATGCCAGCAATATCATTCCTTATGCAGCCAGTCCCTCTTATGGATGTTGTAAACATGTTGTGAAAATGTTCCTCGTAGTGTCGGGTGTTGCGTACATTTCAGTGGGTTTGGCGGACTGATATGTGATAGCAACTGCTAGCTCGGCGAGGAAAGCAACGGGAAACTACCTCACTCCTAGTTTCCCTAGTATGCCTCTTCTATGACCCCTGGCCCATCTGTGACACCTCGTAATAGAGATGTTGAGGATGTAATCAGCCTTTGGGATGTATTTTCAACTTACACTGCCATAAGTATTTCGTATGATGAGCAACTAATTGCATATATTAGTAATGATTGCTCCGTAATTGATGGAGAAGAGTACTGGAATTCTATTCTGCTCTATTCATTCATTATTAATTATTATGTTGACTTTACGTCCCACTAACTACTTTTACGGTTTCCGGAGATGCAGAGGTGCGAAAATTTATCCCCGTAAGAGTTCCTTTACGCGCCAGTTAATATACCGACACGAGGTTGACGTATTTGAGGACGTTCACATACCACTGGACTGAGCCAATATCGAACCTAACGAGTTGGGGTCAGAAGGCCAGTGCCTCAACCGTCTGAGCCACTCAGTCCGGCTAAATTAATTCATTAATTCATAAATTAATTCATTGTTGTATGACGGATGTGACGGCTTAGTTTTTGTAGGCCCATCCGCGTTGCTTTTTGTACTATTGTGTTTGGAGTTGACTCCAGTCGGTTATTCCTGTGTTCCTAACTACCAGTAGAGTACACAAACCCAGCAATTCTTTTGGTTCGATTATTGTTGTCTTAAGGGGCTGCCTGCCCGAGGCGGTAAAGTCGTGCTCGGTTCGCCCGGAAGGACGTGGGTTCGAATCTCCGTCAGGAAGTCTTAAAATTTAAGAAACGATATTTCCACTTCCCATGGCCCTGAGGTTCACTCAGCCTACATCAAAAATGAGTACCAGGTTAATTCCTGGGGGCAAAGGCGGCCGGGCGTAGAGCTAACCACTCTACCCCATCACGTGCCGAGGTTAACAATAGTGGAAGCCAAGGGTCTTCATGGCCTGTACGGAGTTTTTTTTTTTTTTTTTTTTTTTTTTTTTGCTATTGGCTTTACGTCGCACCGACACAGATAGGTCTTATGGTGACGATGGGACAGGAAAGAGCTAAGAGTGGGAAGGAAGCGGCCGTGGCCTTAAGTAAAGTACAGCCCCAGCATTTGCCTGGTATGAAAATGGGAAACCACGGAAAACCATCATCAGGGCTGACGACAGTGGGGTTCGAACACACTATCTCCCGAATACTGGATACTGGCCGCACTTAAGCGACTGCAGCTATCGAGCTTGGTCAGTACGGAGGTGACTTTGCTTTTTGCTTTATTATTGTCTTAAATAAATTATTAAGGCTTAGAGCCTCGCATGGGCAGGTGTTACGAGGGGTTGCTTGTATCTCCTTTCTGCATGTTCTGCATTCTGGGATATTTTTTAAATTTCCCATTTAATTAATGGCTTCCTTATAGGTGGGTGTCCTGTGAGGAATGGTAATATAAATCTTTACTTAGTTTTACTGCATTTGAGTAGCGTTTCAGTTGTTTTCCGTTATGCCCTTGAATAAATAGTTTCCCCTGTTTGACACTTGTAACTACTTTCCGGCTTTTGAAGTGTTCGTCACTGGACCACGTTTTGATTAATTCTGTGATGGAACACTTAGGTACTCCAAGAGCTGTTTGTGGTCCTTGGTCACGTTGGGACTTATTAGAACCGTAAATGCTGCGTGGCTGTCTCAGATTATAAGAATCTCTTCGGCATTTACTATATGTACTCAACACGACCTAGCAGGCTGGAAATGAATTTGAAGTACAATGTGAATGTGGAAACTAAATATTTACTTGAATAGCGGACAGTGGGTGACAATCTCGTATTCCACAGTTGTGTTGGCAGTAGTACCAGACCTGTGGGTGAGATCTCTTCCAACAGAACGAATATGACCTAGGCGACCATAGCTCAATCCATAGAGCATCCTTCGCGAAATTGGAAAGTCGTGGGTTCGGACCCCACTGGTTTCTGGTTGGTCAATTTTACTCTTCGACGTGTAAACCTACTGTGTGTACTCAACATGACCTAATAAGGTGGAAGTACACTGACTTAGCAAATGTTATGGGATAGTCACCTAATAGCGTGTGGGGCCTCCTCTGGCCCTGCGAACTGCAGTGAGACGCCGTGGAAGTGAGTGGACAAGTCCCTGGTAGTCCTCTGGACGCAGCTGACACCAAATCGTTCGCAGAGCGGCCGCCAATGCTGGTCTGTTCGTGGGTGCAGGATCCATGACACGGAGCCTGCGTTCCAGGACATCCCAGATATGCTCGGTAGGGTTCATATCGGGGCTCCTAGATGGCTATGGCAGTCGTTGGACCTCCGCTGCATGTTTCTGGAACCATTCTCGGGTGATGTGGGAGCGTTATCATCTTGAAACACCGCAGAACCGTCTGGGCGCTGGAAGGCCAAAAATGGGTGGAGATGATCTCCCAGCAGCTCAACATACCGCGTACCATTCAAAGTCTCTTCCAGAACAACCAGGGGGTCCATTCCAAGAAAATGCACCCTAGACCATAACAGAGACACCTGCGTCCTGGACCACACCTTCGAGGCAGGCGGGATCCATCGCTTCATGTGGTCTGTGCCATACACGGTGCCTCCCATCGGCATGGTGCAGTTGAAATCGTGATTCGTCCGACCATATCACGGTACGCCATTGTTCTAGTGTCCATCCCTGGGGACTGGCGACAGATGCACGTCGTTGTGCCCGATGACGTTGGGTTAACAGTGGCACCCGTGTGCGACGCCGGCTCCCGTACCCCATAGAACCCATGTTCCTACGGATTGTCCACTGGGAGACGTGTCTAGCACGGCCTGTGTTGTGATTTGTTGCACGGTTACCCGTCTGTCACTATTGACAACCCGTCTCAGATGTCGCCGGTCACGGTCATCGAGGGTGGCTGGACGGCCGGTCGTTCGGGACGGTGACACCCGCATTCAACCATTCACGATACACTCTGGACACGGTTGATCGTGTGAAGCCGAATTCCCGCACCACTTCCAAAATCGCACTTCCCATCCGTCGGGCACCGACCACCATACCCTGTTCGAATGGTGTCAGCTCACGACGACGTTCCATATTACACCTGTCACATGCACAGCCACTGCTCACAAGGTCTCCAATACAACTGCCGCTGGCACAGGGGGCGTGTGGTGCGCAGACAACACACCTGCGCATCGGTGCTCCGCTATCCCATGACATTTGCTCAGTCAGTGTATATTTCAAGTACAATGCTGTCGTGTAAACTAAATATTCACAAGAATCTGTTTACAAAAGTTGTTTTATTTTCGTATGCCCACTCCAAGGTCCCATGTGTGTTAGTCTCGGAAGTCTGAGTTACCTGATCATCAAGACGGCAGAGGTTCGAAACTCAGCCCATAAATCTGAGATTTTTTGAAATGAAAATTCATGGCCGTATGCTTTCGTGGCTACGATAGTCCTGCAAAACTACAAGCCATTGTTGTACAGTTGGTGGGAGCACTACAGTAGACTCGCCCTGGGGACTACTTCACATTCCGCACAGCGCGGCAGCCTGAGCGAGGCGAGGATCGTTACGAAGGAAGCCAGGCTGTCTGGGAGACTACAGCTTTCCTTCCTTACTTCCTTCCTTCTTTATTTATTTATTTATTTATTTATTTACGCACCTCCTTTCTTTCTTTCTTTCTTTCTTTCTTTCTTTCTTTCTTTCTTTCTTTCTTTCTTTCTTTCTTTGCCTCCCTCATTTCCCTACATTGTGTGAAAAAAGCGACCGCACGTCATCCATAAGATTACGATAGTTATTTTACGAACCTGTGTGCCTCATGGGAGCTATCGGATAACATACATGGTACGCAGTTGGCAACATTTACTGTATATTGTGATTGAACTGAGAGAGCGAGTCTTCCCTTGCTATGAACTTAAGATGCCCATCCTATTCCTTTCCCTGACGCGCATTTAGCAGTCGAAGCTCGCTCTGATCAGTGGGAAGGGTTACCTGGTTTACCACGAAAGCCCCCTCCACCTGAATATTTGAACTTCTACTTTTTAAAATTGAAACATAAAAACATTTATAATAAATATTATTAATCGAATATCTAGTTTTAGTTCGTCACGTTCAAAGTAACATCTGCGAAGAAAAATATAATAATAATAATAATAATAATTGTACTGGGAGGTACACCTCAACCCCGTGTATTTAAATGAAGCGCCTTGAAGAAGGCTATCTAACACATAAAGTCTGCAACAACTATTTCAAGAAATTCTGATTTTCTCCATAGGTCTCTATTAAAAAACTGATGTCATGCACTCTGGTGTAAAGTGGAACTACTAAAAATTTAAAGAAATGTTGTATTTATAGCTTTTCTAAACTGAATAAATTATTCTTTATTTTTGATACTTCGAAGGTTGCAACACTTCTAACTTATCCCGCCAGCTTTGGATTCTGGCCAATCCGAAATTTTGTGTATTTTTCAGCCAATTATATTGGTCTTGTACCTATTTTATCTACCAATGAAGTAAGAGGGTGTGTCTAGTTTTAGTCCAGAGCCCTCTCGAACCTTCCTCTCGGGTATAAAAGCTGACGCATTTTCTAGTTAACTTTTCTTATTGATCGTCGTGTTACTGAGTGTGTGTGTGTTAAGAGAGGAGGTGGAGGCGTCATCCATCGGCAAGCAGAAAATCAGCTAAGGTAATGGCCATCATTTTTCTCTGTAGGTATATCTGCCAGCTAATCCGAGGGGAAGGTTTCCTATCTTTAATAATGTAACTGTAAAATTCCGGAAATGTAAAATTTCCTTTTTTCATGTAAAAGTTCAAGTTTGTCAAGAGTACTTAACTGAAATACAGGGGTAGAGAGTGCGTTACCCTCTCGAACTCCCCTTCAGTTTAATTTGGAGGTGACTTAGGTTTCGTAACTGTTTTCACTTTTGTAAAGGTAACTTATCTTGTCCATCTAGTCACCTCAGTAGTTTAGGATTAGCCTCTGTATTGTCGGGCCACAAGCCCTAGTAGGGTTTTAAACTTGGATTTCAAGGAGCGAAAGTTTCCGCCTCCGTACCTTTTGATTTTTGGTCCAGTAATTGAACCTGTTACTTTTCACGAAGGCCCGGTAGGATGGGTACTCGATACCCCTGTGTAAACTTAAAAGACAATTGATATGGTCTTGTAAATTGTAGGTTGTGCCTAGAGAGGCCTGAAGGTGTAAATTTTCGTGAGCAAAGTAGTAATCACAAATGTAAAAATTAAAGGTTGCCTTGAGTAGGCTGTAAGGGTTTGGGAGCGCTGTCTCCTTGGTAGAATTATAGAGCATTGAGTCTCTTTCTTGTAATTTGTGTAAATATTGAATGGTGCATTTGGAAGACCGTTACTTGTAACCTTTGGAACAAAAGGTGCTCTTGAAAATTGTGATTTAAATTTCCTGTAAAACAAATTGGGAGGTTCGTCTCCTTGCCTTTCTAACTAAACGCAGCAGTAGTGCTGTTGGGACCTTTGTAAATTGGGAGCTTGAAGCTAATATTTTAACTAACCATTTATTGGCTTTTTTCTGTTTTATTTTTCTACCTTATACCAAAAGTTCTTTCACCAAGCGATTTGTTTTGTTAAAACTTAATATCTGGAAATAAATATAACCTTTATTTTTAAAGTTTTAGATTTATCATTGACTGTCGTAGATATACCCATTCAAGCCAGCACCTTCTTTCACCTCTCTGTTCCACGCAAAAACGATAATAATAATTTATATGCCTCAGAAACCATATGCTTAGGTGGTCACTCTAAAATTACAGAAATTGAAAAGAAGGAGCGGAAAATTCTCAGGAAAATTTATGGTCCTACGAGAGAAAATGGAATGTGGATTAAGAGGAGAACAGCGGACCTATACTCCTTCACCGACAGGTTTCCTGATGCCGTACGGAAAAGACGCCTTAATTTCTATGGCCATATCTACAGAATGAACAGCGACAGACTAACTAAAAGATTATTCAAAGTAATCAACCCAAAGATGGTCAAAATAAAATGGCTAGAAGAAACTAAGGCGGACCTCCAAGAAATAAATATCACAGACGACATCATGGAAAATCGTGGACCTTTTAGAACAAAAGTAGCCAATCATAAATTTAGGGAGAAACCAAAAAAGACAGCTGGTAGGAAGTGGTCGACAGAACGCAAGATGCATGGCCGAAATGACCGGGCTCAAGAAACATATGGAGGAAAAGATTGATGCTAGTAGCGAAAATAGTCAGAAAAGAATGGAGGAAAAGATTGATATGAGAAGCGAAAATAGTAATAAACGAATGGAACAAATAATTAGTAGTAACGAAAATAGTAAAGAAGAGATGAAAGAATTAATTAGTACTAATAATGAAAATTGTAATAAACAAATTAACGCTTTAGGTAGTAAAATCGAAGAATTGATTAATGGTAACAGTGCGATTAATGATAAAATAAATAAGATAAAATAGATGGGCTGCATCTTGGGAGATTTTGGGAGGATAAGAAGGCACAAACCATCAAACCAACTAACAAGTTCAAACGCGCTCTATGAATGGGCATAACGAAGAAAGAAAGAAAGAAAGAAAGAAAGAAAGAAAGAAAGAAAGAAAGAAAGAAAGAAATAATAATAAATAATAATAATAATAATTGTTACGGAGATATCCGTGGTAGTTATGCGTGAAAGAAGGTGCGGGCGTGAACGGGTCTCAAACTACGGAATCAAAGTTAATGTAAAATTTAACAAGGTTATATTTTCTTTTCAAAAACAAAGAAATAACAAGCATGGCAGGTACAAAGTAGCAAATCAAAAGGGTAGTTACAATATTTACAGAATTTGGGCTTCGCGCCCTGACTTTACACTGCTTGGGCAATCAGCTCAGTTTTACCCCAAACACAAGTTTCCACAGAGGGGCAGAAAACCCCATTCATGCCTAGGAGCCCTTGCTCCAAATTGCACTGAAAAGCCTCCACGAGGCGTACAACACTCAATTTTCAAAAGAGCCACTCGCTCTCAAATTTAAGCCTCTCCCAGGCCACACCAAACTCCACCTTCAAGTTGTCCTCAACGGACATAAACACAGGGGTAAAATACCCAATCTACTGAGGTCTATTAAATGAAAAGCAGGTTAATTAAATGACCTCTAAAATAACAATTTGAGAGGAGGCGAACTTGCACTCCTAATACACTTTGATTAAGACCTACTTGGCACTAGGCCGTTAATACAAGGGCTAATCCCATACTAAAGAGGTGACTTAAGAAGAGAACAATTTGTTTTACGTTATCGAAGAATAGGTTGAGAAAAATAAGTTCACCTCAAAACAATATGAGTGGGAGCTCGAGAGGGTTAGCACTCTCTATCCCAGTATGTAGCTTTAAAAGAGAATAAATGAAAAGAGTAGTTACATTTAGGAAACGGTTACATGGTGGAAAGCTTAGAACCCGCCCCGAGAGTTAAACTGCTGAGCTAGCAAAGAAAGAAGTTATTAATCGGCCATTACCTTGTTGTTGACCGCTGCCGAGGAAAGAGGCACTTCCCGCCTCCTGCTATGTACTTAATACACTGAAAGATGGAACAGAAGTGGCCCGGAGACCCTAAAATCAGCAGTTTATATCCTCTCGCAGAAGTTTCTAGGCATTAGGGGAATGAAAACACCCTCCCGCACATTCTTTATTGGCTAGGGTACAGAAACATATCCAAGTAGGGGGAAGATACATCGGATTGGTCGAGAAAAAACTCAAAGAAATTCGGGATTGGATAAATCTAAAACAAGGGGAAAAAGAGGGGTATACAGCCAACTTAAACAATAACAGAAGGAAATTTAGCAAAGAACAAACATTTGAAATAAAAATTTCTCCAACAAAATAGTTCTTTGACTGCGCACTAGGTTGCACTATTGTTGATCTTCAGTAGTGTCCTCTAGAAGAGAAAGTTCACACTTCTTACTTCAAGCGAAACAAAAACACATCAAAAATGACACAGTTCAAAAACTCAAAGTTTTCCATGTGGTGACATCTTCAGAGAAAGTAGAGAATTAATAGCGTAGATAAAGTTCAGACTTCCTCCAACAGAGGAGTTTCAACTGGTGCACATTTTGAATTAGCGGTGTGGAGGTGTAAAGCCCGGTACAGACCTCCCCCCCCAAACGTTCCTCCCGGGGTGACACATGAAATGGTTTGAAAACAAGGTCCAAGTTTTGATGTAGATATGGAGATTAATTGCCAAAAAAAATTTATAAGATTTTCTTAGTTTGGTTTGATTTAGTTTCAAAATTTTGTTGTTGCAGATGAAGTATAGTTTTTAAGTTTGTAGAAGTAGAATTCTGAAGATAACCTTTTAATACTAAAAGTGATGAAAATTTTTGCAATGTCCACCAAATATTGCTGTTGAATTCCCAAGTGTAGTCATTGCTTATCGTAACTGTCCATGTAGTTGATGTTGATGAAGTTGGATGGCCAGACCGGCCGTTGCAGCTTGCGTCCAAAGGAGGCCGCTCGGACCCCTCAAGTACCCTGAGATACCACTCACCCGCACTATGAGGGGAGCAGTGGTGTTGAAACACGCCGCGCCCGCGGTGAAGGAATCCAGGCTGCGGGCAAGTAGCAGGTCGTTCGCCGCACATCAGCCTTGGCCGGGAGGAGAGCTCCGGCTCGCCGTGCACATGTCGTCCTCGCTGGGGCCGAGGGGGCCCGTCCTCGAACCCAGTCGCGGCACGGCGCCGCGCGGCTGCGGGGGCACTGAAACATTAAAGCTAGGCGGTAGAATATTGTTGGACCATCATCATTTTTTTGAGGGCACAGTCTTGGTGAAAAGGTTGAGGGGTCAGCGGCGTGCAGTTGTCCATGGCATTCAATGGAATCAAGCCACAGTGTATATTGGAGCAGGAGACGGGAGCGTGGTAATGGCCGAGGCAAGGACAGAATGGCAGTTTAACAAATCGGGGGAGGTTTCACACAAATGCTTACATATAAAACAAAATATTATAGAAGGGGCAGAAAGCCTTAAAAGTGAAACTCAAAAAAAAAAAATATAACCTTCATATTCCTTTCAAAATAATATGAAGCAAGTTAACACAGAAATTACACCGGTTTCACCTGGGACAGGTGAACTCTAAATATCCTCTCGGTGGCTGGATTACTTAACAATAAGGTAACCGGCGTAAGGAAATCCAGAATAATGCATGGCCCATGGAATCTGGGGGCAAGCTTGCCCGCGGGAACAAAGTTCTTGACCATCACCTGGTCACCTACCTTCAAAGTGGTGGGTCTCCGTCCACGATCATACCTTTCCCTAACCTTTTCATGAGATACCTTAAGATTGGCTTTAGCCTTCTTCCAAAGATCTTTAATGTTATCCGGATCTATTGTCTCGGGTAGAATGTCACTCAGAGACCAGAGGTTAGAGAGCGGCGAGTTGGGAACAAATTTGAACATTAAAGGGGCTGGAGTGAATTTATGTGATTCATGAACCGCCGAATTCAAAGCAAAAGCTAACCAATGCAGGGACGTGTCCCACCTGGAATGATCTTCATGATGATAGGCAATAAGTGCGGACCTGAGATTACGATTAACCCGTTCAGCCAGAGATGGTTGAGGGTAATAAGCGGAAGTAGTTACATGAGAGATGGATAAATCAAAACAGAATTTACGAAAAAGATTTGATGTAAACGCCTTAGCGTTATCAGACACAATATATTGGCACGGACCAAAAGAAGCAAAAATAGAATTTAGGCAAGTAATGGTGGACTGAGCGGTAGCCAGCTTAGTCGGAAATAACCAAGAAAATCTGGTAAAACCATCTACGCATACAAAGATGAACTTGTTAGCATTACCCTTTGACAGGGGGAAGGGTCCTACATAATCAACGTACAGGCGTTCCATGGGGCGCGACGCTTGATGGGAAGACAAAAGGCCTACCTTGGTGGACATGGTTGGTTTACTAATCAAACAGGATTTACAAGCCTTTACTAGTTCACGGATTTCACCGTCCATACCTTTCCAGATGAACCTTTCACGAATCTTTTCACGAGTTTTAAAGTTTCCAAGATGCCCCCCTAATGGTGTCTCATGATAGTACTTGAAGATCATAGGCACAAGAACAGCTGGAACGACAACCTTCATCATCTTGTCATGCCTCGAAGGGCAACATAAAACACCATTCCGCAGAACATAAGGGACAACATGTTCCCCAGAAGAAAGGGTTTCCATTATCGGAGCCAGCGTCGGATCTTCACGTTGGTATTTCTCGATATCCCTAAAGAGCATGGGGGCATCCGTTAAGATGGTATTAACATCAAATAGTGTGGACTCGGGAGGTGATGAACGGTCGACCGGTTCATGGATCTGAACGTCGTTTGAAAACATACGACTGAGTCCATCAGCAACAACATTTTCGGTACCTCTGATATGCCTGACATCGAATTGGAAGGCAGAAATACGGATGGCCCAACGGGCTATACGACCAGTACGACGCGGCCTACCTAAGACCCAGCTTAAGGCTTGATTATCTGTCTCCAGGTCGAATTTAACATGTTCCAGATAGAGACGGAACTTCTCTAAGGCGAATAAGACTGCCAAACCTTCGAGCTCATAGATGGAATACTTGGCTTCTTGAGCCGACAAAGTCCTAGATGCATAGGCGATGGGTCGCCTCCCTAGTTCAGTCTCTTGAAGAAGGACTGCCGCTACTGCTGACGACGACGCGTCGGTTTGGACGATGAATTTCTTCGAGAAATCAGGCATAGCAAGTACAGGGGCATTACAAAGTGCTAATTTAAGGTCTTCAAAAGCGGCTTGTTGAGAAGGTCCCCACTCAAATTTGATGCCTTTCCTACGAAGAAGGTTTAAGGGTGCCGCTCTATTAGCGAAGTTAGGAATAAACTTCCTGAAGAAATTCACCATACCAATGAACCTGGCGATGCCTTTAATGTCCTTGGGAGGTTTAAAATCACGGATGGCCTGTGTTCTAGAATGATCGACAGCTACACCATCAGGTGACACAATATGCCCTAGGAAAGACATAGAGGGCTTAGCGAAGGCAACCTTGGACAACTTAACAGTTAACCCAGCCTTACGAAGGCGATCGAGAACTTCTCGCAGATGATCTAGATGCTCTTCAAAAGTCTCTGAAAATACGACGACATCATCCAAGTAGTGATATAAGTACTCAAATTTGATGTCGGAGAAGACCCTATCTAGTAGCCTAGTGAGTACAGCTGCTCCCGTGGGGAGCCCGAAAGGCACGCGGTTGTATTCATATAAATTGCAGTCCGTGGCAAACGCTGTAAGGTGTTTAGACTCTTCGGCAAGGGGAATTTGATTGTAGGCCTGATTCAAGTCCAAGATAGTAAAGAACTTGGCCTTACGAAACCATGAAAAACAAGAATGAAGGTCAGGAAGGGGCACAGATTGCAACACCACCTTCCGATTGAGAGCCCTATAATCAATGACAGGCCTGAAGCCTCCTTGGGGCTTCGGAACTAGAAAAATAGGCGAAGAATACGCCGACTTAGAGGGCCTAATAATACCATCCTTCAACATCTGATCGATAATTTCTTTCAGAGCCTTCATTTTAGGTGGAGATAGCCTATACGGTGGAAAACGGACAGGAATCGAATCCGTGACCTCAATTTTGTATTCGATCAGGTCAGTAACACCAAGAGTATCAGAGAACACCTCGGGAAACGACTGACACAATTTGCGAATACTATCAGCCTGCTCCTCAGGTAGATGTCTAAGGTCTAACAACATCTCATCCTGGGTAGGCGAAATAGAAGAACATAATGCAGAATTACACTTTAATAAAGGGATGTTACAATTAGAGGCAAATTTGAAAGTGCAAGACCTACTCTGAAGATCGAGCACAAGACCAGTGTGAGAAATAAAGTCCGCTCCCAATATAATGGGGCAAGACAAGAGCTTGGCCACAAACAATTTAACTTTCCATGTGAATTTAAAAATACGAATTTTGATATAAAAGGAACCGAGAATTTCTAATGGGGATGAATTAGCCGAAACATATTGAACAGGAGATGAGACATAGTCAGGTAGTTTACAAACAGATTTCAATTTAGAATACCATTCAGCCGAAATAATCGAACAAACACTGCCTGAATCTAAGAGAGCTGTTATAGGCTCGTTATTTAACTCGATCTTAAGAAAAGGAACCGGTGCGGGGGAATCCGCCGCAATCCTAAGACACTCTTTGGGACCTTCAAAAGATAAATTTGAAAATTGCTCGTTCCCTGAATTTACAACCTGTTTACCAGGGGCTGAGTCTCGGGAAGATGGATTAGTCGACTCAGCCGAAGCCACTAGTCACTTTTTATTATTGGCATAGGTAGAATTTGCACCAGAAGTTGAGCAGGAGGGGGTGCTATTCGAGTTTGGGCAATTCTTGGCGATATGTGAGAAAGCCCCACATTTAAAACAGCCTTGTGCTGAACCAGCTCCATTATTTGCCCTACTAGTTTTGACCAATGGACATTTATTGCGAAGATGGTCAGGCGACCCGCAAGCATAACATTTACGGGGTGTGACTGGTCGGCGAGGTGGAGGCCGAGTATTACTAAACGAAGGAGGGGGTTCTTTTGCCACACGCAAAGAATCAGCGTACCTAACTCCTTCCGCTGAGACGGCCAACGCTTCAAGTTCAGAGAAAGTTTGCGGGCACGCCGCGAAACACAAATATGACCTATAAGATGGTGAAATGCCTTCTACAATAACCTGTACAATCTGGTCCTCAGGGAAGTGCAGAGCAAACACCCTAGTATAAAACTTAATGTCCTGTATGAAATCAGCCAAGTTCTCATCCAAGCGCTGTACACGATAATAGTACTTCTGAATAAGGGAGGACCTGGCCCTAGCCGGGATGAAGTTAGCTAGCAAGTGGGCATGGAAATCCTCAATAGATGATTGCTCGGCAATGGCTCTTACGATTTTATCTGAGAGAATACCAATAGCATACGGATAGATAATTTGCAAAATTTGACATGGAGAAAGAGAAAACACAAGTGCATGATCCTGAAATTCAACCAGAAATCTTAAAAATGAAATTACTTCACTGGTGGTATTAACCGAAAACTTAGAGATACCTCTGAGCAACATTGCCAATGGATGAGGCAAGCTGCTAAACCCGGGTGACATAGTAGGTATAGGTTTCAAAGGCAAGGAAGTTAATTCCGAACGGATGTTACTCAACGATGCACGGCGTTCAGATTCGTTGTCCAATGGGGCAGAGATAGTTTGAGCAGCAACGGTTATTCTATTAACTTCTCCCTTATGAGGCTCTTCCTCGCTACCTACATTCACTATGGTGGGTAGATCGCTTTTGGGAGGAACCTCCCCTGTTAACAATTGAGTGACCTTGCTAGATAATTCAGACATATTTTCAAGCAGCGTACTAGCTTCCTTCTTCTGAACGTCATTCAACTTTAGAGACAATAGATCGTTAACTCTATTTGAAAAATGAAACAGCCTAGCTTGCACACGCTTAATTTGATTAGGAGAACGATCATTTTCATAAAAAAAAACTAACTACAGAAGCTAGCCCAGTAATATTCTCCGTGATCGTGGAAAGAGAGTCGTCAATTTCTTTCTCTCCCAAATTGGGGATGGAAATGGGCAAATCTAGGGACTCTCTAAGCTTGTTTGTGTCTACTGCAACCGTGCCTCCAGATTGTACATTTCTAATAGTCAATTCATAGATCAACTCCTCCTTGCGCAAATAGTTAAGATGGAGAACATCGCGAGGGCCGGGCATGGTGACAGAACAATTTTGAAAAACTCAAAAAAATTCCAGCAACTGGGAAAATAGTTAGAGTTCGGAACAAACAATGTTTAGCCGTCAAAAGGGGCTAAATTGAGACCCATTCAACCACGCTCTGCTACCACTTGTTACGGAGATATCCGTGGTAGTTATGCGTGAAAGAAGGTGCGGACGTGAACGGGTCTCAAACTACGGAATCAAAGTTAATGTAAAATTTAACAAGGTTATATTTTCTTTTCAAAAACAAAGAAATAACAAGCATGGCAGGTACAAAGTAGCAAATCAAAAGGGTAGTTACAATATTTACAGAATTTGGGCTTCGCGCCCTGACTTTACACTGCTTGGGCAATCAGCTCAGTTTTACCCCAAACACAAGTTTCCACAGAGGGGCAGAAAACCCCATTCATGCCTAGGAGCCCTTGCTCCAAATTGCACTGAAAAGCCTCCACGAGGCGTACAACACTCAATTTTCAAAAGAGCCACTCGCTCTCAAATTTAAGCCTCTCCCAGGCCACACCAAACTCCACCTTCAAGTTGTCCTCAACGGACATAAACACAGGGGTAAAATACCCAATCTACTGAGGTCTATTAAATGAAAAGCAGGTTAATTAAATGACCTCTAAAATAACAATTTGAGAGGAGGCGAACTTGCACTCCTAATACACTTTGATTAAGACCTACTTGGCACTAGGCCGTTAATACAAGGGCTAATCCCATACTAAAGAGGTGACTTAAGAAGAGAACAATTTGTTTTACGTTATCGAAGAATAGGTTGAGAAAAATAAGTTCACCTCAAAACAATATGAGTGGGAGCTCGAGAGGGTTAGCACTCTCTATCCCAGTATGTAGCTTTAAAAGAGAATAAATGAAAAGAGTAGTTACATTTAGGAAACGGTTACATGGTGGAAAGCTTAGAACCCGCCCCGAGAGTTAAACTGCTGAGCTAGCAAAGAAAGAAGTTATTAATCGGCCATTACCTTGTTGTTGACCGCTGCCGAGGAAAGAGGCACTTCCCGCCTCCTGCTATGTACTTAATACACTGAAAGATGGAACAGAAGTGGCCCGGAGACCCTAAAATCAGCAGTTTATATCCTCTCGCAGAAGTTTCTAGGCATTAGGGGAATGAAAACACCCTCCCGCACATTCTTTATTGGCTAGGGTTCAGAAACATATCCAAGTAGGGGGAAGATACATCGGATTGGTCGAGAAAAAACTCAAAGAAATTCGGGATTGGATAAATCTAAAACAAGGGGAAAAAGAGGGGTATACAGCCAACTTAAACAATAACAGAAGGAAATTTAGCAAAGAACAAACATTTGAAATAAAAATTTCTCCAACAAAATAGTTCTTTGACTGCGCACTAGGTTGCACTATTGTTGATCTTCAGTAGTGTCCTCTAGAAGAGAAAGTTCACACTTCTTACTTCAAGCGAAACAAAAACACATCAAAAATGACACAGTTCAAAAACTCAAAGTTTTCCATGTGGTGACATCTTCAGAGAAAGTAGAGAATTAATAGCGTAGATAAAGTTCAGACTTCCTCCAACAGAGGAGTTTCAACTGGCGCACATTTTGAATTAGCGGTGTGGAGGTGTACCGCCCGGTACAATAATAATAATAATAATAATAATAATAATAATAATAATAATAATAATAATAATAATAATAATAATAATAATAATAATAATAATAATAATAATAATAATAATAATAATAATAATAATAATAATAATAGACATTAGGAAAAGACGAATTATGGATTAACGAACTTCGAAAGGACCTCAAAAAAGCCAACATAATACATTCTAGAAAGAGACATCTTTAGACACAAAGTAAAAAGTTGGAAAGCTACATCAAAGCAACCACAACAAAAACAGTACAGAGCAATGTGGTCGGAAGAACGTAAACAAGAATTCTCGGAAAGAATGAAAGCCTATTGGAAACACAAGAAGAACCCAACCAAACCCAGTGGTACTACAGCCCTTGAAGGGCCTTGGTCTACCAAGTGACCGCTGCCCAGCCAGAAGGCCTGCAGATTACGAGGTGTAACGTGGTCAGCATGACGAAACCTATCGGGCATTATTCTTGGCTTTCTAGACCGGGGCCGCTATCTCACCGTCACATAGCTCCTCAATTCTAATCACGTAGACTGAGTGGACCTCGAACTAGTGCTCAGGTCCAGGAAATATCCCTCACACGGCCGGGAATCGAACATGGGGCCTCCGGGTAAGAGGGAGGCACGCTACCCCTACACCACGGGGCACAAGAAGAACCAGCCGGGCTGAGTGGCTCAGACGGTTAAGGCGCTGGCCTTCTGGCTCCAACTTTGCAGGTTCGATCCTGGCTCAGTCCGGTGGTATTTGAAGGTGCTCAAATACGTCAGCCTCGTGGCGGTAGATTTACTGGCACGTAAAAGAACTCCTGCGGGACTAAATTCCGGCACCTCGGCGTCTCCGAAAACCGTAAAAGAGTAGTTAGTGGGACGTAAAACAAATAACATTATTATTACAAGAAGAACCCACAGAAGAATTAAGTTATTTGCTTAACGTCCTCCCAATACTGGGATAATTCGCTAATAATAATAATAATAATAATAATAATAATAATAATAATAATAATAATGATAATAAACTTCAGTAGTAGTAATAAACATAGTTAAAATACTAAATTGCATTTGAATAACCAGTTTCCAAAATGACCCCCCTCCCTCTTTCTCTCTTGACGAAATTATGTATACTCCACTGACTCTGACCCAATTTGTTCTGCTATAGAGCCGTTGTTTCACATACGGAAGTATGAGCGGACATAGTTTTTCTTTAGGTTTATGATGTCTGATAATAATGTTCATTGGGTTGATTGGTATTGTTTTTACGCTTCAGTAACTACTTTTATGACTTTCGGTGACGTTGGAGTGCCGAAATTTTGTCCCGCAGGGTTTCGGTTGCGTGCCAATAAATCTACCGACATGAGACAGAGCTGGGAGCTTGAGCTCATAAGATCAGCACTCTACCGTCTGAGCCACACAACGTGTAAGACGAAGTGGAGGAAGATTTAGAATCAAAGCTGCCAGTAGATGCAACTATGCACTCTGTATATATATTTTAAGGATGTAATACTCTATGTTACACATACAGATCAAGTTTCCGATCATACCATCTAGACCCTGGTATTACTCTTGATCTTCTCCCGAGTGATTTTACAATACAGATACGGTCTTTGACGGTCAGTCTGTTCGGCGGGTGCAGTGACCGGATGGCCGCGGCTGGTCCGCGGCTCTACACCTCTCCTTTCCGACCGACCAACCGAACAGAGGACCGGTGAAAACCGCTCTGCTGTGGCTCTACACCTCTGCATTCAGAAGAAGGACAAGGGCTGGTCCCCACCGCCAGCTGTCCTGAGAATGGTTTTCCGTGGTTTTCCATTCACCTGCACTAAGGCGAATGACGGGATAGTTCCTAGTCTAGGCCACAGCCGCATCCACCTCATCCTTCCCGAAATCACAAATCACCGTGGCACATCTCCTGGTCTGAAAGAGGGCGTAACCCTCTAAGAAACACGGCTCCCCCTTTAGGGAATGAATGAATACTTGTAGTAGTAAGGAGCAATTGACTATGCGGTTTGGGATACATGGCTATCAGCTTGCATTCGGAAGATAGCGGGTTTGAACCCCGTTGTTGCCAGTCCTGTAGATGGTTTTCCGTGGTTTCCTGTTTTCATGGTATGAACTAGCCAAATGCTGGGGCTGTACATTAACTAAGGCTACTGTCGCTTCCTTTCCACTCCTAGCACTTTCCTGTCCCATCGTCATCATAAGACCTATCTGTGTCGGTGCGACGTAAAGCAGGTCGTAAGTAGTAGTAGTAGTAGTAGTAGTACCATTCTGATCACGTGTCCTGCCATTGTATCGCTTTTGTCTATATAAAATGACTAGTCTCTTCAATGTTCAGTTCTGCAATTTTCTCCTTCATCATACAGTTTCTGTGCGAAATACCGGTCCGAAGATCTTTCCCTTGTGTTGATTCTTTCCCTGCCAACCTTTCTTGTTGTCCAAGCCTAATATCCGCCGAACAGAGATTTGTTCTTTCCGAAGATGCTAGGCAAGCTTCAAAAGTTACTTTTACTTGACCATATTATAAGCCAGCACCTTCCTGTGAGAGATTTCATACCCATATCTCGAAGTAGTATATGTGTAGTACGTGTCTCTCTTGAGTCTGGTTAGTATGGAATGACATTTTCCAATAAAATCTTTTGTTATTGCTCTGAAGACGCAGGTTCGAAACGCGTCTGCATATTATAAGCATTACACGCTCTAATATTCCAGAAATGAAGTATTATATTAGTATTATTATTAATCCTTCCGCGGGACCTCTTAAAGCTCAATCTTTGTTATTGTCGAGATTCTAGTTGATTAGACTATCAACTTTCTTCAGTAATATGTGGTCATGTTGAACAAGATATTTAGTTATGTCTCCTTATTGAGAATTCAGTTTCGTGGGATATTTGAGACATAGATCTGTTGAATGAGAGGTGGGGAATATTATTTTGCTATGGTAAAGGCCGCATTTTCAACGCCCTAAACTCACGTGCATGAACTAACATTCTACTAATTGAAAAACACTGAAGCAAAGTCATCTCCCTGCAGGCTATGGCGTTTCCTAAGAGAGTAGTAGTCAGACTTTCACTGTCCGTAGCCTTGGCACTTGCAGGAAACTGTTAATGTTGGGATAATCGAAAAGAAAATAATAGCTTATTGGATTATTTCATCTTATTCAATAATTCGATTTTTTTCCATTCAATTATTTTCCGATTCGAATGAATGAGGCAATCGAATAGTGAATGCTTTTGAAAGAATCGAATGAAAAGCTATGCATATGTCATCAGTTCATCAATCTCATCACGGGGAAGTTAAAACCACCTACCTCCATCCCCTTACAGCAAATGTGTCTGTGGATGGTAGTATCTGTCTCTGAAAAGCCTTTCGGAACTCGTATGAACTCATGCTCTACACGTGTGAATGAGTCATGCACTCAGATGTCATTACTTAAAATGCACAGATTAAGATAGTGCATCACGCAATAACGTGAAGCGCAAGGCTAGTGTTGACTACTTGGCTTACCAAATTTATCGTCATAAATTAAAATTCGCCAGAATTTTCTCTAAATGGTTAAGTTGCTAGTCGCTTTGAAATTCAGAAAGACTCCAGTTCGCTAGAGTTGGCAGTTCGAACGATTATCCATCCGACACACTTAAACCGAAAATTTTATTCATGACGATTCTGTTTATTCTATGCGATTCAACTGAATGATACTTGAAACTCATTCGATTATTTTATCGATTAGTTATTCGAATATTTAAATAATCGGATGGAGGTTATTCGAATTAAAAGTATTAGATTATTCGATCACTAGGAACTGTTTGACTTGGACCAGGCCGATGACAATGAAACCTGCTAGACCAATTAAGACATCAAAAACTTAATGGTAGTACTCATTCTGCTTAAAATAAAATTCTCACCCTTAAAAATTAATAATATTTCTTGTTAAATGGAACGTGGTGTATCGAAGGTATCAAATGCAACGAAACTTAGTAGGATGATCAACTACGAGTAAAACATCATAACATCGCTTCACGCCTGCCGTGGACAGCATGAAAGAAGTGATTCTGAACGGAGATCCGGATCTTTTTTCTTCTTCTGCTTCCTCTTCTTATTCTTGGCCCTTTTCTCAGTTTGTTGGGTTTGGCATTTACGGTTTTGATCCAGTTTTACGGTAGATTCCTTTCCTGACTCCCGCTCTTTGCGGAGGGATATATTTACATCTCCCTGTAATATTTGAACGTGATAAGCTCACCGGACATAAAATTAGGAACCCATAGAAAATCATTACAAACATCATTTAATACCGGGTAACTCCGCCTCTGGACTCGATTACCGCCTGGATTCGGTTAGGAAGTGAGTCCACAAGGTTGTGCACGAACGTCCCATTCATGTTAAGACACTCACTGAGGATTTGATCGCGCATTTCTACCAACTTTCTGGGATGCTGATGTCGGCATTTTACCCGCTGTTCCATGTCTCACGATTTTCAATTGGGTTCAAGTCAGGTGAATTCGCAGGCCAATCGATATGTAATAGGGCGGGGGAATGTTCGTAAAGCCAGTCACATATGCGTCCAGCCCGATGAACTTTACTGTTGTCATCTTGAAAAATCGGGGTATCAGTATAGCATACTCATCATGCAGATGTTGACTGAAAGAGAACAACTTATCATGCAGAATGTTTAAATAAACACCTCAGTGAGCGGCTCCAATCCATGATACGAAAAACACCCACAAAACATCACTGACCCACCTTCGGCTTGAAGCTTGCCCTGCACACATCCAGGATGAAATGCTTCATTTGGCCTTCGGTTCACTGGACGACGTGTTTAATTGGAATACAGGCAAAAACGTGATACGTCGGACCACAGTACGTTCCGCCAGTCAGCTGTTGTTCACGTTCGATGATTTCTAGCCCATTGAAGACGTACAGCTTTAAGTGCCTGTGTGAGCAATGGCCTCTTGCGAGGTGGCCAACTCCAAATGTTCATTGCATGCAGTTCCCGTCGCAATGTTCTCTCGCTGGGATGGACCTCTATTCACTGACTGAAGCAATTCCTGTCGGGTTTGGAAGCGATTTTGTTTCACAAGCCGTGAAACGCGTCTCCGGTCCCTCTCAGTCTGGATCTTGTTTCGGCCACAATTCTGACGTAGTATTTCGTGGACACGTGTAGTACACCAATGCTTGTAGACACGTTCAACAGTCCGCTGCGACACACCAGCAAATCTAGCAACTTCACGCACCGTATGGCCATGGGCACGACCAAACACCATGCCCCTTTTTACCACTCTGGTAGATCCTTACATCTACCCATGTTGACATTCACTGTCCGCTTGAAAAATGAATGTCATCTGTACAGGCTTAACGATCCATCTGTGCGTGCACACTAGGGTTACTAATTTTTTGTGCGATGAGTTTAATAAATTGCGCGTATAGACCGTTGTATATCTTATGGAGTAGGATTTCGTTTTAAGAATGCCCCAATTGTCTGAATACGGAATCGGAGTGCAGCACTCAGCGGCGGTATTTCCTGCGTCACGCTTTGCAGACTTCCAATCACTGGATTGTGGCTCATCACATTTCCATACCACTAATTAGTGGATGATATTTGTTTTCGCCGGCAGCTTTTATCTCGATTGATAAACTCCATTTAAATTTGTCGGCTCGTATGTATGCATGGTAGTGAGTGTGTGTCTGTGTATGTTTTATTTTCAATTTAAAACACCGAAGCTACATTTAATGTCACTTCTGTTGATGGAAGCGTATATCCCGGCTGACAGTCGCTTTATTCTTTGTTCTGTTCAGTCGAGATATGACTGTGCAGTTTATGTTGCTGCGTCACAAATTTCTGTCGTCTGCTCGCGGTCATCGAGGGATTTACTGTTGTACCTAGAGCTGTTTCGCTAGACACATTTTGTGAACAGATTTTTTTCTATCTAATATAATACAATTTATTTTAACGGAGTATTACCATTTCAAAAATGCTACAGAATTCTCACTTATCTAACACATAGTTTTATGACATTTTTCTATTCAATCTAATGATAAGGTATAGGTCGATACGGCAGTATGATAATAAGTGTGTCTACTCGCTGTAAAAGTTTCCCTGAGTATTCATAGGAACCATGTATATAGTTAGTGTCCTGCTCCGTGGCTAAATGGTTAGCACAGGGGCCCCGGGTTCGATTCCCGGCAGGGTCAGGAATTTTAACCATAATTGGTTAATTTCTCTGGCACGGGGGCTGGGTGTATGTGTCGTCTCCATCATCATTTCATCCTCATCATGACGCGCAGGTCGCCTACGGGAGTCAGATCAAAAGACCTGCACTTGGCGAGCCGAACATGTCCTCGGACACTCCCGGCAATAAAAGCCATACGCCATTTCATTTCATATAGCTAGTGTGGAATTCATAATCATCCTGGTCTATAAATGAAATTTAAAGGACCTCACTGCAGTTTTAGTGTCATTTCAATATCATGTAGATGAATCTAAATTAATTATGATTAGGTGTATATTGGCTGTAAATTTTCAATGTTTGTCTTTTGTAAAATATCACTTATAACTTTTTCTTTTAGTTCTTATCAATCTAGGCAGCCTTCAAATAGGAGGGAAAAGGAATGACATTTCTTCACGGTAACATTCAGTAAACTACACCTCTCATGACACTGCAGCCCTCTTGGGTTTTCGCCTACCAAGCGACTGCTGCTCAGTCCGAAGGCCTTCAGATTACAAGGTAATGCATGATCAGTGTGACGAATCCTCTCGGCCGTTACTCTTGGCTTTCTATCATCTCACCGTGAGATAGCTCCTCTGTAATGAACTACACAGACTTAACGGTAAATTATATGTGATATAGGCGCCTCCGTGGGTGGGGGCATAGGAAACATCCATGATATCTCCTTCTGTATGAAGCGACTAAAAGAGGAAATCCTCCAGGGGCTCAACTTGGAAATGTGGTGTGGTCCGTATCCGAGTCTGTCATTGCTTCTCCATCCAATCCAATCCAATCCAATCCAATCCAATCCAATCCAATCCAATCCAATCCAATCCAATCCAATCCAATCCAATCTACTTTTAAAGGTGTCGCCCAGGTGGCAGATTCCGGATCAGTTGTTTACCTGTCCTTTTCTTCAATGATGTCAAAGAACTTGGAAATTTATTGAACATTTCCCTTAATAATTTATTCCAACCACTTACTCCTCGTCCTATAAATGAATATTTGCCCCAAATCGTCCTCTTGAATTCCAACTTGATCTTCATATTATGATCTTTCCTACTTTTAAAAGCTCCGCTGAAACATATTCGTCTACTAGTGTCATTCCAATCCATCTCTCCACTGACAGCTCGAAACTTCCCTTGGTCAACTCGTGTTCTCGTTCGACCCCCACAGTATCAGGTTTGCGAGGCCTAGGGAGTTATTGATATTTGTTTTACATCGCATCGACTCAAAGAGGTTTTACGGTGATGATGGGAGAGGACAGGGCTGGACCTGGGAAGGAGACAACCATGGCCGTAATTAAGATGTGGAAAGTAAGAGACCACGGAAAACCACCTTTATGGCTGCCAACAGTAGGATTGGAATTCACCATCTCCCGGATACAAGGTCACACATATTTGACCCGAACCGCTCAACTAACTCGCACGGTTGCCTGGGGACTTTTTCAGTGTCACGCTTTCAATACTGATATTTTCATTCTACAAAACATTGAAACTCATCCTGAGTATTCGGGAGATAGTAGGTTCGAACCCCACTGTCGGCAGCCCTGAAAATGGTTTTCCGTAGCTTCCCATTTTCACACAAAGCAAATGCTGGGGCTGTACCTTAATTAAGGCCACGGCCGCTTCCTTCCCACTCCTAGCCCTTCGCTGTCCTATCGTCGCAATAAGACCGATCTGTGTTGGTGCGACGTAAAGCAACTAGCAAAAAAATAAAATAAAAACTCATCTTTTTTTTTTTCCTCATCTGAGTAGTGAAATTAAATGGCGTATGGCTTTTAGTGCCGGGAGTGTCCGAAGACAAGTTTCTGCTCGCCAGGTGTAGGTCTTTTGATTTGAAACCCGTAGGCGACCTGCGCGTCGTGATGAGGATGGAATGATGATGAAGACGACACATACATCCAGTCCTCCAGCCGGCGAATTTAACCAATGATGGTTAAAATTCCCGACCCTGTCAGGAATCGAACCCGAGACCCCTGTGACTAAAGGCCAGCACGCTAACCAGTTAGCCATAGAGCAGGACCACGGTATGAAAATGAGGAACCACGGGAAATCATATTGAAGGCTGTCGACATTGGGGAACAAACCTCCATCTCCCGAATTTAAGTTTACATCTATGTAACCCAAATCGCATGGCCAACTTGCTAGGTGGATTAAGTGATTAATTTCAAAATATGGTTTCTGATTCTTACTTTCTACTGCAAATTATAATCTTATTTAGGGCTATCTTTTTCTAGAGCTTTTTATGCTCAACAATTCTCTATACCTACTTGGGTTCTGTCGTTGGCGGTTTAGACAATGTAAGCCAAGATAGCGTTTTTCTCTGAATTCCTTTACTGCAATAGTCACCAGAGGCTTCCTTCTGTCATATATCAATGTATCGTACAGAAAATCCTTCCCCGATAAACGATCTATGAACTGTGAAACGCGCAAGAAAATCCCCTCGGTGATTCTCCATATTTGCCCCCAGTATCACAGACACCTAGCGGGGACTTATTTTTGTAATGTGAGACCCTTAGAGTAGCAGAGGCGTATGCGCCAAAGTATGCGGTTTTTTTGTTGCAACCTGTATTATAAAGTGTACTATTTCATGCCTGCTAAGTGTGAATGGTCGATACGGCCTGGGTATGAACGATCTCGCCATTTGATTACAGCGTGACCGGCCGGGCTGCAGTAGAATCTCGTGAATAGCAAAGGCGTATGAGCCAGCCTACCGACCGGGGCCGGGTATCTGTCGAGTTCAGTCTCTTGCGTGTGATGACAGTTGTAACATGCAATCTGGTGGCTTATAGCTCTCGGAGTAAGGTTTATTGAGTGCATGTTGTTTTCCTTCTATTTCTAAATGATATTTGTTCGAGGCGTCGACCTCTGTAGATCTTTTGCCACTATTTGCACCATATGATATGAACCTGCGTGTAATTGTTTGCGGAAGTGTAGAGTATTGAATGTGAGGAAAGGAACGTTAAGGACGACACAAACACCCAGTCCCCAGGCAAGGGATATTAATCATTTACAATTAAAATCCTCCGACCCGGCCGAGAATCGAACCCGGGGCCGCCGGCTGACAGGCGGACACGTTTCCCCCTGAACCGCGGTGATGATACCATTCAACAAGCCTTTAGTGCATTTAGCGTAATGGTATACGTATATTAAGCACAATGAGTGATTCTACGTCTCATCACGTAAGTCATGCTAGAAAACGTTGTGTACAGAAAAGCCAATCGAAAATGAACGTATCCGAGAAGAAGAAGAATAAGAATAAGAAGGGAAATACTGGTAAAGAATACGTTGAAAACCAACAAAATTGTAAAGGCCAAAGTAGTACGGCCTAATTGTCGGTGTGGTGGTTTTGAGAAACTGGGTCAAGATAAAGTTGACGAAATATTTCAAACATATTGGGACATAGGGGATTACAATCTACAGAATAGTTATTTAAAGAAGCTAATGACAAGTGTGGATGCAAAAAGATCGCGTATAAAAGACAGGCCGTCTCATAGATTGCGCACAATAGATTATAAAGTGATTCATGGAAATAACAGTTATAACGTTTGCACACTTACTTTTCACTTCCTAAATGGTGTGAGTGAAAAGCGACTGCATATTGTTCGTGAAAAGGTTACAGTAACTGTGACCATTGATTTATATCATCGTGGGCATCAGGAAAAGACAAGAAAATAATAATAATAATAATAATAATAATAATAATAATAATAATAATATATATATATATATATATATATTTTTTGCTAGTTGCTTTACGTCGCACCGGCACAGATAGGTCTTATGGCGACGATGGGACAGGGAAGGGCTAGGAGTGGGAAGGAAGCGGCCGTCGCCTTAATTAAGGTACAGCCCCAGCATTTGCCTGGTGTGAAAATGGGAAACCACGGAAAACCATTTTCAGGGCTGCCGACAGTGGGTTTCGAACCTACTATCTCCCGAATACTGGATACTCGCCGCACTTAAGCGACTGCAGCTATCGAGCTCGGTGTATAATAATAATAATACTAATAATAATAATAATAATAATAATGCTATTTTGCTATTCGTCCCACTAACTATTTTGATGGCTTTGGGAGACGCCGAGGTTCCGGAATTTAGTCCCGCAGGAGTTCTTTTACGTCCAGTAAATCTACCGACACGAGGCTGACGTATTTGAGCATCTTCAAATACCACCGACCCAAGTTGGGGCCATTCAGCCGGCACAGCAAGGCTAAAAGTCTACACAGCAAATACTTAGCCCCTGATATAAATATATCGAAAATGTATATTGTGCCCGCCTATTGCCCATGATCGTTAAGGCGCTGAAGTCGAAAACGGTCTGACACCGAAGTTAGCAGGTTCGAGTCCCGTTGGTAGAAAAAGAAATCACAATCAGAATGTTGGCCGGCAGGGTAGGGGAGGTGGTGGTATACAATTTCTAATCACTAGATTGCGTGCCAAAAGCCTGGATTAAATTCAAAACCTCTCCGCAGTGCTCACATGGAGTGAGGGCATATGACGCTATTGATGGTGATTCGTCCGTCGGATGGGGACGTTAAGTCTTGAGCAGACCCCTTGGTGCTAATCGACAGGAGTAGTTTATGCGCCGGCACCGGGTTTCATCCTTTCCCTTTATCATATATCACGTCATTCTTTTCATCTCATTAACTCCTCTGATGAGGTTGACGTCAGGAAAGGCATCCGGTCATTAAAAAAAAAAAGAAAACCGCCACGACAGATTCATCTCACCTCATACCCGACCCCGTAGGTAAACGGGACAAGGGTTGGACAAACAAACATGAGGGTTATTATGACTGGATTGTTGAAAGCCATCCGGAAGATCTTCCAGTTTCTGCGTCATTTTACCGTCAGATCTTTAACACAGAATTTAATCTTGGATTCACTCCTCCTATGTCTGACACCTGCAACTATTGTGACAAAACAAAGCGACAACTAGAGACAAGGAGGCAAGACATCGATTCCGAACAAATAACAGAATCAGAACAAGGAATGGGTTTGCATGAACGCAGAGCTAAGATGGCAAAAACACTGTTACGACAAATGACTGATAACAGGGATCCAACAGTTGCTGCTGTTGCCATATACATTCAGCAGGCACTTCTCACACTCGAAATAAATTCTGGAATCCAATTTTACAAGAGGAAATCAAGGACTTACCGAGCTCGATAGCTGCAGTCGCTTAAGTGCGGCCAGTATCCAGTATTCGGGAGATAGTAGGTTCGATCCCCACTATCGGCAGCCCTGAAGATGGTTTTCCGTGGTTTCCCATTTTCACACCAGGCAAATGCTGGGGCTGTACTTTAATTAAGGCCACGGCCGCTTCCTTCCAGCTCCTAGCTCTTCCCTGTCCCATCGTCGCTATAACACCTATCCGTGTCGGTGCGACGTAAAGCAAGTAGCAAAAAAAAATATGGACTTATGATTTTGTTATCCACAGTATAAAGGACAGAACAGCTTCAATGTATCTTTCGGATGAAATTACTGGAAAACGAGGCTCTGCTGAAATTGTAAGTTGCCTCATGCACTATATTGAAAGTAAAATATCACTAGAAGTGAAGACATTACGCATTTTCAGCGATAATTGTAGTGGGCAGAATAAAAACATGAACATGGTTTTTACCTATCTTAGATACATCCATGCAGACCGTTTCTCAAATATTGAACACGTCTTCATGATTCCCGGCCACTCTTATCTTCCTTGTGATCGTGATTTTGGGAATTGTATCTTAGGAGAAGAGAAGTGTTTACTGGGATTCAGTATGGCCAACAAATAAGAATTTGCAGAAGGAAGAATACTTTTAATGTCATTATGGTAACGGGAACCAGTTTTGAAGTTGTAAGAATTTTGCAACAGCACATAATGAAGCGGCACGTTTCGGGCGCCAGGTTTTCAGAGGGAAGAGTTTTTGCTTTCTCCAGCAACTACTAAAAGGGATTTAGCATTAAACGTACGTACAGCGGAGAACCTTATCAAGTGCATCTGCAAAAAGGACTTAAGGGCTTTGATCATCATTTCAATCTTTCGACAGTCAGTCTACCGAATAAGTACACTGTGGATGAAGACGTTTTATATTACTGACTACGCATGGTTCCTCACAGTACAACCACAGTACAACCCAACGTGGACCAGCGCTTAGGCATCTTCGGTGTACTGCACGTTATACTTTATGGTTACGTAGTTCTTTATATTAATTAGTTCATTCATGATGTTTTATTGTGTATTCTTTATTATTTGTAGTAGTTATTAATATTAGAAAAATTATTACATAATGTTATTGTTTGTATTAATGATTAATATTGGAACAATTCTTGTAAAATGTTACCGTTACAGGAAAAAAAATATGTTTCGGCTATCACACGCGTGAATGCACATCTTATTTAAATAACATTGTCGATGAAATTAGCGTTCAGAAATCTTGAATATCTGTCAAATAACATTTTACAATGTTTACATCTGAACACTCTTAATGTCTTTATCGATTCTTTTAATAATGCGCAAAAAAAAGCAAAGTCATCTCCGTACAGGCCGTGAAGGCCCTTGGAGGAGTGGGAGGTAAAGGCTTCCACTATCCGCAACCTCGGCACTTGATGGGGTAGAGTGGTTAACTCTGCGCCCGGCCGCCTTTGCCCCCAGGAATTAACCTGGTACTCATTTCTGGTGTAGGCTAAGTGAAACTCAGGGCCGTGTGCACCTCCGGAAGTGGAAATCTCGTTTCTTAAATTTTACGACTTCTGGCGGGGATTGGAACCCACGTCCTTCCGGGCGAACCGAGCACGCCTTTACCGCCTCGGCCAGGCAGCCCCTTTTAATAAAGCGCAGTAAACTTTAATCGCATTGTTCTCCAAAATTAGCTCTTGGCACACACGGCTCGTAGTAAAAATCGCATTTCTCTCAAAACTACCTTTGCTATTCTATGGGCCTCATATGTACGCATGGCAATGTGCTGCTGGCCAGCAGTTACTTACTGAACTCACTGTGCGAGTTATTGGGAGTCACGGTATATTATCGCTGCCTCAAAAGCTGGTAAATGTACTAAGCATATAGTGGGTTGCGGGTGGTATTTAATCTTCCCTTAGGGCCAAGCTAAATATTTGTGGTGGACGTGCGTTTCCCTTAACTGTTGGCGATCGATGTCTTGAGAGAGAATACCAGGCACATTCCTCTCAGCAGCACTTAAATACAGGATGCTACTGCTTTAGTTCATAGTGAACATGTAGCAGTGTGTCTTCTTGTTTCGGGGAACTCTAGTTAAACCAAACCTTGGGAACCCTGGCTGCCTTGTATATATTTTAGCCTAGGGAAAAATATATAATTGTGTTGTACAGTAGGCAAGCCAAATTGCAATTCTTATATTTGCAATACAATTTTAGAACAGTATATTCCATACTCTTCATAGAAATGCATTGTCCGACTCGGTGGCTGAATGGTCAGCGTACTGGCCTTCGGTTCAGAGGGTCCCGGGTTCGATTCTCGGCCGGGTAGGGGATTTTAACCTTCATTGGTTAATTCCAATGGCCCGGGGGCTGGGTGTTTGTGCTGTCCCCAACATCCCTGCAACTCACATACCACACAAAACACTATCCTCCACCACAACAACACGCAGTTACCTACACATGGCAGATGCCGCTCACCCTCATCGGAGGGTCTGCCTTACAAGGGCTGCACTCGGCTAGAAATAGCCACACGAAATTATTATTATAGAAATGCATTCACTACACCTAGGTGAGGAGCCTTACCGGTTTGCGTTGGCTATGAGTGGCGCCATTGTGTGCGAAACACCATAGGTTTTTACTAGTATTTTTTATTTGTACGGAAGCATCTTATATAATAAAATAAATAAATAAATAAATAAATAAATAAATAAATAAATAAATAAATGTATTTATTTAAGTTTGTTTCTGCCACTGCTGATTGCCATAGGACAATACCAGTTTCAATAAAAGAAATAAGTTATAATGTAGGTAGTTTAAATCCTATACTGTTTTATAGTTTAAATTTTTCTACCAAGCGAGTTGGCCGTGCGTTTAGGGGTGCGCAGCTGTAAGCTTGCATTTGGGAGATAGTGGGTTCAACCCCCACTGTCGGCATCCCTGAGGATGGTTTTCCGTGGTTTCCCTTTTCACACCAAGAAAATGCTGGGGCTGTTCCTTAATTAAGGCCACGGCCGCTTCTTCCACACTCTTAGCTCTTTCCTATCCCATCGTCGCCATAATACCTATCTGTGTCAGTGCGACGTAAATCAACTTGTAAAAAAGCAAATCGTATGGTTGGATCGATTATGGAACCCTACTTGTTTTCAGTATCGATTGCAGTAATGCCCACTTTTCCTGTACTCCGTTGTCGGCAATGTAGTAGACTTCCTCAAAAACTTCATAATTCTTTTCTGAAAGAAAAGCCGCTCTCTTGCCCGTAATTCGATATTGACGAGCGTTACGTAACAGTTCACTGTGCAGACAAGATCCTAGGACGTGTGGTAAGGTTTCTGTCTCGCTACCACGAACCTGCTACGCAGGCGTAGCAGGGGGAGAGGTGATACTCCCACGTGGCGCGTCCCAGGTGGCGGATAGGGGGGTCCTAACCGGCTTGCCGGCGGACTTGAGGGAAATAAAATACCTCTCGCGGACCAAACACACTACCCCCTGCGGGTGGGGGACGCACATGTAGAATACACCCGCGGTATCCCCTGCCTGTCGTACGAGGCGACTACAGGGGGCGACCAAGGGATGATTGAATTAGAGCCATGAAACTACTCTTGATTCGTACCATCATGCGGGGAACACTATGGGTTGCTTGTACTTGCGAGTAGTATCACTAAATTGGTACGAAATAGGTTTGTGATTAGTTGCTCTAAAAAGCCTGGCCTGGTGGTTTCCAGTACCCGTGCGTCGTACCCATGTGAGCAACACCGCGGGTCTGGGCGTAGCCTGTGAGTTGTACCGCTATATGAGCGGCACCGTGGGTCAGCGTTGCCTGTGATTAGTACCCACTATGTGAGGAACACCACGGTAATACCGGCGCCCGTGACTAGTACACCTAGGTGAGGAGCCTTACCGGTTTGCGTTGGCTGTGAGTGGCGCCATTGTGTGCGAAACACCATAGGTTTCCGTTACCTGTACTAAGTACAATACTTGTGAGTAGTACCATCTTGTGTGGAACACCGTGAGTCTTCGCTACTTTTGATTAGTACCCCAACATGACAAATACCATGGTTCTACTTTACTCGCGACATGTACCATTCTGTGGGGCCTTAGTCGTGGATTTTGCACCGCGCTGTAGACATCAAGCATCATTGTGCTTTATAAATGGTCCCTTGGTAAGTAATACTATTATTCACGACCTTTTTCTTGTGTCTGATCCACTGTTTTTGTTTTTCTTGTTTTTTTGTGGGGTTCATATCCATCCATTCATTCTTCATGACATTATTTATTTTATTTTGTTCAGTGGATTAATTTGAACTTTTGGTTATTTCATTTCGTACCATTAGGGGCCGATGACCTCGATGTTAGGCCCCTTTAAACAACAAGCACCATCATCATCATCTGTCTCGCTACAGATCTGCAGCCGGTTCCGTGCAGGCTGTGACCGTGGATGGCCCTTGGGGAGCGACATTGCCTTGTAGTTTTTACTGTCTTTGCATATAATTAAAAAAGTAAAGATAAGCAGTTCTTCAAATATAGACTGTAACGATGTTGACACTGAGAGTTCAGTGTGATATTTGAGTTTGTCTCTTGGGACACAATAATTTTATTCTTGGCTGCAACTTTTAAGAACAAACATAAAATTCTTCGACATACTAAGGCCTATTTCGTTGCTGTTTTTTTAAAGAGTTCGTCAAACATGACAACGCTCGTTCACATAAATAAGAAATGGAGAATCGGAGTTATGTGTTTAAAGCTTTCTGCGAACTTGCAGGGAACTGTTCTTTTCAAAATACTGTACATAACAAGACCGTTCATTGAATTTTACTTTTAATCCTGATCACATCTCGATTTAGCCAGTTGCTCATATTCTTGCATGATTAATATATTGTGTAAACTATTTCGATACCCCATGAAAGGGTTCGTGATCTAGTTGTACATGTCATATGATAACGAAGGGAAGTACTTGTCAAGTTTTCTTTCCTTCTGACAGGAATTCTAGATGATTGGTATCATATTATCATGCTTGGTGGAATCCGGAACTGAGATAAAAGGGCAACTATCATTTTAACACTACATTTCAAAAATGCTTTGTGCCTTTACGAGAAACCCTTAATATGGTGTTGCAGAACTACGGTTGGCAATCGCTTACGTAGGGCATTTCACGTATTTTTGTTCTTTAGAAAGTATGGCGATTGCGTCAGTCAGTCTCACATGCCTACTGTATTGTGCTGTGTGTCAGAAACCGTTTTAATTAACCGTGCTCTTATAATGTCAGTTGTGGTGTAACGTCTAAATTCCTCTTCGTAGATATGTTGTATTCGTGCTCCGAACACTTCTTCCAGCTTATCTTTTCATAGGTCGTAGGTTGATTTTCTAATTTTTCATTACTTTTGAAATGTTATGATGTCGTGGAAATTGATGTCATGGTAAGAGGAACACAGATAGAGGTCCTATCAATGTCCTTAGTAATATGATGGATACAGAAGCATGATTTGTAGGTTTGAAGCTTCTTTTTTGTAGTTAAATGAACAATATACCATTACACGCATGATTTTTCAGCTTCCTATTCTAAAACAGCTACTGCAGTCCTCGATCATTGAATTTGTGAGTGAAGGTTGGTTATGGACAGATACCAAGAAGGTAAAGCAAGAGTTAAGACTTAAAAGAGAACCAAGTGTCTTATCTCTACCTGAACATCGGTAACCTAGTCATTATCTCCAGCTAGGCCAGGTTCCATAGATGAAACATTCTGATCCAGAGTTTACTTGCGTTAGAGTGGCTAAGTGCTTAACATAGGAGATCTCTCGTGATCCGGCATCATGTTATTAAATTGGAAAAGCATGCTTCGTATGATTTGGGTAATAATTCCTTTCAAGCACCATACTCCAACTCACACGCTTATGGCCTCTGCCGCTCACCTAATCATAAAATTACTCACTGACTAACCCATGAACTCGATCACTTGTGAACTTTCTCTCACACACTTATGAACTGTCACTCGTTCTCTTACTTATTCCGTATTGGTCCAGCAATAAAGCATTTTGTATTGGATGGGTAGGGGTATGAATACTTTTGTCCATGTCTGTACATTATAGGACAGGCCTTTTTAATTGGCAGTCCACAGACTATGTACGGCTCGCGAAACCTCCAATTTTTTATACGATACGTGCTTACCCACCCATGTTTTCCGTTAGAAAGTATATTTTTAAAGATAATTATTTCAAACGTCTGCCTTGGACGACAAAAAGTATCCTATTCTAAGAAGTGGAAATTTGTGTCAAGAAATAGTGATGTATGCAAGGATTCCATTCATATTCGTGGAAACAACATTTTCCTGAAAAATGTAAACCACCTCAGATCAGTGAAGGCTCTCTGCATTTTGCAAGTAAGTGGCCTGAAATCGTCAACTGCATTGAGTAACTGCTTTCAAAAATAATAAAAAATTGTACTGATATTGATTCAAACTTATTACCAAATGTGAAGAAACTTACGTTATTCTTAATAACTATGTTAGAGTCAACGAACCTTTTTTCCCCGGCCTTTTGCCTTTTCTCAGGATTGTTCTGATTTGATAGGAACCTCAGTTAGTAAAGTTAGTAAGATTTTTGAAATATTTAAAGAAAATAACTGTTAAGTTCTTCAGTCTGCCGAAACTAATTTTGAGTAATAAATTGATAAACTGCCTGAAAGATAAAACATATGGTAACAGTATTACACTTGAAAAAGAAAGGACTCAGTTAAAATAGATTCACATATTTCGTCCTTGAAAGAACATCATCGGATTATATCAAATCACACTCAAATATTTAGAAATGTATAAACAGTTATGTTTATTTCTGTTTAAATACTTGAAATCTCGAACTTATCTTAATGAATTCCTCTTTTTCCTCCTTCCAAGCACAAATTCAAAGTTAGTTTTGGCAGACTGAAAAATCTAACAGTTAAAAATGAACTGAATTGCAACTCAAAAGGTCTTCAGATATTACAAAAACAAGTTAGTAAAAGTACCACTTCTCATAGTTTGTTTGAAGAGATAATTTATATGGTATTTATTTAATTATACTATTTGCAGTAGATAATTCCTTCAGGTAAATTAGCATAAAATTGCAAATTACTTTTGTTGTCACCGGCAAAAGTAAAAACAAAACAAAACAAAACAAAACAAAACCCTTCATCATAAATATGCAAATATGTAAGCAATGTCATTAATCAATTAATGTGACCCTCTTATCGTTATAAATTTTCGAAGTGACCCAGTGGGAAAACGTATTGATAGCCGTGTTATCTTTCTGTAGTAATGTAGTGATTGTTTCACACTAAGGAGAATCTGGAGCTCGAGTTCTATATATTTTGTCTATTTAGTGAATAACCACAAAATTAAGCAACTAATAATAAAAGTACATGCTATCAAATCAAATACATCGGAGGTATTCATAACCTATACAGAGAACAAAACTTTCAGCATGGAAATACAGTGCTTTATTTTTGCATTTAATCTCTTTGCGCCACAGTCTACAAATATGTCGGTTGTCAGGTTCATCAGAATAATACAGTTCCATCCTCTTGATCGTGCGCTCTGTAGTCAAATATATTATTCTTCGCACTGTTTTGATGAATTTACATAAAGACAAGTGCATGCAATAATATGAAAACGAGAAAATTATGGTGATAGACAGCTGTGATTGTTTGAAGTTCCTGATATCCTTGTACCGGATCGATCGCTGGAGCCATGAGCTAAATATTCGAGGTTGTCTTTGCCGTACGCTTTAATAGTATGGAGTGTCAAGCGGGAAGAAGGCGCTCTACATCCGCTCTTTTTTCACCTTTCTCAAACACGATCAGGATCAGTTGTTCCCTGATTCACTACCACTTTGATGTCTTTGCTAGACACCAAAGAGGATAGAATAGACACCATCCTTAATGAATCAGCATGGCAGTAGTCTCTAATTGCGCTGTTGCCAGATTTATTTCCTTCTCGGATCTTCAATCAGTAAATTGGAGAAAGTTGATCTGGGTTTTGGTTTTCTGCTATGCACTCTAGAATTAAAATTGATTGGCATTTAACTGATCTGCCATTGCGGACTGATTTGATGAACCTTTCTGCAACTGAGGATTAGTCATTCAACTGCTTACAACAGCTCCACCATAGTTACCATTAGGCTGTGGAATACCTTCCCTTCCAACAAAAGAGATTTACGTTCTTCTGGGAGATTTAAAATGGATTGACGAAATCACTTGCTGAGTGCATCCAGCTGACTTATGTGATGAGTGAAAGGACCGTCGAACAAATATAATTATCTTAGAAGAGGCCATTACCACTGACGCTGAAGCTATGATTATCAGACGTCAACTCCGATGGGTCTGCCACATCGCCCGCATACCTAACGCACGCCTTACGATCGCAATTGAAGGATAGACTACGCATTAAGGGAGGGCTGCAAAAACAACCGGGGACGTTCTGAGTTTAGAAGTGTCAAACTGACTTCAGCAACTGTGTCTGGTCGCTGACGTGGGAACTTATTATCTACGGGGCCTACAACGACAATGAAGAGGCTCGAGTGCGGTAAAAAAGAAAAAGATCGAACACGAGAAAACTAGACCGCAAGGTTCTTCAGCAACAAGGATCTTTGGTAGATTTGATGTGTCAACATTGCGGCAGATATTTTGGTTCTAGGATAATGACTTTCTTCAAGCATCTAAGAACCCATAATTGGAATTCTAATGCTTTCGGCAGACAGTAATCATACTCGACTGTTAGTGAATGCATTTGATGATGATGATAACGAGGTGTACTTTCCACTGACAACATTTCTTTATCAAGATTAACAAATATGTATAATTACCGCAATGGGCTCCCTTAAATTAATGCAATAAGCACTATTTACAGCTAAACATCCTGGCTTATTCAGTACTAACAGACTGTACCCGACGTTGAGAGGCCGATAGTTAAACATATTACTGAGTTCTATTTATACAAATCATTGGCGCGTAAGCTGTCAGTTTTAAGTCATTGATAATGAAATGAGTTTAGTTAACAACTCTGTGAACAAAAGCATTTGTTTCAAGCTACAGCAATCTTAGCACTCTCTGGTTTGCGGCCTCGACCGACGAGTGCTCTGGAACGCGAGCACTAGCACGTAAAAGCTGGAGGATCGTTAGAGTGACAAAGAAAATGCACAGGAAACTGGATTTTGATTACACTTGTTGGGCTTTATTTTGATACAGGACTAATTGTTTGCGCATTATTTTGTTTCATAACGGATAAAACATTCGCAAGTTCAATAAATACCTTTATATTAATGACCATTATCTCTCGACGCATAATTTAACTCGTAAAAGCATGATTGCTGGGAAAACCAAAACCGAAATTTTAAGTTCACATAGTGGGCTTTTTTTTATGATTCGACTAACCTTTCTTCCATTATTTCGTTTTTTAGTGAACAAGACATGATCAAGTTTAGTAAACACCTACATATTAATGGCAGTCATTTTAAAACGGTTAATTAATGTAAAAAATAGAATAGACTTGGGTGTCAACTGAGATATATTCACATCAAATTTCAGCTCAATTGATCATGTAGTTCCGGCGTGATTCAGCGGTGAAGAAACAGACACCAGCATAATTTCATGTGTTAGTTCCCTCTGAGATTGCTTTTTTTTTAATAACATGAAATTATTCCCAATGGTTTAGACGTGATATCATTTCGAAAGTTAGACGGACAGATGTAATTTGATTTTATGTATAGAGATGAAGATTATACCAGTATCTGTCTGGCTCTTTGTAAACGTTCCTTATATGAATCTCACACATTGTTCCTCCAACATCGATTCAACGAATGTGTATCTACAGGTGCTGGCTGGGAATCACAATGACTGCCGCATCCATCAACTTGTCAGCTCATTAAATATCCAGCTGTCATAGCGGTGCATTACCCCAGATATAAGTTTTGTTCGTCGCCTAGCAACCGCTGCCTCGGGCTGCTAGGATTTATCTGCATTCTGTGGGGAATACTTTCACAAGAAAATTGTAGAGGGGAAATCTGACTTGCGTTTTGATATTTTCTTTTAAAGGGACCGCCTTTCTGACTTGCAGATTTTCCTTTGAAATTCTTTTACGGCCCAGGCGGTGACCTTCCTCCGTGGCATATCGAGTTCATATTTATGGCTGCTATTGTAGACCCCTAGTGATGTCCTACAGAATTCGTCATTTAAATGTCCTATGATTTCTTCTCTGAAACCTCTATACACAGAACAGGGATGATCGGTTCTTGTAACTCCCAGTGACTTTTCATGACTTTTCACGACTTTCTCTTGAGTTTAATGTCACTCTATTCATGACTTTTCACGACTTTCTCACACTAGTTCACATGATTTTCGGCGAAGGTGGACTTTCCTACTTCTGTTGTGCATAGAAGCACCTAATTCGTTGTCTCCCCTTCCAGATCTCGACGAAGTTTATGGCCTTATCTATTGCGAAAACGTCATGTTGTGTGCAAAAGATGTTTGAAGAGAGGAAATAGTGAAATTAGACTTCCAGCTTATTAGCTCGTGTCGAGTACATAATGCGGGTCTCGCCAAGAATTATCAGGCGCTTTTTCTGATGTTTCGTAAGATATTTTCAATTTCGTTTTTGTAGGTAGAGTCCGCCCAAACAAAGAATACTCACAGGGTACGTCATGCGATATCAATGTCAACAGAAAACGCCGTTGAGGTTCTCTCTGCGAGCAAATCGTTGTTTAAAGTGTAATTTTATGTGCCCAATTGATAGAGCAGCCTCAAATTAGTCTGTTGCGATATTGCATTCAAGGATATTTATTGACGATGGCAGCACAACGAGAGGAATAGTTAGTATGTCCTGTAACGGCTGAGTGACGCTGCTGTATGACAGTAGTGTGGAGACAGCACAGTGCACTACAAGGCGGCTTGACCAGGGAAGCTGTACGGTCACCGTCAATAAATATTCCATAACGGAATATCGTATTAGACTAATTTGAGGCACCCCTGTCGATAAAATGAAAATCCACAGTCTGTTTCCAGTCATTCGACCGGGTCAGGAATTGGATGAAGCCCCCCATCTAGCGGCGAGGATAGGAATTGTGCCGGTTGCTGAAGCCCGTCGCACTCGTCTGGAGCAGTTATCAATGACTGGCAGATGAAATGAAATGTCCCACCTCCGCTTTGTTCAGTACAAATCTCACATGGAGTGTCCGGGATTTGAAGCACGGGACCCAGTGGTGAGAGGCCGCCTGAGCCTCGGAGGCTGCAGGTCTATCGATCGGACACATAAAATTACACTTTAAACAATATTTAAAATTGAAAATATCTTCCGAAATACCAAAGAAAGGCACCTTACGACTCTTAGGCGAGACACCCGATGTAGCACATGCCATAAAGATGTTAAGGACAGAACAAAACTGGTCAGTATGACATTGGGGGGAACGGAACCCACAACCTTTAGATTTCGTGTGCGATCTTCTCTCGATTGAGCCCAAGGTCTCTTATGGGAAGCTCAAATTATATCAAAACGCACACGATGCAACCGTGAAAGTTCAAAGCAGGTGATGTGAAAACAGCAGGTTCAGCGAATAGAGATGAAGCAGGTACGGTTTATGTTGGTGACCACATGGTTGTGTCTAAATGTAAACCTTTACTCTCTTTCAAATACTTTATTTAGTAAATACATTAATAGGATAACGAGATAAAGGACAAACGCTACTACTTGATATATTTAAGCACATGCTGTATTTGATTAATAATGGTAAATAAAAATAATAAGTAAATCACGTTTTATTTACTGTTTGAAAACGAAACTCGGAAATAAATATTGATAACTCTCATGTTTCTCTAGCCTAATGAAATGTATAATGCTCTTACGGCTGGTCCAGACTTGTTGCGTATCCTCGTATCATTTTGCCGTTGCGTGTCATCCGACGATACGACACGATGCAACGCGATAATTTTCTTCCACCGTGTCATCCATGCTTATCCGTATTCGGGAAACCGTATCAACTCCATGCAACGGGAAGAAATGAGCTGAATCTCAGTTTGGCGTCAGCTTTCAATCAGCGATGACTACACCTGACTCGAACGTTGCAGCGGCCGCGTACGTCTATCTTCAGTATGATATAAAGAAAATAAATACATCATTATGTTTTTGGGTATCACAGTAGAAATGTATGAAAATGGGTCCCATTTGTTGGCAGGCATACATTTTCAATCAGTCAGTCAGTCAGTCAGTGGAATGTACAAAACTTTCACAAGGAATCATCCCATGCGTCGTGTTTTCTCATTGTATTAAAATGTTCTGTGGTTTGGGGGTTCGATATCACGCCCTTCTTCTCCTCAGTCCATTCCGTTTCGAATACAAACACTAAATCGAAAATTCGAATAAGGCGGTAACTCTGTACGCCAGTTGTCCTTTGTGTGGAACTGAGTAGCAACACCACGTGCGCGTCCAGACTAGCACGTCTGCACTGCGTGTCATCCCTTTGATGCGACGGCAAAAGACCGCCAAGTGAGCGAACAAGCCGTTGCGTATCACCGTATCAACATTTTGCTACGGTAGAATGACACAGGATACCGTCCACACTGATAGGCAACGGAGGGTGATACTATTATGGGATACACAAGTCTGGACTTGCCTTTAGACGCTTCACCAACCTAGCTCGTTCTTCATCATCATATTCCCCAAATATGCTTTGTGTTTTATTCCGTAGTGCCTTTTTTATATTGTACTTCTTCATTACAAAAAATGTTTGTGCATTAAACATTGTATATTATTTACTGCAACTGTGCACAGGAATGAATTTTCCCATGGAGATCCCGTTTGGCACATGTGCACAGGTTGAGACGCAGCCATTATTGATTGTTAACATGCACTGTCTGGCGAGAGAACTGACCTTCGAGCTTTGTACACTGAGAGCTATGGGCACAGGCTTGTGGAAACGAAGACGAAAAGTGCCAGTGGCCGCTCTTGACCGCGCTGGCCTGCGTTAGTCTTGTTGTGTTGACATGGATCTGAGTTACAGGTACTACAGGGTGCTGCATGGTACTACACGGTGATCCATTTTGGACGTCATAAAAATCAAAAGTTCTAGAATAAACTGTGTATCAGGCCATGGAAAATAGGAGACTTAAGTTGGAAAGACTTAAGTTGCCACCAAAGACATTTATAGCAAAAAGAATGCAAACTAAGACATGACGCTGTGGTAAAACCACTTATTCTGTATGGGGTGGAAACAGCAACACTAACGAACCTGGAAAAACTACTAAAGATTGAAAGGAGAATATTAAGGAGGATTTACGGCCCAAGGGTGGTAGAGGGAAACTACAGATTACGATCAAATAAGGAGATATACAAAAGAACAGAAGACCTGGAAACAACTATAAGGAAAAGACGGCTGCGATTCTATGGACACATGGTCAGAATAGATCCAGCAAGGTTAAATAAACACATTTTTAATAAAATATACTACTTGAAGAGCCAGGGGAGGATATGCCAAGCAGATGAAGGAAGAACTCAAGATGTTAGGAATTGCAGATGAATAATGTCGTGATAGAGACCAGTTCAGGAAAAGACTTTCGAACATAAAAGTTCTTGTTCAAGAAAAGAAAGAGCGCAGAGGGGGAAGATGGACTGAAGAGAGAAGAGTGCAACATTCTGAAAGAATGAAGGCACTGTGGAGAAAGAGGAAGGAAGAAGGGATGATAAGAAAGAAGTGAAGTGGTAATGGCGTGGTCCTAAGTTTGGCCGGTTCGCAAGAAAGAAAGAAAACTATGCATCTTTATCGATGGTTAAATATGATTGGGCATTTTGTGAGAGTCGAATCTTTTGAGCGCAGTACAACGTAGTACCCGTACAATCTTGAACGATGCAGCCGTAAAATGAACGAATGGTGCGCTGTTGCCCATCAGAAAGCGTTCGGCACATTCTTCTTTCAGGAATACATTGTTTCTGTTACCAATCACTTTGACAAGTAGGAGCAGTTTGTCACACTAGAGGTGAAGCAAGGTTGTCTTCTAAGCAGCGTCATGGCGGTCTGCCACCCTGAGTAATCCACATGTGTGAATTCCTCAACGAAATGTTCCATGACTGGTAGTGTGGCCATGGTGAACTCATCCCTTGAACCCCAAGTTCTCCGGACCTGTAAGTCCCAAACATTTTTGATTGCGGGTGGGTCATGTCACATGTGCATGATCAATAGATCTGCAAGATATGCAACAAAAATATCACATAGGCTTTCTCACAAATCGCATCAGAAAACCTGTGGGCCATGTGGCGTAACCTGTCTGGTAGGTATGACGTTTGCAGAGTTCACCATATTGGATGTGTAGCGGACTAGACTGTTCCACACAAACCCTGTGACCCATGTATATAAGTGTACCAAATTACAAAGTCATAATACATTGGTGTGTGTTCTCCACGTATTTATTTTTATGCCATTACAAACGGATCACCCTGTAGAATTAGACTTTCAACTAATTAGGTCTTGTCGAATGCATATATTACACGGTGAAGAGATGTTAAAGTACCTACGGAACGGAGGGAGGAGTAACAAGAGAGGAGTACATAGCTTGGTATCTGAATCTGCAGTTGTATCTCTCGTCGTCAGCATAAGCCCACTTTAATATCTTGCTTCTGCATTTAGGAACCTTCGTTCTTAGACAGTTTGTTGTTTTCCGACGATTATCTAGTAGCTGGGGTCCATTCAGAATCTTCCCGTGGGGTTGAGAGACTGTGTCCTTTGTCGTGGATCCTCTTCACTGTTACAAACGTCGGGCCTCGGAATGGATTTTCAATAGAGTAATTCTTTGTACAAAGTCCTTCCGATATCTGAGACAAGTAGTGAAGGAGCAGTGATTGTGCAGTGGGTGTCTAGTATCTACAGTATACTCTGTTCCTTCGTCTCCATCGCTGAAGTCACTCTTCGTCTGATATGCGGATACAGCTAAGAACACAACATCTTTATTGATGTTTGTCTTAAGGAAAGGATTAGAGTATTCGGAAGGTAGCGACCGAGGTCTTAATCAGTGGGTCGCCCGAGAGTTCCACTGCCTCATCCATCTAGTAGAGTAAAACAGAATATCGAAAATTGACGTAAATACTATTATTATTATTATTATTATTATTATTATTATTATTATTATTATTATTATTATTATTATTATGTCCGTCCCCATGGTTAAATGATTAGCATGCTGGACTTTGGTCACAGGGGTCCCGGGTTCGATTCCCGGCAGAGTCGGGAATTTTAACCCTAATTGGTTAATTTCCCTGCCGCGGGGACTGGGTGTATGTGTCGTCTTCATCATCATTTCACCCTCATCACGACGCGCAGATCGCCTTCGGGCGTGAAATCAAAATAACTGCACCAGACCTCTCCGGAGGCCAGACGCCATTATTATTATTATTATTATTATTATTATTATTATTGAAACAAAGTGATACGGCTGAGAATGTTGTCACCCTGACCACCTTTATCTGCAGGCCATGTGGTTCGGCAGCAGTCGCCATAGTAGGCCAATGTTATAAGAGCTGTTGCACCACAGATTTCTTTCTTTCTTTCTTTCTTTCTTTCTTTCTTTCTTCTTCTTATTATTATTTTGATAATCATGTTATTGGTTATACTACCCGCTAACATATGGTTATGGGAGACGCCAAAGGGGCGGAATTTTGTCCCGCAGATGTTCTTTTACGTACCGGTAAATGTACCGACACGAGACTGACGTATTTGAACCCTTCAGATACCACCGAACTGAGATTAGATGGAACCCGCCAGCCTGGGCTCACAAGGCCAACGCTTCTTCCGTGTGGGTCACTCGACGCTGTTACCGTTTATGCAGACGATTTACATAAGTGTATTGTTTCAACCATTTCAGTAGACACCCTTTGTCACAGTATTTATTTGACAGTTGTTTCTTTCGTAAACATTTACGGCAGCTATTTATTTTTCCCTGAACATCCGATAATGAGCAGGCTGTAGCGTAAAGAATCATTAAATACGAGGGTTTTTAATGGACTATTAAATGGCTTTCGAAAATAAGAGATGGAATGCTTTTGCATTATTGATGATGTTCGGAGCATAGAACAGCCAGTAAGACAAATGAGTCCTTGTTTTATGTCGATGTTCGTTTTGTTCAGATCTCATATAGAGGGCTTTACAGTCGGTTGCTTGCTTGATAAATGATTTCCTTAGGGGTACATTGATAGAAATACTGCAAATGAAAGAAATTCTCTGTAGAGTATGGGAGGAAAATAGGAGAGGATGAAAGAGGATACGAAGGGAAAATTAGTTCGAAACGCCCAGTCGTAAGTTCGCGAATCCTGATAAATTAGTGGACTTGATACTTACGTTTGATATATATAAAGTGAACTGTTTATTTGTTTGAGAGTGCGATCTGCCTCTTATGGAAGATATTAAGCGGTCGAATACAAATAAATATTATGGCATTTCTCCGTTTGATATCCCATGGGTATGAGATGACAGATTAAAAAAAAGCGTGGGTGAGTGATCAATTAACATATCCTAAATTTAAGGGCAGTTCTCATTTTGCCGTAATATCAACGGTGGTGGTATAATGAATTGCTGAAAAATACATGAGTGGCTCGAAACAGCTGAGGATGATGAATTAACTTGTGTATGAACTGTAGAAATATACCGAACGTTCTATTTTGGTTTACATAAAACACGTTATACCAACATTGAAATTTTGGTAACACGATATAATTTCATGCTCTAGAAACCTCGTTTCCTGATAGGTACAGTACAAAAATACTGTATGTCAAAATATCGTATTTGGGTTTTAATACAAATATTTAATACTAGCATTTGTACCAGTTTTCCCACGGGAATTTGTAGTTTGCTTCGGGAATTCATGAAAAGTAACATAGCTCTATTCACACCTTTAATATGACATGTTAAAATGATATTTTCCTACGGAAGCGCGTGGCTTTAACGTGAAATATGATGAAGGTGAACAAAGTAGAGAGAGAGAATGAGGACGATTTTCGAATTTATTGTACGGTACAGTTCCTTCTCCGAAGTTGTGCGAAATTCTCCACGGTTCTCAGGTTGCATGTTGTGTCCACTGCCGTGGTGCTCTGACATTGATGACACCTCCCTTAATAAATGGCTCTTGAGTTTTTTCCCAATACCCACCTTGAAGTGACATGCATGTCATGTCTCACGGAACTTGGACTAAACATCCAGTTTATCGTAATCATCTGCGTTATCATACGTTGCATGGTAAACAAGTACATGGCATAAAGGAACGGAAATAACATATTCTTAAATGTTTGTTATATGTAGTCTTTTAGTAGACCTAATGTTAACAAAAATATTTCAGAATAATCCTCCTATAAATATCAAATCAACGTCATATGCACCTGATAACAGAATCCTGAGTGAGTAGATTCCGAATACGTAATTTGGTTTAAATAAGTCCAGCAGTTTTTTACTTTTGGGAATGGAGAAATAGACAGACACCAAAGGGAAAAGTTCTTCCTCATGTTTCCTCGGTGTTCAGTTACATTATGTGGGGTTAATGTTCAAGCAGTGCCGGCCCCGTGGTGTAGGGGTAGCGTGCCTGCCTCTCGCCCGGAGGCCCCGGGTTCGATTCCCGGCCTGGTCAGGGAATTTTCCCTCGACCTGAGGGCTGGTTCGAGGTCGACCGAGCCTACGTGATTAGAATTGAGGAGCTATCTGACGGTGAGATGGCGGCCCCGGTCTCGAAAGCCCAGAATAACGGCCTAGAGGATGCGTCGTGCTGACCACACGGTCCCTCGTAATCTGCAGGCCTTCGGGCTGAGCAGCGGTCGCTGGGCAGGCCAAGGCCCTTTCAAGGGCGTTAAGTGCCGTAGGGTTTTGTTTTTTAAAATGTTCAAGCAGAGCGAAATATTATACATCCTCTGATTTTCTCCTCTTATGGATCCTTCAGATAACTGTACGTCTGCGAGGGTGTCCGTTACTGGCTGCGGAGCATGAAGCCCGTAGAGAATAGTAAATTTCTCCGTCATTTGAAGAGCAAGCGAAATTATGCACATGACAAAAATTATTTAAAATGAAGGGGCGTTTCACATATAGTCTACATATTTTACATATTATCATTAGTGTAAGTGAAAATTAAAAAAATCTCTTTTTGACTTCCTATAAACCCCCCGTCTCTTCATTGATTTTAAATAATATGCATATCGAAACCTGCTCCTGGATGAGTAGACTCTAAATATGAAGTTTGGTCTAGATCTATTCGGCCGTTTACCCGTGATGATGGAAGAAACAGACAAAGAAACACGAAAGCTAAAAACTACTGATACGATCTTGAGCTGATTAAAAACGGATAAATATATCAAAATATGGCGAAATAAACGACATTACAGACAGCGGGCCCCCCTACAAATTTATTTACAAAACCAGTTACAGTACCGAACCTAGCGAGACTGTCTGGCTCTCTTATATGTTAGTCGTTACTGTACTAGATAATTTTTATTAGCCCAACATGAAGCAATATATCTCTCGGCAAATGAGTTACCGGCCGTACCATCGCCTTTCCGTGTAGATACCCGGACACTCACCCAGAGCGAAAAAAGAGACCTGTAAAATAGCATTATGAAACAATTCTAATTCTATCGTTGAAAGAAAAAAATTAATGACGAAGGAAAGAGCAAATGCAATTGTAATGAAAATGTATGCCAATATTTACTCGAAAAGTTCATGCTCCTCATAACCTATTAAGCAGGACACATTTATTAATGCTGTTTACAATAACAGGCAATGAGTTGTCTACTGTAGTTGCACGGCCTCCTATCAAGAAAGGTACTTCATAAACCATGACGGCGTGTTCCCATCCTCGTATGTACAATTCTTGCTGAACTGTCATGATAGAGCGTAAGTTGCTGTCGCCTAGCGACAATCTGTCAATAAAGTAGATCCAGTCTTGGTGCGGCTTTGCAATTAAATTGATTACATAAAATGACTCATCATAAAAAGATCGGATTCGTACAAACCACTTCCTAAACCGTCTCAGTAGTAACAAGAACAAATTGTGAAATTTTCAGCGAAATCGGTCCAGTAGTTTTGGAGTCCATGCGACAGACAGACAGACAGACAGACAGACAGACAGACAGACAGACAGACAGACAGACAGACAGACAGACAGACAGACAGACAGTTTTTCACTTTTATATATACAGTATAGATGAAATCATGATCATCTAAACAGGATGATTCAAAAGGTTGTGCAGAAACTGAAGAAGCCCAGAAAGAGGTCGAAGTACAGCTACTTTAGTAGACAAACGTGTAATCGAAGACGAAACCTTGCGTTAGGGCAAGCCTGATAATTTTTTCTTTTTTCCAAAATGTTCTACATTCCCAAGCAGTTTGGCCTAAGCCGATGGCTTGGTGTTAATGGCAGATTATGTCGAAAGCCTGCAGTCATGGAACTAGAAAATTAGCCTTTTCAAGACTAAAGTGATGTCAGTTAGGGAAGAAACCTAAGAGAACTGAATCTCAGGTTAAGAATACAAAACTGGAACAGATAGATCATTTCAAGGATGGTAGTATTGTAAGTGAGATTGAATAAAGATGCTGAAAAGCAAATTCAGGGAGTTCGCAGTTGTGATCAAGATCAGCTCCTGCGCAAACTATCTTTACACCGATGTGTTTTTCAGACCAACTTCGCTTTACGGGAGTGAAAGCTGGGTAGACTCACGATATCGTATTCATAAGTTGGAAATAACAGACATGAGAGTAGTAATAATGATCGCTGGTACAAACACGTGGGAACAATGGCAGGAGGGTACTCGGAATGAGGAGATAAGGCTAGGTTAGGAGTGAACTCAGCTGATGAATCTGTATGCATTAACCGGCTTCGATGGTGGATCATGTGAGGTGAATGGGGGAGGATGGGTTACTTAAGAGAATAATGGACTCGGTCATGGAGGGTGAGGGAAGGAGAGAGAGACCAAAACGGCGATGGTTAGACTCATTTTCTAATGATTTCAAGATGAGAGGTATAGAACTAAACGAGGCCACGGAACTAGTTGCAAATGGAGTATTGTGGCGGCGTTTAGAAAATTCACTGAGATTTGCAGACTGAACGCTGAAAGGCATGAAAGTCTATAATGAAGATGTATGGCCGTAGCCTATGCCTACATTCCAAAACCATTCGGAATTGTCAGTCAATAAAGTTATAGTATTTGTCCACACAGTGCATTTACTACTCTTTGCTGTACGTCGCACCGACACAGATATGTCTTACGGCGAGGTTGGGGCAGGAAAGGCCTGGGAATTGGAAGGAAGCGGCCGTGGCCTTAATTAAGGTACCATCGTACAGCCCCGGCATGTGCCTAATGTGAAAATGGGAAACCACGGAAAACCATCTTCAGGGCTGCCGACAGTGGGGCTCGAACCCGATTACTGGATACTGGCCGCACTTAAGCGACTGCAGCTATCGAGCTCGGTACAGTGCATTTAGACATTGGGGGCGGCGTGCACCATCTTGGAGTAAATTACTCCAGAAGTAGCGTTTTCTAAGGAAGTCCATAGTACTGAAGTAAATTACTACGGGAGTTATTTACTCCGGAAGTAACGTCGGAGAGTTGAAGTATAATGTACTCTTTTAGTTACTACTATGTCCGACTCGTTGGCTGAATGGTCAGCGTACTGGCCTTCGGTTCAGATGGTCCCGGGTTCGATTCCCGGCCGGGTCGGGGTTTTTAACCTTCATTGGTTAATTCCAATGGCCCGGGGGCTGGGTGTTTGTGCTGTCCCCAACATCCCTGCAACTCACACACCACACATAACACTATCCTCTACCACAATAACACTCAGTTACCTACACATGGCAGATGCCGCCCACCCTCATCGGACGGTCTGCCTTACAAGGGTTGCACTCGGCTAGAAATAGCCGCACGAAAAATAAAATTTACTACTATAGAAGTAGCGTTCTTTACTCGCGGAGTGTAGTTGTGATTGCGTGTTTTCTTTAAAGAAATGTAAGTAGATAAGGTTATGTGTGATAGTAAACGAGGGAGGAAAACGTAAGCAAAAAAAAAAAAAAAAAAAAAAAAAAAAGATAAATGCTTGTTAGTGGAGATAATGAAGATCTATGCAAAGGATAAAGAGTGTAAGAAACACGACATAAAGATGCTGAATAAGAAAATAAATTCGTGGAAAGCCGCGACAGAAGAATTCAATGCTTCGAGTGACGGAAAACGCAGTGAAGAGCAAGTTAAAATTCTGTGGAAGGACTTAAAAGCGAAGGCTAAAAAAATATTTTAAAAAGCAGAAAGTCATGGACACGCGGGAAAAATTAAAACTGATGATGGTATCTTCATACAGATCACCTACATCCACAGCGACCTTGTTTCCCATTTTCACACCAGGCACGTGCTGGGTCTGTACCTTAATTAAGGCCACGGCCGCTTCCTTCCCACTCTTAGGCCTTTGCTACCCTGTCGTCGCCATAAGACCTATCTGTATCGGTGCGACGTTAAGAAAATTGTTAAAAAAAAGGTAAGGAAAGGAAAATTACTCCTTGCGATTTCTGAAAAGTTCACCGTTGTCACAGGGAGGGCAAAAAATGGAAATATGCGTGCAGTCAATTGCTTCCACGATGTCAGGGAACGTGCCAACGTGAAGAATTTCCTTTTATTTTCCGAACAATCATCATTTACAGGCGTAGGTACCTCCCTCTTAACCTCACTAGTGCTTTAATCACGCGATGAAAGATACGGCCAGCAGTCGTGCGGTAAACGTTAATTAGATCACTGGCAACTATACTGAAATGTTCCGGTACGAAACACTCGTAGGGCACACAAGAACCTGTAATTTGAGAGGTACAAAAAATTAAGACAGGAATTTAGCTGTAAAAGATCTCCAAGTAGATTTAGAAGGAAAGTAAAGGATTTCTTCCTAAGATGAAAATGTCCCTGAAATTTCTCTCCTTGTGCACATTATACGGCTCTCGCCTTTCACGCATTGTACGCACTATTATATTTTCCCGTCGTTTTTTGCGTCGAGATCGTCAATATAATCTAAGTAATCCATGCACACGTTTGAAACGTCTTCTCTCGTATTCGGCATTATATTATCATTAGTCAACAATTCTAATCCTAGCTTTCTTCATGCACGACGTGAGAGTAAATTCTAACCTACATTCGTGCGTTATTTACTTCTTTAGTAATATACTGAAAGATGGTGTCTTCATCATTTTACTCTTGTAGTTATTTAGTCCAGGAGTATCTGAAAGGACTAAAATACTTCGGAAGTAATTTACTCTCGTATGGAAGTCACCGAATTCTGACTTCAAAAGTACTTTACTACGGAAGTAGAACTTACACTTGCTTGGTGCACGACACCCTGGATGTTGTTTACAAAAGCTGTTCGAACTGTCGCTCACCACATTCAGTGCTTATCAGGTGGTTCCAGTTTTGATCGTACATGAACCACAGAGTGAGAAAGAGCCAGAGCAGTAGATTTCAACACTTGAACATTAGCATCATGTATTGATCTCAAGTACGGTTTGGTCATGTAGTGTAACTTGGTCGCTGTGGAGATTCTTTGGAGGCATCTTACAGACATTCTCTCTAATACTGACGGATTACGGACGGGATAACACAAGCCATTCTAATTACAGATACAAATGGTAGAAAAGATTTCAATCTTGAGAAACATGCACTCTTGGTTACGTCTGGTAACGGTGTCATTATCGTAGGTGCAGCGCCAGTGTTTTGTTTTACATGTCCCTGTTGCCATGCGACTTACGCCATTGCTTGTCTTCAGGTAACATCAACTGTTCCAGTGATCAGTACGACCTTGCCTGGCATGTATCAAAGCTCACGGAGGGCATATTGAACATCTCCTGTAAGAAAGGAGTTGCATGTGGCATGATGGTACGTTCTGTTCTTGTGTGTTTTCCATTATTAATGAGTTGGAGACAATGAGGTGTAACATGGAAACAAAGCGTTTCCGGACCCATATTCATATAGCATAATTTCTTTATCTATGCATAAGAAACGTGTCCTGCAATTTGTGACGTACAATTTTGTTACGCTCTGTGTAACAAAAATCTATTTCTCGAAATGCAAAAATTATATATTATCAAACTGTAATTAGACCCGAAGCGTTATACACAACAGAATGTTAATACTTCGAACACATAGCCTGCTTGAAAAACTGGCGATTAAGGAAAGGGGATTATCCAAAAAATTCTTGGTCCCAAACTCAAAGAAACTTAGAAATATACGCACACATAGAAAAGATATCAAGAGTAATCCGGAAATGTAGGATAACTTTTTACGCTCACCTCGTCAGATTGCCAACTGAAAGAATCTGTGAACGTTTGTTGTCCTGCTTCAGAATCCTCAAAACGACAGATAAGGATCTTTTAAATTATAGAATCACAGAAACCGGCATTCAACTCCATACACCACTCAGACACAAACGTATACAGGTTCATCAAGAAGAAGTCCCAGCTCGACTGAAGCATGTCCATTCTGATGCATGGAAGAAAGCTCACTCCGAACGGATGAAAACGTGGTGGGCTCGCAAGAAGACAAACAGTTGAGATCTCGCGATCCTTAGTGGCCCTAACGATGAATAATAATAATAATAATACAGTAGAGTCTCGATTATCCGACCCAAGCGGGACCTGGAGTATGTCGGATCAGCGAAAATGTCGGATAATACAGAATTACTTTGAAAATTAACTAAAACAAACAGGAAGGCCGTACTGTATTACTAAAACAATAACATGTTTTACAGCACTCTATTTATTGAATTATCAGTTCAATTGCACAGTACATGCACTATTGAACGAAAACATTCCAAGTATCTTACGAAAAGAAACTTGCCAACAATCAAGGATGAAAGGAGTTTCCGCTGATATTTGCTCTTCAGTGTTTCCAGTACACCTCGGTCCACTGGCTGGCATAATGACGTCACGTTAGGAGGGAGGAACGTGAATTTGATGTCACCACTTCTAAGTTGCTGTTCATTTAGGTGTGATGGAGCGTTGTCTAGTTGAAGAAGAGGTTTTCTAGGGAGAGTGTTTGAAGCTAGAAATTTTTCTACAACCGGAACAAACTGTGTAACAAAACAGTCTTTACAGATGTCAGCAGACATCCAGGCAACCTTGAGATTCGTGTAATGGACTAGAAGAGCATTAACAGAAATATTTTTATAAATGCCCTAGGCTTCTTTGCTTTACCAATCATAAGCAATTTTCCTTTTAAGTACCCAGTAACATTAATACAGGCAAGAACAGTAAATCTTTCCTTACTACGCTTGTAGCCAGGTGCAGACGTCTCGGCTTGGGCTGCGAGAGTTTTTGATGGCAGCATCTTGAAATTTCGCCTAGTCTCATCACAATTAAAATTCTGTTAACCGGTTAATCCTTCAGCAAGTATTATTACTTGACATTCCTTTTTAAATTTCACAGCTTCATCGGATTTAGCTGACAGTTTTTCTCCACAGATATTAAGCTGCCTAATTCCGTGCCGTTTTTTCCACCGATGAAGCCACCCAGCACTGGCAGTAAATTTAGGGTCCCCTTCATTAAACCTCCTTCTGGAAATACACCGCCTTTTCTTGCAGAAGGGGGCCAGATATAGGCAGGTCCTTTAGTCTCCACCAAAAGTTGAAAATTAAGTCTACCAGTGTCGGATAACACGGAATGTCGGATAAGCGAAGGTCGGTCGAGCGAGACTCTACTGTAATAATAATAATAATAATAACACACAGTTTTTCAAATGAAACATAGACTTGTATCCAGAAAGTTACACCATATACACTATATCAGAGCGACAGCATACTGGTGGTAGTTCGAAAGTGTCTACAGATAATCATCCCCCACGTTCAGGCACCTGTCCCAACACTGGACAGTTTCTCTGTATCTACAATGAAGTACGTTGATTGAACCACTCTTCTACAACATCAGAAACCGCTTGATCGGCGGTGGAACGCTTACTATTCAAGGCCTTTTTTTTTTTTTTTTTTTTTGCTGACCAAAGACGCTACTGTCTCAGTGAGACAAATCTTGACTGTAACGGCGGGTGATTCATAAAACACCTGCAAAAACTGCGCTGTCTGTCCGTTGTTGCGTTGGCAGCGAGTTCACGTGCGTTACCATGGAGCTTAACCACACTTCTTGATGGTTCTCCGGGTCAAAGCACCTTTTTCACTTTTTTGCACAAGAAGGGAATGTTACCGCGTTGTACTCATTAGGACGTTACCTTTAAACACGAATGTTGCTTCAGTTTCTAATAATAATAATAATAATAATAATAATAATAATAATAATAATAATAATAATAATAATAATAATAATAATGATAATGATAATAATGGCGTGTGGCCTCCGGAGAGGCAGTTGACACCGTGTAGGCTACCTGCGCGTCTATGAGGATGGGGCTCTACCTAAGTTCTATTCTAATGCTAAAGACGGTATAGGCACCCAGCCTCACAACTAGGGGAATTAACTGATGGAAGTTTAAATCCTCGATCCGGCCGGGAATCGAACCCGGGACCTTTGGAGAAAAGGCCAGCATGCTAACCATTCAGCCATGGACCGGACAACTTCCAGTCAGAAGGTGCGTTTGTCATATGTATTCTAATCCCATTACTCTACGAAGCATTCTTTCCCTACCTTCTCACTGCATTTCATCATTTCGGGTCTAATTTCAGCCATTTCTGCTGATTTATGACGCTGTAAGTTTATTTACCATCCTTTCCACTTCCTTGAGCGTAATTTCATTGCCATCATTGTTCTTCTCCCCTTGAACGTCATATTTCGGAATTTCAACAGAATACATAATCTTTACTTTGAGAATATTTTGAAAATATTCATTCCATTAGATTAGATTAAATTAGAACATTTAATTGGAATTGGGTTTTTAACATAGTTATGTTAAAAATTTACATTAGAACCTAAGTATTTATGATTTACTTCAAAGGTAAAGATTCTCCACTGAACTGCAAATAGGCATCCTGTTCTTCATATTATTTGTTATGCATGTTATTTACAATATCTCCATGCAGTGTAGTAAGCTGTGAATTAATAGTGTATATGCTATTATAGCAGTGCAGTTACTCAGCTTTATTGACGTCCCTGCTCGGTGCGTTCGCTTTCAATTACTGCAGCGTTGTAACGACATCGCTATAACAGTTACTCACCGAGTTTTAATTAATTTATAACTGTTCTAAACCGTTCTTTGTCTGTGTGACAATTATTTCATTGCGCGCTCAGGACGAGCATCAAATAACTTGCTCCACTCCGCCGTCCTCTCCATCCAGTTTCAATCAGTTAATTTTATTTACTTCCTCTCGGAACACGAATCCTTGTTTATTTGCAGTTGTTCTCTCCTCGGAATGGATTGTGGTCAACAGCTAAGGGTGGTCGCAAATAATTTGCCTTATGTTTTTGGATTATACTTCCTTCCTCTCTTTTTAATAATAACATTATTACAACCACTGGTCATACAATGAACATAATTTAAATTACACGGAGAATAGGACATTAGGTTATTTAATGCTTAGGTTGGTAATTTCGACTCTTGAATGAATGGTCAGCTTCGCGGCCTTAAGTTCAACTGTGTAGTTGAGTGACATCACATCTTGCCTTAAACGTAGTATTCTCTTTCCAGGGATTTTTTTTTATTTTTTAAAAATTTTTTTGCTACCTGCTTTACGTCGCACAGACACAGATATGTCTTATGGCGACGATGGGATTGGAAAGGCCTAGGAAGTGGAAGGAAGCGGCCGTGGCCTTAATTAAGGTGCAGCTCCGGCATTTGCCTGGTGTAAAAATGGGAAACCATCTTCAGGGCTGCCGACAGTGGGGCTCGAACCCACTATCTCCCGATTACTGGATACTGGCCGCACTTAAGCGACTGCAGGTATCGAGCTCGGTGCAGGGAATTGTTTGATGTACTGTTGTTGTTGGGTAATTACCTATGTTTTTTAAACTTTATTACCACTTTTAATGTTAAGCTATTAGTAAGATCAACCTATAGTATTGTAAGCTGTAATGTTAAGCACTGGATATAATTAAGTTGTGTGTGAATTTATACATGATGGTGCTGGATTCAGAATGTTAAACTAGTCGTACTTCTTGTAATATTTACTTTCCATGGAATTACTTGTTGTACTTTTGTTGTTGTTGTTGTTGTTGTTGTTGTTGGGTAATTAAGTTTTAACTTTAACTTATTATCACATTACTGTCAGTGACCATTGCCACCGGCATATTTCACAGTTGCGATGTATTTGTTAATAATAATAATAATAATAATAATAATAATAATAATAATAATAATAATAATAATAATAATAATAAACGTGGGAGAATTCGCGTTCAAGATCAGGAAAAGAAAAGAAAAAGAACATGGCACGTTCAGTCCATTAGGAGACTTGGCGTACGAAGACGACTAGTGCTCAGCCAGGACTGAAGAAGGTAAAATAAAGCCGGAACATTGCACACGGGGTTACATCACGTCGCTAGACAGTCGGACAGTTGGTAGAGTGCATACTGGGTAACACCATGTCGCTAGACAGTCGGACAGTTGGTAGAGTGCATACTGGGTAACACCATGTCGCCAGACAGTCGCAGTTGGCAGATAACACACTGGGTAACACCATGTCGCCAGACAGTCGCAGTTGGCAGATTGCACACTGGGTAACACCATGTCGCCAGACAGGGTAACAGCACGTCGGTAGCCAGTCGGACAGTCCTCAAATTACACACTGGGTAACACCATGTCGCCAGACAGTCGCAGTTGGCAGATAGCACACTGGGTAACACCATGTCGCCAGACAGTCGCAGTTGGCAGATTGCACACTGGGTAACACCATGTCGCCAGACAGTCGCAGTTGGCAGATAGCACACTGGGTAACACCATGTCGCCAGACAGTCGCAGTTGGCAGATAGCACACTGGGTAACACCATGTCGCCAGACAGTCGCAGTTGGCAGATTGCACACTGGGTAACACTATGTCGCCAGAGAGTCGCAGTTGGCAGATTACACACTGGGTAACACCATGTCGCCAGACAGTCGCAGTTGGCAGATAGCACACTGGGTAACACCATGTCGCCAGACAGTCGCAGTTGGCAGATAGCACACTGGGTAACACCATGTCGCCAGACAGTCGCAGTTGGCAGATTGCACACTGGGTAACACTATGTCGCCAGAGAGTCGCAGTTGGCAGATTACACACTGGGTAACACCATGTCGCCAGAGAGTCGCAGTTGGCAGATTGCACACTGGGTAACACCATGTCGCCAGACAGTCGGACAGTCCTCAAATTACACATTGGGTAAGACTAGCTCGCTAAACAGTCGCAGTTGGCAGATTGCACACTGGGTAACATCACGTCGCTAGACAGTCGGACAGTCGCTCGTTCAAAGAGCGTCGCTCCGGTATTGGAGGCAGGCTACTTTTTTCGTGGTCCACCCCGAACTTCCAATTTACGTGAACGAGATGTGTGCTTCGATTACCAAGTGGTAAGTAAGTCAGTCGTCCTTTCTGAGGCACGCGTATTGTCTACCATAACTTGGCTTCCCCACATTCATCCGTTATACATAGCAGATATTTCCCTCCAGCACGTCCCTCCCGCAGAGAAACTTACTACTGTGCTAAATGCTGCCACTCCTGAGATAGAAACTGGGACCTCCGAAAGGCGGAATTTCCCGGCACTGGACAATCCTCCGTCTGAATGACGAGACTCTGGTGGTTATATGGTAATATTTACCTTCAGCTACTGATATGTTTGAATTATTAAAATTCAAAGAAGAAATTAAGAAACCAATAGGAAATCAAGGATGTTATTTTTGCATTTTCTACCAGAGTTGTATTTCTAATTCGTGACTTTGAATTCCTCATATCTGAATCGAATGTTGATCAGGTTGACTTAATTTAAAAAAAATACTTATATTAAATTCTTGTACTGAAATACATATATTTGTTAAATCTGCTGACTTCCCTATAGGCTCGGTTTCGAGGAGTCACAAATATCGTAAATGTTTCAAATATATATATATTTTTACGAGGACTAGTTGGTTTATGTCGCACCGACACAGATAGGTCTTATGGCGACGATGGAATAGGAAAGGACTAGGAACGGGAATGAATCAGCCGTTGCCTTGATTAAGGTACAATCCCAGCATTTGCTTGGAGTGAAAATGGGGAAACCACGGAAAACTATCCTCAGGGCTGGCGACAGTGGGGTTCGAACTCACTGTCTCCTGAATGCAAGCTCACAGCTGCGCGCCCTTAACCGCACGGCTAGCTCGCTCGGTGGTTTCAAATAAAACGCTGCATATTGAATCACAGGAAGTTACATGTATCTCATAGCAGCCTACTTTTTATACTGAGGACGTCTAGCGGCACGTTCTGCAGACATACGACAACATTTACTCAGCCTTAGAAACCATTCTATGGAGTTCGCTGCTAGATAGCAGTGATATCGGAACGCCGAAATTGGTTCGCAGGCTGCCTGAATGGAACCTCTTGAGAAGGTCTCCAGCGTGGTAGCTGGTACCCTGGTGGTATATTACTATTATTATTATTATTATTATTATTATTATTATTATACAAAGCAACGGGGTACTGCAAGGGGACCCCCTTAGTCCAATACTATTTAACATAGCCTTAGCAGATATCACAAATATCAACCACAACACATCAGTTGTGATGTACCAGTATGCAGATGACATAGCAATAGGATCGAACAACAGAGACGACCTACAAGCTGTAATGGATAAGCTCGATGAGTATGCCGACATGAACAGTCTCATAATGAACAGAAAGAAAACAGTCCAAATGATTTTCCGGAAAGGAGGGAGAATAGCAGCAAATGACAAGATAACAAGTAATGAAACAGCCCTGGAAGTTGTGAATTCATTCAAATACTTGGGGATTACGCTCCAGCCCTCTTCTACTTCTTTTAGAATTCATGTAAGAGAAAGGTTATTGGCAGCCATCAGAAATATGTATGATATGAAGGAACCCACTAAACTGTCTCTAAATACAGCCATGACGCTGTTCTATGCAAAGATTCTACCTGCCCTGACATACGGTTTGGAGCTAATTTGGGAACATCTAACTCTATCTGACCTTAGAGTTATTGAGAATGTCAAGGCTAGATTCTTGAAAAGAATTTTAGGTATTTCCAAAATGTCACAATCAAGACTTGCTTATGAGCTAGCCAGAGAAACCTTCCTTATGGAAGACATAAGAATGAGACTACAGTTACCCTCCACACGACAAGAACAAGAACTACTTCATATTAGACTAAGAAAACGAGCGGAAATTGACTTGCAATTCTACCGGACGGACGCAATGATTAATCGAAGCTGGACTGGGCCGAACAACGAACTGAGGAGTGCTCTGAACAGATTGGCCATACATGGTTTCCATCACAAACTGTGCATACGACCTGGTTTTCATGACCCATCTATGCAGTGCGTGTGTGTGTTATGTAACAAACGATGTGATCGATACCATTTTAGTGAATGCAGAAAAAGAACAGTTTCCTTATTGGATTACTCTAAAATGTAATGCACATTTGTGCGCAATTTCTTCTTATTTATTATTATTATTTGTTTGTATCGGCCTACTAAGGGCCACGTTATTTCAGTTGTGTTCTTTGGGTTTTGATATTTGCCCAGTGCCCTTTCATCCGTTGCCGGTGTTGCCCTTTTCTTTCCGCCGACCACATCTTTCCCGTCTTCAAATTTGGCGTTTCTTGAAAACCTTGGTGGTCTTTTAGTTTCCGCCTGAGAGGGTTGCGTTCTTGTATATCTTCATAAGTGATGCCTATCTCCTGTAGGTCCCTTTCCACCTCATTGAACCAAGTTGGCTGGGTCTTCTTATCTTTGAAATAGGTAAAGATCTGGTTCGATGATCGTGTGGGTTTCGTTCTTAGCAAGTGGCTATAAAATGCAATTCTCCTTCTCCCCATGACATCAGAGATCTTCTGGACGTGAATATACAGCTCATAGTTCTGCTGACGTCTATATTCATCTTTGTCTTTAATTGGGCCAAGAATTTTCCTTAAGTTCTTTCTTTCTTTCTTTCTTCCTTTCTTTCTTTCTTTCTTTCTTTCTTTCTTTCATTTCCAATTTTTCTATCGCACCTTCTTCATAGCAAAGCATTCCCCTGCATTCAAAACCTCTTATCTTATGACAGTGCAGTAATGCCTGAGTTTTGCGTTCGAATATATGGACTTTTTTCAGTTGATAAGCCATTTCCATTTTATTCATGCGCGACGCTAAAGCTTCTTTTTTTTTTTTTTATAGAGATTTTTGGTTCTATCAACTCGCCAAGATATTTAATCTTACCTGTCCGTTTGATTGTCCCTGGTTTACTTTTAGCTCTCTTGGTGCTGGCTTGATGTTACTTATGCATTGCGTTTTCTCCAAAGAGATCTGGAGGCCTGCATTTTCCGCCTGTGTCTTAAGGTGATTAATTTGCTTTGTATCCATGTCTAAAGTATCAGAGAAAATTGCTAGATCATCTGCAAAAGATAGGCAGTCAGTTGGAAAGTTCATGTTCTTGTAACCCAATCTCTGACCATGTTGGTGCCCATCGTCGATTGATTTATTTGCGCCACTCACGGATGACTCTTTCAAGGACGCAGTTATTATTATTATTATTATTATTATTATTATTATTATTATTATTATTATTATTATTATTATTATTGTTGCCATTTGATGCTTTTCTCTAGCTAAACAAGCCTTCAGTAACAAGAAACAGCTTCTGACAAGCAGGAACATTAACATTAAAATTAGGAAAGAATTTGCCAAAAAGTTTGTGTGGAGTGTTTTGTTGTGTGGTTGCGAAGCATGGGTCTTAGCAAAACAGGATATAAAACACCTGGAAGCAGTGGAAATGTGGATATGGAGGAGGATGCTGAAAATTACTTGGACCGAGAAAAAGTCAAACAATAGGGTCCTTAAGGAAATAGATGAAACAAGGGAATTGATCAACACTGTAGAAAAGAGGAAAACTAAATTCCTTGGCCACACACTTCGACATTCCTCACGACTATGCTGGAAGGAAAAGTTCTGTGTAAGAAGGGAAGCGGAAGGCCGAGGAAAAAGTATCTGGATTCCGTGACGGGAAGGCTGAATTTGAAAAAAAAAAAAAAAATATTGATCTGAAACGCTCAGCAGAGGAGAGACAAATGTGGTTGCAGCTACAAGGTCTTTGCCTGTAGGATATGAAATGAAAATGAAATTGATGCTTTCACGGCCCGTATTTATAGACATGATATATAGGCCTTGGGGCTTCTGCCGTGTCTCATTGTTTGAGAAGCCTTTCTTGTGAACAGTCGAGATTTTCTTCTGAAGACGCAGAGCTCTGCGAAACAAAGAATTTCACCTTATTATCTTGATACGACGTAAGCCCAAAAGCCTATATCATGTCTATTATTATTATTATTATTATTAACAAATACGGGTTTCTGAATCTAGAACTCCAGCGTTCCATCGCAGTGTGGCAGGATCTCTATTTTGCACTGTGCTTGAAAAAGGAGCTTGGTATGGTAACTGTACGGTGTACTAACCTTGTGAACGCAATTCTTTAGGTTTCGCAAATTGAAGTTAATGCAAAAAATCAATTTTGGCCTACTATAAGCTTCAAATTACATTGTAATGGTCTTATGTGAAGTAATTACTTTCAGTCATAAAAACATTCCTATTCAGTCTTACAAATATGTGGCCTTCTTGATACCGAAGTAAATATTTCTATTGATTCTGTATCAAGAAAACACTACTTGTTTACAATTCCCGCTACTTCCAGTTAATGAGTGTAATATTTCTTTGTCATCCACATCATAATCACTATATTTACAATACGGATATTGAATTTGTTGACCAGGCAAATGCCGGTGCTGTACCTTAATTAAGGCCACGGCCGTTTTCTTCCACTTCCTAGGCCTTTCCTATCCCATCGTCGCCATAATACATATCTGTGTCGGTGCGAGATAAACAAATAGCAAAAAAATAATAATAAATTGATGACTGCTAAACGAATGAGGTCTTCGATGATTCCGTTTGTTCCAACAGAAGTGATTTTTCTTGAGGGTCCTAACATCTAGGTAATCGGCCCCTGAATAGGTGAGAATGGTAAATTAAACCTTCAGTTCAGATGGTTTGGACATCACACCAACGATATGGCAAATGTGCAGTTCTCCCGATTACAACAGCAAAATACATTTCATATGGAACAGTGTGTAGAGTGACATTACAGGAAAGCTTTTCAACCATGCTATGACCGTCTTCACCAACACACAAATACCAACAATGCACATTAAAGCAATAAAACAACACTCGTCTACAATATCCGTAATTTAAACTTCGCAGTAGTTTCCAGATATGTACTATCTGCGTCTCACAAGAAGTCGCGGCAGTTTTTTGGTACGGCACGAGTAACTACTACACTAAGCTACAAACATTAGTCGTGATAAACAGTGCGAGCTGTCTGAAAGAGATGCGTGTTCATTATTAAACTGCTCATTATGCAGTAATTGTATAGTTCAGTTATTACGAGTTTCGACTTGACGTTTGAGCGCTGCCTTTTGGCGGAGGGTAAGTGAATTAATCAACAGCCAATCATAGACAGCCGATCGCTCCGATAGAGCGCATTAGACTCCAGTTGCGGTTAGCAGTGTTGTCGATTTGTTGTTTACTGTAACCACGTGCTATCAGCTGTGTGTTGTATTGTGCTCAGTTCTTTTCGCGGTCTTTGTGTGTCTTTGTGCTAGGTTGTTGTTAGTTTATATTTCGCAGTGTAGAGTTTATAAATGTATTGTTTAGTATTTTTACTAGTATAGCGCGTTATATTGTAGTAAATAGTATGTAACAGGTGATCTATCTTATATAGTAGCTTAGTTTAACATTTCGTTCGGTAGTTATATAGTAGGTTAATTTTATGCCCGTGTGTGGATTTGATGTTCTGTCATGTCGACGCCTACGTCTAAGGATGAAGCTCCCAAGAGAAGAAAGCCCTTCGGACGAGGTACTCCACTAAGGAGCCGGGCTCGGGAAATTGTTTGTAATGTTGGAGAGTCATTCTTGACAAAGCACCAACAATGTCGGCTAGAAAGAATGAGTTGATTAAGTGGTTGAAGGAGCACAATATTTCGGTTCGCGATGACATGGAGAAGGGGGATCTTATGAATCTCTTGAAACAAAACAAGCTCCAGTACCCAGTTTATGTGGTGGATAGCCAGAAGGAACGGGCATAAAGTAGTTCAGACGATTATGTTGAAGACTTTATTATCTCTTTAGGGCCAAGCGAGAGTGAAACCTCAACAGACGATGACAATGCCGATAGTGACTGAGAAATGAGTGGTATATTCGCTTTGTAGGATTATTTCCTTCGTTACGGGAAACTGAATCTAACAGCAACGCGAGATCGTCTATATGGTGAGTAGAAATTTAATTTAATTTTCTCACGGTTTATCTGTTCGAGCATTGACATATTTTTATCTTGTAGCCTTATCCTAAATGTGTTGTGCATTATTGATCTTACGTGAATCATGTATGTTGCTACAAAGAATAACCGATTATGGACTTATATTCCAGTGTTTACATTTCTGTTTGTGTTGTGTATCGTAAATCAGCTGTTTGTATTCGTGGCAATTTGGCACCACCGGCTGACTTCCGGCTAACTGTCAAGTCGAAACTCATAAAAACGGAACTATAGTAAATGTGTAACTAAATGCACTACGAATTTGAACCTTCACAGCAGCACGTTAATTCCCAAGAATCACCGCGTACGGAGCCGATGTTTATTGTCAGGCCTTGAGACTTGAGATTGACGCATGTGCAACAGCCATGCTTACCCTCCGCACCCCTTACCCCGCATGCACTCGACTTCTCGTCAGACGACCACAGTAAATGACTAGTTTTTTCATCGTCAACAAAAGCCATCTCAGTGCAAACAAATCCAACCTTAAAGTAACCCACACCAGACTCTTGGGGTTTTGTTTATATGCTAGACCGCGGACATGTGTTCTGTGGTGGTCAGTCGCATGTTAAATATGAGACTAAAAGGAAGGAAAGAAGATATGTGATAGTTGAGAGAAAAATGTGTTTCTCTTACAGACCAAGCGACCAGTACATGTAGTGCAGCTGTTTGTATTCAAGTGACCGTCGGTTCCAAGCCTACCGTCGGCAATCCTGAAAGTGCTTTCTAGGATTTTCTCTCTTATCAGTCAAATGCCTTAGCTATACCTTAATTAACACTAAGGCTGCTATATTCCATGTCTTAGACCTTCGTTATCCTCATATTTGGGAAAGACAGGAAAAAAGGTTTCTGTCTTAGCTACTGCTGCTTACGGAAGAATTTTCAAATACGTCGATACCGAGCTCGATAGCTGCAGTCGCTTAAGTGCGGCCAGTATCCAGTATTCTGGAGTTAGTGGGTTCGAATCCCTGTGTCGCCAGCCCTGGAGATGGTTTTCCGTGGTTTCCCATTTTTACACCAGGCAAATGCTGGGGCTGTAACTTAATTAAGGCCAGGGCCGCTTCCTTCCTACTCCTAGCCCTTTTCAGTTCAATGGTCGGCGTAAGACCTATCTGTGTCGTGCGACGTAAAGCAACTTGTGTGTAAGTCCGTCGATAACTCGGTAACCGTTTGCCACAGGTCCACGATTCTTCAGAGTAAAATACCTTCAGTATGCGTTAATTTTATGAACATAAATGATTAAAATGAGCTGGCTTGCCGGTAACACTGCGAAGCGGAGCAAGTACAGTATATTATTGGTTCGTGCATATTTTGGTATTCTGCGTTCTATGTTATTCAGTTTGACGTCCTCATTTTTTAACCGAGCGCGTTGAATCATGTTCTTCGATTGGGCTGAACCATTAGAATTACCGACGTTCGGGTCATAGCGCTGAAAAGTATTTCAATCAAGCCCTTTCCATATTCTCTTCTTTCTAGTTCCTGAGATCCTGTCACAAACCTAGACCCAAGGACTTGCATTGCCGCGTATCCTCCTGAATCAGACATCGTTGATACACAGAATCGTAGTAAATAATTGAAATTGAGACATTGCTCGATTACTTGGCTGAATGGTCGGTGTTGTGGTCTCCGGTTCAGTTGAGCTCCAGGTTCGATTCCTGATCGGGTCGGGGATTTTTACTGGTTAATTCCTCTGGCTTGAAAACTGGGTGTTTTCGTTTTTCTTAAATCTTCATTTACACACAACAAACCACACTACTAATCCTTACAAAATCACGCAATAGTGATTACATCCCTCTTATCCGTGACTGGGAGAGAAGTGTTTATTTATCCATTCATGCATGCATGAACACAATTCGGTAACACAATCTTCAATTAATTCATTTATTCATTCACTCATTCATGTAGCCATTCTGTTATTCAGTTCATGCATAGTGTCTGTTGAATGTGGAGGAGAACTCTGTACAGACTTATGACAAATAATAATTAAAAAAGATTACATCCATCCTCATAGGGCTGGAGTCAGGTAGAGCATCTTGCAGTAAATATGGACCAAATCCATATGAATTACCGAACCCAATAAATAGGAAAAAAGGCCATTAAACAATAATAATAATAATAATAATAATAATAATAATAATAATAATAATAATAATAATAATAATAATAATAATAATAATAATGCAAGATATTTGGATCGGGCTGAGTGGCTCAGACAATTGAGGCGCTGGTCTTCTGACCCCAAATTGGCAGTTTCGATCCTGGCTCAGTCGGGTGGTATTTTAAGGTGCTCAAATACGTTAGCCTCGTGTCGGTAGATTTACTCCTGCGAGACTAAATTCCGGCACCTCGGTGCCTCCGAAAACCATAACAGTAGTTAGTGGGACGTAAAGCCAATAACATTATTATTAAGATATTTGGCTGAAGACTAGACGATAATTATGTAATTTGTATTTTCATGCTTGCTTTAAGTCACCGTGAAGCTTAATCTGCTCAATTTTTATCCAAATATTAAGGAAAGGATAGCGGTGTTTGTTGTTATGACAACGATGTGATTTATCAGATACTCGTAATGTGTGTGTCCAACCCTTGTCCCGTTTGTCTACGGGGTTGGATATGAAGTGAGATGAATCTAAGTAGCAAATTTTTATGACGCCAATCTGCCGTACGAGGTCGAGCGCTTTCGGCAGCTTTAGGTTTCCGTTTAGTTCAGAGAATGTGGGCTACGATAGAGTTGGCTCCATAGGTCGAAGGGATCTCCTCATCGACTTTTGTATGCCATATTGCACATTGCAAGGGATGTTTTGTATGGTTTATGGGTGTATTACCCACGCTTTGAATTAATTCTGACAAATCTTTTTTTGGGAACACTTTCCATAGTGCGGATTAAATAGCAACGCTTGTCATTCCCTCTACAAGGAACCACTTGCAAACCTTGATAAAATACTCGTAAGAAAAACTCCATGCATGGATCCAGAATTATGCTAATTTTTCAAAAATATAAGGATAGGGTCGCCGCATTTTCTTTTTGTTACATGCACGGCCAGTAATTACCTTGAGCGATTGGTCGCGGGCCACAGGCACAGCTTAACAGAATTCTTCTTCTTACTAGCGTTTCACCCAATTTCTTGGGGTCAACACGTCTTGTGGGTTTGACCCAGTTTTACTGATGGTTGACATTTTTTGATCCCAACCCTGCGTGGAGGGATGTATTCACTGGTATTTTTTTTATTGTGGTTGGTAGTGAGGCTTTTGTGAGTGAGTTGTGTATATGAAGACAAATACACAGCCTAGTCCCCGAGCCAGGGGCATTAACCACAAGCAGTTAAAATGCCGGGCCCGGCCTACAGTCTAATCCAGGACCTCTGAACCGATGGCTATGGTACTCACCATTAAAATAAGGTCGCTAAGTCGCGGTCGAACGATAGCAAGATTTTATGTTTTGTTAGAGAAAATCCCGAACATTTCTGGAGTAGGAAAGTTCACACGTGTGAATTGTTAGGAGACCTCAGTGACTGTCCTGCCTTAGCATTTCTAGTTGATAGAGTGACTTGAGTATGGTAGTATAAGGGAAAGAGAAACTTGCAAAATCACGTCAATTTAAATTGTTTATTATAATCGCTGGAAACAAAACTCAACAATGCATTGTAGTAAAATGACCTCAGGCCAGGCGGGCCCCAGGCGGTCCTGTTATAGGACGTTGCCGGAGTCCCAAGGCTTTATTTGCCTTTCATACCATTACCAGAGTGTGAAATAAAACCTACACTACATACGCTCACGTTCGTGCTGACGAATATCTCTATGTTTCCTGTAAGCTCATAGGCTAAATTGTAATATGAACGGACTTTCAACTTGTGCCAAAAGTGCTCTTGGATGAGTGTGGGATTGTTTCCACTTATACCAGACTCTTCACTTTCATCTTTCCCATTCGATCTCCTTTGCCCAACATTTGATCTCTTCTGACCCCAACGGTTTTAGGTTTTCTTCCATTTTCAAACATTTTGTGGCCATTTCCTTTCTTTTGCGAATACATCGGGATTCTTCCCGAGTATCTTCTGTGGATTATTACCCTATTGTACTTCCACTTACAACAACAACTTCACTGAACGTAGGTATTACGTACATGAAAAGTTGGTGTCATTACAGAGGAATGGAACGTAGCCGTATGTCGACTGAAGGTGCGGGACCACACACATTACAGCACACTTGTTGAAAGCTCGGCCCAATCTGGGTCGAGGAAACACAGAGATGTATTACTGGTCCCAGCCAGCACTGTTTGTCCTCGGTCTCTAGAGAACAACTTGACACGGCGCAATATTCTGCTCTCGACTGGCTGACAAATCTCACGCCTCGCACTGAATACACACAATCTCTGCTATCTAGGTTCCAACGAGGGAAGAATTAAAGGAAATAATTTAGTGTAGAATTCTCTGTTGGCCTGTGCACGGGACACTAACCAAAGTAAAATTATTAATGTGTCCTTCGTTTCAATTCCCACACGTGGTATTTAAAAATGAAATTTGAGATTGAACTCCTTTAATAGACAATCCTGCTGAAATGTTAGACCAAAAATAGCCAAAACATCAAACATGAGGTTTTGCTGCTAGTTGACACTCCAAACTTTGGAGCTCATGGCAGTGGCATTTTCTTTGAATTTGCGGGCCCTTCTGGTGGTGCTACGGAGTGTGTTGAACCATGATTGAGCGTCACTTTAACTGGCCCACTCACTCCAGCTTTGCTTTTTCTCAAATATAACGTTTTTTTAGAATTTAAAATGCTCCAATCAAACCATTCTTAAGTGCACGTGCGTTGTTATTCTTTCCTGCCCTTATTCTCAATTATCTGGGGTCAGCAGTAGTATGGTTTAACCCGAATCCCCTTCCTGATGCCAACCCTATTTTGAAGGACGTGTTCGCTATTGGATGTTTCTGTAGGAGTTTGCTGTGTGAAGTGTTGTATGATCATATGTATCAAGACGAACACCCAGCCCCGAGGTAGAGGAATTAACCAAACACGACTAAAATCCCCTACCCGGCTGGTAATTGACCCCAAGGCCCTATGAACTGAAGGATAGTACGTTGTCCATTCAGCCAAGGAGCCGTGCAAACATGCACTTAAATGGTGTTCATAATTTATAGTATCCATTTTTAAAAGGTTTGAGAACATTCAGAAATACCTTGAGTCAGTTCATGAAAAAAATCAACTGTTTGCAAGATACGATGCCACTTATTAAGAAACATGTTTGTAAAATTAGACGTAAGCTTTTAATTTATCACAAACATGATCTTCTCCTTACTTGCGTTATTCCTATGTTGCAGCGGGGTCGACATGCCTAGTCCAGCGCCTCCTAGAGAACAAGGCCTGGCAATACGATTCGTGACGTCACGCGACTGGGCTCAGCCGTGACCACCACGGCTCAGTGCGAGTGGATAGTAGATGAAGCTAATTCCTTACGAAAATTGAAAAATACGCTGGTTAAAGTGCATTCTACGAATATTCTTTCTCGTAGACGCGCATATCGGAAGCGAAATGAGTAATATACCGTAATAATTAGAAAGAACAATTAAAAATGCAAAGAATTTTTTAAGAGTCTTAATACTGAACAACTTTAATAATATGTTTATATGACACTTTCTTACGTATATTTAAGAGTCAAAAATGTTCAGTTCCTTGTACAAAACTCGCCATAAGTCCTCTCTCTGTCGGTGCGACGCAAAAAAAAAAGAAAAAGCAAGCTTTTACAGAACTGAACTTGCTGATAAAAGATAAAAAACAACATGTAAGTACAAAAAAAGCTATTAAATAAAAATAATAACGTATAAACTGCCTTACTTACAGTATATTAGTAGCAGTCCAGGAACATGCAAGCTGTAATGCTCAGTGTTGTCGGTCATGAAAACAGGTAAACATTTTTTTTACAATAGAAGCCTCACATAAATTAAGGGCGTGAAGAGCCCACACAATTTGGCTGTTATGCAAAGAGAATGATTATAGTACATGCCAACAATAGTTTGTTCATCAAGTCATCAAAATTATATTCGCATTCCCTAGTGTAAATAAATGTACTTATATGATTTTGGGCCCTGATTCAAATAACCAGAACAGGAAAAAAATTTAAATTCTTAAATTTGAAAAGTAGCATGCCAATTCTTATTACATTTGAACTGACCTTCAGCCAGACATTTTCTGAAACTGTTTTCAATTTAACTTCACCAGGTTGCTTAAAATTGAAATGGACATGAGGTGAACATTATATAAGAAAATATAAAAGGAAATCTCTATGAACAGTAATTGTTAAAATCCTAAGAAACCATATTAAGAACTTGCATCCCTGCCATTACATTAATAAAAAAGTAGCAGAACACACACTGAACTACTCATTTCACGCTTTATGAACCAGCTGCACTATATAGATATGACACACATGAGATCAATTAAGTAATTAATCCCCAATTTTTCACAGATGCATGTTAGATTCATTACATAACAAAAGCTGGAAGGAGTACTCTCTCCAAGAGGAAATTCATAACCAGAGTGTGAATAGGCTATAATGCTGGAAGAGGAAATTCATAATTGAATTCACAATTACTCAAACAGGAATGTTTACTACTGAAGGAACTTACAGTGATTAGCCCTGAATTCAGAGTTTACACATTCCCTTTGAATGGAATTCATAGAGGTTCATCAACTCAGTGATTAATAATAGTAATGTACTAAAAAAAATTAGAAAGCCTCAGCTTACCACAGACAAAAGGAAAGGACGGTTAATGATTTTGTAGGATATGTGCCACCAAGGTAATGAACCGTATTTGTTAAATGACAAAATACCTGTTTAACATAAAAGGTGCCCTCTCAAATGTAATATCACTCCCTGAAAACGTAACACCTGGCAATAAATATGATAAAATAAAAGTGCTCTTGTGTTATTACTGTATTCTCTTCTAAAGAAACTACTATGGAAAATAGAGCTACTAAATTTGTTCCTTTTCAGAGCAGTTCCAGTCTTGTTTTACAGATATTGAACTTAATTTTTCTTGAAATTCCTGGAAGTTCTTGAAAGAAACAGTACTGACATGAGCTTCATAGGTCTCTAAACTTTGAGCAAGAGCTTTGGCCAAACTTTCATTGTCTACTCGACAACGCCTATCGTCTGGAGCTTCTCGGTGGGCAAATGTGGTATCAGACAAGTACTCTGGGCAGTTTGGAAACTGAGAAGGAACAGCTCCTGAAACGTTTAGACCAAGCTAGAATGCATTCGCCTAGATATAAATGCGCTCGTCTATTAATTCATGGCACCACTTCACTTACTTCACAGGACCATGTCATGTCTTAGATATATCTGGTTGATTTTAATATAAAATGAATAGCACACAAGGAGACAGAGAAAAATCATTGAACTTATAATAATTATACAGAACCTAACATAGTTGCAATAAACACAATAACATTGCTGTCTAGCCTGAACTAAAAATATTAACCCACACTAAGTGGTATTTTCCCTCTTGCGATATAATAAACAGAACTGGCTCACTTGCAGTTACGGGGTCCAGCACAGAAGGAATACTTGAAAGCCAATACCTTACATACCTTCATAATTTAGGCCCTATAAGTTTTCCCAGAATATCACTATACCCACAACAGTAGTCCTTTGAAGTAATGTGAATACTCAGCACATTCCAAACTAAATGTAATAACTGGTCAATTCAATACAGCAAATGCTTAAATCAGTAAGATATAAATCACCCTAAAAAATCTACTATTTCATTCATCAATAGCAAAGATATAAGAGACCTATCCACAAACCTTGGATGAGATAAAGGTGCAGTCAATAATTTCCCATTTCTCTCATCATACATGCTGGTCGTCTTTTCAACCTGTTTTGAAATGGAGCTCGCACACCTACAACACAGGGCTCCATTTCAAGGACCATTCCACAACTTAAGTGATTGAATGATTGGAATCATATATAATACACTAATAACTAAGACTTACCTCTGCAGTTTTGGAAGGAACGAAATCATCCCGGCGAATAGCTCCTAAACACTTAGCTCTCTCCGAGTCGTCAGTTGGAAACGAGAAAACACTCACTTTAGGGCCAGTGCGATAATTGCCCTTATAGTTTTGGAACACTGCATTTTTGAGGCATCGTTATTCATAATTTGAAAAACAGTGATCGCAATCCACAACACACCATTAAAAATAAACGCAGTTCTAACCTCACGTGGTGGCCATGCCGGCACTTTAAACACAATTTATCAATATTAACAATTTATAAGTACTATCACCTTTAACTGAACTTAAACTAATAGGAATATTAAGCGAGTGTTAACACACAAGACCCGATTAACATTAATATAATCGATGAAAAACACACATAATAGGGAAACGCGTCCTCATACACCAAGCTAACAAGCTGAGTTACTGGCATGGGCCAACTTCAACATACGTCATCAGCTACTCTCATTCGTATAGCCAGGCCTTGTTCTCTAGGAGGCGCTGCCTAGTCCGTCTTCATTATAATATTGAATTGAAGGCATCATCCTCAGTGACACCAGAATTCCGCATGTTAGTGTCCACTCTATCCTTCCAACTCGTCTTCGGTCGTCCCTTAGGTCGGCGTCCTGTCACTGCCATGTTTACGGATATCGCCGAACCGTCTGAGGTGAGATTCCGAGATTTTTTCAGATATTGATGCCACACTAAAGATGTTCGTTTACCGGGCGAGTTGGCCGTGTGATTAGGGGCGCGCGGCTATGAGCTTGTATCCAGAAGATAGTGGGTTCGAATCCCACTGTCGGCAGCCCTGAAGATGGTTTCCCGTGGTTTCCTATTTTCACCAGGCAAATGCTGGGGCTGTACCTTAATTAAGGCCACGGCCAATTCCTTCCAACTCATAGGCCTTTCCTATCCCATCGTTGCCATAAGACCTGTCTGTGTCGGTACGACGTAAAGCCACTAGCAAAAGAAAAAAAAATGATGTTCGTTCCAGTCGACCAATGGAGCATTCTCGTTTGCATTGTATGTAGTATTTATAAGTGAACGGGATTGTTGCCTAGCACTCAGCCCATACATTGCGACTGGGTAGACAACAGTGCGCTATATGTTTTAATTCAAATTATGTCCTGTCTCTTTACTTCATCCGTGTTGCATTTGCTCTCGCCTGAACCTCCTGCAACAGGTCACTGTCACATGATATTGGGGATTTCACATACTTGAAAGATTCGGTTCTTTTAAACTCTTCCATCATTGCAGTGTCATCGCATTCACAGGGCTTGCATTCCGTATTATCTAAGTTTACGATATGTACAAGGAAGAAGTCTGATGTTCCTAGTGCATATCTTACTGCACTTTATCCATTCGATGAATTCTTAGTGCGCTGATCACGCATACGGTGCCAGTTTACATTATGGGGCAACCGATCAAGGGCGTTGTCGAATTCTAAAAACGCGAAATGGATCTTAGTTTTGTTTCTTTAGATGTTTTTCCACCAACAGAATCACAGCGTCTATTGTTCCACAGCCGCGCACGAACCGACAAATGTAATACACTGACTGACAGAGCAAATGCAACACCAAGAAGGAGTGGTCAGAACTTTATGCCAATTGCAGGGTAGACTGACGTCACTGAGGTATGCTCATGATGTGAAATGCGCCGCTGTGCTGCGCACGTAGCGAACGATAAATGGGACACGGCGTTGGCGAATGGCCCACTTCGTACCGTGATTTCTCAGCCGACAGTCATTGTAGAACGTGTTGTCGTGTGCCACAGGACACGTGTATAGCTAAGAATGCCAGGCCGCCGTCAACGGAGGCATTTCCAGCAGACAGACGACTTTACGAGGGGTATGGTGATCGGGCTGCGAAGGGCAGGTTGGTCGCTTCGTCAAATCGCCGCCGATACCCATAGGGATGTGTCCACGGTGCAGCGCCTGTGGCGAAGATGGTTGGCGCAGGGACATGTGGCACGTGCGAGGGGTCCAGGCGCAGCCCGAGTGACGTCAGCACGCGAGGATCGGCGCATCCGCCGCATCCGCCGCATCCGCCGCCAAGCGGTGGCAGCCCCGCACGCCACGTCAACCGCCATTCTTCAGCATGTGCAAGACACCCTGGCTGTTCCAATATCGACCAGAACAATTTCCCGTCGATTGGTTGAAGGAGGCCTGCACTCCCGGCGTCCGCTCAGAAGACTACCATTGACTCCACAGCATAGACGTGCACGCCTGGCATGGTGCAGGGCTAGAGCGACTTGGATGAGGGAATGGCGGAACGTCGTGTTCTCCGATGAGTCACGCTTCTGTTCTGTCAGTGATAGTCACCGCAGACGAGTGTGGCGTCGGCGTGGAGAAAGGTCAAATCCGGCAGTAACTGTGGAGCGCCCTACCGCTAGACAACGCGGCATCATGGTTTGGGGCGCTATTGCGTATGATTCCACGTCACCTCTAGTGCGTATTCAAGGCACGTTAAATGCCCACCGCTACGTGCAGCATGTGCTGCGGCCGGTGGCACTCCCGTACCTTCAGGGGCTGCCCAATGCTCTGTTTCAGCAGGATAATGCCCGCCCACACACTGCTCGCATCTCCCAACAGGCTCTACGAGGTGTACAGATGCTTCCGTGGCCAGCGTACTCTCCGGATCTCTCACCAATCGAACACGTGTGGGATCTCATTGGACGCCGTTTGCAAACTCTGCCACAGCCTCGTACGGACGACCAACTGTGGCAAATGGTTGACAGAGAATGGAGAACCATCCCTCAGGACACCATCCGCACTCTTATTGACTCTGTACCTCGACGTGTTTCTGCGTGCATCGCCGCTCGCGGTGGTCCTGCATCCTACTGAGTCGATGCCGTGCGCATTGTGTAACCTGCATATCGGTTTGAAATAAACATCAATTATTCTTTCGTGCCGTCTCTTTTTTTTCCCCCAACTTTCATCCCTTTCGAACCACTCCTCCTTGGTGTTGCATTTGCTCTGTCAGTCAGTGTACAACAAATTACTTCTTTGTCCTTCCTAAACAGCCAAGTTTCAAAGCAGGAAACAAAATGTTGGTGGACCTGGAACATTTTAAAAATACATCACTATTTAAGAAAAAGATTCATAACTCAGAAACTAAGCTCAACTCTAGCTAAATTTTGAATTTTCCTAGTGGTTTAACGTCGGACTAACACGTCGGAGGTTTATGACGACGTATGGGTGAGAAGGGGATAGGAAAAGTAATTGCTGTGGCCTTAATTAAAGTGGAGGCATTCTTCCGGTTAGGTTATCTATTGCATACTCTTTGGTAACACTTGCCTTCAAAATTAACATAGTATGACTCGAGCAAAAATACACCTGAAATTCATCAGTAATTCATCCAATCATGACCATGCAACACGGCAGTCTGGAAATTTACACGTCAATAGAATGAATACAGTGAAGTATGGAACTGATAGGGATATAATAGCATTTAATTCCATTCCGGACTCGTTAAAAGCTTGTCAGAATTTCAATAAATTCAAAAGAAATATTAAGAAACATTTGTGGACAAAAGTTAATGCTCTTACCTTTAGCCTACTTAGATGAACTTATTATTGGGTTTCAAGCTGAAGGGTTTAAACACACAATTGTATCCTTGAAAAATGTTGTTTTTAAGATTTAAAATATTATACATTTTTATCAGCTCTTTATTATCAATAATTTAATTTGTCTTTAGTATTGTAACTGTGCGAGCTTTTTAATGTACTGTCCTAATGCCAGAATTAGCTCATGGGATCTTGGAAATAAAATGAAATAAGTAAAATAACCGTCTTCAGGGCTGCCGATGTGGAATTCGATCCCACATTCTCCCAAATGCAAGCTCATAGCTACGTGACTCTAACCATACGGCCATCTTGTTCGGTGATTTTGAATTACTCTCAACTTAGGCTGTATTAAATATCACACCAAATTAGGTGTAAATCATATTTAAATTAATAAAGACGGAAATTCGGTAAGTTAGAGTTTCACATTAAAGTGATTTTCTAGATTAGGACGAATTGCATTTTTCAGATTATGAAGGTTAATCACGACAGAAAATGTATTTATGTCTCTCTCTTTTGATCATATGAACGACAGACTACTCAGTGATACTGGTTATCAGGCAGTTGGCACATACGATATTCAAGCACTCGGTACTGATGACCAATGATGTTATCCCACAGTGTGAGATGGAATGTCCTATGTTGAAGTTGCTAAATTTATGTCACTATGTCTCTGAAATCTCATAAGGTAGTGTATAATTGGAAATATTTAAGCCTTTTTTTGACATTTTTAATTCACTGAAACAGAATGAAGTGACCTTTCTGATTTGAATATGATATGCAAGGTGTAAGGAAAACTTATACAGAAAACGTGAGGGGTGTATAGGAATTTTTATTTGCTATACAGCTATCAACATCCTCTTATTGTCCAGACCGACAAAAGTCAATGTTTTTCGTTTTGCTTTACGTCGCATGCGTGGCGAATGATAGTAAATACATTTGTGCTCACTGCTCACTGTTGACTGTCAAGAAACCAATGCACTGTTGTGTGTCTTTGACTCACAGTCAGAGTATGTAAACATCAAGTTACATAACTAGTTCGTGTGGTTGATGTGATTCATTCTATTACTCTGACCTTCGTCCAGGAGTGTTGTGTTTGTCACAGCAGGTTGCTTGCCCTTAGCGAGTGGGGTGAGTCATAACATACAGAAGCAAGCCACTGTACCCCGGCATGTGCTTTTACCTATTGTATTGCCTTACAAAAAAGTAATGTGTTATACGTCATACCTGTATCATCACAGTACCAACAGTATGTCCGAAATATAAGTAGTTTTCTCGTAGGCCTATGCCTTGCAGATATCTTTCCCTGCTATCCCGCATGACCGCGGTACAGCATTCCCTTTCACTCTGTATATTTCATTTTAGTTAAAGGGAAATTTGAGATAAATATTACGTAAGAGAGTCTAATTCTGGCAGTGAGGCAATCTTTGCTACGATGGTCCCTCTTAGTTGATTTTAGGCTGCAGTTTGAAGGATATAAGTACAGAAATTCAGAGGTATGGGTCTCATCTTGGAGGCTTACGTTAAACATTGACCGGGCGAGTTGGCTGCGCGGTTAGAGGCGCACAGCTGTGAGTTTGCATCCGGGAGATAGTAGGTTCGAACCCCATTGTGGGCAGCCCTGAAGATGGTTTTCCGTGGTTTTCTGTTTTCACACCAGGCAAATGCTGGGGCTATACCTTAGTTAATGCCACGATCTCTTCCTTATCACTCCTAGCCCTTTCCTGTCCCATCATCACCAAAGACCTATCGGTGTTAGTGCGACGTAAAACAATTATTATTAGTCTATTAATCCGTGGTTTCCCATTTTCACACCAGGCAAATACTGCGGCTGTGCCTTAATTAAGGCGCGGTCGCTTCCCTCCCATCCTTACGTCGCCAGATATCTTCCGTCATTGAATCAAGTGCTGTTCTATTATCCACAAGGCATGGAAATATTCTTGCGGTGAACAATTTAACCTTCTCGATGATTCTCAGGCTGTGCTCTCTGCTATCCCTTTCTGCCAATAAATGACTCTGCTCTTCACCTACTTGTGGTAGGAGAAAATTATTTAATCTTTCATTGATAATATGGAGGAGGACCTAACTAGCATGAGGGATCAGAATCATCGTTCGGTAGTTATCGTATTCGGTTGGTGTTCCCTTCTTGTATTATTCTTTTTTCTACCGCTTTTCCCACACCTGTGGGGTCGCGGGAGCGAACTGAGTCACAAACGTGGATTTGTTCCTGTTTTGCGGCCGGATGCCCTTTCTGACGCCAACCCTATAAGGAGGGATATAATCACTATTGCGTATTTCTGTGGTGGTTGGTAGCGTAGTGCGTTGTCTGAATATGAAGAGCAAAGTGTTGGGACAAACAGCCAGTCCCCGGGCCAGAAGAATTAATCAAAGGCGATTAAAATCCCCGACCCGGCAAGGAATCGAATCCGGGACCCTTTGAACTGAAGGCCGCAAAGTTGACCGTTCAACCAAAGAGTCGGACTGTTCCCTTCTTGTATATTGCAATGATAATGGACTGGCACCACTCGTGCGGCACTTCCCCAACTCCCATGCTTTACCACACAGATCCATCAAGACGTCAACTCCATTGCCTCCCATTGGTATCAAGGTTTCTGTTTTTCTTTTCTCTGCGTTATGGGGACTGTTTTGCACAGGGGACGGTTTTACTGGCAGCGCTCATACCTTAGGCAATTACAATATTATGAAAATCGAAGATCAGAGGCTAATGTCCGTTGATCACAGTAAAATTTTCCTGTACATTTATTGTGCAAAATTTAAAACTTTCTGTTGTTCACTGTCAAATTCAAGTTTTATAAAACATTTGATAAAACTTTTCATAAAATAGGACATGTTGTGTTCCGTAAAATTAATTTTACGAAACGAGCCAATTAGCGAAGCTGACATGACGATGATGCTAGCGCTGCGTGAGAAGCAAGACCGACTCCAATCCTCAGACCGTAATATATAAAAAACATGGCGGCTGAAGTAGCCGGATAGCTGGTATTAGCTAACACGAAAATATCACGTAAATATTATATAAACGGCGGTAATTTAACATGTTAAATTTAACATCATACGGAAAATCACTTCTTTCACGTACGAAAACGCTTCGCCAACAAGTTCACACCACATATAATCAACTAGAATCGCATGTATTCTTCTAGAAAAGAGAAAAACAAGCTTCTTATTTATAAATTTCAATGAGGCAAATAACGTTTTCTCTTAGATTTCACTTCGCTGTATAGAAGAATATACATGATAAAAATGTTAAAATTATGTTTATCAAGTCATTTTTAATGTTGCAATATAAATTAAGGTGCGAAATCCCTCAATTTATTCGCTCTCATGAGAAGTATGAAACCTAATTTGTTGCCGAAGTTTTGAAGTGGTGGATAATTTCTTATATTCAGCACACAAATGAACGGGGAGTACACTCGAAATAATAATGTTATTGGCCTCACGTCCCAATAACTACTTTTTTTTACGGTTTTCGGAAACCTTGAATAGCCGGAATTTAGTCCTTCAGTAGTTCGTTTACGTGCCAGTAAATATACCGACACGAGGCTGACGTATTAGAGCACCTTCAAATATCACCGGACTGAGCCAGGATAGAACCTGCCAACTTGGGGTCAGAAGGCCAGCGCCTTAAGCGTCTGAGCCACTCAGCCCAAGTACACCCGAAATGGTTATGTTAGCCCAATGGACGGCCCTGGTAATGTTAACATAATGTTGACATATGGCATATCAGCACTTCACACAATGATGGTAACCTTAGTAATGAAACGTTCAGGCACTAAAGATATAATAGGTTTTCACCCACTAAAGAACATGAATGCAAAAAACTCTGTTGACTCTTAAATATTGATATTTAACCATATGAACGAGCTCCAGTTCGGTGTAGTCTGCTTAAACAGATAACCACAAGCATGAGTCGGAAGGTGTTGGTAGTGTAAACCCCTACATTACAAACGCATCTAATCCCTCCAAGTCACAATTTCTTCTGTGAAACAGTATACAGATTGCTCCATCTGTCACACTTATAAGTATTTTTATACTCATAGATCCAGCCAAACATTTCCGCAGGCAAGCACAGATTATTGTAAAATACTTATGTAAATCACTCGACACTCTGAAACACATAGACACTGACGGAATAACACAGTATCAGTTATCGAGCTCGATAGCTGTAGTCGCTTAAGTGCGGCCAGTATCCAGTATTCGGGAGATAGTAGGTTCGAACCCCACTGTCGGCAGCCCTGAAAATGGTTTTCCGTGGTTTCCCATTTTCACACAAGGCGAATACTGGGGCTGTACCTTAATTAAGGCCATGGCCGCTTCCTTCCCACTCCTAGCCCTTCTCAGTCCCATCGTCGCCATAAGACCTATCTGTGTCGATGCGACGTAAAGAAACTAGCAAAAACAATATCAATTATATTCTATCTACATTAATTATTTTTGGGAACACGAATAGTTTGGAATTGGAGAAAAGTCTTCCCTAACCTCAGACTTATTCTCAAAATGATGTATGCCACTGCAGTTTTGTCATCGAATTCAAAATAATCACGATGTATATTCCTAAACCATTTCTCTTTTAATGTTTTATTCCGTAGTAAGCTTAAGAATAGTTGGATGAGAGGCATTGCCACAGTTAGACTAAAACCTGGTCCACTACACGATCACAACAAGCACATTTTCACATTACTGTGTATAATTACAGATCCTAAGTGTCCACTCACTCATACAAATATATTCGCATGCTTATATTCTATAAAGAAACTAATATGTAATGCCAAATTTCATGAAATTACACCGACTACATACGATAACAAGAAACCAAAACAAACCCACACTTCCAACATTTCCGGCTACTCGACTTGCCATCTTTGAATGGTCGAGAGTAGCATTAAGGTCTGAGGACTGCAGTCGGTCTTGGTGAGAAGATTGTGAAGCTCGTTCATAAACATAAACAAACACTTCTAAAATTGCAGGATCCAGGTGGACTAAGGAAGCTGATAGTGTTTGAGGTTAAAACGCCAATTTATCACAAGAGAAATGCATGAAGGGAAGCAGAAAATTCAATCGCCGAATTTGTGTCACAAGCCAGGCTGATGTGAAGGCTACGCACTCAATTCTTGGCACCACATACACATTTTAGTTCAGAATTTAGTTCATAGATGGCCATCGTGATGCTTCAACGGATTTTACAAAATAATTTTACCGTAAACAACACAACTGACTTTCGTCACAGTTTTATAAAATTAGTTGTACAACAAATTTTACGAAATATTTTACCCTGAGCAACGGGCATAAGGCAGGTCGATGAAAGTAACATACGTTTTCCGTAGTGGAAATCATGAGAAATTGGTTCGTAGAAAGCAAATATGGCAGCCTGTTAAAGATCAATCATTGCTGTCTACGTGGACAGTTACTTTTGAAGGACAAGAAGCATTACCGAAACAAATAATGCCTCGATAATGGATGTGCACTTAACTGAATATATTATTCATAAAACTTCAGATTAATCCTACACCAACATTAATTCTACACGTCACTATTATGCTTACTAACATTATACTAATAGCCTTACAACCATAAAGGAATGCGGCATATTAATAGTAACTGCTATCTGAAATGTACCGGTGGTGACTTTCCGATCCAACAATATAAATGTTCAAAATAGTTCAACTCCTCGAAGGAATATCTCGAAAAATTGCTGCCAACATGCGAGTTAAAATATAACAGCAAGCTATTTTATCGGGAAGCAGGGTCCCGCCACTGTTTGAGGAATGCAACCCAACAGTTATAAAATAACTGTAAATTACTAGTTTCAGTAGTAATGAGGGAGATGATAAGGTTTCTCCCTTAGAGGTCAATGTTGGATGACGTCAACTGTATCAGAAGACAAAGTGCCGGGCTGAGTAGCTCAGACGATAGAGCGCTGGCCTTCTGAGTCCAACTTGGTAGGTTAGATCCTAGCTCAGTCTGATGTTATTTGAAGGTGCTCAAGTACGACAGAACTCATGTCGATCGATTTACTGTGTCACGTAACGGAACTGCTGTGGGACAAAATTTCGGCTCCTCGGCGTCTTCGAAAAACCATAAAATGTAGTTAGTGGGACATGAAACAAATAACATTATTATTAGAAGGCATAGTGCACGATAGTGTTGATCTGGACAACAACAATTTCCCATACTACTGACAAGGCCCTTTGAAAGAGGGCAAGCCTCGCGAACAGGGACTGTTCTAGACTATCGAGACCGAGCGAGTTGGCTGTACGGTTCAGGTCGTGTAGCTGTAAGCTATTGGGTTCGAACCCCAACAATCCGCAGCCCCCCAAGATGGTTTTCCGCGGTTTACCGTTTTCACACCATGTAACTGCTGCGACTATGTCTTAATTAGGACCACAGCGGCTTGTCGGTCTCTCTTTCAATATCCTATCGTCCCCAAAAACCGATCTGCGTTTACGTGACGTTAAACACTGGCGAAGAATGAGAAGAACTGTAGAAGTTGTAGCTGTATCGTACATCCAGATGGCGCCTGCACATCTGACAGAGTCTGTTAACTCCTGATGCTTTTGATTTGTATACATTTAATGCATCTTCTACGGAGAGGCTGAACAGACATGGCGGCAGTGAGCATCCGTCCTTTACTCCAGATCTCCATGTATGTTATTTCATCCAACATAATTTCTGTTGGCATCCCTCTGGCCAGAAGATCTTGCCTTCATTTATGTTTGTGATGAAGGCATTGTGCCCTAGAAAATGACCAAAAAGTGATATCTTCTTTCTCTGAATTGTATCTATTAGATGTCTGCGTTCTCTGACTAGGTTTAGGACATTTGCGTTAGTCTTCATTTCTTTTCATGAGAGTCTGACTATTTTTCTACTAAGGCTGGTATTACACTATCAAATAAACTTGTCAAAGATCTTTCGTAAAATATTTTGTGTAAGAACCGGGCTAAATGGCTCAGACGGTTGAGGCGCTGGCCTTCTGACTCCAACTTGTCAGGTTCGATCCTGTCTCAGTCCGGTGGTATTTGAAGGTGCTGAAATACGTCAGCCTCGTGTCGGTAGATTTACTGCCACGTAAAGGAATTCCTGCGGGACAAATTCCGGCAACTCGGCCTCTCCGCAAACCGTAAAAGTAGTTAGTGGAACGTAAAGCAAATAACATTATTATTTTGTGCAAGTTAACTTTTATAAAATATTATAGCATACAGCCATTGCACCATTACACTACATAAAATATTGTTATCAGTTATCATAGTTCAGCACAAATGGATGAAGGACAGTTGTGTTCATGTTTGGCTACTAATAGATTTTGCTTATATTGTAATAACAAAAATTATCATAAAATGTACTGGCATGTTTTAAATTTAAACCATCATACGAGAGTGCACCACAAGTTCTACATTTGTCTGCATATTCATACTACACGTTTAAAACCCACATGGTTTTAGGTTGTCTCACGTGGCTTATCAGAAAAATAGAGTAAGTTGATTGCAATAACAAAAATTAAATGAATTGGAAGAAATACATTTAACAATGCAAATATTATATTCAATTTCAGTTTTTCACGCCCAAAATTGTGCAGCCTTCCTGTATAGTATTTATCACCTCAACTATGTTTAAATACACTTGTCTTAAATTTCTATTTTAATATTGCTAATGTCTTGTGCTGTACAACATTTCATATTCGGAAATAAGCAGTTTTGTTGTACCAACATTCCAAGTGATTCTACTAAAGATCCCGGACAAATTTCTTTGATAGTGTAATACCAGCCTCCCTTACCTCCAAATGCTCTTGATCTTTCTTTAACGACGTCCAACTTTCGCAACCGTATAGAAGTTCAATGCAGATGAAAGTCTGTACACATTGCTTTCATATTTCTATGTTGAGTATTTAAGTGATTAATGTGCATCTACGTTTTCTCTTGAAAGGTATGCTTAGCCAGTGCTATTTTTTCTCCCAATTTCTTTTCTGCATCTGTTATTCTCTGTAATGTATGTATCTAGGTAACAGAAGCTGTTAACCTGTTGAATTTTGTGAATTCCAATCTTGATATTAATAGTTCCTTTCTCTTTTGTTTCTTAATGATCATGAGTTTCGTTTTACTTACATTAACATTTATTTTGTGATATTCTAGGATGGCTGCGGGTGTGTTGAGAATTTTCTTTGTAGATTTGTGTTGCTATGTTATCTGCATATCAGACACAGTGATTAATCATTTTGTTCACGTTAACCCATGATTTTAATACACTTCTCTTCATCAACAGTACATACAATACACTATCTCCATCTCAGAAACACGCATTTGTGAATAGTTTACTACACAAAAGTTTGTGCATCGGGAAGGGCATTCGGCCAAAAAACTTGGCCAAATCCACATAGGCACTGACCCCAAGAAATAGGGAAAACGGCGAAGAAGACGAAAAGGAAGGATATTGATGGCGTCATTCTTAAGCAAATGCTGTAGCCTCCATCTTCTTCATATGTCTGGCTGACGGTTGTCTGTTAAGTTTATTAAGTCTCCTATCTTTGAGTGTATTCTGTCGGTATTAATTAAATATATTTAGCAGAAGTAAAACTCACTGTTGGTCCACGCTTCATTTTGTTGCTCTCTTTCGTGTTAGTAGATAACGTCAGGTACTTTGTTTAATGAGATGACCAAACTTTGGAGGTTTCATTGCTTAAATTAATGGAGCTGGAGTTTGTTGCGTAATATTCGTGTAGCGTGTACAACAGATATTATGACTTTTTGTGTACTATTTCTAAAAATAGCTTCTCTCATCTTATCTTCATTTTGTTTGCAGGTAACTGTCAGCGTGAACAGCACGTGGTAAGTACAATACAGCACCTTCTTGTCTGCGTAGTGTAAGAGTAAACGCCCGGTCATGTTTAATCCATGCTGGGAGTGAGGGGCATATTCTCACACATTGGTCGTCGTCTTGTACATCAGCTGGCCTGTATGGCTCGGACGGTATTCTGACAAGGAATACTAACACAAAGGGTTCACACCGATTTTGATGGAACTAATGTAACTGGAAGTACTTTCAAGATGATAATAATAATAATAATAATAATAATAATAATAATAATAATAATAATAATAATAATAATAATGGCGTATTTTCTCCGGAGAGGCCTTGTGCAGGTCTTCTGATTTGACTCCCGTAGGCGACCTGCGCGTCGTGATGAGGGTGAAATGATGATGAAGACTACTCATACACCCAGCCCCCGTGCCAGCGAAATTAACCAATTAAGGTTAAAATTCCCGACCCTGCCGGGAATCGAACCCGGGTCCCCTGTCACCAAAGGTCAGCACGGTAACCATTTAGCCATGGAGCCGGACACTTTTAAGATGATGAACAACGATAGCCATTTTGTCGGCAGCCATCAAAGCTCACTTACAAAAATGTAAACTTTTGTTGTAAACTAACAAAACCAAGAAACATGAAGAAATTGTTTAATTAAATGATGAAGCTGCATAATGTTGACGTTAATGATAAAAATGAGAGAACGGAGCTGTTTAGCACCAACCGCAGATTAACAAGTAAAAATCTTTACGCACATGATATTTGGTTTCAGCTTCAGGTTTTAGTTATCTTGTAGGCATGGTTAATGTTAATTGAATTTTTTTGACCATCTTCACAGATACAACCTTCGCCTGTTAGAGGATGGATTCGTAATCCTTGAAGTATGGAACCTAGAGCCCTGATTTTTAAGAACTCTTTGGTTAGAAAAGAAAGTTATTTTGAGCGAGTAGCAAGTATCTTGCAGCCCGTACAACGTTTCAGCAGTGCAATTTGGAAAAATATAAATGATACGGTCGATTGGAAGCCCTAACATTTCTGCAATTCACCTAGACGCCACTTGCTACTCGCTTAAATAAGTTCGCATTCCAACCTACGTAACAGAAAAAAGCAAGTAATCTCCGTACAGTTTAAGAAATTAAAGTTTCTGCAAGATGACTGAATTCGTACAATATCGGTGCCAGTCATAAAGATTACTACAAATACATACTGTTTCCCTAGATGCCGTAATCTCGTAACTAGGAAGGGTAGAGTGGTTAGCTCAAAGCTAGGTCACCTTTTCCCACAGTAATTAACCTGGTACTTAGGCTGAGTGTAGACTGAATGATCCTCAGAGCCATGTTCAACTTCGAAAGTGGAAATTTCATTCTAACCTAATAGTGCTTAAAACATGGGCCATAATAATAACAAATTCAGAATGTTTATTTAAGATTTTGTTGAGATATCCGATAAGATGTATCAGATAAAGCACGAGGGTCATCCGAAAATTAATTTTCCCACTTTAGAAAAAGACGATATAGTTACACAAAATACTTTATTGGCACCTGATACAGCAATATTAGAGCTATTTTTTGACATAATCACCATCAGAATTGAGACACTTGTCATATCGTGGGATCAAATTTTGTCGTAGAAGTCTACCACCTGGGAATGGAACCAGCGTGTGACATTCGTCTTCAGCTCTTCGTCAGTGTGAAAATACTGACAGGAGGATAGAAATTTCTTGAAGTACTGTACGCTGGATGATCCAACACCTCCCAGCCGAACTCCAACAGTTGCTGACCGCCGAGCCGTATGTGGGCGAGCATTACCACGGATCAGCACAACATGTACACTGAGCATTGAATGGTCTACAGCAGGGCCTCTCAGGGTGCATGCGCGTGGTGCATGCACTGTGCACGGTGCAAAAGACGACTTCGCTTGGTTGACCAGAGTGCGGACCCCCACTCCTCTCTCCCTACACCTGTCTCCCCGTTCGGCCTGTCTCCGCATTCCTCGCCTTCACTGCTGTTTCTCCCCCACTGCGAAATGTTTACGTGTGGTGAGCGGAGACGCACAGTTGTATGGGACAAGGTTACCAGTGTTATTAAAAAAATTAAAAAAGTGAATTAGAAATACACATGCATGTTTGAGAGGAATGTAAACATAATTTTTTAAAAATGCAGAACCCGTAACCAAAATGAAAATGCTACAGTACTGGAACAAACCTCATTTGTGGATATAGAATGCTCTTCTTCAAGCTGTTTCAACTTCCTTAATTCTTTCTCTCTGACGTCTCCTATGGTTTCACAATAATTTTCCGAATGTAGTCTGTTGTAGTGTCTTTCAATAGACGATTTTCTTACGCACGTAATTATCGTCCCACAGATTAAGCATTTTGCGTTATCGTCACGACAAACAAACAAACAAACAAACAAAAATACGAAAGTTCCCAGTTCGATTGAAATGGACTTTCAGAAGTCTTTGCTTTCTTCGAAACAGGTTGCTCCATTATTATGTTGTTGACGTGCGCTTATCTATTTCACTGATAAACACGTCGTCTACCACCAAACGCTTCGTCGCTCTCAGCACACTACACCATCCGAGTCAAGCCGAGTTGAGGCGAAGCGTACCGATGCACAGTGCACAGAGCCTATGCACCTCGCTCTGCACGCGTGAGAGTTTGGGCATTTGAGAGGCCCTGGTCTACAGTATCGCAATTTCCGCAGAAACTTTATCACAGAATGAACTTCGCAGGTGGCGGGAGAAAGAACACGAGCCGCCATTTCAAGCCACTGGTGCTGCGCTACTGACACGAGGAGGGTCTTGTCCGGCCGGTATATGATTCCTACATTCATAGATCTGTCGCGCATGCTCATATTTCCCGGCTAAATACGTTTAATTTACAAGAAAAATAGTAGGGAAACTTAATTTCTGGATGGCCTCCGTATATTCGAAACGACTATTATTAGGAGACCAAATATTTTTACTCAACTAAGCGTTGATGCGTACAAGATAATGTAGGTGTCATTGCTCATCTGAGCGTTGATGTGTACAAGATAATGTAGGTGCCATTGCTCATCTGAGCGTTGATGTGTACAAGATAATGTAGGTGTCATTGCTCATCTGAGCGTTGATGTGTACAAGATAATGTAGGTGTCATTGCTCATCTGAGCGTTGATGTGTACAAGATAATGTAGGTGTCATTGCTCATCTGAGCGTTGATGTGTACAAGATAATGTAGGTGTCATTGCTCATCTGAGCGTTGATGTGTACAAGATAATGTAGGTGTCATTGCTCATCTGAGCATTGATGTGTACAAGATAATGTAGGTGTCATTGCTCATCTGAGCGTTGATGTGTACAAGATAATGTAGGTGTCATTGCTCATCTGAGCGTTGATGTGTACAAGATAATGTAGGCGCCATTGCTCATCTGAGCGTTGATGTGTACAAGATAATGCAGGTGTCATTGCTCATCTGAGCGTTGATGTGTACAAGATAATGTAGGTGTCATTGCTCATCTGAGCATTGATGATTTTTATTTATTTTTGCTAGTGGTTTAACTGAATCTGAGGGCTGGTTCGAGGTCCACTCAGCCTACGTGATTAGAATTGAGAAGCTATCTGACGGTGAGATGGCGGCCCCGGTCCAGGAAGCCAAGAATATCGGCCGAGATGATTCGTCGTGTTGATCACATGACAACTCGTAACCTGCAGGTCTGTCTTCGGGCGGAGCAGCGGTCGCTTGGTAGACCAGGGCCTTTCAGGGCTGTAGTGCATGGGGTTGGTTAGTGGTTGAACATCGCACTAACACATCGAAGGTTTTCGGCGACGGAAGAATGGGAAAGGGTTAGGAATGGAAGGGTAGATGCCGTGGCCTTAATAAAGGTACAGCCTCAGCTGCCTGGTGCGAAAATGGAAAACCACGTAAAAACTTCTTCAGGGATTCGTGACTGTTAATAGAACCCATCTTCTTTAGGATAAATAGAGAACACCTTTACTGCCTCGTCTAGCCAGCTCCTTCGCTTTACTAATAGTTAAAGTAAAATCTCCACATCATCATCTTCCTTCCTATAAACCACAGGTCTATTTAAATCCAGAATATCCTCCTATATTAGTCTCGGTATTTCAGCCCTCTCTTCCCTTTTGGTCTTTTATCTCTTGTACACAATTCTTTCCTTGACCGTTCTGTTGATGGACTAATTCCACCTTCTCCCTCGCAAAGATATCCATAATAATACTGTCATTTGTTTTACGTCCCACTAATTAATTTTCGTGGCTTTCGGAGACGCCGTGGTGTCGAAATTTGTCCGGGAGAATTTCTTTTACGTGCCAGTTAATCTACCTTCAAATGCTCCTGGTCTGAGCCGGGATAGAGCCCACCAACTGGGGCTCAGAAAGCCAGTGTTCTAACGTCTGAGCTATTCTGCTAGGTAGATCCATTCAGTAATTTGCTTAATTAAACAGGATTCTCTGATGCTCTAATTTCACTTTCTATCTAGTAGTGTATTGATATGTAATCTTCCGCATCCTCCAGCTGTTGTTGGGTGTCTTTTGTTCCACTTCTTGTTTCTTCTGCTCATGCCAGAATAGATCTAATCACTGACTTGTTGATTATTACTTTTGGATCTTGCTGTGGATATTTATTTGTACCATAATTTTTAGTTGGAGACAACCAGCTGTTAAATTACTTGCTCCTTAATTTGTTTACTGTCATACCGGACTTGTTATTGTCATTCCCAAGTACTTTGTTTCGATTACTTGTTCTTTCTATTGCAGGTTCGCATCGTACATAATAATTAGCAATTGCCATGGTTCTTGTGTTCAGAGAGATTCATCTTCAAGTTAAAATTTCTTCAAGATTTACTGAATTCGTACAATATCGGTGCCAGTCATAAAGATTACAACAGATCCATACTGTTTCCCCACATGCTGATTATCCTTAATTGAGAGACAAGATTATTCGCTGTTGTTCTACTTGAAGTAACCTCTGTTGAGAGAGCAATTCAAAAATTGTAGTAACTGACGTAAACGATTTGTGTGTGCCAAGAGCCTAGAAGAAGTATTGAGCTATTGATTCTAGGAATGCTTTCTAATACTTCAATTTCATTGACAGAAGTAGGTCGTGAAGGAAATGGTATTTATATGTAATGTAACATTCGTGTGAACCTTTTAAAGCTACATACAGCACAGACTGATTTATTGAGGTGCGTGATAGCTGTGGGGCATGGTTATTTGTATCTTACCCAGGTGACCGCGGTTCACATCACGTCGAATGCATGTGGAATTTTTGAAAAGACCTGCAGTTCGGAAACTGCGCAAAATTTTATGTTTCGTGGTCATAATCACGATGCTAAGGAGTCGTGTAAAAACTCTAAGCTCGCCTGTTCACCTGCTCTACATATTATACATATAGATTATTCTGTTTATTTTTAACCAGTTTGAAAATTAAATTTACCGAGCGAGTTGGCTGTGCTTAGGGGCGCGTAGCTGTGGGCTTGCATTCGGGAGATAGTGGGTTCGAATCCCACTGTCGGCAGTCCTAAAGATGGGTTTCTGTGGTTTCCCATTTTCACACTAGGCAAATGCAGGGGTTGTACCTTAACCAAGACCACGGACGCTTCGTCCCTACTCCTAGCCCTTTACTATCCCATCGTCGCCACAAGAGCTGTCTGCGTCGGTGCGACGTAAAGCAACCTGTAATAAAAAAGGAAAAGTAAAATTTTAATTTTTCCATATTTTATACAATAAGGTATTTCAATATACATTAACATATCTTAAATGGCTGATAGGAAATAAAAAACTGGGACGGGTCGATCATATTAAGTTCTTAAGATCTGAATTCTCCTAGGATGGAAGAATGCTAACAAGGACCTCTTCACATTGGACAACCCAGATATCAATGTAAACCTCGTTGGACAAGTGTTTCGTGCAAAATTTCATTTGCGCAAGACGAATGGTTTCGGAACACTAACAGGGAGAACTACTTGACCACAGTTAGTCAGGCAGTTTATTGTTTTATGACTCTTTTGTGTACTGAATATATGTGGACTAGCAAAACATAATCATTTTGATTAAGAAAGCATACACTGCTATATTACACCATAATTTATATCTCACTTTCGCCAAAGTACAACTGAGCTAGTTGACCGTTCGGTTAGGGCCGCGCAGCTGTGAGGTTGCATTCGGGAGTTAGTCGGTCCGAACCCTACTGCTGGCACCACTGAAAATGGTATTACGATGTTTCCTACTTTCACACGACGCAAATGCTAGCGCTATACCTTAATTAAGGCCACTGCCGATTCCTTCTCACTCCTAGCCCTATGCCATCGTCACCGTAAGACCTCAGTGCGATGTAAAGCCAATTTTCACCAATGTACAATCTGCCAACATGAAATCCGAATTTTCTTAGGTATGAAGACACGAATAAACACAAGATGCCCTAATGTTACTGCGGCACGACGATCTGTATTTCAACACAAAATGACGGTGGCCCCGACCACTTGCTGTGGCGTCACCGGTTACTGAAACTAATTTCAGACAATATTTTCATCCTTCACCTTTCTAACCGTATATTAACCATTCAGATATAATTTATAGTTGCAGAATACCTTACTGTACATTCCCGTGCGACGCGCGAAATTCTAACTGGGGCATAGTGCAAGAACGGAAGGAAAGACGTATTCAACATCAAAATTGGATTTGTAAATTTTGTGTGAATTCCTTTGTAATTTTTCTGCAATATTTTGCTACGCTACTTGTAAACAGATATTTAAGATACATCTTGAACTTAAGTCTGTCTTCCTTTGCGACTTTTCTAATTATTATATTACTGATCATAATTAATTTTTTATTTTCGTTTATTTTTCTTGTTTTAGTGTTTTTATTTTTCACTCATTAATTTTTATCATGAAATTTCATGTTTGTGAACTTGATTTCGGAAGATAGTGGGTTTTAATCCCACTATCGAGATGGTTTTCCGTGGTGTCCAACTTTCACACCAGGCAAAGCTGTACCTTAATTATGGCCACGGCTGCTTCTTTGACATCCTTCCGTCGCTGAAAACCATCGATGGTTTAATGCGACGTTAAACACGTAGCAAAGAAAATCTTCTGTGATATAATCAGGCTGCTTGTAATGTTTTGTTTTCATGTAATGTTTGGTTTTTGTCCAAAAGTATATGAGAAATGACACGCGTCATCCCTGCAAGAACTCATCACACCGCATGTTACAGATTTTCGGGTGAATTAACAAACACTGCTGCACTGTTGGAATAATATATCGCAAATACAGTCGAAACCGGTTATAACGACTCCGAAGGGACCGCCAATTAACGGTCATTATAGGCTATAGTCGCATAAATCGATTTTAAAGACTCCGAAGGGACCACCAATTAACGGTCATTATAGGCGATAGTCGCACAAACCGGTTATAACGACTCCGAAGGGACCGCCAATTAACAGCCGTTATAGGCGATAGTCGCACAAACCGGTTATAACGACTCCGAAGGGACCGCCAATTAACGGTCATTATAGGCGATAGTCGCATAAATTGATTTTAAAGACTCCGAAGGGACCGCCAATTAACGGTCATTATAGACGATAGTCGCACAAACCGGTTATAACGACTCCGAAGGGACCGCCAATTAACGGTCATTATAGACGATAGTCGCACAAACCGGTTATAACGACTCCGAAGGGACCGCCAATTAACGGTCATTATAGGCGATAGTCGCATAAATCGATTTTAAAGACTCCGAAGGGACCGCCAATTAACGGTCATTATAGGCGATAGTCGCACAAACCGGTTATAACGACTCCGAAGGGACCGCCAATTAACGGTCATTATAGGCGATAGTCGCACAAACCGGTTATAACGACTCCGAAGGGACCGCCAGTTAACGGTCGTTATAGGCGATAGTAGCACAAACCGGTTTTAAAGACTCCGAAGGGACCGCCAATTAACGGTCATTATAGGCGATAGTCGCACAAACCGGTTATAACGACTCCGAAGGGACCGCCAATTAACGGTCATTATAGGCGATAGTCGCACAAACCGGTTATAACGACTCCGAAGGGACCGCCAATTAACGGTCATTATAGGCGATAGTCGCACAAACCGGTTATAACGACTCCGAAGGGACCGCCAATTAACGGTCATTATAGGCGATAGTCGCACAAACCGGTTATAACGACTCCGAAGGGACCGCCAATTAACGGTCATTATAGGCGATAGTCGCACAAACCGGTTATAACGACTCCGAAGGGACCGCCAATTAACGGTCGTTATAGGCGATAGTAGCACAAACCGGTTTTAAAGACTCCGAAGGGACCGCCAATTAACGGTCATTATAGGCGACAGTCGCACAAACCGGCCGTCTTGTTGTTTTTGTTGTTGTTGTTGTTGTTGTTGTTGATAAAAATATCATGTCTGTAAGTTTCAGGATGCACCCTTACACGCTTAATTAAGAAAATAAACGTAACATTTCAGAACGCATAAGTGAATTAAGTCCTGTTTTTGAAATACAGTATTTGTGGACTGGAGGTGAGAGGAACTTTTCTTCTAATATTTACACAGTACGTACAGCAAATTATACAAGGAAAGAAGTACCAACCATGTAAATGTATCAATAATGTCGCACACGATCTCGGCTAATAAATGAAATTTTCTTTTTATCCTTCCAAATCAGTGAAATCGTTGATTGTCGTACACCCAATTCCTTCGCGATGCTCACGTTTGTTTCTCCATTTTCTAATTGCCATATTTTATGTGATTATTCTTCAGTAATAAACACTTTCCCCTTTCCTTTACATCTTCACAGCGATGCTTGCCTTTACTATTTAACAGACAGACTGATTTGAAATCTACTCTCTATTGGAAAAAAATAGTTTGAAAATAAGCTTTTCATTGTTGTCAACAATTTCCAAATACGTACTAAACAAAAATCAACATTGGACGTTATAGCCGATGTATTTATCCGAAAATGTGATAAAAATACGTCGTTTTATACGATATGTCGTAATAAGCGATGTCGTATTGGATTAAGACGGGCCCGTTAGATTTCGCCGTTATATCCAATACGTCGTTATAAGCGATGTCGCAATAAACAGTTTCGATTGTATACTACGTTGAATGATCAACCTTCCTTAATTAGTGTGGAGAAGTATGTGCTACAGTATCATGTTTTGATTGGAGCACTTGTCTTGAATTGCATCGAATTAAAAATCCTTGTTTCTCTGGTGATATCGAGGTCCCAGCTTGTTACTGATTCAGGCATCTCTGTTCCCTCCATAATTTAAAGAAACAAATCTTAATACACTGTCTTAGAGGAAGTGTGTGTGTGTGTACCGCAGAACAAATCTTGTCCAGGCAGAGGTATGTTATCGACAGGTTATAAATCTGAAATTGATTTTTCAACCATTAACGTCCACGAGAATAGTCGATAACCAGAGTGGACATTCCCGGTTCTTGTTTGAGGACCCAGTATTGCTGACCTGATGTGCGTTTGTTTAACAAACCATGGTGTTCATAAAACGTAGTGTAGTTGATTGAAAAAGAAAGACTTTATCCGCCATTCTTAACGTGAAGTGAAAGAAAAATTGGATAATAATAATAATAATAATAATAATAATAATAATAATAATAATAATAAATCCCGATCTACTTCTTTGTTATGTACTGTTTTCTCAGATGCATATGCAGTTCGATATTCATTTTCTCATCTTACATTTGCATTTTTAAAAATATGTATATACTGTAATATGTAGTGTTTATTATTATTATTATTATTATTATTATTATTATTATTATTATTGTCCGACTCGTTGGCTGAATGGTCAGCGTACTGGCCTTCGGTTCAGAGGGTCCCGGGTTCGATTCCCGGCCGAGTCGGGGATTTTAATCTTAATTGGTTAATTCCAATGGCTCGGGGGCTGGGTGTATGTAGCGTATTCAACATTAGAAATCATCCTAAGTAGGGCCCTCATCTTCACAGACATGCAGGTCGCCTAATAGGCCGTCTACGAGAAAAAGACCCGCACCAGGCCTCATCGGAGGCCATACGCCATTTATTCATTCATTTCTTTATTATTATTATTATTATTATTATTATTATTATTATTATTATTATTATTATTATTATTATTATTATTTGTAATATTGGAACAGGATTGACTCTGTTGACGATAAATAACCAAATCAAATCAGTCTCACAATGCGTTAAGGTCCTTTTCCTGCCAGCAGATATTGGGGTTCACATTCATGTTTTCTGGGCTCAGAACAATGGACATGATCTTCTTTTGAGTTTATATAGTATGAAAGAGACAAACTGTTCGAATATTTCACTTTTCGTGAAGGCTTTGCTCAACTTCCTCAGAAGTGAACCATGACCCACTACGACAGTTCTAATAATACTAAAAGTTTTAATTCAATAGACTGTTGCTCTGTTAATGAAAGGGTACCTTTGCTGGTTACCAAATGGCGCATCATGCCCTGTTATATTAGGAGAAATAATTCATGTTGCCATTTTTGCACACAAATCTAATATTTATGACCTGAATTAGGAAACGTAAAGTAATAAGTTCATTAGCCGAATAAATGAAGGGGGAATATTCATGAAAATTATAAAAATCAGGAGCAACGAAGTGAATATTAAGAATGACGAAGAAAAATATCGATATTGAAGAGAGAACAAGAGAGGGAAGATAGGAAGAATAGGTAGAGAGTAAAGGGCTCGAGAAAGAGGAAAAATGTAACAAAAGAACGTAGAGAAATGGATCTTAAACTGTTGGATTTCTTGCAGTATTGTCATCAGACTCGGCTTCGTATGTCAGTGTAAAGCAGGCGCATTTATATTTTTTCACGTCGCAACGACACAGATAGATCTTATGGCGACGATGGGATAGGAATGGGCTAGGAGTGGGAAGGTCTCGGTCGTGGCCTTGATTAAGGTACAGCCCCAGCATATACATGGTGTGATAATGGGAAACAACGGAAAACTATCTTCAGGGCCCCGACAGTGGGGTTAGAACCTACCTGTCTCCCGAATGCAAGTTGTTAGCTACCTGACCCCAACCGCACTGCCACATGCTCGGTATTGAGTGAACCATCGAACCATGTAGTAGTCGTGGGAGAACGAATTTGGAAAACTGAAATAGGGACGATGAAGGACCCATATCTTGAATTGCTGGCAACCAGGTTTTGCTGAACTGGTACCTTGTGTTCCTGTTAAATTTATTACGACTTTTGCATATTTCGATCGTTTTCGGTGTATATTGTGTGTTATATAGGTATGAGCCCGAACATCTTAGAATACGACATCATAATCCGAAGATAGGGCGTGCTCTCTTATTGCTGATTTGTCTGGCAGTTATTTATAGATGGATTATTTTATATTTTAAGTGATGCGAATCTCAATGACCCGATATGTTTGGCCAACGTAAACCTTGCCTCAAGTAATGGGAATTTCGTACACTGCGGGATGTTAAGGGTCCTAAACGATGTCCAATTCTTGAGTCGTGTCAAAAACTGTGCTTGCGGAAGAATTCAGTCTGGAGGTGAGGGGAAAAAATGAAATGGCGTATGGATTTTAGTGCCGGTGGTGTCCGAGGGAAGTTCGGCTCGCCAGATGCAGGTATTTTGATTTGACACCCGTAGGCGGCCTGCGCGTCGTGATGAGGATGAAATGATGATGAAGACGACACATACACCCAGACCCCGTGTCAGAAAAATTAACCAATTATGGTTAAAATTCCAGACTCTGGCGGGAATCGAACCCGGGACCCCTGTGACCAAAGGCCAGCACGCTAACCATTTAGCCATGGATCCGGACGAGGTACCAAAGGGATTAGAGAGGTATGTAGTTCCTTCCATTTCTCCATTATATGAAGGTTGCTTATTCTAGAAGCCACGTTGAAGAGTAACGGTTACAACAATTTTTAAGATTTATAGAGGGAAGAAATGTCTCATAAACTCATAGCTGAAACGCCGTGGTTTCCACGCTGTGTGTCTGTTGGGGAGAGCGAAAATGTCAGAATGCTTATGATACAATGTTTATTTGCGCAATAACCATGACTAGTCTTTCCAGCAGGTCACTGGATTCCCATCAAGGCTATCGCAATTCGAATCCCTGCTAATTCGTTTGAAATTTGAAGTTTGACCATATTTTTGCGCGTTGCTCTCGGGAACCGCGGTAGATCGTGTCCGTGTGTAAGTGGACCGAATGAGAATGCTCCTCCGTTTTATGCGGAGATAGAGCACGCTCGGAACCGAGGTGCTGATCATTCTCCCTCTGCTCTTTAGTGGTTTTCACTTAGACAGCGGTGGTGTAAAGATTCCATAAGTGACACTTCTCATAGTTAATAATCCTCAGTGTTCCAGATGTGGAAATGCACGAATAGATACTTCACCCATCAGTCTTCGGTTTTAACATGCATTCTGTATGTGAGAACTAGAATTAACGTACTTAACTACTATGTATTACTGTCAACGAAGACGTAGGTCTACATTATACATTCATGATTTTATTTGTTTTGTTGTTCATTTAGTTGTATTTAGTTGCTTATTTATGTGGTTATTTATTTATTTATTTATTTATTTATTTGTTTATTTCTATATATTCTTACTATTGATTGTTCGCTAATTTATGTGGTAATGTGTTTGCTTGTTTATTTATGTATATATTCATTTATTAGTTTGCTTACATATGTGATTATTTTCATTTTTGGTTTATATGCTTGTTTATTTGTTTTTGTTGGTAATTAAGTTGGTTAATTGTCTGTAAATTAGTTAGTTAGTTCATTCATTCATTCATTCATTCATTCTTTTTTCTTTCTATAAACGAGGATGAGTGTTATGAAAGGTGTTGCTCATAGGGTCAGTCTTGCTGCAATAGCACTTTCTGACCCAGTGAGGAAAGCAATGGCAAACTACCTCACTCCTCGTCTTGCCTAGTACGCCTCATTTTGGTGCTGCCATTGGTTTTTGCGGTTTCCTTATAACCACATAACCTTTGGTGGTGCTATTTGAGGATCCAACCAGCCTCTGTGCTGATGACCTAACAGACAAACGAGTATGTATCGATCTTAGCGACATAATTATTTTTATGACAGTTTAAGTGATATTGAAGGGTGTGATGAACGATGTAATTGGAACGTTGGAAGTTTTAGAAGAGTAGTATGAACAAATAAGGAAAGCTAACGTAATGGCGATTTATTAATACATTTCAGAAAATAAATTGCTCCTCACACTGTTCAAAGAGGCCAAAAGAGAGCATTATGTTCTACTGTACAGTGTATTCACTCGTGGTTCTTCTTTAATGTCTTCATACGATATTTGTTGGATCTTATGTTAGGGTAAGCTATACATTTTTCGTGTGAATTCATCAGTTAATTCGTATACATTTCTATATTTATGATTTGTGACGGGACCTTGCATAATTGAGACGTTTGAAAGTTACTTTTATACATAAACGAAACCTGCCGAGCACGTTTGGTGTTCAGTGCTGTAAATTATCTCATTATCTTAATCCATCTGTTTAGAGTTTCGATTTAGGTGAAAAATCATTTACATTTCGGCAGCTGAGGTCATACGATGTACTACTACTACCACTACTACTACTACTACTACTACTACTACTACTACTACTACTACTACTACTACTACCGGCGACGTAATGGCCGAGTGAAATCTTCCCTAAATTTTCACTAAGGGGTCATGGTTCGAATCCCGGCCAATGGATGTGGGATTTTTGAAATTGAAAGTCACGTTCCTGTGACTGTGATACGTTATCAAGAATCACGTAAAATTACAAGATTTTTATAATAATAATAATAATAATAATAATAATAATAATAATAATAATAATAATAATAATAATAATAATAATAATGTTTGTCCAATCCTTGTCCCGTTTCTCTGCGGGGTCGGGTATGCGGTGAGATGAATGTGTCATGGTGGGTTTTCATGACCGGATGCTCTTCCTGACGTCAGCCTCATCAGGAGTTAATGAGATTAATTGAATGACATGCTATATGATAGTAGGAAGGGAGAGGGTGAAACCCGGTGCCGGCCTACTGTCGAGTAGTACCAAGGGGTCTTCTCGAGGCTTAACGTCTCTATGCGACGGACGAATCCCCATCAACAGCATCGTATGTCCTCAGTTCCATATGAGCACGCCATCTAGTGATTAGAAATTGTATATCACCACATCTCCTACCATGCCGGCCAACATTCTGATGGTGAATATTTCTTCGACCAACGGGACTCGATCCGGCTAACCATGGTGTCAAACCGTTTAGACTTCAGTGCCTTAACGACCATGGCCACCAGGTGGACTAATAATAATAATAATAATAATAATAATAATAATAATAATAATAATAATAATAATAATAATAATAATAATGCGCGTTCTCGTCGAGTTAGCTGTGCGATTGCATTCGTCGATGGACTTGAACAATATTTTTTCTGTGCTTGTCAGTTTCCACACCAGTAAAATGATGCCGCTATACTGTACTTTAATAAAGGCCACTGTTGCTACCTTCCCAGACCTAGCACTGTCCTATCTGCATGTTGTTTAGTGACGCAAAATGGGTAGGGGGTAAATAAATAAATAAATAAATAAATAAATAAATAAATAAATAAATATTTCGTATGGCAATTGCTAGTCTGTTAAGTCAGACCCTCGTACACCTGCCGTGTATAGGAAACTGCATGTTATTGTGGTGGAGGAGAGTGTTGTGTGAGTTTCAGGAATGTTGGGGATAGCACTAATACCCAGTTCCCGAGCAAAGTTATTTGACCATTTAAGATTAAAATCCTCCAACCGACGTGAAATCGAATCCGGGGCGCTTTGAACCGAAGGCCACTAACGCTGACCATTCAGCCAAGGAGACGGAGAATAATAATGGGTGCATATGTACACACTCATTAAAAAATTAAGCATATACCAGATTATGTTGTGTTGAGTTGGGACCGATATCACATTATTTAATGTGAAACTCAGAATAGTAAATACAACGAAAATGCACACTTCTCGGTAACTTTGGATCCAATATAGAAAAGAAAACATTCAGGATGTGACCAAAGCAAACAGATGAAGGAAAATCCTGAGATAGAACATTACAGATTAGGTTTCAATGGAGTCATATGAGTCAACAACGTGAAGTTCCCCGCGCGAAACCTGAGGCACTTTTGAATGCAGGGGGCGTGGTTAGCGCTAAATCATTGAGCATTTTTGAGGCAAACTGTCCCGCTTCACAATGGGAACATCGTTTAGGGACTGAATCGTTAGTGATGAATGTTGACGGTTGGAAATTGCTCTTTCAAGTTCACGCGTGCTCTATGCGCGGGTAAATCCATTCTGCGGATCCCACATCCCTCCAGGTATCCATTAACAGCTGTTACACAGTGTGGACGAGCGTTATCGTCCTGCCTAGTAAACCCATCTTCTGCAATCTTACGACAAATGAGATGAGAAAATATAGATAGGAGAATATTGTGTTCGTACACTGGGGCCGTCATGTTTCCTTGAATACGACCGACCGTTTGGCCAGGGGCGCGCAACTGTGAGCTTGCATTCGGGAGTTAGTGGGTTCGAACCCCACTGTCGTTAGCCCTGAAGGTGGTTTTCTGTCGTTTCCCATTTTCACACCAGGCGAATGCTTGGGCTGTACCTTAATTAAGACCACGGCCGTTTCCTTCCTACCCCTAGCCTTATTCTATCCCATCGTCGCCATAAGGCATATCTGTTTCGTAAAGCAACTTGTAAATCCATTTTGTTTGACTTCCTTGAATGTGAACCAGTGGTGTTCGGCGGCTAAACATTATGCTTTCTCAGAATAGTGCTAAACCTCCAAGCTGTTGGTGACACTCTACTGCGAATGATTCATTGTAACCTTCCCCGTTTGCCCTCCATATGCGTAGAACGTTGTCTGGTCCGTGGTCCAACAGCTCTGCACTCTGACCGGCCAACCGAACACAGGAGGAGTGGTCACGGGTGTACCGTGCCTCTACGCCTCTGTATTCGGGAGACGGGACAGGGCTGGACCTCACGGCTGGCCCCAACCGTCGGCTGTCCTGAGAATGGTTTTCCGTGGTTTTCCATTCACCTGCTCTAAGGCGAATGACAGGACAGTTCCTAGTATAGGTCATGGCGCCAACCCCCTCACCTTCTCCGAGCATCCCCTTCACCGTCTAAGAAGCCCGCCTCCCCCTTCAGGGGAGGAATGAAAATATTTTAGTAGTGCTCTAACCCATTGAACGCGAGCCACCTTGTGATGTGGAAGTGGAAGAGTCTTGAGGGGTCTCCTTGAAAATAGTCCCCATCATGGAGTCTATTGCGCACAGTTTGGATTCTCACACTGTGTTCTCACAGTAACTCCGGTAGCGTCGCGAAGATCGTGGCGCAGAGTAGTAGGTGTTCGTGTAACGGTGTCTACGTGCAGAAATATGTATATACCGGTCTTGAGCTGCGGTTGTTATGCGTGGATGGCTCGCGCGATGTCGATCTGCTACTGATTGGGTGTCTTGGATCTTTTTCCACGCCCTGGAGACAACACTTTGAATCACATGAGCATTGTTGGTAACGTCAACTTGTCTCGTGTTCTTTTGCATCAAAGTGATGATTTTCATGCGATCTGCCATAGACGGCGTACGACGAGGCATTTTAGTGCACAGTAGGCCTACATAAATGTGAAACACACCGACAAGTTTGTTTGAAAGTCACCTCAGCTCTAGTGTACTTGATTGATTTACCAGTCGTAAGTCAAATGCTCTTAGCTGTTAAGAAGGCAGAGTTGACATGATTTGACCAACGGGGGCCTACTTAGAATCTAAGTATAATATGAAATATAAATGTTAGACATTGGTGGGTGAAATGCAAGTACAGACGTAGTTCGATAGTTCGGCACGATCGGAGGCGGCCCGGTGCCGGATTACCGAAAATGCCGGACCATCGGGCGGTACCTCTTGCTACGATATAGGTTAAGGCGTACAGTGAAAAAATCTGCAACACGGCGTTTTGCAATAAAATGTTGATCAGCAGAATCATTAGTTGAAAAACATACTCCTCTTTTCAATCGTGTTGTTTCTTATTGCCATTCCATAATAATGCCGAAGTTCATCGATGTTTTTATCTGTAAGTCTTCCTTTGCCATTTAGTCTTTCCATCTACAACTTCTCTTTTCCTTCTGAAAATGAAAACCTACAACCTGTTTTCCAGTCATTGACCGGGTCAGGGATGCAATGAATGAAACATATATAGGCTGTTATTACAATGGGGTCGCCACTCCCAAGGTGATTTATTAATGAGTGATAAATGCTATGAAATGATAATGGAGAGTGTTGCTGGAATGAAATACGACAGGGAAAACAGGAGTACCCGGAGAAAAACCTGTCCCGCCTCCGCTTTGTCCAGCACAAATCTCACATGGAGTGACCGGGATTTGAACCACGGTATCCAGCGGTGAATGGCCGACGCGCTGCCGTCTGAGCCATGGAGGCTCTCCTCTTTTCCTTCTGTCCGCTTCAATGTTTGAAGGCACGTTCCCATCCGTTTTTGAACGTGGCCCATACATTCAGTTTTTGAAATCTGTTTTTTTTTTTTTTTTTTAATATTATGGTTGGCTTTCCAGTACTCAGTGTAGCACACAGCCTTCCAGACTGAATATTTCCAGAGTAGAGATATTTAAGTAAGTCACTGCATAACAACTGGATTGTAGCAGATACATTTGCACTATTAACTGTGAAATAATAAAAATATACACTTCCAGTGGTTTCGACAAATAATGCATCAAATTGTTCAGGAGAGATCATTATTAAGAGAAAATAACATTAAAAATCCTGGAATGGTGCCGGACCATCGGGTGTTCCGGACTGTTGGATGCCGGACTAATGAAATTCTACTGTATGTTTAACATTGTATACAGTGTGGCCGAAAACAACTTGAACCGGGTATATGAGAGTTAAACGGTTGGTCACCCTGATGAAACAAAAATGATCGATATCTCGCCCCGTTGCCATTGTATCAGCTGCTGAAGTTAGACAATCATATAACTTCGTGGGCGAATTCAAATGGGCTTTGCGAGGTGATATTGCTAAATCTGCACGGCTTGAGAGTCATGCCGAGAAATCAGCGTCAAACACAAACACACCGTGAGTCAACGTAGCGCACTTGCTATGGCGCGATCATGTCAGCTCGGAGGTTCATGTTAAGTTTCATTCCTGGAGAATTCTTTTTCTTCGATTGGTGCTCTCAAGTCGGTCTTAAGCCACGTGAAGATTTAGCAGCACCAACTCGCAAAGCCCATTTGAATTCGCCCACGAAGCGATATGATTGTCTAACTTCAGCAGCTGATAAAATGACGAGCGCGTGAGATATCGAATTCTTTTTTACAAACTATTTGTCAGAGTGACCAACTCCCTAATGCCATGAACCTACTACGCTGGCGTAGCAGGGGAAGAGGTGATACTCCCACGTGGCGCGTCCCAGGTGGCGGATAGGGGGTCCTAACCGGCTTGCCGGCGGACTTGAGGGAAATAAAATACCTCTCGTGGACCAAACACACAACCCCCTGTGGGTGGGGGACGCAGACGAAAAATACACCCACGGTATCCCCTTCCTGTCGTAAGAGGCGACTAAAAGGAGCGACCAAGGGATGATTGAATTAGAACCATGAAACTACTTGTGATTAGTACCACCAGGGGGGGAACACCATGGGTCGCTTTTACTTGCGCGTAGTACCACTATATGAGCGACACCATGGTTCTGGCTTGCCTATAATTAGTACCCACTATTTGATGAACACCACGGGATAGCGCGAGTCCCTGTGGTTAGTACACTTATGTGATGAAAACCATAGGTTTGCGTTGCCTGTAAATGGCGCCGCAATGTGCGAAACACCACAGGTCTGTGTTACATGTGCGAATTTCATTACCTGTGAGTAGTACCATAATGTGTGGAATACCGCGAGTCAACGCTACTTTGGATTAGTACCGCAGCATGACAAATACCATGGTTCTACTTTCTTAGCGATAAGTACAATTATGAGGGGCCGATGACTTGGATTTTGGACCCTTTTAGACTAAAAGCATCATCGATTCAGTATTATGCTATAGACGCAGTCCCTTGGTCAGTAATAGTATAATTTCACGTCAGTTTCTGTGAATGTGAGGCATTGCGGGTCGGATCCACCGATTGTTTTAAATTAATATCCATCCATTCATTCTTCGTCCTGACGTTTTGAATTGTGGTCAGTGGAGGATTTTTGACTTTTAATTTGTTATTTTATTTCATCTCATTTCGTACCATTAGGGGCCGATGACCTAGATGTTAGGCCCCGTTAAATAACAAGCATCGTCGTCGTCGTCGTCATCATCATCATCATCATCATCATCATCATCATCATCATCATCATCACTCAGTAAGCTCCGATACCCGGTTCCCGTTGTTTCCGAACACCCTTTATATCTACGCACATCGTATATTAGCAGTCTGCCGCTGTGGATAGGGTAATAGGTTGTTGTCTTGTTAGCTTGGGTTCTATTCCCGGCTTTACCATGAATTTCGTGTTATTGGTTTTACGTTCCAGTGGCTACATTTTTCGTTTTCGGAGACGCTGACGTGCTGGAACTTTGTCCCGCAGGGGTTCTTTTACGTTTCAGTTAGTCTGCCGACACGAGGCTGGCGTATTTGTGCACCTTCAAATACCACCAGACTGACCGGGCATTGAATCCACTAATTTGAGCTCGGAAGTCCAGCTACCCAGGTCGGCTACCACGAAATTAAGACTGGTTCGAGAAACTGGAAGAGAGTTCACTCTGCCTTGGGCAGGGCAATCTTCTTTGGCTTTGCCTAAAAGGCGCTTTCTCATTGGGCAGATTTTATCATCAGTTCGGTATGCATTTCTTGTTACCGGATTTGACAAACCGGAGGGGATTGGCCACCCAGTGCCAAATACCCCCCCTAACGTCTATGCGTCTGAGCCCCTACCCATGGATTTTTGAACTGGGGCAAAGAAGCACAGTGAGATGAGAAGTGGATTAAAATCTTACTCCCCCTCAATTTAAGAATGATTTCCATTATTTTCTTCTTCGACTCCAGTTAAATATCAGGATGATAGGCAACTGTCGCTTCTATTTTAATAGTGGTGCCATTTAGCTGCAAATTTTCACACTATTATAGGTACACGTTAAGTAAACTGGAATATTGATCACGATGTTCGAAGCAGTTTTCATGGGACAAGAACTGTATGAGAATGCCACGTGCGGTCTCTTTACGGCTCAATGGGGCTATAGAGCTATTTGTGAGGCGCTGCCATTGACGTCAATCAGTGTTGTAGCTATATTGGGCGAGGAAGCTGCAACTTGTAGCAAGGCGTGTTCCTACATAGCCTGTGGCTGGAGTTCAAATCTCAACTTACAGGCTGGTATGCTCGTTCCTGTTCTTTCAGGTGGCACTAAGTTTGGGTGGAACATATTTTTCACGATTTAGATACTAAATATATTGAAATGTAGAAAATTAGTGGTGATAAAATAGCAAATCCTTCCTCAGCTATGGCCATTTAAAGTGCATGTCTCGGGATGCATGTGGCATTTTAGCAGACTTTTTCCTTGACTCTTTTCCATAACTTTCATTTTCATAAAGGTAAGCTATTTGTTACAAAAAATATTTAGCAATTACTAGAATAGAATACTTCCATCCCCTGGTTCCGGGACGCCAGGAACACGGGAGAGAGTCATCATTTATTGGAATGTTGATGCATGCATGATTTTCTTGTTGCAGTTAATTTATCTGTTAACTTACTACCTTAAATGTTACAGTTACTCCTAATCACTGTGTGCACACAATCTCTAAATTGTAGTTTCTAAAATATTCTAAACTAGCTGTATTACCCGACGCTGCCCGGGCATTTTATCGTTTGTTTACTTTTAGGTATTTTATTACCTATTAATTATGTGTGAAGGTAATTTTTGTAGATTTCGTTATTGTGACGTTGACTGATTAAGAACTATTTTGTAGTTTATAAGTTTTTATTACGTGTTTAATTTCAAATCTTATAGATTATTTTGTTTCTCATTAATTAGACTAATCTCGGTAAGTTTGGACATTTTCTTCATCACCACTTTTCGCCATGCCTACGCAGCTGTGCTAGTACTTACACGACATTCAGAGTGCCCCAATATAACTTAGCGACCGCGGAAACTATGGATTCGACGCTAATATTGGTCGTTTTCGATTATTCTTGTACGTTATTCCCTCCCCCGGATTTGCTAGTAGGTGTTTTACTCCTCCAGTATCTTTTCGAGATAATAATTCGTATTTGTAAGAAGTTTGGCTGAGAACTATTCTGCAAGGTACTATACACACGTACATCTACAATTTTGGTAAACTCCTCTTTCTCACCTTTTACTTTTATAATTTGTATTCCCTGTTTCAAGTGTTTTTTTTTAAGTTTTCTTGATTGTGACGTTAATTGATTGCGTATAAACTCTTTTGCAAATTTGTAAATTTGCGTTCTAACTTAAGATTATTTTGTTTCGCCTAGTATTTCCTTATGACAGCCCAAATAGTGTGGAAAGTAGTTGGTCCTTGCAAACAAATAAAAACATAAGTTATAACGAAATGTATTTACACGTCGCATTATAGATATGATGTACGTGATTCCATTTGTCACTGCGACTGTCACCATTCAGCCGATCGACTCCGAAAACTGTGTAAACATTTTTAATCTCGATGAGTTTGGACATTTTCTTTATCAGCCCTTCTGAATCACCATGCCGATGGACTTAAATGATATCCGGAGTGCCACTATTCATCTCAGTGACCCCATAAACTATGGATTCAACACTAATATCGGATGTTTTCGATTATTTTACATGTCATCCCCTCCCCCAGGGGTATATTATTCCTACGGTATCTTTTTGAGATAGTAACTCATATCCGTACCGAGTTTGGTTGAGAGTAGTGATGGAGTTTGACCTTCAACTTAAAGGCATCCGGAGTGTCAGAATGTATCCAAGCGACCCCGAAAACTGTGGATTTGGCGGTAATAGTCGTCGTTTTCGATTATTTTGTTAGTATCTTTCCCTCCGCCAGGGGCGATGGGGGTGTCTTACCCCCACGTATATTTTTCCAGATAGTATAGTAAGTCATGTGTGCACCAATTTTAGTTGAGAGCTATGCTGGAATATAACACACACATCCATAGTCTCGGTAATTTTGGACATTCCTTCTTTCAACCCTTCTCAACCTCCATTCCGACTGGGCCTGAACTATGACTTAAACGACACCCAAGTGTCACGGTGTTGGAAAAGTCCTGCCCCGACAGTCAGATATTGTTTGTTTGTTTGTTTGTTTGAAAGCTATGCTGGAACATACATTCACCCATAATCTCGGTTATTTTGGATATTTTCTTTTTCACCACTTCTCACTCCGGTGCCGATGCGGGTGAACTTGGACTTAAACGACATCTGGAGTGTCACTGTTCATCTCACCGACGCCGAAAACTATGGATTCTACTTTAATATTGGTCGTTTTATATTACTTTTTTTCTTCATCCCATTTCCACTCCCGCTCAGAGGGGTGCACACACACACACACAAATCCATAAACTGGGCCATTTTGGAATTTTTTCACCCCCATACCGTTGTGGTGGGAACTTGGACTTAAACGACATGCGAAGTGTCACTGTTCATCTCAGCGACCCCGAAAGCTATGGTTTCGAATGTTTTCGATTATCTTCATACATGCCACCCCCTCCCAACCACAACAGTGCTTTTTCCGAGCAGTCATATGTGTAGTAGAATGTCTCCTTTGCTTAGTCTACATTTACGCACGTGCCTACTTCGAACACCAGGCCTGTATTCTATTGCAGAATCCTTGAGCTGACGTTGTAATGGTTACTGCTGGTCATTTCTTCATCCATTTCCTAGAGCGGGGAAGTGTGATGCCAATATCTCCGAAACGGTTGGTTTTAGGCTTTTAAAACATGGTTTTCGGGGCCCGTAGGGCGTTACTGAGTTTTGTTCTACACGTCGTGGGGTTCATGGTGAGCTTTGTCTCGTCCCTGTACACCAAATTGAATATTTAACCTATATTAGCCTATGTTAATGTGCCAAAGGACCTAAATCTGGGGGATGGAAGGGGATATTAATATTTCTTGTAGATGGGGTTACCCGCAGGGTCTTAAAAGTTAAGTATACAAAATTTATTTCAAATTGGTGGAACGGTATGGATTTGTATAAGGTACAGACAGACAGACATTCTGTTTCATATAGCCTATATATAGATTTGTGTCCAAACGTTAACCAGCAGTTATTAGATTATGTTTATAAATTGCTGTACGTTAGTCTAATCAACAAGAATACGGTAGTTGTACTTTTCATAGCTGAAAAGAAATTAATAAAGAATTTTGTTATTGATTAAGCCATTTTTTGAGACATTTTTGTAGAGAAACTTTAAGTGCTAATCCAAGGATGTTTCGTGGGGTTATAATGCGTGCATTCTTCTTTCCATGTGTCTAATTTGTAATCTCTCACTTTGAAAGTTAGCTCATAAATGTACGTTTAGTCAAAAGTTTGAGGCTGCAGAAGAGACATGAAATGGTGAAATATAGTGGGGAGACAGGGACGAAATATTTTCATAAAGAAATCGGTTTAGAATGGAATGTGAGTATGTGGAATGTGATTAGACAAAGGCTGTAATTGCGGCTATATATGAGCAAGGGAATACATCAAAGATTCTAACTGAGCGAGTAGACCCTGCGGCTAGGGTCGCGTAGCTGTGAGCTTGCATTAGGGAGATGGATTCGAATCCTGCCGTTCGCAGCTCTGAAGATGGTTTTCCGTGGTTTCCGATTTTCATACTGGGCAAAAGCTGAGGCTGTACCTTAATTAAGGCCATGGACGCTTCGTTCCCAATCTTAGCTCGTTCCAATCCTTGTTTCACCGAAAACCTACAATATGTCAGTGCAACGTTAAACTGCTAAAACAAACAAAACAATGAACTGTTGATCAGTATGCGGGGCAAGGTGTTCACTGGCATTTTGGAAAAGAGAGTACGATCGATTGCAGGGAATAAGTTGGATGATATCCAGTACGGTTTCAGACCAGAAAGGAGCTCCCAGGACCGGATTTTCAGTACGCGTCAAGTGTTATAAATACAAAATGTACCGGGCGAGTTGGCCGTGCGTCTAGGGGCGCGCAGCTATGAGCTTGTGTCCGAGCCTCACTGTCGGCAAGCCGGAAAAGCGTTCTGCGTGTTTTCCCAGTTTTTCACACTAGGCGAATGCTGGGATTGTACCTTAATTAAGGCCACGGCCGCTTCCTTCCCACTCCTAGGCCTTTTCTATCCCCTTGTCACCATGAGACCTGTCTGTGACGGTGCGACGTATAACCAATTGTAAACAACAACAACAAAAAATGCAAAATGCTACCAGAGGAATAGACAGCTGTGTTTTGTAGATCTAGAAAAGGTAGGTATAGGACGGACGACCAAGGGAAGACATGTTACCTGTACTGGGATGTGTGGGATTAGGAATAGACATTTATGTTGACAATTGGGCTGCAGTGAGAATTGATGATAGAATAAGTTCTTGGCTCAAAGTAGTTACAGGAGTTAGACAAGGCTGCAATCTTTTACCTTTCTTGTTCGTAGTTTACATGGATCACTTGCTGAAAGGTATCAAATGGCAAGGAAGGATTCAGTCGAGTGGAAATATAATAGGCAATTTAGCCTATGCTGATGATTTGGTCTGTTCTGAAAGCCTGCAATCTAATATCTTGGAGCTTGGAAAAAGGTGCAATGAGTACGTATGGTTTGAAAATTAGCCTTTTCAAGACTAAAGTGATATCAGTAGATAAGAAGCCTAAGAGACTTAAAGGTCAAGTTGGGAATACGAAATTGGAGCAGGTAGATCATTTCAAGTATTTAGGATGTGTGTTCTCCCGGAATGGCAGTCTACTAAGTGAGATTGAATCAATTTTGCAGCAAAGCTAATGCTGTCAGTCCTCGAGTTAAACAAATTAACAAGATTCGACTAAAATCCCCGCCCCGACCCGGAATCAAACCCAGGACGCTCTGAACTGAATTCTGCAACGCTGATCGTTCAGTCATTGGGCCGGACTAAATGCATTGTTCCTACACCTCTAATAACAATAGTATTTATTTAAAAAGTCATTCATTGTACTGACGGTCTTATTGGATGCTATGTAGAATTTTTTTCTACTGGTGTTCTTTAAGGTGCTGGAAGCCAGCGACACCGTGTTCTTTCAGTGATGATGTACCTCGACTATTGCGCCCCCGACAAAACCTATCACTACCGTATGCTGTAATTATGATGCCATAACAGTATGAGTTGTACAGCCTTCGTGGCTAAGGTGGTAGCGCGTCGCCCTCTCACTGCTCGGTTCCGTGGTTCATATTCTGATCACTCCATGTGAGATTTCTACTGGATAAAGCGGAAGCGGGGAATGTTTTTCTTCTGGTACTCTGGCTTTCCCTGTCATCTTGCATTCCAGCAGCACTCTACAATATTATTTAATTCCATCTGTGAGTCATTAATCATAGCCCCAGAGGAGTGCTACAGGCTTCAGTAGCCGTTACAATTTCTGTCCTCCGCGCTAGATGGGGCTTCATTCATTCATTCTATTCTGACCCGGTTGAATGACTGGAAACAGGCTGTGGATTTTCATTTTCAAAACTCTGAGTTGCCTCCAGATTATTGATTCGTCGTCCGACTCGTTGGCTGAACAGTCAGCGTACTGACCTTCGGTTCAGAGGGTCCCGGGTTCGATTCCCGGCCAGGTCGGGGATTTTAACCTTAATTGGTTAATTACAATGGCATGGGGGCTGGGTGTATGTGTTGTCTTCATCATCATTTCATCCTCATCACGACGCGCAGATCGCCTACGGGAGTCAAATAGAAAGACCTGCACCTGGCGAGCCAAACCCGTCCTGGGATATCCCGGCACTAAAAGCCATACGACATTTCATTTCATTGATTCGTCAACTGTAATACTCAGGCAGTCTCAGCTGTTGCATTTTGTGATTATTAATAGTAAGCAACCATCTTGTCCGGCCCCGCGGTGTAGGGGGCAACGCGTCCGCCTGTCACCCGGCGGCCCCGGGTTCGATTCTCGGCCTGGTCACGGGTTTTTAATTGTAAATGATTAATATCCCTGGCCTGGGGACTGGGTGTTTGTGTTGTCCTTAATGTTCCTTTCCTCACATTCAACACTCGACACTTTCGCAATTCCAATTACACGCAGGCTCATATCATATGGTGCACCTAGGGCAAAATATCTCTATAGGTCGACGCCCCGAACAAATAGTATTTATAATTTAAAAAAGCAACCATCTTTTTTTCACTATTTCTTCCTTCCTTTCGTAATCTGTTTACCCTCCAGGGTTGGTTTATCCCTTGGACTCAGCGAGGGTTCCCCTCTCTTCCGCCTCAAGGGCAGTGTCCTGGAGCGTCAGACTTTGGGTCAGGGGATACAAGCGGGGAGGAGGACCAGTACCTCGCCCAGGCGGCCTCACCTGCTATGCTGAATAGGGGCCTTGTGGGAGGATGGGAAGATTGGAAGGGATAGACAAGGAAGAGGGAAGAAAGCGGCCGTGGCCTTAGACCTAAGTTAGGTACCATCCAGGCATTTGCATGGAGGAGAAGTGGGAAACCACGGAAAACCATTTCCAGGATGGCAGAGGTGGGAACTGAACACTCTTCTACTCAGTTGACCTCCCGAGGCTGAGTGGACCCCGTTCCAGCCCTCGTACCACCTTTCAGATTTCGTGGCAGAACCGGGAATCGAACCCGCGCCTCTAGGGGTGGCAGCTAATCACGCTAACCACTACACCACAGAGGCGGACTATTTTCACTCTTTACTTCACAAATTGCTTCAGCCTTGTTATATTGTTTCTAATTGTTGCGCTTTGGAATGCGAAACGGTCAACTATAGGAGTAACATTTGAGCATTCCTGGTCATATTCTTCAGAGGATTTCCTGCTCAATGACTAAGTGGTTAGCGAGTTGTCTTCAGTCACAGGGGTCCCGGATTCGATTCCCGGCAGGGTCGGGAATTTTAACCATCTTAGGTTAATTCCGCTGGCACGGGAGCTGGGTGTATTTGTCGTCTTCATCATCATTTCATCCTCATCACGACGCGCAGGTCGCCTACGGGAGTCAAATCAGAAGACCTGCAACTGGCTAGCCTTACTTGTCTTCGGATACTCTCCGCATTGATAGCCATACGCCATTTCATTTTTGAGAGGAGGGTTACCACTTGTACTTCCTTTGTAAATAATCATCACAACCAATCTCCACTTATATTCTTAACTTGAAACGTAATAGTAATTGTTTTGAACTGAAATGCGAAAAGAAGACGAATCATTTGTCGGGAATAATTCTTGGTATTCAGTTCACCTCGTCATTTGTAGCCCCTGAAGTATAACGACTTTTTTCCGCAGAAGGGGGGCGCTTATTACGGGGGTAAAATGAGTGAAGTACAATAGAATTAGTGTTGGTGGTGAGGAATAATGCTAATGAGTATCGTACAGTCGCCTGGGAGCGAACGAAGCGCAGTTTGTGATTGTTGAGGCTAATCTGTTGTAATTACGTTAATGGCTTTATGTGGAAACTATTTGGGGTAAACAATGGATTATAGTCGCAGAGAAGCGAACCGCTGGCTCTGACCTCCGGCCGTGACCTCCGGCCATGTGTGCGTTAAAACAATTACTCTCTTGTTGCTGCTAATGTTCCCAGACAGCGACCTGATCTAGCGATGTTAGACCTCTGGTAATAGCCATGTAATATGAGTGTGGCCGTTTGAGACTGTGTGTGCCACAGTCGCTGTCATAGGTGTCAACAAATACTGTATCTCTCCCAAATGTAGACAGATGTATATATAAAATGGAGGTTCGGCGAACTACACAGTACTACTAATTGCGCAATAATTGGAATATAACTTTACTGCGGCTTTACCTAGCGTGAGGAGAAGGTGTGATCGGGTTATTACGTCCTCTAAACATCTTATACTCTGATGGTAAAGGCTGCAAATTGTGTAATGGGTCCCTATGTACGTATCCTGTTTATTGTGTTTCGACGACAGGATTCAATGTGAGCACTGTACAATATCGTCGTGGAATGGCCGCCATGCCGTTTCGAAGTGAGAGGAGCAAGTTAGTCTGGCCTCGCCCGCGAGTGACGTCACCTTTAGGTTATTGGATCCAACACCACCTGCCACGCAGCCCATCGCTCTGGAAGTACGAAGCAACGACCGGGAGTCCGTTTCCCTCTTCACGGCTGGCTGGAAAGATGTGGAAGTCCAGCCCAGAGTGTTCTGGCTGAGAATGTTCCAGATAAGGCGAACAGGCAGCCAGTCACAGCCAGTGTTGTGGTGGAGTTGACTGACTTCAGTAAGGGAGAGTGCAGTCGAGTGGAGTTGACTGTCGTGGAGTGCTCTGTTTAGTACTGTTGTAGAGTACTGTGAGTGTACTGCCATGTATTACTGACCATTGTGTGAGTACACCCGTGGAATACTGAGTGTTGTGTGAGTACTGCCGTCGAGCACTAGATATTGTGTGAGTACTGTTGTGGAGTACTGTGTATGTACTACCGTGGAGTACTGAGTGTTGTGTGAATACTTCTGTGAAGTACTGTGTTTTTCTGCCGCGGAGCTCTTGCGTACTCGTGTGTGTGTGTGTGTGTGTGTGTGTGTGTGTGTGTGTGTGTGCTTCTGTCGAGTACTGCAGTGAACACCGTGCAATCAGAGTGAGTTCTGTGTCAGTATCGGATTGCTGAGAGACTGTCATCGTGTGTTCTGTCATCGAGTCGCGGAGTTATGCGCAAGTTGAGTGTCTGCTGTGAAGTGAGTGTCCCGGTTGTGTGTGCAATGGTATGTCGGATGCCTGCGAGGGACATCGAACGGAGACTTTACGAGTGTGCGACTGACGAACGAGTGGCAGTGGCTTATTGCGGAGGGCAGTGTTGCATGCAGCTGTGTAACTAGTGCGACTGCGTTCGCGTGTAAGTGATTGAGAACGCAAATCGTGAACTAGTGTGTTTGTTAGTATGTGAGTACTACTATTAGCTGAATGAAACGCTACCAGTTGTGTCCTTATTTACCATCCCCATCACGTTACAATATGTATTACTACTTTCAAGTAGTGTTATTTGCAGCGTTATTCGCAGTGAATTCACGGACTACTGCGGAATCAGCCACACCGTGCTGCGTAATTTCCAAGAATGCTGCGAATATAGCTCTATTGCTGTGTTTTACAGTTACGATTAGGTAAATTATTATATTATTTTGAAGTACTAATTGATTACAGAACAAGTAACCGCCATTCTGTTGATGATTCTCAAAATTTGTCATAGTTTCAGTTTTGCCTTGATATTTAATTGTGATTTACACTGAGTATCCAGAAGTCACAGGAAGGGATGTCCCGTTAGAAAATGTACCGAGTATGACCCCTGAGTGTTGTGGCTAGTTGCGGCGTAGCTGAGCATTCTGTGACAGACACCTGTGTCGTGAATATGAAAACACGTCGCGAGTTAACCGACTTTGAACGTGGATGATCATCGGCGCACGGCGCATGGGTCATAGCATTACGGAGATTACACGCTAATTCGGGGTCAGTAGTGTCGAAGGTGGATCTTCAAAATCGCAGAGAGAATGTTGCCACCCGCGCAAACCGCCGCACGGGAAGACCACAGGTGTTTAACGAACAGGCATCACGTCGCCTCCGCAGAACCGTACTGGGCGTTCGACGGGCTACTGTGAGTCAAATCACCGCCCAGTTGAATGTTGGGAGTTAGGAAACTATTTCTACCAGGACTGTAAAGAGGCAACCCCACCGAATAGGCATCACCAGCCGAAGACCAACTCGTGTCTCTTTGGTGACACCTCGACACAGATCAATGACACGCATGAGCTCGCGAACATTGGCAATGGACAATGGAGCAGTGGCGACGTGCGGTATGGTTCAATGAATCCTGGCTCCAGTTGTTTCGAGCTGATGGGCTGAGAGTATGGCGTATGCTCATGAAACTATGGATCCTGCGTGTCAACAAGGTTGTGTCCAGGTGGGAGGTGGCTTAGTTCTGGTCTGGGAGGCATTCTCATGGTCGCAGTTAGGCCGCATTGTCTGGCTGCATAGAGCGCTGATAAGTGCACGTTATGTGGACATTCTTTCAGACCATCTGCATCCTTTTCTGGCCCTGGGGTATCCTGATGGAGATGCCATGTTTCAACAGGACAATGCGCCATGTCACCGCTCTGTGGTGGCACGCAGGTGGTTGGAGGAGCACTCAGTGAAGTTATGACCATGGATTGGTCCTCCAGATCCCCCGATCTTAATCCAATCGAGCATTTATGGGATAGTGTACTCTCCATGAACCCCGCACAAAGTGCACAAGACCAATTTTGGGCAGCAGTGCAAGATGCGTGGGTCCAGATCCAACCAGAACGATTCCAGCGCCGTGTAGAGTCGATGCCTCGCCGTATCGCTGCCATTTTGAGGGCTCTCGGAGGAGAAACTCTTATTAATATCACATTCAGTGTCCTCCCATGATTTTTGGCCACTCAGTGTATATATAACCGTCCTAAGCTATCGCTTACCTGGCATCTCTGTTTAATGCTGCTCTGTTATTGGGGTTATTATCCTTCCAAGTGGAAATTCGCCTAAATCATCGTTTTCCATAAGCGTGGCAAACCTACTAGCCTCCCTTCAAGCTATAGACCAATCAGTCTCCTTCCCACCTTATCCAAACTCTTTGAGAAGATTCTCTACTGTCAAATATCTGCTTATGTCCTCAGGAATGACATACTGCCAACTTTCTAGTTTGGATTTCGACCTAAACACTCAACAGTCCACCAGCTTCTACGTGTTGCTGAATCCATAATCAAAGGCTATTGCAGCGGCTGTATTCCTGGATATAGCACAAGCATTTGACACTGTGTAGCATGAAGGACTGCTGCTAAAGTTACATCAAATTGCTCTCCCACATTACCTCAGCAGTCATCTCCATAGTCAAGAGCTTCCTAACACACCGAACGTTTATTGTACGAATCGTAGGCAAAACATCCGCACCGAAGAAAATAACAGGATTACCACAAGCATCCATTCTAGCACTACTCCTGTTTAATATCTTTTTATGTAACATCCCTGATCTTACGCCTTCGTGCACAGCAAAGTACGCCGACGATACAATTCTTTTCACCTCCCATTCTGATCTTCACGAAGCCATCCCTAGCCTGCAAACTTCGCTCATTCAGCTTTCTCAGTGGTTCCAGAAATGAAGAATCTCTTTGAATCTCACAGAGACAGAAGCGAAGATATTTGCACTCAGAGTATATATTGCTCCACCGTCTCTTATGCTCTACAATAACAGAGTAACCTGGCTACCTCGTGACACTGCAGTCAAATATTTGGTGTTCTCTTAGACACACGCTTGATTTGGAATGCTCGTACTAAACGATTGACAACATTGGTATGCGCTCGTTTACATGAATTATATCCTATTCTAAATGGGAAAACCTCGTTTGGAATTGAATGCTCATTATTTTTGTACAGAGCTCTTCTCCGACCAATAATCACTTATGCTGCTCCAGTTTGGGGAAGAGCTTCCAACAGTCAACTCAATGAACTGCATTTTTTTCAAAATAGAGTGCTCCGCATGATCAATAACGCTCCCTGGTACCTGCGCAACGAGCAACTCCACAACGAAATGGGAATTCTACCTCTTCGACAATTTATAAAAACGAGAGCCAGAAAATTCTTCAGCCGAATTGGTGCAGTCGCAGGCGCTGTGCACTACAGCATCGGCGTCACGTCACGTCAGCCAACCCGCTTAAAACGACGATTACCACAAGATCTGCTTCTCAGCCATTCATCAGACACAGAGGATTCAAATTACCTATCAACACATTATTCAGATTTTGAATTAGTAACTCTATCCTGTGTGAACTCACGTTCTGCTTTCTTCTCAAGTGTTCAGTGAGTTAGAGGAGCCAACATGGCCAACCTCAGATTAATTATTCTTGAGTGCTTGTCAGTGTTAATTACTTCTCTTCTTTTTTTCTTTTTAAATTTGTGTGCTTATTATATGTGTATCATTATTAAGTATTATTTACACTCTGATCTGTATAGCACAAATGCTGATCGATCAATAAATAAATTTTAAAAAGAAGAAAGTACTCTCGTAAACACCAGCCTCATGTCGAAGCATTTAGCAACACGCAAACGAACTCATGCGGGATAAAATTTCGGCACCTCGGCGTCTCCGAAAGCCGTAAAAGTAGTTAGTCGTATATGAGAGCAGCACCATGAATTACGTGTGTGGTGATTATACTCTGTTACTGAAGTCGACAAAGATGTAATCGTGTATCTAACTCCGACCATAAATTACACAACTTTTGTGTAGGCTACTTGAGGTGGTATTTATTATGATAGTATGGAATGCACGATTTGTATGTACAGTTGCGAATAAATCACTGTCTATTTTATCGATCTAATTTAATGTAGAATGATCCAATTACTATCAATCAATTAATCAATCAATGACGTGCAGACTCCCTAGCAGTTGTTTACCCAATATTTTCTTAATTTAAATTTATCGAACATTTTCCGTGATAAATTATTCAAGTCCCTTACTCCTCGACCTATACATTAATATTTGCCCCTATTTGCCCTCTTGAATTCCTCCACTCAACCTTATTGGTCTACTAATTTTATTTCATACCAACTCTCCATTGACAGCTCGGAACATACCACTTAGTCGAGCAGCTCGTCTTCCTACTCCCAAGTCTTCCAACCACTTTGAAACACTACTCTCTTGTCGGAAACCACCTAGAACAAAAGTACAAACGTATGTACACTTGTATTTGTGACTGGATGGCAATAGTTCCCTAATTAGTGGCTATTTTTTTTTTGCTAGGGGCTTTACGTCGCACCGACACAGATAGGTCTTATGGCGACGATGGGATAGGAAAGGCCTAGGAATTGGAAGGAAGCGGCCGTGGCCTTAATTAAGGTACAGCCCCAGCATTTGCCTGGTGTGAAAATGGGAAACCACGGAAAACCATTTTCAGGGCTGCCGATAGTGGGATTCGAACCTACTATCTCCCGGATGCAAGCTCACAGCCGCGCGCCTCTACACGCACGGCCAACTCGCCCGGTAATTAGTGGCTATTTACAAAGTCTCTTGTTCTCCTCACAGCACGGGTATTTCCCTTGAACGTCGATTCCTTTCGTAATCTTCATCGACAGCTTACCTTTCACTTTCCTTCGCACGCTGTCACCCCACTGAGCAGTTACACGCACACAATTTCGAACACACAATTTGTTTTTAAAAAAATATTTTTTAGACTTTTTTACTAATATTTTCTTATTTTTCTCATTCTTTCTTGTTTTTTAATTTTATATTTATGGATGACACACATACCCAGTTCCCGAGTCAGTTGAAATGACCAATTAAGGTTAAAATCCCCGACCCGGCCGGGAATTGAAGCAGGAGCCCTTTGAACCAAAGGCCAGCACGCTACCCATTTAGCCATAGAGCTGAACTGTTGGCAATCACGATGCCCGACGACTGTTCCTTGGCTCGACTCCAGAGAGAAGTCCCTCACTCACACAATCATTTCACACGGCTGCTTCATTCAGTGAACTACTCAGCACGTATTACTCGGCAAGAAAATAACGCAGCCCAATTATACAACAGCGACTCCACTTTAACGTTACTCTCCGTCGTACTCGAATACACTCAGCGACACAAACCACGAGGAGCACTCAACAACTACTGCTGTCCACCCCCACCAGATAACGATGACAGCAACACTGACACTGACTCTGGTGAAACACTCACCACCCACAACAGCTCAGATGACAGCCAGCACTACTGTTGTCCAACTCCAACTCCTACTCGCGGCTACCCTCATTTTTATACCCTGGTGACGGAGTACTAGAATCTTCGGGATTCGACTTGGAAAGAGATATTTTCGTTGCGGGTTCCAGAAGGTCTGCGAGGAAACCAGGAGAAAGCACTTTTCGAGGAGTGACCGGCCACGTCCCCGAAATCGCCTTGGAGGTCTCTGACCTTACTCAGTAATTGCCGAAGTGTGTACGACAGGGCTGACGGTCGCTTGAGTATGAAACAACATTATTTTTCTCTTTGTCCATTTGTACTAGCTGTGTCGCATCAGCCTCGTATCTGACGGTGGCATCGATTATATACTCCAGTGGCGAATTTCCCATACGTGCGATTGATGTGTAACATCCCTTGTGTTTTCAAAGAAAAATTAATATTAATTGTTCATATTTTAATGGGAAAGATGTTTTTGAAGACTTTTGTGTGGAGCGTGGCATTGTATGGAAGTGAAACATGGACGATAACTAGCTCAGAAAGAAAGAGAATAGAAGCTTTTGAAATGTGGTGTTACAGAAGAATGCTGAAGGTGAGATGGATAGATCGAATCACGAATGAAGAGATACTGAATCGAATTGGTGACAGGAGATCGATTTGGCTAAATTTGACGAGAAGAAGAGATAGAATGATAGGACACATCTTAAGACACCCAGGACTTGTTCAGTTGGTTTTTGAAGGAAGTGTAGGTGGCAAGAACGGTAGGGGTAGTCCAATGTATGAATATGACAAACAGATTAGAGCACATGTAGGATGCAATAGTTACGTAGAAATGAAAAGGTTAGCACAGGATAGGGTGGCATGGAGAGCTGCATCAAACCAGTCTATGGACTGATGACTCAAACAACACACATTTTAATGGAAGTTATTTACCGTATATAAAATTCAAATGCACAGTTATCGATACTCAGAGATGGTTGAAACGAGCGTCGCTGTTTAGTGATTGCTACTAATTGCCAGCTGACGGCCGTAGCCGTGTTGAAACACCGGATCCCGTGAGATCTCCGAAGTTAAGCAACATTGGACGTGGTCAGGAGTTGGATGGGTTGCCACGCGCTCTTGGTGGGGCGTAAGGGAATGGAGGAGCGGAAAGGAACTGGCCACCCTACCGCAAGTAAACTCCGGCTCAGGAATACCTGTGCGGAGGTTCGGACCTGCCTTAGGGCAGAATAACCCTTACCTACTAATTGCCAAACTACTCCGGGGATGGCAGCAGGAGCATTGAACTCTTGTAGTCTGTCGATCTCTTTTGTGGGGTTGGAATGCGGAACGAACAGCCACATTCGTCAAGAGGGCGGTGCAAGTTAGAATCCTGTAAATTATCGCAGATTTATTTGCTATTCGTGAAATACTGGAGTTCTTGCTTGTGAGTGGTTCTTTTCTTGTGCTATAAGTGATGATATATGACAAATGTGTGTTGTTGTAATATAAATGATTCAGTTTCGTGTGCTTGTAGTGTAAATATCAAACAAAGAAAGTGCGGGAATGATGCAGTTTTGAAAATGATGACATCACACTGGTCAGAGAGTAGTTAAGTAGGCATGGATGTAGGAGCGCCATAGTCTCGCGTTTCTGCTGCGCAATCCGAATTGAATTCTAACCATTGTGTAATTGAACGAATATTTAGAGAACCATTTAGTATACTTTCTTTTACGGAGAAGAGCAGAATTACTAATGAAGGACAACCGCGACCAACTCTGAATCAAGACCAACTACAATTCATCAGACCGTAATTCAGAATAAACATGGCGGACATCGGTGTGCGAAATGAGAGGTTGAGGGAAAGGTTATGCATGTTTATTTCGAGTCACCTAAAGAAAATATCACAAGTCGAACGTCATGAAATGCAACTCACTAACTCAAAATATGAATAATGAAACACCAAAAGTAGCGTTATAGCGTATTGTAGGTCTAAATGAAATTTCAGATGGGAAAATAACGAAGGGAGAATTATTGTATCAACGTCAGGTTGAAACAGACACAGAGTATACATTTATTTCACATATGAATTTCCGGTCATCAAATACGATATATAGATGTCAACAAAGAACATTATTAACCTTACATGAAATACTATGCAACACCACCATTAACCACAGCCCATTATTTAAAACACGCAAACAAATTTCTCCAACAAAATTTCAACCCTCCAAAATCCACTTGTATTGTTGAGTAGGTACAAGCGATATTTGTATGATACACTTGACCATCTAAAGCACTCGTCAGCTTAAAACTCACCAGAATTGATGGCATAATTGTATTTTACATATAAAAAAATAATCCTCATGTTCACTCCACGGGAAATGGGGTTAGGTTTAGTTTACGCATGTTCATTGTAAAACTTTGAAAATTAATTACGTCATTCTTGCACCACCGTTTGAGAATAATTTAGTGTCTAAATCATAAATTTTAGTCATGATTTCTGGGACTGATTTAATGTTCTTTGTAGTAAGGTACGTTGGCTGATACGGGAAATGCTAGGATAGGCATCATTAGTTTAAACTTCGGAAGTTTGCGCGGCACTTGAATTACATCATCACTTCTATGGGTATATAATGTCTTCCCTGACAATACATTTGATTTCAAAAATGTTAAAATGATTAATCCACACAACATTATTAGTCCTATGATTCGGTTCGAAGTTTTCCTCACGAATGCTCTTAACCCAATTTTGTCTTAATACTAGGTCTTTTGGAAATGGGAACACTGAAGCTCTTAGTTACATCCAGGCGCACTGCACATTAAACTATAAACATATTGCATAAGTAACTAAAAATGAAGAAAAAACTTTCAGAGAAGAACACGAGAATCAACATTAACCTTATCACCATCGATATTGTTGGAATAAATAAGCTCTTTAAGAACAAATAGCTTCTTACGGCACTGAAAGATGATCTGTAACCTTCTTAAGACTATAAGTAAATATAATGTACGATTAATAATATTCAAATTTCCGTAAATATTTGGTAACAACACGGCTTACACAAACCAAAACAAACGCATGCTAGCACTCAACCTACCGCCATTATGGACAGTTTCGATAGGTCGGTTAAGGTCTGAGATATTGTAGTTGGTCTTGTCTGAATGTAACTATACAACTTAAGTCGTGTGTTCGGCATTTCAACAGAAATATTTAGACAATTTTCTGTTGCCCTCGTTTGCTGTTTTCTCTTGAAAACTGTATTTCGAATGACGGTCTGTTTGGGTTGATGTTCGCAATTTTCTTCGGTTACGTCCCCTAAACCAGAAGTCAGGAGTCGCCACTGATATAGTCGCTTTTTCGTTTTCGTCGGAGGATCATCATCATCATTATCATCATCATCTGTTTACCCTCCAGGTTCGGTTTTTCCCTCGGACTCAGCGAGGGATCCCACCTCTACCGCCTAAAGGCCAGTGTCCTGGAGCTTCAGACCCTTGGTCGGGGATACAGCTGGGGAGAATGACCAATACCTCGCCCAGGCGGCCTCACCTGCTATGCTGAGCAGGGCCCTTGTGGAGGGATGGGAAGATTGGAAGGGATAGCCAAGGAAGAGGGAAGGAAGCGGCCGTGGTCTAAAGTTACGTACCATCCCGGCATTCGCCTGGAGGAGAAGTGGGAAACCACGGAAAACCACTTCGAGGATGGCTGAGGTGGGAATCGAACCCACCTCTACTCAGTTGACCTCCCGAGGCTGAGCGGACCCCATTCCAGCCCTCGTACCACTTGTAAAATTTCGTGGCAGAGCCGGGAATCGAACCCGGACCTCCGGGGGTGGCAGCTAATCACACTAACCACTACACCACCAAGGCGGACTTCGTCGGAGGAGATGATGTTTATTTGATCAGTGCTGCGAGACGTGGGGATGCCGTTGAGGATGTCCATATAATAATAATAATAATAATAATAATAATAATAATAATAATAATAATAATAATAATAATAATAATAATAATAATAATAATAATAATAATGGTGTGTTGCGTACGGAGAGGCCTCGTCCAGGTCTTTCGAGTTGACGCCGTGTAGGCGACCTGTGCGTCTGTGAGGATGAGGCCCTACCTGAGATGAATTCTAATGTTGAATAGAACACATACACCCATCTCCTGAGCCAGAGGAATTAATCAACGAAAGTTAAAATCTCCGACCCGGCCGGGAATCGAACTTGACACCCCTTGGACCAAAGTACACCACGATATATATTTAGTCGTGGAGCCGGACAGGATGCCAATAATGTCAGTAATATTTTTCTCAGGCCAGAATGATGAAATACTGTTGATCGATCATTTTTATTAGAACTGAGGAAGTTTGGGAACGTATTCTTGTCATCATCTGAAAGTATTTACATTATAATAGCTCCGAGCTCTGTAAACAGCACCTAGCAAGTGGCTGCGCGGGTTGGGTCACGTTGCTATCAGCTTGCATTCGGGAGAAAGTGGGTTCAAACCCCACTGTCGGCAGCGCTAAAGTTGGATTTCCGTGGTTTCCCATTTTCACACCAGGCAAATGCTGGGCCTGTACATTGATTAAAGCCATGACCGCTTCCTTCCCACTCAAAGCCCTTTCTTTTCCTATCGTCGTCATAAGACCTGTCTGTGTCGGTGCGACTTAAAGCAAATTGTAAAAAAAAAAAAAAAAAAAAAAAAAGTCTGTAAGCAGCTAATAATAATAATAATAATAATAATAATAATAATAATAATAATAGGAGTCGTGATTAGCTCAGTGGCGTAGCTGTTGGTTTCCCACCTGTAAGGCTGAGGTTCGATTCCCTGTGATCCAGAGTGTAGATTTTCATCTGAAAAATCACGTGGCGTCGGGAAGGACATGCGACCTTAAAATCCCGCCTGAAATCAAAATGAACCTGGATTGCTCCAGTCACCCTAGAAATAACGGGAATTATCACCGTAGGCATCATAATCATCGACGTGATCCGGTCAGAACATTTCGTAAAAGGCCGGGCGCATAAGAGACTTACCGTTCTCCTCGAAAGCTGCTCGAATGGTGACCATTGAATAGTCCTACAATGGGAGTAATGTTTTTATAACTCATGTGATTACCATACAATACTTATGACTGTAATAGTACACAATGCAGCGGACGATTATCTGATGAACAACGACTAGTGAACAATATGCGAGCAGGCTTGTAGTTTTTTTTTTGTTTGTTCATTGGAATACAATATGCAGTTGATAATGACGGTGGACCTCATGCTGGGCTAGTATGTAACCGAGCTTCTGTTTATGTGGTCCATCAATCCACCTCCTGCATTTCCTTTCGTGTTTCTACCACGCTTTCATCGCTCCATATATCTGACCCTTCGTGGTCATCAGTTCCTGGTCGTATGTGTACAGATTTCCCTGGGATTTGAAATAAATAAAGCACAGGCATATTCTGGTTTAGTTTATATAAGCCAACACTTTTTAGTGTTTCCCGGGCAGTGATAAAATAATTATTTTTGTTTTCAATCAAATAGTCAGCCGCCACTGATCTGTAAATAGGGATGTCGCCCAGGTCCCTATCAGTTGTTTACCTAGTGGTTTTGCTTAAATGATTTCAGATAAGTTAGAAATGTATCGAATATCTTCCTTGGTAAATTATTCCAATCCCTAATTCCTCTTCAGACGAGTTTGTCCTTTCATATTTATTTTCCTAAAATAATATTTACTACTTTAAAAAAACTGTATTCAGTCTTATTCGTCTACTAATGTCATTCCACGCCATTTCTCTCCTGACAGTTCAGAATATACCACTTAGACTGATCGCCTTCTTACTCCCAAGTCTTCCCTGCCGAAAGTTTGCAACATTTTCTTAACACTACTCTTTTCGGATATCAACCAGAAAAATCGTGCTTCTTTCCTTTGGATCTTGTACAGTTCTCGATTCAAGTAATTCTGTAGAAAGTCTCACGCACCCGGACCATACTCAAATTGGAGTCTTTCCTGTGAAACATATACGCCCTCTCCTTTATATCCACACCACAACTCCTAAATACCCTCATAACCATTTTAGGAGAGCTGTAACCTTTATTTACGACCTCATTAATGTGATTACCCCAGTGAAGATCTTTCCTTATATTAACACCGAAGTACTTACAGTGATCCGCGTAAGGAACTTTCACCCCATTAACGCAGTAAGTAAAACTGAGAGGATTTTTCCTCCTGGTGAAACTCAACCTGACTTTTCACCCCGTTTTTCCTTGTTGCCTAAACGCGAGAACAGCGCTTCTTCATTTACTAGTTTGGGATGTATAAATAATATCATTAAACAATGCACTTTTTATCGTTACAGTTGGCGGTGAGCAGTAACAAAAACAGCCGCCCATGTTTGACAAGACGAATGTTAACCTAATGAATGGGACAACTTAAGTAGAATTATTTCAATACAAGTTCTGTACTGCTTTACCCACTCCACGTTAATGTCACTGATGATGGCACGTCAACTGCATGATAGTTATTCTACTTAAGATCCCATTGTTCTGTCGAATATGTGGTACATTGTTAGTACGTTACAGTAATGAAATATTCAACGTACCCTGTGACAATGAAGGTCGAATGCGTGGTGGTCGGCTTAATGATAATCGCGGTGCAGCGGGGTCAGTGTGGGCGGGGCCAGCAGGAATTAGAACAATAGCGCCGGCGACTTTTTGAGGCTCGCGTTTAAACTCCTAGAAGTAACTGAAAGCAAATTAATATTAGAAATTACTATAAATCTCTTCAACGGACCTTTCTAAAGAGCGCAACTATCGTACACCAGTGAGTCTGGAGTCAGTCTCAAGTGAGTCGATCTTGCGTGTGTCATCGCGAATGAAAATAAGCCGTACGAAACCGTCGCAAGTCGGTGATGAGTCATTCAACGGGAGTGAGTCCATCACGGCTACGTGGAGTTCAACGTGGCTTGCTATTTTGAACTGTTCTGACACGATACTGCGCTGTGAGAAGCCGTGTGGAGAACAAGAGTTCGACGCGCTGGTGTTCTGGTGTGTGTTAGATCGTAAGCGAGTCGAAAACTCAAACATGAGCGAAGTTGTGATTAACTGTAAATAGTAGTTTAATACATTTCGTTGATTGTAAAACACACTACCTCTCTATGTATTCCTTTTTTTTGCTAGTGGCTTTACGTCGCACCGGCACAGATAGGTCTTATGGCGACGATGGGATCTGAAAGGCCTAGGAGTTGAAAGGAAGCGGCCTTAATTTAGGTACAGCCCCAGCATTTGCCTGATGTGAAAATGGGAAAGCACAGAAAACCATCTTCAGGGCTGCCGACAGTGGGATTCGAACCCACTATCTCCCGGATGCAAGCTCACAGCCGCGCGCCCCTAACCACACGGCCAACTCGCCTGGTGTAATTATTGTAGGTACCGAACGAGTTGGCCGTGTGGTTAGGATCGCGCAGCTTCTAGCATGCATTAGGGAGATGGTGGATTTGAATCCCACCGTCGGCAGCCCTGGAGATGGTTTTCCATGGTTTCCGATTTTCATACCAGGCTGTCCTTTAGCCGTAATTAATACCACGGCCGCTACCTCTCCAATCCCAACTCCTTCCCATTCTTGCGTCGCCGAAAACCTTCGATGTGTTAAAGCGACGTTAAAGCACTAGCAAAAAAAAGTTTTGAATTATCAGTTGTGAGCTAAGAACAATATGTGGAGCTACAGGGAGTCCACGCGTAGAACACTTCTGCTTTAAATGATTATAGGGCTCTCGCTTTCTTTAAGCGAGTTCATAATTCAGCGCCTTCCAACTGAATACCTCTAATCGTTTCTGTATCGATCTATCGGACGTAATGTTTCTTGGCGTTAAGGTCGCTCGTCTCCATAGCGACGTCAAAACACTGAGTCGAGTGTTGGTTGGCCAGCTAAAAAACAAATTTCGTTTCTCCTGCACTTTTCGTCCTCCGTGTAATTTACGAGCTTGGATCAAGCCCGACATTCATTCTCTAGGTAATCAATAACCGGAATATTCAATAGGCTAATAATTTAAGGACTCAACTTCGTATGAAGGGAAAACACCACGTGGACGAACGACATACAGTTACATCAAATATCGTGAATGACACTGGAGCGGACAGCTGTGCGGCAATGAAGACGAATGTGAAGGTCTGCCGAACTTGTAGGAACTTCATGTCAGCTGACCAGTCCTAGTACTGATTACTTCTGAGGATGAGGGTAATGATTATCGTTGGCTAAGAAGCAATACCTCGTTTTCCTTAAGCTGGATCACGCCTCCCAGCCCCTTGTGGTTAGGCAGTCCATCAGAACAATATCCATTGTGTTCATTTTCCTGTGGTTGCGTGTGAAGGAAAATGAACCGTACCATACACTACTGTAGGAATGTATGATTTTCATGGCGTATTTACACATCCTACATATAAGGTACATTTTTCTGTATACACACGCATACCAAAATTAACATGCGAGGCTGGGAGGCGTGACCAGTCTTAAAGAAAATACTTGTGAACATTGTAAGATACGAAGTATTGCTTCTTTTTCGTCGTTATGACGATGATCTTCCGCATGTGATATTTGGCACGGATAGTGAATCCAAGACTAGAAAAGCATTCCTAACTGATGAACCTGATGTTGACATAATGCTTAGTCGCTCAAAGATTACTTTTTAAACAATTTCCCTTACGTCGCACCTACACAGGTAGGCCTTATAGCAACGATGGGATGGGGTAGAGTTGTGAGTGGGAAGGAGGCGACAGTGGCCTTAATTAAGGTACAGCCCCAGCATTCGCCTGGTCTGAAAATGGGAAACGACAGAAAACCATCTTTAGAGCTGCCCGCAGTGGTGTTCAAACCAACTATTTCCCGAATGCAAGCTGATACCTACGTGACCCAAACCGCACAGCTTCTTGGTCGGTGCTCAGAGAAAATAATGTGTGTAATGCTATTTTTATATTGTTCATATTTTGTATTTTATCAGAGTTAATTTTAATAATATAAATATACTAGCAAATGCACCAGTGCTTCGCTACGATATTCTATATTGTATCCGGATATCGAAGTGAATTACTGTACCTTCAGTGAATAAGATTTTTTTTTAAAAAATCCGTGTCTGAGCGTTATTCGAGAAACAGCATAGGGAGGTCCACATATGTTGCTTCTAATGTAAAGAGCAAGTTGCGGAGTTGTGATAGTAACGGCAGGTCCACTTACCTCCTGCCATTTGCAATCGATTTGGGAATTTTCATTATAATGGCGGGCCCCATTGCCTGCTGCGCGGTCACAATATATTTGGGGAGTTTTAGTTGCAATGACCGGTCCCATTTCCTACTTTCAGACAGATAACAATCGAGGAATGTTTATTATAATTGCAGGCACCTTCCTTAGAGCCAATAAAAATTGAGTTGTGCTGTTATCAATATAATGAGAGGCCCCTTTTCTTAACGCCAGTCAGCTTACTGCCACTCACACCGATTTGGTGAGTTTCCATTATAATAGCAAGCACTATGCCTAACGTCAAGCATATTTTAGATGGGTAAATTTGTTTAGAATGGCGAGCACCCTAGCCTACTACCAAACACAGTCGGGTAAAAAAAAATTGAAAAAACTGCATGTTCCCTAGCCTTCTGCCAGTATATCGAGAAAGAAAATATTCATTATAATGGTACATAGGAGTTGGAGAAATACCAAATTCATACTGGCCGTTAAAGTCGATGTGGGGAGTATTGATTACAATAGCAGACGCCATCCTGCTGAGAGTCATTATCGATTTGTAAAGTATTAATTACATAGGCACGTACACCCTTTCTGTATTGCTACAAATCGATTTAACGAACAAATATAGACAACATACGAAAGTATGTGCATTTTTACCTTCATTTGAAGATTAACTGTTCTAAAAGAACCATCGTATCCACAAAAATATTGTAGGCCTACGATAAGACGCCATATATAACGGTATAAATAGCTTGTCCTATGATATGTTCTCGTATCTCATCTATTATGGGTAAGATTGAGTTAGAAAGGTTGAATACGGTGAAATTTTGGTAAGGTTTTCTCACAGTGAATTACTTTTCGGACACATATATGACAGCTACAAACATAGAATTTGGTACACAAATAGCTACTGAGTGGGCCAAGGTTCACGTAGAAGTTGATGATACTATCTCTCGGATAAGTGAATCAAACTAACAATAATTATGCGTGTAAAAAGTGCAAAAAAATTAGTACAATCCAGAAATAGAGCCAAATTTAACGTATAAGGGATAGAGATACGACTAAAAGTCATAGGACCAAAGCTGTGGGTCACTCCATATTGAACTGAGAATGTGCCATCCCTTTTGTGATACGACTTACCGTTTAGCCACCAAATACCTCAAAACGAAGGTCTGCACCATCTTCAAAATTGCCTCCATATTTCGATATTTTTGGGGGATAAACAATATACATTTTAAACATCTCGTATTTTTTCCGTCGTATATAGATCGTTCCAAACCGACTTGCATTTATTAATATAGGTTATATTTAACCCCCTTCCCAGGGGTTCTAGGGGCGTCTTGCCCCCACAGTATATTTTCCAGATATTAGGTAATATTTGTACGCCTCCCACCCCAAAGCTGGCCGAACTTGTACTTTAAAAAGCTATAATTTTGCTCAATTTTTATTTTCTAGCTCGTCTGGCAGATTATACCGCTATCTTGATATGGGGAATGGGATTAAAAATTAGGACTTTCAGGAAACTTATAAGTCCAAGAAACCTATAGGTTATCGTTTAGGATAAATATATCCGACTGCGTTCTTATGCTGAGTCCCAAATTTGAGTCTCCCAGCGAGGCCATTCAGGGTATTTTGAAAATATTCTATTTTTCTAGGTATCCTGAAGTACAAGTTTTAAGTTTGTAGGATGCCTGGAAGTGCCTCATTAAGTCACGTCAATTTTAATTTTTATACCTTAATCTATATATACAGTACAGTATACTACGTATATAGATCGTTCCAAACCGACTTCCATTTATTAATATAGGTTATATTTAACCCCCTTCCCCAGAGGTTCTAGGGGCGTCTTGCCCCCACAGTATATTTTCCAGATAGTAGGTAATATTTGTACGCCTGCCACCCCAAAGCTGGTCGAACTTGTACTTTAAAAATATCCTGAGTGACACTATTCATCTCAGCAACCCCGAAAAGTATGGATTCGACACTATTTTCGATTATTTTCATATAGCCTATCACTAACACCTCCCCCCCACCCCAAAGGGGGCTGAAGTTGGACCTACAAAAATTCACTATTTACCTCAGCTACCGCGAAATCTATAGATTCGTCACTATATTGGATTATTTTTATACATCACTCCCCCTCGGACCCCCCACTCCAAAGGGGGTTGAAGTTGGACTTCAAAAATTTCCGGAGTGTTACTATTCATCTCAGGGACCCCGAAATCAATGGATTCGACGCTATTATCGATTATTTTTATATATCACTCCCCCCTCGCCCCCCTTCACGAAGGGGTTGACTTGGACGTTTAAAAAATCCGGCGTGTCACTATTCATGTCAGCGAACCCGAAAACTCTTTATTCGACACTATTTTCTCTTAATTTTATATATAACCCCCCTAAGGGTGTTAGGGATGGCTTACCCCCAGAGTTCTCGTCTCCAGATAATAAGTTATGAGTGTACCAAATTTCTTTGATTTTGCTCCAGTGGTTTAGGAGGAGATGTGTCATTTACATACATACATAATTACATACAAACATTCATTTATATATAGATAGATAGATTTACCTCCCGTTTTGATACAAACCCTCTGGATACCCACGAGAAGCATTATATTTTAGGATCAATTACACCGGTCAACAAATAAATAATTTCGGCAGATATCTTGGCATCCAACTCGCGTTCTATGACAACTGAAGCATGTTGATTCAAAATATGCAAACTACAACGTATTTGTCTCTATTACCCACCGTTCTTGAGATATACACCACCAACCATTTACATATGTTTAAAATTGTATCAAGGAAAACAACTTACTGACAGAAATTTCACTACAGCATTGATTGCTACGTGGAGTAATAATGAACATGGCTTTAGCTAACAATACGATTCGTACAAATGCACCAATGGCACATAATGGATTTGTCTGTTACATAGCCGCACAGATAGCAAAACAGATCTAGTTAGTTTATGCATTCTCTGGACCCCGCAATATCCATTGTCACCAACAATTTAAAAAGTTAGATATGAATTTTCGGATTTTTTTTTGACATAAACATCCAGGCCCCACTGATAACCATGGCGACCGCATATTGTTTATACGAGGACGGTTTGAAAAGTTCTCGGAATCACCGCTAGATGTCAGTGCTAGAGCAACGAGGTTCCCGCGCAATAATCACACATCATCCTTTGTGAGTGAACACGTGGCGCGTCAATGCTCTAGCTGCAGGAGTGTGGTAGTGACGACTCTTTGTTGTTGTTCCCTCGTAGTGATTTCTGACAGTGGAAAAAAAAAAAAAAAAAAAAAAAACTGAGATTCGAGCACTGATTAAATAATTTGTAAAGAAAGGTATGAAAGCAAAGGAAATGCATGCCGACTTTCAGAACACACTGGGGGACTCTGCTCCTTCATTTTCAACTGTTGCCAAGTGGACCAGTGAGTTTAAATTTGGTCGGGAGAGCTTGGATGATGATCCGCGTAGTGGAAGGCCAAAAAGTGTTACGACCCCAGAATTTATCGCAAAAGTGCATAAAATGTTCATGGAGGATCGTCGACTGAAAGTGCGGGAGATTGCTGAAGCTGTAGGGATGTCTTCTGAACGGGTATATTATATTTTAACCGAAGAATTGGGTATGAAAAAATTATCCGCAAGATGGGTGCCGCGGCTCTTGACATTGGACAATAAACGTACCAGATTGGAAATGTCCGAACAAAGTCTGGCCCGTTTTCAGTGCAACCAACAAGATATTTTACGCCGGTTTGTGACTACAGATGAAACTTAGGTCCACTGCTATACCCCAGAGATAAAGCAGCAGTCAAAGCAGTGGAAACATGCTGATTCACCACCACCAAAGAAAGCAAAGGCAGTGCGTTCGGCCGGAAAGGTCATGGCCTCAGTTTTCTGGGATGCAAAAGGCATTCTGCTGATAGATTATCTTCCTATTGGCCAAACAATTATGGGACAATACTATGCAAACCTCCTAGACCAACTACAGGAAAAGATACGCGAAACAACGCCTGCTTTGGCAAGGAAAAAGGTCATCTTTCATCAGGACAATGCTCCGCCGCACACAAGTGTTATTGCCATGTCAAAACTTCATGAACTGAGGTACGAATTGTTGCCACAACCACCTTATTAACCTGATTTGGCACCATCAGACTTTCATCTATTCCCCAAGCTCAAAATTTTCCTCGGTGGACGGAGATTTTCTACAAGGGAAGAACTGACAGCCGAATTGGAGAGGTATTTTATAGGCCTGGAGGAATCTCATTTTCGAGATGGGATCAAGGCATTGGAACATCGCTGGACCAAATACATTAGTCTACAGGGAGACTATGTTGAAAAATAAAATCAGTTCCACCGAGGTAAGATACTTAATTCCGGTACATTCTGAGAACTACGTACACTTGCCTCAGAAGTCCAAGATGATGAAATAATGGACATTGAGGATTTTGTATGGGCGAGGGACGCGTGCCAATAGAGAAAAAAGTTAAAATGACTGACATTGTAAAAAGTTAACCATCAAGCGGTGTTGTGACATTTTTATATCATAAATTATGTCGTGGGGTCGAAAATATCATTTTGATATATCAGTAAAAATAATTTTATTATGTTACTATTACAATATGTGTCAGTTATCTTCTTATTGGCATGGTTTTCAACAAAAACGCAATAATATAAGTGAAAATAGAAAGACAAAATCACAAGATCAGAGCAGTTTAAACTCTACATTCTGAAACAAACTGAAACATAATTGAGGCACTGAGTTCGAAAACGGGACATGTCACTGAATAGTAGTTGTGAGATATATCACCAGACGAGTAGGCCGTGCGGTTAGAGGCGCGTAGCTGTGAGCTTGAATCCGTGAGATAGTGGGTTCGAACCTCACTGTTGGCAGCCCTGAAGATGGTTTTCCGTGGTCTCCCCATTTTCACACCAGGAGAATGCTGGGGCTGTACCTTAAATAAGGCCATGGCCGCTTCCTTCCCTCTCCTTGGCCTTTTCTATCCCATCGTTGCCATAAGAATTGTCTGTGTCGGTGGGACGTAAAACAAATTTTAATTTTGAGATATATCAATTTTTGTACATAATTCTGAGTAATAATATTCCTGCACCTTACAGTTAACCCTACATGATCATTAGGGAGATTAAAGTCATATACCAAAATGCGTAATCATATAAGAAAGCCACATACTAGGAAAGTGATAAAGAAAATACCTGACGTCCCGTTTATGATTTAAACAACACTCATTTTACCAAAAATAAACTGTAACTAAAAGATTCGTACCGTTTTAAGCAAAATGTGTTTTAATCATTTTTACATATTAATCTACATTCCTAGTAAGTGTATAAGCATAAGTAATATAACAAAACATGCATATCAAATTTGACGCTGTCATGGAAAGACAAGTTGATAACCGATCAGTATCTCTGCTTGTAACATGGAAGGGGTAATACAAAACAAGGTAGATTATTTAGGCAGACAACTATGTTCATATTAGATTTCACTCCTGATCACTGTCACAAACTTCGCTTTCGCACGGCACAACATTTCAACACTGTTTTTTTTGCTTTACGTCGCACCGACACAGATAGGTCTTATGGCGACGATGGGATAGTGAAGGGCTAGGAGTTGGAAGGAAGCGGCCGTGGCCTTAATTAGGGTACAGCCCCAGCATTTGCCTGGTGGGAAAATGGGAAACCACGGAAAACTATTTTCAGGGCTGCCGACAGCGGGATTCGAACCTACTATCTCCCGGATGCAAGCTCACAGCCGCGCGCCCCTAACCGCACGGCCAACTTGCCCGGTCAACACTGATTTACACAGGGAAAGAGTTACTGAACAAGTCCCAACCTAGCATCAACATATGCGGAATAATATAATGATAGGAACTAGAGTAATAACTCATATATCACCAAAATGATGACTAGTCCCGTTTTTTATCTCCATGCCTCAATTATTGTAGTAAAAAATGCTACAAACGAGAAATTTTCTGCATTAATGTGAAAGTATAGAACTATATACTGTACTTGCTGATTGGATATCATTCAGATTGATTTCACAGATGCCCGATAAACATTCCGAAATAGAATCACGGCTTCGTGGGGTCCCTTTTGGCAGACATTTACGGCCGTATACAGAGAAAACAGACGCGTACACAATGCGTCCACTTGGCGTGTGTGTTAACCATGAATTGCTGGAAAGTTACAGGGAATGACCAACAATGGAATGACAAACATAGGAAGTGGTGAGGGCATACGGTTTTACTGGTATCGAAAATTACCACGCAACAGATTTTGGGGATTAAGAAACTGTAATTCCTAATGATCTGCCTCTGAGATTGGTTGAATATGGAATATGCACAAAGCTTTAATTTACAAGTAATTACAAATGTAATACATCTTTATATTCTGTCACTGAATGCTGCACGAGAAGCTTTATATCACTTATCTCGGAAGGGCGTGCCCTCCAACCTTGAAAAGTTGTAAATCTCCCCCGTGAGACCAAGAATTTTGATCTGGACATGGGGATGAGTTCCATTTTAATTAATACGTTACGTCGACGGTAGATAAACCGAGGATAATTACATCCATTAGCCACTAATATGTATGTGTCAGTATTTATTACTAGGGGGAAGATATCTTCTTGAATAATCATGCCCTTTTGACAGTATATCCATCGCATCATTCCCCAAGGCAAGGTAATTTATTTTTTCATTTTGTTACTGTACTAGCTGTCTGATTGTAAGACTTAGTTCCTTCAAGAATGGTCTATAATTGGAGAATATCAGATCTACAATGTAGCAGTCCATTGCCATTGGTATAAAGTTGTCCTGTCAACGAAGAGCCAATTAAAAATATACCTGAACATAGAAAATATAACAGAAACAAGACAAGTCATACCATGCCTGCAGAAAACTGTACGCCTCAAAACGCCTATCGATGAATGTCAAACCAAGACACTGTAATGCAACAGTCAGACCGCCAGTCCTCTACACAGCAAAGAAGACCTCACTACGAGTCGTCGAAGTACAAGAAAGGAAGTTCTTGAGAAAGATGGTACGATCAACGATCCTATTGATTGGGAGGCGATGGTACAAACCAAACCGTGAACTCTAGTAGCACAAAGAAACCGTCACAGATGCCATCCGTAGGAAACGGCTGACTTTCTACGGATACCTGTATAGAATAGATTTCCACAGGCTGTCCTATAAGATCTTTAACCAGCAAGGGTAAAGCTACTGGGTCGCTGTGGATTCAGCAGGTAGAGAAGTATCTGGCAGAACTTAATATTAATCATACCATAATAATTAACAGAAACAACTCCCGTTCAGCTATCAAAACTAGACCCTTCCTAACATCCCTTACAGAAACCAACCACAATGAGGCGAGGAAATGGTCCAACGAACGCAAAATAGAGTTCAGCCAGAAAATGAAGTGTTACTGGGCCGACACATTAGGTCAAGGTACCAAGAAGAAGGCAGCATCCAAACCTACCATTAAGAACACGAGAAGCGGCAACCATCGTAAACAACAACAACACAGCTAAAGCACAAGTACCATGGTCCTCAGGCGGCCCAAGCGAACTAAAAAAATAATCGATAGCTATATTGTGGACATATAAATATAATAGATGATAACAGATAGACAGAACAGATATTAAGTACCATTGGGAGAAAAAGTCAACGAGAAGCTGGATACAAGAGGTTAAAGAAGATTTAGAAAGACATAAAATAAGAGCTATGGAAAGAGAGATTTTAAAAATGAAGTTTTAAGGATTCCAAGAAAGAATAAAAGGAAACCCAGTTCAAAGAGTTCTGGGGAGAGAAGAACAAAGCATAGTTCAAGGATGAAGGAATACTGAAAGGAATAGAAGAGGAATCATCAGGGAAGGATGAATTGAAACTGACATGTGGTCTCTAGCAGGCCTCAACGTGGAGGAGAAGAGTCACTGGACTTGTAATCTGACAAATTATCAGCCCGAAAGATTCACACACTGAGCATTTTTGCAATGGTTACTATGAATCTTTCTTGTTGTATTTATTATTAAATTAGAGCGGTTCGGATGTTGTTATACGTTGAACATTTGCGATCTTATAAGTTGATGATCAGTAGGCCTACAGGATACAAAAAAATCATTCAGAGCAGATAAAATTACCAAACTGCAGCGTCGACAACATTAAAATGCCAATAGTACTTCTCTTGCACGTTATATTGTCTCTCGTTTTTTCCGACCTTTCCAAGTCATCTCTTAGAATTCATCGATATTATATCATTATTTTAAAATATATTCGTTCATACACTGATGACGTACATTTGTACTTCCATTTCAGCTAATGTGATGCATACATTGATACAAAACTTTCCAGCGAAGTACGACACGAGCGTGAAATACTCTTGAAATTGGAGTTGGAGATAAGATCCAGAGTTCTCGGGTAATTGCTTCTTGAGTAATCTTGGGTTGTAAATTGGTCGTAAATAACGACCTCCGACTAAATGGTGCTGGTTAAACTATATCCGCATGTTGAACCGAATTTATAGATATCCGAGTTTATTATTATTATTATTATTATTATTATTATTATTATTATTATTATTATTATTATTATTATTATTATTATTATTATTATTATTATTATTATTGCCAGGGTTTCGTGGATCACAGAGAGGTGAAAGGTGTGGGCCTGAATGGGTCTAACTACAATATCAAAAAATAATTTAAAACTTTAAAATGAAGATTATTTCTTTTCAGAAAATCAAACTTAGCAACATTTTCCACTTAGTGAAAACAGCAAAGTTTCAGGTACAATGACAATTTCGATATAAGAATAGAAAGCTCCAGAATAGAGAATTTAACACATTTGGGCCTCAAGCCCTTAATTTCCAAATTGACAATGTCGCCAATGTAGTGTTTACATAGACAAGGAGAGAAATGTCCCAAGACAGAGCACCTTGCCCCAACCGATACAAATTTACAGCCTTCCAGAGGCACCCCTCCATGTTACAGCAATCTCTTACATAACAACAAAAGAGCTTTAAGTTTACATTACTCGGCCTCTCTAGGCCCAACCTACAAGTAACAATTTTGGTACATAGAGGTATCTACTACCCAAACTACTGGGCCTTCGTGGAAAGAACAGGTTAAATTACTGGTCCAAATTCAAAATGTATGGAGGCGCACACTAGCGCTTCTAGAAAACTCAGTTTAAAACCCTACTGGGGCTTGTGACCCGATGATCCAGAGGCTAATTCCAAGCTACTGAGGTGACTAGAAAGAAGGTTAATTAATGCTTTACAGAAAGAGAAACAGGTACACCTCGAGATAAATTGAAGGGGAAATCAAGAGGGTAACGCACTCTCTATCCCCGATTTACAGTTAAAGACTTTATGAAGTTTTACATTCGCAAGGAGAAGTTTACATTTTTAGGAAACCGGTGGTTACATAATTAAATATTAGTACCTACCACCCCGGATAATTTTCCGGAGACAGCTACAGAAATAGAAAACTGGTGGTCATTACCTGGGCTGATGTACTGCCTGCTGAAGGATGAGGCACCCCGCCTCCTGACTTAACACACACACTCAGTAATTCTACGATCACTAAGACCCAGTAGCTTGAAAAAGCCGAAGCTTATATACCCGAGGGGATGGTTCGAGAAGGTTCGGGACTAAATCCGGACGCACCCTCTCACTTTTATTGACCGAGTGAAAATATACAAGAAGCCTATGATAGGCTGAATAATAAATACAAACATGTCTAATTGGCCAGATTCAAAAGCTGGCGGGATGAGAAGGAAATGTTGCAAACCTTGAAATAACTAAATTAATGAACATTGATTTAGTTATGAAAACCTAGAAACACAAAACTTCTTTAAATCACAAATTCTTCCACCTTGCACCAGAGTGCATTACCTGAGTTTTTTGTAAAGACATCTATGGAGAAACGTTCAGACTACTTGCTGTACACCAAAACAAAACAAAACAAATAAATCCAGTCAGTTTAGGAAACTTTAAAATAACACAATACTCTGTTATTTATGAGCGACATTTTCTGATTAATGATCAACTTCATGCAGTAGATGTTTCAAGTTTGTTTGCTAGTTAGAGTTCCTTAAGGCACTTCTTTTAAATGGGCGGGGTTGGGGGTGTTCTTCCAGGTACAATCATAGATCCCTTTTAGGATCATTCCTACAGGGTCGAACTCTGAATCCCATGCTCGCAGGTTCAAATCCTGCAGAAGTTGTTGGAACGTTCAAAAGCGGAAGAAACGCCCGTTCGACATTCAGTATCGTATAATGGCGGTTTGCAAAACATTTCCGGTGTTTACTCTATGAAAGTAGCCTAACGTCGCCAAAATAGTACTTCTCTGTCATCTGGTAGTGGAAAATCGAACGCCGAAACCGACACACAGGCAGTCCAAAAGGCGTAAGATCAAAGTGTCTGCGTCGGTAACTAAGTCCACCTCAGTTTTTTATAAGGACAACTATGGAGAAAAGTTCAGACTACTTACTGTACACCAAAACAAAACAAATAAATCCAGTCAGTTTAGGAAACTCTAAAATAACACAATACTCTGTTATTTATCAGTGACATCTTCTGATTAATGTCCCAACTTCATGCCCTAGCTCGATAGCTGCTGTCGCTTAAGTGCGGCCAGTATCCAGTAATCGGGAGATAGTGGGTTCGAGCCCCACTGTCGGCAGCCCTGAAAATGGTTTTCCGTGGTCTCCCATTTTCACACCAGGCAAATGCCGGGGATGTACCTTCATTAAGTCCACGGCCTCTTCCTTCCACTTCCTAGGCATTTCCTACCCCATCGTCGCCATAAGACATATCTATGTCGGTGCGACGTAAAGCAAATAGCAGAAAAGAAAAAATATTATTATTATTACTATTATTATTCGCCTTACATACGCGAGGTGCCAGAATTTTGTCCTGCAAGATTTTCTTACGTGGAACTAAATCTACTGATACGAGGCTGGATTAGTACCTTTAAGTACCACAGGACTGAGTTGGGATGAAACCCGTCAACTTGGGCTCTATTTCACAAACGTCCAATTATCTCCTCAAACGTCAGTTCAATCTAGTATATGACAAAAGTTATACAAAATTCAATTTTCGATGTTTTATGTCCCATAGATTTTTACCGTATGAGCTATGATGATGGAGATATTAAGGAACTTACATTATTATTGCTATGTGGGGATATTCAATGGCCCTCGAGGGATGGATAGTGCAGTTAATTATTCTAAAAGAATTGACCAGAAAGTGCAGATATTTTCTTAATAATTGAAGTATACCACACCGTTCCTCATAAGAAAAATGGCCCCATGGGAATTTCGATGAACCTACTTTTTACATCACTTACTATTTTCAGACGACTAAGTTATAGTGACCCAAATACTTGAAGTAAGATGAAGAAGTTCAGGAATACAAAATTAGCTGCTGATTGTGAATTACGGTAAAGCGGAATCTCTCTCTTTTGGGAGAAAAGCTGACAGAATATTACAGATCAGTAATGAGGAAATTAAAACAGTCGGTAAATTCAAATATTTGGGGTCAGTAATTGAGTCTAATGGCACAAGTACATCTGAAATTGAGAGCAGAGTAAGTTAGGGTGGGAGAACAATGAGAATGTACATTTAGTAGAAACGTTTAAAACAAAATGAAGAGCCTCATCTACAATTCTGGTGTGCAGAGTATTTTTTTTATGGAGCAAAACACGGACAGCAAACAGACAAGATGCTAAAAAAAAATTATTAGCCTCAGAGATGGACTTCTGAAGGAGAGTGACTAGAAAGTCCAGGTTGGATAAACTAAGGGACCCTAAAATCAGAAAGAAAGGAAATCTTGAAGTAGGGAAGAATATGTTCGACGTAATGGAAGGAAAAAAGAGTTTAAACTCATAAAAATGATGATTGATAGAATACCCAAGATGATGCGAAATTGGAAATCTGACTGCTGTAGGAAATGGTTTAAACCTAGCGAAAATGAGCTGGATCGTGATCGAAATACTACGGATAGAAGAGGCTGAAGTGAGGAAGACGCAGGGGATAAAGAATTTCCTCCTTTCGGATGGGGTTCGTGGAATACACGCACGAATTACCCTGCCTCTCGTAAGATATGATCAAAAGGGGATTTCATGGGAAATTGGGAGCGTGGGTAGGTGACCATGGGTTGGTCTCCTAGTTGAGTCTGCTATTGCTTCCAGTTACTTGTGTCAGTCTCCTTATTGTCATGCGGCCTCCATTAGTCAACTCTTTTCCTCTTCCGAGCCCGACGGTATTATTTTTGCGAGCCCTGGAATGTCTTTCATTTCCTTGCTCTTCATGGCCCTTTCCTTTTTCTCCGATACCTTTATTCATCGAAGGATCGAAATTTCCCTTTGATTAGTGTTAAAATAAGATGATTCCTCTGACAACAATAGTCACTGCGACAAGATAGACAATTGTGGACTGAGTGAGATGGCTGCCTAGTTCGGGCCGCGTAGCTGTGAGTTTAGATTCGGGAGACTGTGGGCTTGAGTTTCACTGTCGGCAACCCTGAAGATGGTTTTGCGTGTTGTATCATTTTCGCGCCGGCCAAATTCTGGGGCTCTACCTGAAACAAAACCCTGGTCACTTCCTTTCCAGTCCTTGCCCTGCCCCATCATATTGTCGCCATAAGACCTATCTGAGTCGGTGCGATGCAAATGCAGTGGAAGACAATTGTGGAGGAGTGAAGTATATAGACCTAAAATTTGTAAGAAAACTAGCGTATAGTAGAAAATTCCTAAGAAAATAAAGAATATCTCACTGCACATTCTGACACAGTGCAAGGCCTGGAGTACTTCAGTAGAATACTTGTAGCTGGCGATTTAATTTTGTCTTGACCAGTCACTTCGTTGCAGTGCACCATTTGGTTTTCAATCAGTCCATAAATATTAAGTGTGCGCGCTAATTCCCCTTTGAATGCCCTCTACAGCCCTGATATTGCTCTAAGAAAATTATAGCTATCCCCTGGGAGAGAAAATTGTCCTAAGTGGCCGTGAATTGGAGTGGGTTGGGGATAAGATCTAGAGCACGCTGTAATGGCTTCTTGAGTATTCTACTAATATTTATCTTGGAAGGAAAATATTTACATATTGAATATTACTGTCGAGCTTTATTTTACGCAATGACCATCATTGGGAAGAGTGACTAAATGGGCAATTGTCCTGAGATATATCTCTGTTATTTGTGTAGCTGCTCTTTTCCGTTTTATGTCGTCGGCTGATATACCTGGCGTTGTCCAAAATTAAATACACGCAATTCGTTTACAATTTGACTCAGATAAACGTGTGGAGATGTAAATACTGCGAGTGGACATTTCAAATAGTGGGCTGTGTGCATATTTACAGATTTAATATACATATTTATATGTGGCGGTTGTGGGAGTGCGGTGGGGGTCTTCTTGTCCAACTCCTTGGCTGAATGGTCAGCGTTTGAGCCTCCGATGAAGAGGGTTCTGGGTTCGATTCCGGCCGGAGCGGAGATTTTAATCGTGTTCGGTTAATTTCTGACTCGAGGACTGACTGTTTGTGTATGTCCCAACACACTCTTTTTCATACTCACACAATACAGCACACTACTAACCGCCACAAAAACAGTAATAGTGAATACATCCCTCCACCTTCTGTTGGCGTCAGAAAGGGCATCCGGCCGTAAATCAGGGCCAGATCCACAAGTGAAACACAGTTCACATCAGCAACCCCACTACAGTCTGGGACAAACGGTAGTAGAAGAGGAAGATTATTATTATTATTATTATTATTATTATTATTATTATTATTATTATTATTATTATTATTATTATTATTATTCTTTCGAATGGGCCACCAGAGGACCACGTGCCAATTTCAATTCCTTCTTCTTTGTTCTTTCCTTTTCTTCCAGTACACTTTCATCTGTTCACTATGTTTCTTCTTTGTGTCTTCAGACCACTTTGAACCAGTCTTTTTTACTTTCCTACCTTGGAATCCTTCTATTTTCAATACTTTTTCCAACAGCCTTCTCTATTATTTATTTCTTCTGTTATTATATTGTTTTTTTCTAAATCATTTCTTACTTCATTGACCCAGCTTGTCGTTGATTTCTTACCCCACAAATATCTGAAAATCTTACTGGTTAATCTACTATCTTGCATTCGATATAAATGTCCAAAAAACATAAGTCTCCTTTTCCTCATTACATCTGATATATTTTCTATTTTTTGATATATTTCAGCATTACTTCGTAATTTCCAACCTTCTGCTGTGTTTTGTGGGCCTAATATTTTCCTCATGATTCGCCTTTCTAGTATTTCTAGTTTATCTAAATTATAGTTTAATGCCAGACATTCGCTTGCATATAGGCATTCTGGCTTCACTACTGTGTTGTAATGCCTTATTTTTGCATTTTTGGATAGGCATCTTTTATTGTATATATCTTTGCTGACACCATAAGCTCTCTCCATTTTATGTACCCTCTCCTCTACTGCAGATTTTTCTAAACCATTTTCTTGGATTATTTCCCCTAGATATTTGAATTTTTTTACCCTCTCTATTTGGCCAATATCTGTTTTCAGAAATTTTGGTGCATCCCAAATATTTGTTAAAAATCTTGTTTTTTTCTGCAGAAATTCTTAAGCCAGTTCTGCTGGCGATTCTTTCCAAGACATTTACTTGGGTTATAGCAGATGTCACATTTTCAGAAAGTATTGCAAAGTCATCTGCAAATGCAAGACAATTTATTTCAATCCTTTTGTTTCCTCTTCCTAACCTTATCGGTGAAATGTTGAGTTCAATAAGTTTTTCGTTCCAAATTCTCACTATTTTCTCTAGGACACAATTAAAAAGAATTGGTGATAGTCCGTCGCCTTGTCGTACACCAGTTTTTATTTTGAAAGGCTGTGATATCTCTCCCAGAAATTTCACTTTAGAGACTGTGTCTGTAAGTGTTTCACGGATTAGATTTGCCAGTTTAGACTTTATGCCAAATTCTCGAATTATTTTATATATAGTTTCTCTGTCAACAGAATCAAAAGCCTTTTTGAAATCTACAAACATGACTACAATGTCCTTTGAATTAAGTAACCTGTGGCGAATTATTGACTTAAGATTAAATATTTGTTCTGAGCATGATCTTCCTTTCCTGAAACCACCTTGATATTCACCTAAATGATTGTCTAGTGTTGTTTCTACTCTGCTTAATAAAATCTTGGAAAATATTTTATATGCCACTGGTAATAAAGATATTCCTATGTAGTTATTAACATCCTGTTTATTACGTTTTTTTGGAGTGGATGTATCAAGGCTACTTTCCATTCCTTAGGAATTTTTTCAGTTTCCCAGATTTCTTCAAAGAGTAATTGTAGCTCATTTGCTATATTTGGCAAGGACCACTTCAAAAGTTCCGTTGTAATAGAATCTTCTCCGCTAGCTTTGTTGTTTTTGAGGGTTTTAATTACTTCTTCAATTTGTTTTATAGTTGGTGGTATGTCTTCTTCCAAATTTTCATCAATATCTTGAAATTCTAATTTATGACTTGGTTCAGGACAGTTCAAAAGTTGATCAAAATATCTTGCTAATATCTCACAATTTTCAGTATTGCTTAGTCCAATTCTGCCGTTTTCATCCTTGAAACTAACATTTGTAGTTTGGTACCCCTTTAATTCATTCTTAAAAGTCTGATAAAAGTCACGGGTGTTATTTTTTATAAAGTTTTTGTCCATTTCTATAAGTTTCTCCTTTTGAAAGGCTCGTTTAGTACTTCTGATTATCCTTGCTGTTTCCTTCCTTTGTTGTTTAAACTGATCAAAATCTTCAATTTTCTTTGAGCATTTCCATTTTTTCCATGTTTTAGCCCTCTCTGCTAAAGCTTCTTCACATATTTCATTCCACCATATTTTCCTTTTATTTTTTATTGGCCCAAATGTTTTCTGTGATGCATAATTAATTGCTTTGGATATTTCTTGCCAGTTGCCTTGTTTAGTCACTTTAATTTCGTCCTGGTAGTTTTTAATTGATTCTTTTGTTATAGTAAGTCTGTCTACATTATATTTTATTAACCTCTGTGGCTTTCTTTGTTCTTTATTAGGTAGGAGTTTGGCTTTAATTTTAGAGAGATAATGGTCAGAATCAAATTCACCATTCCTTACTACTTTCACATTCATAATTTCTTTTGTACTTTTTTTGAAACAGCCACATGATCTAACTGAAATTCTCCTAACATTGGGTTTGGAGATATCCATGTTTTAGCTTTTCTGGGGAGTTTTCTAAAGAAGGTTGACATTAGTTTCAGGTGATAGCTTTGACACAAACTGATTAGCCTAATACCATTTGTATTTGTTCTTCTGTGGGCTGGGTAATGTCCTACTACATTTCTAAATTTATTTTCTCTACCTATTTGTGCATTGAAATCACCTAATAGTAATATGGTGTTCATTTTCGGAATTTTGGATATTTCATTTTCCAAACGAACCCAGAATTCCTCTGTTTTTTGAGGGTTTTCCCTATTGTCTTCATTTATTGGTGCATGGCAATTAACAAGTGTGTACGTTTTGTTTTTGCATTTAATTGATAGGAGAGATATTCTTTCCGAGTTGGATTTAAATTCTGTTATATTTCCTATTATACTTTTATGAATGTAGAAAACTGTACCAAGTAGTGGCATCCCCTTCATAATTTTGATTGCTGGTTTGCCTTTAAAGATCCTGTAGTTACAAGTGTCTATTACATTTTCATCTAGGAATCTAGTTTCTTGAACTGCCAAAATTTGAATTTTGTTTTTCTCTAGAAGTATTTCTAGTTCTTTTTGTTTACCAGTCTTGAGTAGAGAATTTACATTTAAAGTGCCAAAAAAGAATTCCTTTTTGAATTTTATTTTAGAAGGATTCCAAGGTTGCTCCGACTCAACCTTCTGATTGCAGTTGTTGGGACTCCCCAGAACCTTTAGTCCCAATGCATTGCGTGGCGCAATGGTGGATTTCTCGTTCGAGTTACCACCTGGGGTAGTGCCTTCATTCGGCGGACTTTCCATACTGCAATTGAAATTGTATAAAATACAAAGTGAGGAATTAGATTCCAGGATAAGATCGGATTGTTAGTCCGAAATTTGATTTTTGTTCGTGGTTCACTCCACTAGGCTCTTCCGCTCTCTCCACCGTTCGGAACTAAAGCAGAGTTCCTCTTCCGCCTTCAAGACCGTTGGCCAGGTTTCACCTGTAACCCTAGGCAGGGGCCCTTACTGGGTGCTACCACCCGGAGCCAGATGGACCCAGGTTTTTTTAACGAGGTTGTTACTCCTCCCCCTCCTCACTTCCCCGTCTCTTGATAGACAAGGCCCCGGGCTTGGGACCGGTAATAGCGGAGTTATTATTATTATTATTATTATTATTATTATTATTATTATTATTATTATTATTATTATTTCTTGGTACAGTTTCTTGCTGTTGAAATGCGGGAGCGTAGTTTATGCTGACTTAGGAGCTGAGTTTTTTCTGACTCTAAGCGATGAAAGGAATAATTTGACAATGATTTATATGTTGGTCATGAACGATAAAGTGATTAATGAGACAGTCATTTATATGTTGGTAGGAAATTCGACTCCTAATTACGAGTTTGTATATTAGCACCATTTCCTCGTCTGTTCAGTTTCCTACCTATCCTTTATTCGAAAATGTGATAATTTCGGTTCGAAAACGAGCTATGCCCCATTTGACAGAAACGAAACTTGTGGATGTGTTACTTTGGTATTTTGATTATTCTCTTCTTGAGACAGGCTTTTACATCCTAGTAAGTTTACTTAAAAGGGACAGTTGCGAAGTTGTCGACGAGAATGTCGACGAAACCCACACCATAGAACGGTGACGGACAACAAATGCTGAACATTACGTTTCGCAGCCGCCCGTAACCCTGGAACAAGGGCTAAATATCTGGAGAGCACTTACAAATTGCTCGGTTCACAGCCGAGCCTCCCTCTAGTAACAATCTAGTACCTGGTTGTTAAGCATTACGTCAGGAGTGGTGAGACGCTCTGCATCAGTGTTTCCCCCACCCCTATGTGTGGGGGACACAAACACCCATGGTATCCCCGGTCTGTCGTAAGAGGCGACTGAAAGGGGTAACCAAGGGATTATGGCATTAGAAGTACCAGAGAAACAGCGTGGGTTTACGTTTCCTGTGATTGGCAGCACTGTGTGTGAAATTCCACGGGTTTAGCCGGCGTTCGTGATAAGTACCACTATGTAATGAATACCATGGGTCTGCGTTGCTTGTGAGTAGTACCACCATGCGAGAAAAACCATGAGTCTACGGTACCTGTGATTAGTACCACTTTAGGAGGAGCACCATGGTTCTGCTTTACCAGTGATTAGCACCATTATGAGGGGCCCGTGACCTGGATTTTGGACCCCTTTAGATCGTCCCAGTAATTAAGGCATTGTGAATTGGATCCACTGGTTGGTTTTGTTTCACGATCATTCTTTAAACAACATTCGTTTTAGATTCTAGTCACTTGGTACAGTTTAAAGTCTTAATTTTCCTTTCGTTCACATTGTACCGTTAGGGGCCGATGACCTACCTGTTAGGCTCCTTTAAACAACAGACATAATAATAATAATAATAATAATAATAATAATAATAATAATAATAATAATAATAATAATAATAATCAACATCACCGGGCGAGTTGGCCGTGCGCGTAGAGGCGTGCGGCTGTGAGCTTGCATCCGGGAGATAGTAGGTTCGAATCCTACTATCGGCAGCCCTGAAAATGGTTTTCCGTGGTTTCCCATTTTCACACCAGGCAAATGCTAGGGCTTTACCTTAATTAAGGCCACGGCCGCTTCCTTCCAACTCCTAGGCCTTTCCTATCCCATCGTCGCCATAAGACCTATCTGTGTCGGTGCGACGTAAAGCCCCTAGCAAAAAAATAATCAACATCATTATCATCATCAGTGCTTCTCAATCGCCGGGCCGTGACCCACTAAGGGACCCTGGCATCAATTATCGATTATGCCGGGCAGCGAGATATTTTAGAATTTGTTTAATTTTCTAAGTATTTGACATAAATATGTCGTAGAGCTGGGGGTCATTCGAAAATTTGTATAACGAAATAGTGTCATGTGGCAAAATATGTGATGCAATGTTGTCACGTGCCGGGTCACCTTAATTTTAATATAAATACTCGCTCTTTTCCGTCTCCATAAACCACACATTTTAGGTGGGAGCCTTCAAACATGGATTCAAGACAATGTTTGATAATTAATATTAATTAGTAATGAGACTAGATACTCCCAGAAACTAAGGATCATTAATGAGAATTTGTGAAAGTACCAATTAAGATAACTATTTATTAGGATGATAAACGTGACGGCGGATTTACGAAAACTTAACGGAAACAAAATACAAATTGAATGAAATAAAATTTAATAAAATGAACTGTTACGCGGAGACTTGCTGTAATTTATGCCATTAGCTCACCATTTGTAGATTCTGGTATCTGGACACTTTCGATGTAGGAGCTGTTGTTTGATGGTCTTCTCGTATTGCCGTTGTCATTTCTCGTAGTAAGTACCAGTCCTATTTCTGATTCGTGCATTGCCCACTAATTGGACAACGTTTTCTCTGACATAGACACTTCCTATAATACTCATTACATAATGTGGTAACGAGCCCTAATTTCAGTATCAAAACCACCTTGGGTTACGTTCATGGAGAGAATACAGAAATATAGCGTAACTGAAGATACAACAAAATTATCTCCTATGTCAGACAAGTCAAAACCGGTCTCTCGCTAACTTTATCTCTCGTCATTAAGTTAGCCAGTTCTCAATGAGGGTAACTTTCAGTAGTGCTCTACTCAGATGTGAAGTGAACTTGTAAACTAAACGGAGCACTCCTCTTGTTATCTGCCCTGTCTTCTCTCGTATAATAAGAACGATGGAAAAGACCCTCTTCCTCTATCATCATGACTAGAGCCCGGAATTTTAAGCATTTACTTTGGCTAAAATAGGAAGGCAAATAAGCACTTAAAATTTAGGAAATAGACAGTAAAACAATTAAAGTAGGCATATATAATGATAAAAATGGGCACTAAAATAATAAAAATGGCTTAATGTAAGTCACGTAATGCACATCTGCATCCCATTTTACTACCTAATTTTACCTCCCCCTGTGAGTGGGGGTGACAGGATAACATCAACGGTATCCCCTGCCAGTCGTAAGAGGCGACTAAAAAGGGGGAACAGGGGCTCTCATCTTGGGAGTATGGGTTAGCGACCACGGTTCCCCCAGCTGAATCTGACGTTACTTCCACTTACTTGTGTCAGACTTCTCTCTCTTACCTTTCATACCCGAATTCACTTGGTCAACTCTTGTTCTTTTCCGATCCCGACGGTATTAGGTTTTCAGATCTTAGGGAGTTTATTATATTCACGCCGTTCGTGGCCTTTTCCTTTCTTTTGACGCTAACTTCATTTTTTGAAGTGTGAGACCTCTTCCATTTTCTTTCTGATTAGTGCTCATAGAGGATGGTTACCAAGTTGTTCTTCCTCTTAAGACAATAATCAGCACCACCACCACCACCACTTAATCTTACGCAGCAGGAACGAGGCCTGGCACCCTCTGGACCATTTGGCTTGCGGAGTGAGTTTTCAGCAGGGATTTGTGTGATATTAAAATGCCGTTTTTGTAAATGTATTATTATTACGTTAAAATTAAATTGTCTTCTTCATTATTAACAGTGCTGTGGAATAATATTTTTTTTTCCATTGTCTAATTTTAATACATAAATGACTGCAGAAAATATCCACAACAACTCAAAAGAGGCAAGAAAATGCACTGAACTACCAGATCGGTACCGGAAGCTAAAGTAGGCAAAAAGAGGCAAAATAAAAATTGATTCTTCCGGTCACAAAAGTACGGAAATAGGTTTGTGTCTATTTGACACTTCGATATAAACACCCAAATAAAAAGGCATTTTGCCTAACTTCCGGGCCCTAATCATGACCATCAGACGCTCCGATGTTAAGATGTTACGATGTTCTGATATTAAGACCCTCTCGAGCTCTTGTCGTTGAAGTATGTCAGTTCAAATTCTCCCTCCATCTCCCACATCACATAGTCAGTCAGATCTCATGTTCTATGCCTTCTTCTTTCCATCGCTCTATATCCATCATCTTGTTTCGTATCGTTCATTCACATAGGTTGGATGTTCGCGGGCTTCGTAAGCGTCAGTAAGCCAGCTTCAAAAACTGGGAGTGGACAAATTCTAACTGCCTCGCTCGAAAGTAGACGCGTGGTAAAGGGCTAAAATTAGCATGGTGTGTCCGGTCAAGTCATCTCGGGCTACTGGAAATTACTGAAAGATATTAATACGGGTGATGTTGTAATACCTTACTCAAGACTTAACTCGTTCAGATTTCGTTATTGCCGTGATACAAAGAAATGAGACGATAATAGATAACTAGAACCCTAAAACCCTGTTTATACGCATAATAATCTAGAATGTCCTACCATAAATTAAATACACTGACTGACAGAGCAAATGCAACACCAAGAAGGAGTGGTCAGAACTTTATGCCAATTGCAGGGTAGACTGACGTCACTGAGGTATGCTCATGATGTGAAATGCGCCGCTGTGCTGCGCACGTAGCGAACGATAAATGGGACACGGCGTTGGCGAATGGCCCACTTCGTACCGTGATTTCTCAGCCGACAGTCATTGTAGAACGTGTTGTCGTGTGCCACAGGACACGTGTATAGCTAAGAATGCCAGGCCGCCGTCAACGGAGGCATTTCCAGCAGACAGACGACTTTACGAGGGGTATGGTGATCGGGCTGTGAAGGGCAGGTTGGTCGCTTCGTCAAATCGCAGCCGATACCCATAGGGATGTGTCCACGGTGCAGCGCCTGTGGCGAAGATGGTTGGCGCAGGGACATGTGGCACGTGCGAGGGGTCCAGGCGCAGCCCGAGTGACGTCAGCACGCGAGGATCGGCGCATCCGCCGCCAAGCGGTGGCAGCCCCGCACGCCACGTCAACCGCCATTCTTCAGCATGTGCAAGACACCCTGGCTGTTCCAATATCGACCAGAACAATTTCCCGTCGATTGGTTGAAGGAGGCCTGCACTCCCGGCGTCCGCTCAGAAGACTACCATTGACTCCACAGCATAGACGTGCACGCCTGGCATGGTGCCGGGCTAGAGCGACTTGGATGAGGGAATGGTGGAACGTCGTGTTCTCCGATGAGTCACGCTTCTGTTCTGTCAGTGATAGTCACCGCAGACGAGTGTGGCGTCGGCGTGGAGAAAGGTCAAATCCGGCAGTAACTGTGGAGCGCCCTACCGCTAGACAACCTAGACAACGCGGCATCATGGTTTGGGGCGCTATTGCGTATGATTCCACGTCACCTCTAGTGCGTATTCAAGGCACGTTAAATGCCCACCGCTACGTGCAGCATGTGCTGCGGCCGGTGGCACTCCCGTACCTTCAGGGGCTGCCCAATGCTCTGTTTCAGCAGGATAATGCCCGCCCACACACTGCTCGCATCTCCTAACAGGCTCTACGAGGTGTACAGATGCTTCCGTGGCCAGCGTACTCTCCGGATCTCTCACCAATCGAACACGCACGTGTGGGATCTCATTGGACGCCGTTTGCAAACTCTGCCTCAGCCTCGTACGGACGACCAACTGTGGCAAATGGTTGACAGAGAATGGAGAACCATCCCTCAGGACACCATCCGCACTCTTATTGACTCTGTACCTCGACGTGTTTCTGCGTGCATCGCCGCTCGCGGTGGTCCTACATCCTACTGAGTCGATGCCGTGCGCATTGTGTAACCTGCATATCGGTTTGAAATAAACATCAATTATTCATCCGTGCCGTCTCTGTTTTTTCCCCAACTTTCATCCCTTTCGAACCACTCCTCCTTGGTGTTGCATTGTCACTGTCAGTCAGTGTATATACATCTCTCCAATTAATTACATTGTTTGATAATTTTATGTACATGGTGTGATGTTCAAAGCATCACAATGTTACCTAGCTACAGTACCTTGGGAACTGCACAGGCCATTGATCTGTATAAAGATAGCTGCACAGACCGTGATCTGTATGTCGTGGCCATCCATCAATACTTCACATCACATCCTGCACGTTTGCTGGTCAGATGACTAAATATTCTATGGTAATTATGGTTAGAATTGAGAGATTCATGTGTATAAAATTATCTGCATTGCATATAAAACATTTGGCATAAATGTTTCGCCGATAACATCCTTCAGCTGCTCCTTCTACTCTGCTGACTCTGTGGTGAAGTACAGTGTATAGTAATGTTTCGCAGTAACATTCCCTTTTCAAACTAAAATAATTAACATTATTTTAATAATCCAGTTATCAGCATTATACATTTGATAACATTTTGGTGGTCAGAACATGCAAATGAGAATTGCCATGAATTAATAATGCTGCCTTGAAGAAAGTATAACATGCTAGTAAATTTCATTTTATCCAGCGATCGTTAATTATTTTTTTGTCAATATGCCACATCGTATTCGCAGTGTTCATTTTAAGATCACGCAGTACTTCATTATTAATACTTACATTAGTTAAATGTATGATAATTAAAAAACTGAAAACGCTTTTACGAGTAAAGTTGTCTTATAGAGAAAGGATTTACCGGCTGCGGCTCTCCCGTGGTGTAGGGGTAGCGTGCCTGCCTCTTACCCGGAGGCCCCGGGTTCGATTCCCGGCCAGGTCAGGGATTTTTACCTGGATCTGAGGGCTGGTACGTGGTCCACTCAGCCTACGTGATTAGAATTGAGGAGCTATCTGATGGGGAGTTGCGGCCCCGGTCTAGAAAGCCAAGAATAACGATCGAGGGGATTCGTCCTGTTGACGCCACGACACCTCGTAATCTTCAGGTCTTCGGGCTGAACAGCGGTCGCTTGGTAGGCCAAGGCCCTTCAAGGGCTGTAGTGCCATGGGGTTTGGTTTTGGTCTCTCGAAGGTTGAGAATCTGCACTACATAAATCTGTACTCCTATGTGCAAATATTTTATGTGACCTTGAGGAGAGTATTATTGTTTACACGAGTCTGTGTGTGTGTTTGTTACACAGAGGTACGTTAATCGAAAATTCTTAAAGAAGCGATTCCTTTTTCTATTCCTGAAAGTTTGTCTTTATTTCCGTTTTGTCTGTTCTGTTTTCATGTTATTCGAGTGAACTTCCGTTGTGTACTATCTTCGATTTACGTTAGTTGTTTATGTAAAAAGCAAAGGGCAGGGGGAAGGTGGAAAGTTCGATACTTTACAGTGAAACAGGTTCATATTATGTTATTTCTGTTACCGCATTAGGCGTTCTTTGCGACTTGAGAATGAACGAATTTCAGACTGACACAAACCAATAGCCATATAGTAAGAGTTTCTTGTGTACACATGTCACTTTCGAGTTTCCAGTCATTATATTAGTATTGAAAGTAGTCTGTTCGAAAGTTCGTTGTATACATTATAGGTCGCCTCACCCCAGTTTCCGATAGCTGGATCAGGAGCTACGGGGCAGTTTGAAGCGTAATACATTACTAGAGCTCGGAATTTAGGCAAAACGTTTTTTTTATCTGACTGGATATATATTGAAGAATGAGATAGAGATAAATGTGTTTTCTTGAATTTAGGAAGTGTAGAGACAATTTTTATTTTGCCTTTTTTTTTTGCCTATTTTGGCTCCCGTTGCCTATTTTAAGATTCAAAGCCCTTTTTGCCTTTTATATTGTTATGCAATTTTTTCTGCGATTTACACATATGAAAAAGCGCATAATGAATTTCCGTACATCGGAGACAAAAAAAGGTTGCACAAATTAAATTACATATTGCCGTCACAAATATATATGTATAATATTGTTCCCTGTAAATCGCTTATTTGTTTTCAGGCATTCGAAAGATTATTTTCTCAACCCATTCATTTAACCTCTGTAAATAACAGAAACTTCATTAGTGAAAGGAATGCGCAAGCATAATGAATACCAGGAAAGGGAGAGGATGAGGGAAGTACGTCTCTTCTCCTTCCTCACACCCCTTTTGCTGTGACAATGCGTAATTACCTGGTGTTCCCGATTTCGAAGTGATAAGATAATGTAGAGTAAGGGAGGAAATCACTTCTGTCTAACAGGTCAAACATAAAAGAAGCTGTTAGTCCACTGTTGAACTTGTTAAAGGCAACTCGGGTGTTCGTGCTGACTTATTTATCATGCCGAAATTTTCATCGTTGCGTGGTAAATTACAAAGCTATGTTCGCGAATTCGGTTCGGACACACTTTCTACTGATGGAGCTATACTCGTTTGCAAAATCTGTGAAAAATCTATTAATTACGAAAAAAAGTACTTTATAACTCAACATTTCGCAACAACGAAATATTGTTAAATATTGTTGGCCCCAAGATCAATTTAATATCAGCAGCAGTTAAAACATCCAGCAGGCAATCTCATTTTCCCCGGGACCTATGTAAAGTTTTTTTGGACTCAGGAATTCCGTTCTGGAAACTGGAAAATCAATCCCTCAGGACGTTTCTGCAGAAGTACACTAAAGAAGAAGTTCCGTGAGAATCCACATTAAGAAGAACGTATTTGAATATCTCCTTTGAAGAGACCCTGCAGAGGATTCGAAGCAGAGTTGCAGAAAAGAAGATCTGGATCTCCGTTGATGAAACTACGGATGCAATGGGACGTTACATGGCCAACGTCATCATTGGAACTATGGAAGCAAAGTAAACTGACCTATCATCAGTATTTCTTTTGACGACAGAAGAGATGGATAGAGCAAATGGTTCCACAGTGGCACAGTTGTTCACAAATTCATTAATGTTAATCAGCTATAGCCTTGAAAGGTCTCTTTCCTAAAATGCTCCACCTCACATGTCTAGCCCATGGACTGCACAGAATTGCTGAAGTGATAAGAAGTTTGTATCCTCACGTGGATAAGTCAGTTTCGAATACCAAGAAAATCTTCCTAAAATCATCCTTCCGAGTCCGGGTTTTCAAGGACGTGGCACCAGTGCTCCCTTTACCTCCAAAAACCAGTTCTCACCAGATGGGGAACCTGGATCTTAGCAGTCATATATTACAGCAACAATTTGGACAAGATACGTGAGGTACTTCATGCCGTATCAGTAGACGAAGTTGCTTCAGTTCGCGAGATAAAAAAGTTGTTGGACCATGAAGAGCTCAGCAATGATCTGGCATTTATAACAGCACATTATAGTGTGATACCGGAAGCAATCTTGAAGTTGGAGAAAAGAGATGATTCGCTGGTACCAACTATGGCGATCTTCGAAGATGCAGTAAATCAACTGCTGCAAGCACCAGGAGAAAAAGGAAAGTGGAAAGTGTAAACGTGTTCTGAGTGCTAATGTGGACATTGAAAAAATGAAGAACATTCGTGATGTTCTGAAAGGTGAACATTCTGTTTTAACTGGCATTTGTCCTTCCGAAATAGCTTGTTTCAAATGTGCGCCAATTAATTCAGTGGAAGTAGAACGTTCCTTTTCCATGATGAAAAACATTCTTTCTGACAAGCGTCTGTCTATGACAGTTGATGCTTTGATAAAGCTCCTTTTTGTTACTTGTAACCAAGGAAATTAAGAGTAAGTACGCTAATTATGTGATAAATTGATAATAAATAAATGAATAAGTATTTAAAATGCATATTTTCATTAATAATGAGCGAGATTCCTCTTAGCTTTCACTCCTAATGAATGCCTATTTTAATTACAGTACTGCCTATTTTCAGTATTTCAAGTGCCTTTTTGTCTGCCTATTTTAACCAAAAATAAATGCCGAACATCCGGGCTCTATAACATTACACATAATGTCCTGGAACCATTATCGTTCTAAGCTGATGGTTTCGTCGAGGTTCTCCTCGATAACCCTGCAATTCTCCCTTGTTAACCGATTCTCACCATTGTATACGTCATGAAAGCCACAAGATTTCTTGTTCAGACTTTCCCACTCAAATCTTACATGCCTTGCATTCCATTTTATGTTTGTCCCTTTACATTTGCCCTTGTAGATAATTCCCTGAAAGGATTATACAAGGAAATGTTTAATTCCAGGGATTATTTTCTGCACTCAAGTTGAATCTATTTCCTTCAGCTTGAAGGCTACAGTTAATGGACTAGTTGTGTTTCTGTAACCATCGTGTGGTCTCAAGCTCTTATTTCTTAGCAGCATCCGTCTAGAATTCCACTGATCGATGCTGGTCTATTGTCTAGCTAGGGCGGTGTTATTAAAAGCTTCCTTTGGTACACAGTAATGGAAACAAATTGCTACTTGCTGATGCATTGGGCGATAACAGTTGCTTCCCCTCTTTTGGTTGTCAGTATTTTTTTATTTGACCTGGCTTCCTACCCAGGGAAATTTCTTTTTCTTCGTTTTCTTCTTCTTGTTAATAATAATAATAATAATAATAATAATAATGTTATTTGTTTTACGTCCCACTAACTACTTTTTAAGGTCTTCGGAGACGCCGAGGTGCCGGAATTTAGTCCCGCAGGAGTTCTTTTACGTGCCAGTAAATCTACCGACACGGGGCTGTCGTATTTGAGCACCTTCAAATACCACCGGACTGAGCCAGGATCGAACCTGCCAAGTTGGGGTTAGAAGGCCAGCGCCTTAACCGTCTGAGCCACTCAGCCCGGCAAATAATAATAATAATAATAATAATAATAATAATAATAATAAATAAAACACTCAGCGTCCAAGCCAGAGGAATTCACCAATGAAGATCGAAATCCCCGACCCAGCCGGGAATCTAACCGGGGATCCCTTGAATCAAACCATTTAACCACGGAGCCAGACCCTCTGCGATTCAAATGCAGGTATTGAAACGAAAAGGCTAAATCTATCAGGTATTGCAGAAGCGTTTCGCTTTCAGTCTTAATAAATAACCATATAATTGTTATTAAATGCAATTACGGGCAACGGTCTCATGAAAACAGGCTCTTAGATCAGTAACCCCGATTAATCGGAATGGAAGAAAGAATGAAGCGTATTACACTGCTAAGCTCAATCTAGTAATGCTGATGTATTTGGTTGAGTCCATTTTAGTTTCAAGTCACGAACTTTAATCAGAGATTTACCGCACACTGCTAACACCTCGGAATTCCCACGATATCCATCCATTAGCAACGTAATCTAACACCGCCAAGTATTTCCTACCCGCAGCGAACACAGTAACAGATCAACACCATGGCTTTTGCAACAAACATGACAAATCTCCTAATTACAGGTAAAAAAATTAAGTGCAAAGTTTTGTAGTACAATACTTCGCTTCTTTTTCGGTTGCGTGTTCGAGTTCAGCTTTACGGTCACTTTTCTGTATACATGGCCGGGCTGAGTGGCTCAGACGGTTGGGGCGCTGGTCTTATGACCCCAACTTGGCAGATTCGATCCTGGCTCAGTCCGGTGGTATTTGAAGGCGCTCAAATACATCAGACTCGTGTCGGTAGATTTACTGGCATGTAAAAGAACTCCTCCGGGACTAAATTCCGGCACCTCAGCGTCTCCGAAAACCGTAAATGTAGTTAGTGGGACGTAAAGTAAATAACATTATTATTCGTATACACGGTTAGGAACGGAGATGCCACACTCGGAATACAGAAGGACCGCACTGATTCTTCAAATTTATTGACCACCTTTAAAAATAAAGGCATCTTTATTGGAGAGAAGTGCCGGTATTTTATTACTCACAATCACGATGATGATGAAGACACGAAGGTGCCGCGACGTCGACATTCAGTCAGCGAAAGTTACATCCTGTTCAATGTTACCTTCCATAGTTGCATACAAATTTGTTTTGATCATGCAGTTTAATATTTATTTGGTGCCTTCGAGGCCTTACATCCCCCTTGATATTTAAAACATTGTGAAGATAGCATCAAAAATGTATAGCATCTAGCGTCAATGGGTCTCGACTTTTGATTTTCTACTAAACACAATTTAGAACACAACCTCACAAAATATACTGCTATGCGATAATGAAGTTACTTTCGACGCGTAATTAGCAAGGTCTGGGAAGTGATTATTTCCACTAAGGTTGCATATTTTTACTGGCGCTCCAAAATGTATCTACTTCCGCGATGTTCTTTATATCTTCTGGAATGTTTCTCCGTTGATCGTTAGTTTTATGAATGATGATGCCACTGCCTGTATTGCGTATTCTTGGCACAGTAGCAACGAAAGATCTCTGTGAAGGTGATCGAGTAGTTTTTTTTTCAATTTGCTTTACGTCGCACCGACCCAGATACGTCCTTTTGCGACGATGGGGCAGGAAAGGGCTAGGAGTGAGAAGGGAGCAACCGTATTCTTAATTAAAATACAACCCCAGACAGCATTTGCCTGGTGTGAAAATGGGAAACCACGGGAAAACATATTCATGGCTGCCGACAGTGGAGTTCGAACTCACTATCTCCCGAGTGTCAGCTGATAGCTGCGTGACCCAAACCACACAGTCACTTGCTCGGTGATTGTTACTATTGATTGCTCATGAAGGACTAATACATGGCATGAGAGCAAAGGTCGAGTTTTCACTCAAATCTTATCCCTGCTTTAACTGTAAGTACACTTTCCCTTTGACAAGAAAATCATGACAACGAATGCGCAGTTCTTCTGTTATTATATTTTTTTTCAAGTTTACTGAGTTGCGTCATCAAGATATATCTGCCCAAAGGCTTTGAAGTGAGTTTCATCTGCAGGGTTTACATTCATCACTGTCGTATGCAAAACGTACTTCTCATCTATGTACTCACATCAAACGCTTTTGTAGATGAAGGTCATCTTTGCGTGTAGCACAATAATAAAAGCCTGTTCGCTTTGAAAATGCTCGTTACGTCCAAAGAATCTTGGAAGAATCCACTGCAGAAATAAGTAGTACATCCTTGTCTGTGAATAGTTCATTGTAGCCAACATACCGCCAGCTGCAAGTAGACGCCCTGATAGAGTTACCTTCACATGGTTTCTGCATTATTATTATTATTATTATTATTATTATTATTATTATTATTATTATTATTATTATTATTATTATAGTTATTACTAACCAGAAATTGTGATACCGTTTGTAGACAGATAAACAAGAATTTCATTCATGTTTGAAATGTTAATATGTTTTATTGTTTTGTTTTTAACCAGATTTATGTTAGGGCATAATTTTTTAAAAGGCCTAATAAATTTAAGTAATTTTAACCTGTAAGTTGAAGAAGAGAATATTAATAGATTCTCGAAATATGTACATATATATTTATGTACTGTATTAGCAAAGTAGGCTTTGAATTGTATTGCCAATTCGGATCATTAAATCATTAATAACAGTCCTTCCAGCTTGCTCATGCTGTCATCGCTGGTGGTATGCCAGTAAGCGATGTCAGGAGTGTTTCAGATATGTGAATTTCCACAAACGCATACGTAAGTTGCCTCAAAGGCATACGTGAATTGGAACAAACATATGACTCCAAGACAAAATTTCCCCTCCCACTTTGTGCAGCCTTCATGGTTGGTGTGGTTAAAATTTTTGCCGTAAATGTTGTATGTTTCATAAGCAGCAATACGGGTGCTGATTGTAGTTCTTCGCAGACATAAAGCAGAATGTACAATAAAAGAAAAATGAACATATTACCAAGTTTCATTGCAGTCGGTCTGGTCCAACCCAAATAGTACTGGAAAAAAAGTGGTCCGAAAATAGAGGGCTCACAGTAAGTATCTCTAAATGATATTAAAGAAATATCTGGTGCCTGTGGATAGTCTTTAGTCGTACCTCATATTTCCTGTCCCATCGTCGCCGAAATCCTATCCGAGTCTGCGTAACGTTAAACCACTTGAAAAAAGGAATCTTTAACTGCCGGCAGCGTTAACGAAGGACCTTTAATACTTTATCCTTTACACACACTGTTATTATCCGGAATAATGTTGAGATTTGTTTCTTTTTAATTCGAAAAGTAACTAAACTATTCATCGTGAACATTAGAATAGAACTCCCATCTCCTAGTTCCGGATCGCCTGAAACTAAGGAGAGAACACTATTTTATTGCAATTCATTAAACTTTGATACATGCATTACATTTTCCTCTCATAAATATTTGACTATTACTACACTAAACATAATTTATTTTGTCCTAGACGTTAATAGTGCTATATTTTCTAGAACAACATATATCTTACTTTGGTGTCAAGTATTTTTGGAGTATCCCTTAAAACATAACGGTTGAATTATGAATATAATATAATGATACGACCATACAACAAGTTATTTATTACTACATTTCATATTTTATTTAACCTACTAACTTAGTAATTATATTCATTATTCTAGGATACGCAGGCCTCTTCTCTTACTCTCGCGTTTGTATTTGTTTTGATGTTTTTAATTTCCTTTTCATATACTTTTTAATATGAAAATAGTGCTATTCTCCCTGGTGTAATCCACTCTTTATTTAATATTTTAGCAATTTTATAGAATTCCCTAACTCTTTCTATTTTTGTCTTATACTTACTTCCCAGATATTTAATATAATAATGTTTTAATGCAGCCACTGGCCATAAAACAAGAATACAATGATATATATATACATCCACACCTGCTTAGTTCGGGCGGAAATCACTAGCAGCCTTTCACAAATTCACTAATTGAGCAGTTTCTCTCGGAGCATACCTGTATATGATATCGCCCGCAGATTTGACCACAGCGCTTGCACACACACACTGATCACTTGGGCCATGGAATTTCTTCTCTGAGCACAACTTAAAATGGAAACCACGGACCGCCATTCTTGTAGCGATGTGGCGCAGCTGGTAATTTGTACCCATCCACCTTCTGTCCATCATGGCTTCGGTAGTGTAGAAGGAATCCCAAATTTCCATTTTCTTGGCTTTCAGATCTTGTAGAAGCTTCTCGTATGCCGCATTAACTGGCAGTATCAGCTCGTTCCGAAGGTCCTCTATCAGGTACGTTTCGCTCGTTAGCTCATATACCAACCGCGATAGGGTTGACTTTGATACTCCCAGGACCCTTTTGAGGTAGCGAGCTTTGATTTTCTCCACTTCCTCCAGTTGTTTATAAGTAAGGTACTCTCCTATGAGTTCGAGACCATATGTCAGCACCGGTATTACGTTTGCCTTAAATAGCTGCATAGCTGTCTCTACTACAATAAGGGTAATATTTCCTATGTCGTTCATTGGTCTGATTGCAGCAACCATCCTGGATCTGATGTGTATTCGGAAGCAATGCCTACTTGTTTGCAGAGTTAGCCCTAGATATTTGAAATGATTTACTCTTCTTAGACGCGATCCTCTACACATTATTTGGTCAGCCTCCGCGAATTTACCGCCCTTCCTGAAAATCATCATTTCTGTTTTGTCCTCGTTTATGCAGATTTCATTGTCTTCTGCCCATTCCACGAGTAGGTCCATAGCTCGTTGCAGTTCATCGATGTTCTCTGAAGCGATCGTCATGTCATCCGCGTAGATATACATTTTCGCATTGGTACTTTCTTCTATCTTCACCCCTACATCGCATGTGAAGGCGTTAAACAAGATTGGACTCGGTGGATCTCCTTGGAGAACCCCTATTTTCTGTGGTATCCACTCTGATACGCCTATCCCATCGTCCATTTGCACATAATTTTCCGCTAATATATTTGATATAAGCGTTGCCATATTAGATCTTCCGGTCAGTTTCTCCAGCTTCTTGACTAGGATCTCCCTGTTCACTAAATCGAAAGCCCTACAAACTCTTAATAGATGCGATTCTTCCTATTTCTCCACAGAATAGACATTGATTTTCGTTATTTCTCTCTCTCTGACCCTCATTTTTATAAATTCCCATCAGCCACCACACTATTCCTCTCACTTGTCTGTTAGGAAGCCTTTCTCTCCTTATTGCCATATTTCGTAGGATTTTACAAAATTCCAGCAGTGTCCCTTTAGTTCCACATTGTGCCATAATGGTCTGTTTCTCATTATCCTTCACTCTGACCATTACTTTCTTACTGAATTCCTTATCTTTATACTGACTCTCTTTACCCCCGAAGCTTCCCATTCCTATTCTGTCAAGCACCCTTTTCACTTTCGTTAGCCAGTAATCGTCCTTTAAGTGTTCCATCTGTTGTTCAGTGTTTCCCTCCCATCTCCCTTTCTTAATCATAACCAATATTGTATTACTTTCCTTGCTATATCTGCTTGAGTGCTTATATCCTCAGATAGTCTTTTAACTCCTCAATTTGCCGTGCACTCTGGAGGCCCCATCATTATTTTGCAGAATTTATTATTTGTTATATCTAATTTTTTCCCCTATACTTCAGTGCCCCATATTTCTGCCACATACAATGTTTTTGGAATCACTAGCGTTTTCAAAAGGTTTTTATGTAACTTGTATTCGGTATTCGGTATTCGGTATCTTCCTCTCTAAACACCTTATGGTGGATAAAGCGCCCAACCCTTTCATTTTAGCACGTCTTATTTGCTCATTCCACTTCACATTCGATGTCATTATAATTCCTGGATATTCTATTTTATTGACAACTTCCAGTTCTATACCCTCTAATCTCTAGCCTCTTTCATTTTTCTTTAATTTCCTTTTTTGCATACTATGACTTTTGTTTTATTAATATTTATTTGCAAATTCCATATTCTGCAATATTTAGCAGTTTTATTAAGACTGTTTTGCTTACCGCCTGGTGGTAGAGAGAGCAGTAGGATGTCGTCAGCGGAAACTAGGCCACGAATTTCTTTATTATTCATACATGGGCATGTTCTATCCTCCTTCCCTTGATAACCTAATGCATCATTGATGAAAAGTATGAACAATAATAGTGATAATTTACATCCCTGCCGAAGTCCAATATTTGAGTGTATCTCTCCTACTGCCAAGTCTTCCTTTACTTTAATCGTGCATATCACCTCGGTGTACATCTCTTCTATGGCCCTGATCATTTTGTTTGACAACCCTATCCTAGCCAGCTTCGTAACAACAGCCCGCCTGCTCACTGAATCAAAAGCTTTTTGGAGATGTATCGCTGCAATGTATAATCTCACACCTTTTTTTCTTTAAATATTTATCTATCATTGTTTTAATCATAAATACCATTATCTGTGGTTCTCATTCCTTTCCTAAATCCCGACTGGCACGCTGAGAGTACAGAGTAATCTGCCTATTTCATAATTCTCTTTGCCAGAATTGCGGTATAAATCTTATTAAGAGTGTCCAGCAAGGTAATGCCCCTATAGTTGTTGGTATTCGATCTCCCTCCATTCCTTTTGTATACTGGACATACTGTATAATTCCTTCTTTCCAAGAACTTGGAATTTTTCTACCATCAAAGATGTTGAATATTCGAGTTATTGTTTCTATAATCTGGCTGTTTTTACCTAACTCGTTTCAAAATTCATTAGTGATTCTACTGATAGCACTTGCTCTACCCCTTAACTTTGTTCAAAGTGTCTGCCACTTCACCTGTTGTGATTGGGTCATCTAATGCAGGCAGAGAATATCCCACATGTCTAAGAATACCAGTCTGGTTTTCGTTTATTTTCCATGTATCCTTAGCCCCTAACAAACCTTTGAAATATACTAATCACTTCTTGTTTCTTATGCGTGCTTGATTATTACTTGTGCATACTTTACAAATGTTGCTTATTTTGTTCCATATTTTCTTAGTTTAGTTTTCTTTGCGATACCTATTTAATAATCCTACCTCTTTGGTCTGCCAGTTCTTTTTCTTTTCACTCAAATCTTTGTACTCTTTCCTCATTTTGCAAAAAGTTATTCTTAAGTCTTCTGATCCCTCATTTCTGTATACTTTTAGTGCCTTTGCCACTTCGATTTTATTTTTGTTACACTCATCATTGTACCATGAATTTTATTTATTTCTCCTAATCTTTCTTACAATCATTTTTTGTCTGATAATGTTATTGATCTTCAACCGTTTCTATTGCTTCTTCTATGTTATTATTCCCTATCATATTCTCAATACCCTAATTCAAAATTTCCAAAGTCTTCCCCCTATGACAATTCCTAAATTTGTCTCTATGTTCCTCCTTCCATCTGTACTAAACCGGTTGTTTTTATACGTAGTTACTGTGGTGTTTTTGTTATGATTTTCCTTCATCTCTCATTAATGGAATAATAACCGGGAAATGATGGGATGCTGTCCAGTTCTGTACCTGAATGTCTTTCATACAAGTTGGCGCTTCCGGGGATGCTACAACCAGGTCTATCGCGCTCACTCCTGACTCAACAGTATACGTTAAGTTTCCTGTTGTATCCCCCGCCCATTCACCGTTCATAATATATAATTCCTCTGTTGCACACATTTCAAGTAATTTCTCACCATTCTTGTTGCTTCTTCTTGCTTCTATTAGGATTTCATCTATTTCTCTATCATACATTGGAGATCTCTCTCCCAAGCTTGCATTGAGATCGCCCATTATAGTTATTCTTGCTCCTTCATTCCTTAATTTGATCTGTTTTGATCCAAAAAGATCATCAAGAAGGATTTATTTTCTCAAAAGGGATGGTTGTAGCAAAAACCAACGAAAATTTATTTTTCGACCTGCTTTCTTTTAGTTATTTTTACCCAAATGATCATACAATCTCAATTCCCATAGCTCTAGCTGGTAACATATTTTACTCCGGTATTTGCAACTTATATCCGTCCGCCAACCACGTTTCAATCATCACCTTAATCTCATATTCCCGAATTAAATCCCTGACCTCATCATTTCCCAGTTTACTCAGAATACCTTCTATATTTAATGCTTCCACACCCAAACCTAGTTATTTATTTGCGAGTGTATCTAATGAGCTCGCAGCTTTACTCCTGGTCATTCTTGTTTTCTTCTAATTGAATAATAGGTCCACTTGGGGAACTAATTATTCTTTCTCCCCAACCCCTAGTTTCCTCTGTACTCGTCAGTCCTTTTTCTAGCCCAAATGTCCTTTAAGTTTAACGCTGGCTTACGTTTTTTCTTCTCTTCTTCCTGAGCTGGTATCTCTTCTTGGAACCACTCCTTCCGTTGCTGCTTGTCTGGATTGGTGATGACTCACTTTCCTAACCTGGTCGTCGTGGCCTCCATTTCCGCTTTGATCAGCAACACCTGCTGTGGCTTTTGTTGTTGCTGCACTGCTACTGCAGACTCAACTGAGCTTTGAGCGTTGTCCATATCCATGATCTTCCGCATAGCTGACATATCAGGCCGTTGCTCCCTCTCGCGTAGCTGGTTCACCGACCACAGCCTACTCCACGTATCACTTACAACCACGAGTCTGTTTCCGCGGATATAAGCTTCTGGTCCTGATTGTCGGGCTTTTTGGAGATGAAAGCGAAGCGCTTTCAAATTTTTCATTTCCTCTTGATCAAGTTTTCTCTTGATCTATGGTTTTGACCCTTTCAGCTTCTTTGCATCCTCCAAAAATTTTTGAGCATCAAACTCGATACCGTACATACTTCGATCGGTCTCCTTTCCGTATTTTTCCCTAATCTGAATACAGAATTAGTATCCCTGTTATAGCATTCGACTTCCAGTTTCTCCCTGATTAAGGAATGTACTCCATCCAACAATTCATTCGGGTTCTCTTTATCTGTCTCTACCAATCTATAGATTATTCTATTTCACCTCCTCTCTGCCTTCTCCCGAATCCTTTCCTCTACTTCCATCTTTCTTAGCCTTTCTTCTAATTCCAGGATCTTATTCTTCATTTCAGCCATGTCAGTCTTATCCTGTAGCAGGCTGTCCTTGATATTGAGTTCTGCTTCTAAGAAGGTCCTTTATTCCTTCGATTCTTTACTTTGTTCCATTATCATTTCCCGCGTCTTATCCACTTTCAAGACCTCCTTAAACCTCTCCATATTTTCCCAAGACAGTCCAGGCCCTAGGTTTAGTTCAATACCACCGTTCGCCATTAGCACCATCACCACCAGTGATGTTAACACCATCTGAATGATGTTATGGTTGTTGGTTCCGGTCTGTATTGCTTTCATTTTCTTTCTGCATTGCCACCTGCCTATAGCACACCTATATTGCTCTATAGGTACTCCAATGTTTCACTCGCCTTTGCAGTTCCTACACTTGTCACTCGCTCAGCACGATTGCGTCCTTTCACCTTTCTGCCTGAATTGCAACTGATCGTGAAACTAAATTACCTGCCTTTCTCGAAATACCTTATTTATTTATTTATTTATTTATTTATGTATTTATTTATTTATTTATTTATTTATTTATTTATTTAATACATCCATAACAGGGTATATCCCCAATTACAAATGATGGTACAAAATACATTCAATATATAAATGGTACCTATATGTACAAAATAATATATAACAATTAAAATCCAAGACTGCCATGACTAAATTAATAATAATTTAAACATACACTGACTGACAGAGCAAATGCAACACCAAGAAGGAGTGGTTCGAAAGGGATGAAAGTTGGGAAAAAAACAGACACGGCACGGACGAATAATTGATGTTTATTTCAAACCGATATGCAGGTTACACAATGCGCACGGCATCGACTCAGTAGGATGTAGGACCACCGCGAGCGGCGATGCACGCAGAAACACGTCGAGGTATAGAGTCAATAAGAGTGCGGATGGTGTCCTGAGGGATGGTTCTCCATTGTCTGTCACCCATTTGCCACAGTTGGTCGTCCGTACGAGGCTGGGGCAGAGTTTGCAAACGGCGTCCAATGAGATCCCACACGTGTTCGATTGGTGAGAGATCCGGAGAGTACGCTGGCCACGGAAGCATCTGTATACCTCGTAGAGCCTGTTGGGAGATGCGAGCAGTGTGTGGGCGGGCATTATCCTGCTGAAACAGAGCATTGGGCAGCCCCTGAAGGTACGGGAGTGCCACCGGCCGCAGCACATGCTGCACGTAGCGGTGGGCATTTAACGTGCCTTGAATAAGCACTAGAGGTGACGTGGAATCATACGCAATAGCGCCCCAAACCATGATGCCGCGTTGTCTAGCGGTAGGGCGCTCCACAGTTACTGCCGGATTTGACCTTTCTCCACGCCGACGCCACACTCGTCTGCGGTGACTATCACTGACAGAACAGAAGCGTGACTCATCGGAGAACACGACGTTCCGCCATTCCCTCATCCAAGTCGCTCTAGCCCGGCACCATGCCAGGCATGCACGTCTATGCTGTGGAGTCAATGGTAGTCTTCTGAGCGGACGCCGGGAGTGCAGGCCTCCTTCAACCAATCGACGGGAAATTGTTCTGGTCGATATTGGAACAGCCAGGGTGTCTTGCACATGCTGAAGAATGGCGGTTGACGTGGCGTGCGGGGCTGCCACCGCTTGGCGGCGGATGCGGCGGATGCGCCGATCCTCGCGTGCTGACGTCACTCGGGCTGCGCCTGGACCCCTCGCACGTGCCACATGTCCCTGCGCCAACCATCTTCGCCACAGGCGCTGCACCATGGACACATCCCTATGGGTATCGGCTGCGATTTGACGAAGTGACCAACCTGCCCTTCTCAGCCCGATCACCATACCCCTCGTAAAGTCGTCTGTCTGCTGGAAATGCCTCCGTTGACGGCGGCCTGGCATTCTTAGCTATACACGTGTCCTGTGGCACACGACAACACGTTCTACAATGACTGTCGGCTGAGAAATCACGGTACGAAGTGGGCCATTCTCCAACGCCGTGTCCCATTTATCGTTCGCTACGTGCGCAGCACAGCGGCGCATTTCACATCATGAGCATACCTCAGTGACGTCAGTCTACCCTGCAATTGGCATAAAGTTCTGACCACTCCTTCTTGGTGTTGCATTTGCTCTGTCCGTCAGTGTATTTTCAATAAAACATACAAGCATATAAAATATCAAGTTAAAGAAGATAAAACAAATTAGGAGAGAAAAAAGAAAAATATTCATAAGAATAACAAATACACAAACACATATACATTGGAAAAATAATAGTGGCATTACATACGTCATATTACAGTGCTGAATTAATTTCCTCCAATAAATTATTCATTATAATCTAAATATTGCAAAATCTATTTGTCTGCTGTCTGAAGATATTCTATTATATACTTCACACATTCTTACAACAGGTGAATTTTTATGATGTGAGGTGCTTGAGAAGGGGCAGTAAAATGTTTGTCTCAAACGTAGAGTTACCCTCTTGGTACTGAAGTTGATTCTTTTAAGAAACTCTTGGTTATCTAATATTCCATTAACTGTCTTGTAAAGAAATATCTGTTGAGCTAATATTCTACGTGTACTGAACTGCATTAAACCAAATTCATTTAACAGAGTTCTATAAGATACTCTTTGATGATATGATGATCGGTTATATATTTTTAAAAATATAAGTATCGCAAGATTTTTTGTATTTTTTCTATTTCGTTAATTGCACACATGTACTTAGGAGTCCACACTACACGTGCATATTCAGGTTTACTTCTAACAAGGTGACTGAATAAGATTTTTAAGTATATTGATCCCTAAGTTCCCGAGTATTTCTAATAATAAACCTTAATTGTTTAAATCCATCGTTTGTAATTTTGTGAATATGACTGTTGAATGAAAGTTTTGAATCAAGAATAACACCTAGATCGTTTACTAAATTACACCTCTGCAAGATCTCACCATTTATACTGTAGTTATGCACAGTCACATTCTTATTACGAGAAAATGTGATCACAAAACACTTTTTAATATTGAAGAAATAGCCTGTTTGCAACACACCATTTGTAACAGTTGTTCAGATCGGCTTGCAATTCCATAGCACCATCAAACCCGGTAATTTGCTTATAAATCTTTAGGTCGTCAGCAAAGAGTAAGCATTTTGAATATTTTATTACTTTCGGTAATAATAATAATAATAATAATAATAATAATAATAATAATAATAATAATAATAATAATAATAATAATAATAATATAAAGAACAATGGTCCATATTTTGAGCCCTGGGGGACTCCAGAATTAACCTTGAACTGGAATGAAGTATTTTTTGCGTAAGATACAAACTGTTTCCTGTCTAACAGATATGAAGAAATTAATTTCAGAAACTCAGAAGATAAACCAAATAATGATAATTTACTCAAAAGTATACCGTGATCAATTTAATCAAAAGCTTTTGCAAAATCAGTATAAACTGCATCGATAGGAAGCCCTTCATTCATTGAAACAGAAATATCCTGAATAAAGTTCAAAATATTAGTCGTAGTAGAACGCTTGGGATAAAACCCATGCTGAAATTCTGATACTTATGGTTTGATATGATTAAATATTCTAACATAGAGTATTTGTTCAAAGAGCGTCGCTGAAGCACATATTATTGAAATAGCTCTGTAGTTCCCAATTTTCGAACTATCGCCAGATTTAAGGATCGGAGTTTACTTATTTTCCAAATCTCAGGAAATATTTGCGTCTTTAAAATTAAATTATATATGGCACATAGTGGAACCATTAGCACCTCTGCACATCCTCTAATAATGTAAGGAGGTATGTGATCAATTCCCGCCGATTTAGATGCCTTAAGTTTTGTTACTGCATCTTTGTACTCATCTTCGCATATAGGACTCATCCGCAAACTGTGAGCAGTAATCATTGATACTGACTCAGAGGCTATATATAAAGAAGACTGGGGTGCACAAATAGTTTGAAAATAACATGCAAACGCGTTGACTATTCCTTGCGCAGTTACCAGATGGTTTCCACCATGTGTCATACACTGTTTGAACAAATTATTATTTCGTTTACTTTTTATGAAACCCCAAAACGTTTTCGGATCATTTTTTATATTATTCTGTGGCTGTAATGTATATAATTTATATGCCCTTGCAATAAGTGTCTTAGACTGTTTTCTTAATTGTTTGTACATGTGAGCACTGTATTCAGAATGCTTCATGTGCTTCCTGTGGGTCTCCTTTAATTTCAACATTTTAATTATATCTAATGTAAACCAACAAAGGTACATTCTTTCTTATTCACTGTTTTTTTAGGAACATATTTTGTGAAAAGGTTATTAAGGACTTCATAAAAGTAGCTTACTGCATGATTAGGGTCTTCACTCAATAGTAACTGATTCCAGTCATATTTTTGTAACGATGCATACAATTCATAAAATTCGGCCTTCTGAAAATTGTAGATGCTGACAGGTAATATTTTGATTCGCTCAATGTTAGCAACCAGTTCAAAATATAAAGCAGGATGATTAGAATTCTCAGGCACAAGGGGGTAATCTCTTGTGAATACATTAATATTTCCTACATAGTTGGACAGGACTAAATCAAGTGTTTTACCACTGTCATGTTTTACGTTATTAAACGAATTGAGATTGAATAAAGCAATAAAATTATCCAGAGCAAGGTATTTTGGTCCTCAGTTAAGTAAATTACAGTTAGTATCATTGATCAAAGGTAAGTTAAAATCACCCGTTATATTAACATTATAATGTTGTATGAATTCGATGTTTTCAAGTACTGCAGAAAAATTATTATAAGTTTCTAAATCAGAGTTTGGTGGAAAGTAAACAGTTACCACGATATATACCTTTTCACCTAAAATAAATTTAACACAGACACATTCGATGTTCTCTACATCAAGCTCTACAAGAACAGACTTAAAAATATTGGCAACAGCTATCAAAACACCACCACCCCTCTTATGAACACGATCCCGTCGAAAAACATATCTCGTTTCAAATATTTCTCCATCATATACGCTCTTCGTCAACCATGACTCTGTCATCATGATCACGTCATAATTACTAGCAAGGACACTTGTGTATATGTCACTTATTTTGGTGTTCAACCCTCTAACATTCTGATAGTAAAATGATAACAATTTATCCCTTACAGCCATCTTTATCATGCCAAATTCTTAACATCATCAATCGTTCTAAGAGTATATACATAAGTGTCACTTGCTTTCTTCCTAAGTTTAATATTTCCTGCATTATCCACCCACAAATATGCAAAATCTCTCTCCCTTTATAGCTTTCTCGCTTCACTGAAAATAATCCTTCTGTTTAAAGTGAGATTGTGGTTGACATAGACAGGCCCCCCCGGAGTATCCCATATTGGCGTTATTGGGTAGACAGAGTGCAAGTCCCTATGAGATGTTCTTCAATAGTGTGACATTACATAACATTTGTGCAAATAATCTATTTCCAAGGATATGTGGCTCAGAGGGTAGCTTTTTGGCAACGGAAGATGATATTCAAACGGGGTCCACTAAATTAGATTTGCTCTTTAGTGAGATGTTAATTTATAAGTGACTGATGGAACGTTGACCCGTGGTTTAGTTGTAGGATTTTAAAGTTTTATTCTTGTTTGTGGGCTAACATTATTAGCTAATACCTATTCTAAAGCTTACCCCTTGACGGGTTCGATTCGAGTTCGCTCTGATGGTGTTTGAAGATGTTCCAATAACCAGCCAGCCTGGTATTGGTCGATTTATGGGCATATAAAGAACTTATGAGGGATAAAATTCCGATACCATAGCTTCTTCGAAAACAGTAAAAAGAAGTAGTTTGTGGGACGCAAACCCAAGAACTGTTACATACTTTTTATAGAATACGTCTGTCTGTCTGTCTGTCTGTCTGTCTGTCTGTCTGTCTGTCTGTCTGTCTGTCTGTCTGTCTGTCTGTCTGTTAAGTCATCAGACCAGGGGCTAGTTGGATCTCAAATATCCAAGGATGATGGTGCTGTAAGTAAGGCGTGCTAAGGTTGATGAGGAGTGAGGTAGTTTGACAACGAGACATCCTTGGACGGATCTACACTAGTTGGTGACTATTGAGTATTGTTTTAAGGGGAAAAGCATCAGGAACGTCAGTCTTTCTGAACGCTAAAGGAATGAATTAAGGGTCCGATCCTTCGAATTGTTCATTTTTACAGGCATTAGAATTGTAAGGACCATTAAAGACGAAACAAAGAAAGAGTCTCTAGGCGTCCTAAACCCAATTCAGTTGGTCTCAGTTGAGAACATTGGTTGACCAAGGGAGATCGGATAGAGAATATCTATTATAAGTAAGTAATACCAGATTGTCGCTTTAGTGTTACATGTTGTGAGACCCTGGAGGTCGACAGTATTCGGTGACGTTTTGTTGAAGACTGTCATGTTTCGTTGTCTGTTACGTCCATTTCGCCTAGAGGGCATGACAGCCAAGTGGAATCGTCACTGGTTTTTCACCAAAGCGGGCGTGGTTCGAATCCCGGCCAATGATTGTAGAATATTTGAAATGAAAAGTCTTGTGTTTATGCTTCGGATTTTACGTAAAAATGGTGATCCTGTGGCTATGAACACCATGTCAATATTCTACATTTGTACCAATGTTTTCTGTGCGTATCGTGCGTATCACCTTGAAGCAGAGCGAACGAGTAGTACTTGTCCTCGAATCGATGTGTGTGTGTGTTTTTTTTCCTGCCGCGTTCTCTGAATAGCAGCGCGGAGGGATTTACCGAGATTAGCTTAGGTAATCCTTGTTGTCCTGGTAACCAGCCGCTCACCTTATTGTGGGGTTGAAAAGGGCACGTTCTCTGCTGAATGTTATTAGCTATTCCAAATCCACTCACAGTGTCTTTCTCTGTATTAACACTGAAGAGTCCGTTTAGTTTCATCTGTCTCGTCTGCATACATACATACATACATACATACATACATACATACATACATACATACCGAGCGAAAAGACCGTGCGGCTAGGGACGCGCAGCTGTGAGCTTGAATGTAGGAGATAGTGCGTTCGAACGTCACTCGCGGAAGCCCTGAAGATGATTTTTCGTGGTTTCCCGATTTTCACACCAGGCAAATGGTGGGTCACGGCCACTTCCTTCCCACTCCTAGCCATTTCCTACGCCATCGTCGCCATTAGGCCCATCTGTGTCGGTGCGACATAAAGCAGCTTGTAAAAAAAAGAATACATATATACATCTTCATTGTGTACTGTTATGCCCTTTTTTTTACAATTGGCTTTACGTCGCACCGACACAGATACTATAGGCCTATGTCTTCTGACGACGATGGTATAGGAAAGGCTTAGGATTGGGAAGGAAGCGGCCGTGGCCTTCATTAAGGTACAGCCCCAGCATTTGCCTGGTGTGAAAATGGGAAACCAGGGAAACCATCTTCAGGGCTGCCGACACTGGGGTTCGAACCCACTATCTCCCGGATACAAGTTGACAGCTGTGCGCCCCTATCCGCACGGTCAACTCGTCCGGTTTATGCCCTTCAGATAGTTCTTATGGCGACGAAGGGATTAGAAAGACCTAGGAGTGGGAAGCAATCGGCCGTGGCCTTAATTAAGGTACGGCGCCAACATTTGCCTGGTGCGAAAATGGGAAACCACAGAAAACCATTTTCAGGGCTGCCGACAGTAGGGTTCGAACCCCCTATCTCCCGGATGCAAGCTAGATGAAATACAACTCTAGCCGTAGTAAACATAACTCCTCGCGTGACTTGCAGTCGTAATTAAGTTATTATAAGATGATTTCGATCTCATCTCTGTAATTCAAATTCGTTTAACTTGATTACTCATTTAGATGACCTTCACTTTCCCTGATATATAATTAAATTCCTTCATGAAGACGTAGCTAGTAACACTGAAATCTAGCCTACTCCTGACACGATATGATAAATGAACAGCATTGAGTAGAACATAATATCGAAGATCTCACACTTGCATAACTATTATAAAGACGTAACATAACTGTGTATACGTGGATAAAATTACGGAAAAAAAAAACAGTATTCAATTGTGATATATACCCTTACAGATCCAGCGTTCTGGGCCTTCCTAACGCGTATAGCATACATGCTTTATTATTAATTCTCGAAGACTCTGTTCCATTCTCTTTACAACCGTAGACACACCTTAATTATTCGCCACATTAAATCTCATTATCAACTTTCGAATACCCTTACTTATTTTGACTCGTAATGTATTCCCATTTAATTTCGTACTAACCACATTCTCTATAGTTGTATCGGCTCACTTGAATTATGTTTTGGAGGTTTACGTCCTACATTATCCTTACGATTCATCTCGATCTGTCAGTAACTTGTCTTAAATCGTCACCCTCACCGTGAAGAACAAATAATTCCTATCCTGACTTGGAGTACACACGTTAATTATCTCACAATGAAGATGAAAAGGGGAAAAAAAGAAAGTGAAAAGGAAGAATAATAATACTCTGTACAAATTGAAGGTAAGCAAAATACTCCATTCACCTGGTTTTGACTCTCCCTCGCCTGCGTACTGCCTAATACATTATCTGTCGATCATGTTATCGGCTGCATCAGATCCAGTCCCATTCATCTTAGCGCCTACCAGTCTTTCAGTGCTTCATGTTGCTAATATGTATTCACTAGCCTATGAACTGGCCAAAGAGCCTTTCTTTATAAAAGATCTGCGGACGAAGTTTACCCTTTCATACATGTATACAACTGGCAGAGATTACTGCACGATAGAGATAGGAAGAAAAATGAGATATGACCAAGCTCCTACACGAGCCGTCACTAATCAAGAACTTTGACATCTTGTGAGCTCGTTGGCGGTACATGCATACTATCATAAAATCTGCAAAAACAAGCGTTTTTATGACCCCAACAGCAAATGCGTATGTGAACTGTGTGAACGACTCTGTGATCGTTACCATGTTAGTAGATGTAAAAACGGAGTGCAATTTGTAGTGGATTTTTGTCTTGTAAACGTTTTGAAGTGATTGGAATGTGAAAGGGTACATGATGTAGTAACATCAAACGTTATGCTTAACTTGTGCGCATTTTATTAAATTAAATATGTATTCACATTGTGGCAACCGGGCGAGTTGGCCGTGCGCGTAGAGGCGCGCGGCTGTGAGCTTGCATCCGGGAGATAGTAGGTTCGAATCCCACTGTCGGCAGCCCTGAAGATGGTTTTCCGTGGTTTCCCATTTTCACACCAGGCAAATGCTGGGGCTGTACCTTAATTAAGGCCACGGCCGCTTCCTTCCAACTCCTAGGCCTTTCCTATCCCATCGTCGCCATAAGACCTATCTGTGTCGGTGCGACGTAAAGCCCCTAGCAAAAAAAAAAAAAAACTTAGAAAAAGAAGTTAAAAGTTTCCATCGACACAGATGGGTCTTATGGCGACGATGGAATAGGAAAGGGCTAGGGGTGTGAAGGGAGCGGCCTTAATTATGGTACAGCCCCAGCATGTGCCTGGTGTGAAAATAGGAAGCCACGGAAAACCATCTTCAGAGCTACCGACAGTGGGTTTCGAACCCACTTCTTCCGCATACACGCACGTTAATATCAAGCACAACTAAAGATGCACTTTCTTATTAGATTGCATAATATATTCTCTTTCCTTTGTTCACACTTAGAGAAACCTATCTCGTAGACTGTGCGGACAATGCACGCGGTCCAGCTCCAGAAACACAATTGTTGCTGTAACAATAGCTGAAGCTGTCTAGACGATTATCACTTGATGTGTATAGATTGAGAACTGAGATACCACTGAGGACTGACTGAATACTGTATATGAATGAGCCTGATCGAGATGCTGTGGACCAAGTCCTTTTATGGGGGCAGGAAGTGAAATTGTAAGGATCGCATAACAGCACCAAGTAAAACATCAAAATGAGGGTTACTGGGTGGATGGGATGAAGAAATTATTGCTTGACATAGGAATGGGATACATTTGGGAAATAACATTTATCAAGGGATGATGTGGGATTGTGTAAAAAGGTAGTCCAAAGAAGGGGAAGACATTGAAAGACAAACAATAAGGGGGGAATATACTCGTATATGGGATTTCTTTTTTGCTAGTGGCTTCACGTCGCACCGACACAGATAGGTTTTTTTGGCGACGATGGGATAGGCAAGGCCCAGGAGTTGGAAGGAAGTGGCCATGGCCTTAATTAAGGTACAGCCCCAGCATTTGCCTGGAGTGAAAATTGGAAACCACGGAAAGCCATCTTCAGGGCTGCCGACAGTGTGATTCGAACCCACTATCTCCCGGATGCAAGCTCACAGCCGCGCGCCTTTAACAGCACAGCCAACTCGTCCGGTCGTATATGGGAAATACAAACAATATATATGGGAAGAAAACACTTGCTGAAAATAAAAAGAAAGTAAGTAAGTACAAATATGCCAATAGGAACTGAAATACCGGGCCAGTTGGCCGTGCGGTTAGGGGCGGGCAGCTGTGGGCTTGCATTTGGGAGATAGTGGGTTTGAATCCCACTGTTGGCAGCCCTAAATATAGTTTTCCGTGGTTTCCCATTTTACACCATGAATTATTAATTAATTAAGGCCACGGCCACTTCCTTCCCACTCGTGGCATTTTCTTGTCCCATCGTCGCCATAAGACCTATCTGTATCGGTGCGACGTAAATCAATTAAAAAAAGTGAAATGTTAACAAAAAGGGAAATGAGAGGGATAATTTGGTGGCTGATGGGAGTGTATAAGAATAAAGATATAAGAGAAAAATGTGGAAACTCTATGCATTTTATGCAATAAAGATATGGAAGTGGCTCACGTACTAAAAGATCGTAAACCGAGCTCGATAGCTGCAGTCGCTTAAGTGCGGCCAGTATCCAGTATTCGGGAGACAGTAGGTTCGAACCCCACTGTCGGCAGCCCTCAAGATGGTTTCCCGTGGTTTCCCATTTTCACACCAGGCAAATGCTGGGGCTGTACCTTAATTAAGGCCACGGCCGCTTCCTTCCCACTCCTAGCCCTTCCCTGTCCCATCGTCGCCATAAGACCTATCTGTGTCGGTGCGACGTAAAGCAAAAAAAAAAAAAAAAAAAAAAAAAAAAAAAAAAAAAAAAAAAAAAAAAAAGATCGTAAGGAAACAAGGACAATTAATACATGCATTACATTTTCCTCGTATAACTATTTGACTAATACTACACATAATACAATTTATTTTGTCCTAGACGTTAACAGTGCTATATTTTCTAGAACAACATGTATCTTACTTTGGTGTCAAGTCTTTTGGGAGTATCCCTTAAAAAAAAGCATTGCGTAACGGTTGAATTACGAATATAATATAATGACACGACCATACAACAAGTTATTTATTACTACATTTGATATTTTATTTAACCTACTAACTTAGTAATTATATTCATTATTCTAGGGTACGCAGGCCTCTTATCTGTTTTATCCTTCAATACTCTCGCGTTTATATTTGTTTTGATGTTTTGAATTTCCTTTTTCCACATACGTTTTAAAACACAAAACAATTTTGCTATTCTTACTGATGCATTCCACACTTTATTTAATATTTTAGCGATTGTATAGAATTCTCTCTCTCTATTTTTATTTTACATTCACTTCCCAGTTAGGGTATTTTTCTCTCAGTGCTTCGGTTGCCTTACAACCTCTTAATAGATCCGCTTCTTCCATTTCTTCTCCACATAGTAGACACTCATTGTCTGACCCTTATTTTTAAATTCCTATTAGCCACCACTAGCAGTAGTAGTAGCAGTAATCGGACGGGAGAATTGTATTGCTTCCTGAAGTGAACCCCCCTCCAAAACCCCATGACGCAACACCCCGAAGGATTCTGGCCTTTCAAGCGACCGCTGCTCAGCACGAAGGCTTACAGATTACGAGGTGTCGTGTGGTCACCACGACGGATCCTCCCGGCCGTTATTCTTGGCTTTCTAGACCGGGTCCGGTATCTCACCGTCAGATAGCTCCTCAGTTGTAATCACGTAGGCTGAGTCGACCTCGAACCAGCGCTGAGATGTAGATAAAAATCCCTGATCTGGCCGGGAATCGAACCCAGGGCCTCCGGGTAAAAGGCAGGCACGCTACTGCTACACCGCGGGGCCGACTTTTGAAGTGAACGAATCATATTATTGTGCAGTGACCCTCCAGGAAAAATACACAATCTCAGTCTTCTGATAATGTCTAGGACGGATCTTTACTTAACTTATATTTCCAAAGTGCCGGGCTGAGTGGCTCAGACGGTTGAGGCGCTGATCTTCTGACCCCAACTTGGCAGGTTCGATCCTGGCTCAGTCCTGTGGTATTTGAAGGTGCTCAAATAAGTCAGCCTCGTGTCGGTAGATTTACTGGCACGTAAAAGAACTCCTGCGGGACTAAATTCCGGCACCTCGGCGTCTCCGAAAACCGTAAAAGTAGTTGGTGGGACGTAAAGCAAATAACATTACTATATTTCCAAAGTATTCGCCATCCCTGTCGTAATTTAATTTGCTTGCTGGTAACAACTCTAGAACAAAAACGGACAGTCAGAAAACTTCTCCCGAATTTTACATCTCCTTCAACCCAACTCTAGATATTTTTTCACATCAACTATCTCGTTGTTGTATTCAATTCAGGTCAGGTTTATTCCATAGAATGAGATCTGCTAGTCTCTTAGAATGCGGTAATGAAATATTCAGTTAGTTTATACCTGGTAATTGGCAATTAGACGATAAGTTAATGAAGTTAGTTGCTGGGTAAGACAGCGCAGTAAAGCAATTAACCTCGGCTTTCTGTTTGAATATTACAATTTGAATCTGTACTGTGGAACATTCCATGAGCAAGTCTTGACTGAATATAACTCTGTAAAAGGAGAAATCTACTCACGTCGTAATCTTGGGGAAGGTGGAGATGCCTTATTATTATTATTATTATTATTATTATTATTATTATTATTATTATTATTATTATTATTATTATTATTACAGTGATTTCCGCGGAACAGAGAGGGAAAGAAACGTGAGGGGTAAATGGCTGGACAAGGCCTGAACCGAAGTGCAAATTTTGTCAACAGTATCTACTTTTAAAAAAAAAATCTTCGTATTTTTCTGAGAACAACGAAGATTAGATAAGAGGGAAAACTTAACAATATCACAGTAGTTTACAATATGGGGAGAAGAAATTTCGAGTAAGTCAGTCGGAGAATGAAGATCAGTAGGTTTTATAACTTTAAAAGTTATAAGTATATGCTAGCCTTTATATAACCGAGAGAAAAATAGAATAAGTACAGTTCGCAGAAAGAAGTCATAGCTTCTAGTACAAAGTTACATAGGACGGGTATCGAACTCTGGAGCTTAGTTTGCAAGTATACGTTATGAATGCCCTTTACTGGGCCAGGAAATTACATTGGGTAATGTTAATTGTCTAACACCACTGACACTTGAAGTAACAAATACCTTCTGCTTTATTTTATGGTGGAGTCACACTCGAAGAAGGATCAAAAGATCCAGAAAATTACAGAGGCCGAAGCCCATACTGCACGACCATGAAAAGATAGAAACAAATAAAAGAGACAAAAATGCACTAGGAAGGCCGAGAACAAAATATGAATAATGGAAAATGAAACACTTAAGCACTCTAATATTTAAGACGAAAGAAAAAACTAACAGGATACAAGGCCCGATGACACAGTGGATAGGCCATACTACTTGTTGACTAAGAAAAGCAGAACTTAAGTCCGAAAGAAAGGTAGATGAATTTAGAAAATAGAAAACTTAGAAACCCAAAAACAAAAATTGAAGAAGGGAAAACGAGGGTACACACTCCTGCGTCCTTACATTTTACACGATCCCCGTTCGGGATGATAATCTTGATAGACCGCAGAGTGCCTAGGAAAGTCTACATTTTAAGTTAAAGTCAAAAGAAAAATCCCTACATCAAAGTTAAATTAAACACAGATCGACCTAACCGTTACATTCTAAGGAGGGAACGCTGGAATCTTCCACTAATGATACATAGGAGGCTCCTACACAGGAGGCTTGTAGTGGTGTTTCAAGGGCGCACTAGCCGTCAGCGTCTTGTGAAGCAATCCAACTGATGAGTTCACTGCTACACTGGGCGAAACGCTGGTAATTTTACGACTGAAAAGGTCTAAAGAGCGTAAATGTTTTTAACAAAAGTATTTTTGTGATCAAATCGTATTTACTGGTTCGTCTGGTGCGTTATGTGTAGTGAATTTTCCACGATGTCTCTCTTTCCTTAAGTGAAATGGGAGTTGTGTTAGAATTCCGATTAGGGATCAGTTGTTTCTACTCTATCTCCTTCTCTTCGTCTGTGTCCAGATCATGAGGCGTATTACTTCACCATCATCTTCATCATCTACCGAGAACTACGACTTGCGGATGCTTAATAACCCACACTTAGTTTCGCTGAACGAGAAGTCGTTTCTTACATTCTCATTCCTCTTTCTCGGTGGTTCTTTTTATACAAATAGTAAACGGATCTGCATAAAGCTAAGACTATTCCAAAACTTCGAAAAGGCGTGTACTCTGAAATACTCTGGATCACTTAATAACAACACGAGGAGGAGTCACGCGGTCAAAACGACCTGGTTTGGAAACGATTGCGGCTAGAGATTTAAAAGAAATCCATGATCAGCTCACAACAATGGTTAATGCAGAGAATGAATCGGTTCATAGGAAGGTACTGGGGACGGCAGGGAATTAATATGAAAGGCCTGTAAGAAGTATTTGGAAGTTTTAACTACGCAGTCGAAAAGACAATCGATGGTTTTAAGCAGTATTTGAATTGCTAGGGTTGTGCTGAAAGGCTTCTATCTATAGGCACCGACTCATGCAGATTTCCTTTGGAGCACTATTCTCATGCTAATAAAATTTAGTGAATGCATGTGTAGCTTAAAGTATTTATATACTATCTTTCACTAGTAGTTACTCTCTGTGGATGGGGGTGGTACGATACCACCCATGATATCCCCTACCTGTCGTAAGAGGCAACTAAACGCGGCCCAACAGGCTGTTAATTTGGGAGCGTGGATTGGCGTCCACGGGGACCTTAGCTGAGTCCTGGCATTACCCCCGCTTACTTGTGCCAGGCTCCTCACTTTCATCTATCCTATCTGACCTCCCTTGGTCAACTCTTGTTCCTTTCCGACCCCGACGGTGTTACGTATGGAAGCCTAGGGAGTATTTGATTTGTACTCCCTTCGTGGCCCGTGTCTTTCTTTGGACGAAACCTTCATTTCTTGAAGTGTCAATTCCCTTCCATTTTCCCCCTCTTTATTAGGGTTAATAGAAGATGATTACCTAGTTGTACTTCCTCTTAAAACAATAATCACCACCACTACTACTCACTAGTAGTTAACAAAGATATCGTACTTGCGCCTGCGAAAGCCGGTATGTAATAATATTGGGGAAGAAATACTGACCCGCAGCACATAAACCTTCGACACCAATAGCGAGAATTCTTTGAAATTACTCACAATATTGAACCGTAAAGGACAGAGCCTTACCGGTGTGATGATGATGACTTTTGTTTAAAGGATCTAACGGCTAGGTCATCGGCCCATAATGATACGAGGTGTAACGAAATGAAACGATAATTACAACTTCAACTGAAGTGAAATGGCGGGAGATCCCAGGACGGGTTCGGCTCGCCAGGTGCAGGTCTTTTGATTTGACTCCCCGTAGGCGACCTGCGCTGATCCACTGATTAGAATCTAAAACGAATGATGATGAAAAACTGACGATGAATCCAAAACAACCAGTGGATCCGATTCACAATGTCTTATTTTCTGGGATGATGCTTGTTGTCTTAAGGTGTCCAAAATCCAGGTCTGCGTTTAGGGGTGCGCAGCTGTGAGCTTGCATCCGGGAGATAGTGGTTTCGAACCCCACTGTCGGCAGCCCTGAAGATGGTTTTCCGTGATTTTCCATTTTTTTGCTAGTGGCTTTACGTCGCACCGACACAGATAGGTCTTATGGCGACGATGGGATGGGAAAGGTCTAGGAGTTGGAAAGACGTTTTTTTTTTTTTTTTTGCTAGGGGCTTTACGTCGCACCGACACAGATAGGCCTTATGGCGACGATGGGATAGGAAAGGCCTGGGAGTTGGAAGGAAGCGGCCGTGGCCTTAATTAAGGTACAGCCCCAGCGTTTGCCTGGTGTGAAAATGGGAAACCACGGAAAACCATCTTCAGGGCTGCCGATAGTGAGATTCGAACCTACTATCTCCCGGTTGGATGCCAACAGCCGCGCGCCTCTAACCGCACGGCCAACTCGCCCGCTGATTTTCCATTTTTACACCTTAATTAAAGCCACGGCTGCTTCCTTCAACTCCTAGGTCTTTCCTATCCCATCGTCGCCATAAAACCTATCTGTGTCGGTGCGACGTAAAGCAAATAGCAAAAGAAAATCCAGGTCACTGGCCCCTAATCACTGGTAAGGCAGACATATGATGTTTCGCGTATAGTAGTATTAATCACGGGTAAAGAAGAATCATGGTGTTCCTGGCATAGTGGTACTAGTCACAGATAATGGTGCAAGTTCTAAGCTGCCATAATTCACATAGCGGTTTTCGCAGGCGCAACGACAATATATACCTTCCTGGAAATACATTTTTTTTCCCTTTGTTAGCCCATAAATTGAAGTTACGAACAGAGATTTATTTCCTCTGATACTCAGCGGAAGTCTTGCGGTATACTGAACTCTATTCAATAGACTCATTGGCTTTTGCTCAGTGTCAATGGTAGTGGTGGATGGTGAACATTTATTGAGACTATGTTGATTAATTATAAATCTCAGAAAAGTTTTTTAGACGGCATATAGTGGAGAAAGAACGTCCTGCTGTACAGGTGAACATAGGAATTCTGAATACGCATTGTACAATCTACTGAATTCACAACAAAGTGTCACGGTAGCAGCACTATATTTTGAATTTTGGAAATAAAATACGTCGTTAAAACCCATTTGAATATTGTCGACAACGTACACGATCTTCTACAGCCTATATTGTTGTTGTTGTTATTATTATCAAACGAACCGCCGCAGTTATTTTTTTTTACAAGTTGCTTTACTTCGCACCGAAACAGGTAGGTCTTATGGCGACGATGAGATAGGAAAGGGCTAGGGGTGGGGAGGAAGTGACCGTGGCCTTAATTAAGGTACATCCCCAGCATTTGCCTGGTTTGAAAATGGGAAACCACGGAACCGCAGTACTTTATTCGATATTGTAGTTCGGCTGTAATAACAATGCTGAACTATACAACCAAAACTATAATATGAAATAATCATTTGATATAATGTATTATTTCCACGTAGGATTGCTTTAAGTATTTATCTAAATAAACGTATTTACAGTACATAGAAAATTTCCCCGGCCGTAATTTTCTAATAATGTCATTGGCTTTACGTCCCACTAACGACATTTACGGCCGAGTTGCCAGAATTAAGTCCTGCAGGAGCTCGCTTTTACTCGCCAGTAAATCTACCGACTCGAGGCTGACGAATTTGAACACCTTCACATACCACCGGACTGAGCTAGGATCGAACCTGCCAAATTGGGGTCAGAAGGCCAGCGCCTCAACCGTCTGAGCCACTCAGCCGCGCATGTGTTCCTTTGGTCAGCGACGAGCATCTTTGGGGCTTGAGCCCTCTTGCTTCCATGTAGTCAGCATCTATTGTTTCTCCAGTATGTAAACTTGTAACTTTTACGATCATATTGTTGTAACAAGAAGTTGGACATCCCTAACTTGTTTCCGGGAACCGTCTTGTTGGTGTTGCCATTTCCTTCACGGTGATTATTTATTACGCACTGTCTCCCTTATCTTTCGCGCTGCTTTGTTCCATAAGAAACAATACGGACGAAAACTGGCCTATAAATTGTATTTAAAGAGTGTAAGGGTCCAGACGATTCCGCCGCAAAAAGTGCACTTTGAATATTCCATAAGGTGCGTAAATTTTGTAGGATGAGTATTAAAAATGACTGCTACTTCTCACACCGCAGTTCCCCGGTTGAGATGCCCCGACATGCTTGTTGGTTCTAATTAAGATAATGAAGTCATTATGCGAAGATTGGTCTTCGATAACGTCTTAGCTCATAATGGTAAGGGAATGGTTGAGCTCAATGGTGTAAGTGGGGTGTGTGGTTTTGACAGGAGCGTAAAACAAATTGGGAGAATGAGTATACTGAGGAGAGAGGATGATAAACAAGTATGGAAGGGAGGAAGGAAGGAAGGGAGAAAGAAAGAAAGAAAGGACTGATATAAATAAATAAACAGTACTGCATATGGACTAACTCCAGAAAACTCCTCATGGTTATACATACAGTCAATATTCAAATGTTATGGTATACTTTGTCATATTTAGGCTGCCTATCATTGTAGGAAGTACAAATAAATAAATAAAAATGTAGATATTATACTTCATACTGTTTCGAATTACATGTGTTTCAAAGTAATGCGAAAATTGAACTTCATGATACTTTACTTTTTTTAAATGATATTTGTTCTTAGCGTCGACCTCTGCAGATCTTTTGCCACTACGTTCACCAAATGAGAGGAACCTGCGTGTAAGTGTAATTGCGGAAGTGTGAAGTGTCGAATGTGAGGAAAGGAACGTTAAGGACAACACAAACACCTAGTCCCCAGGCCAGGGATTAAATTAAAAACCCCTGACCGCGCCGGGAATCGACCCCGGGGCCGCTGGGTGACAGGCGGACGCGTTGCCCCCTACACCGCGAGGTTGGACCCAAGATACGTTACTTAGTCACCATACTAGCTTCTACTAAGATGGAAACGTACCATTTAGAATTCATCTTAGGTACAGGCATGCAGGTCTCCTATACTGCGGCATATCGAAAGATCTGCGCCTTGCCTCTTCGGAGCCCACACGCCATTATTTTGTTTATAATAAAAAAACCGTTTGTAGAACAGTTAAGTACTAACATACCACATAAGAGTAACTACACTGCGTCATGTGGGTGGGTTAAGTCAGCTATTTGACTAGTGGGCCCTGAAATGAACATCATCATATGTACACCATAATATTATGTAAATATAAAAAGTAAATTCAACATAGTGTGGAGTTAAATCTTGTACAAGGTTGTAAATGTTTTACGTATTCGTTTCGAAACTCCGATGTTTGGTGGATATTGACGCCACAGACACCGCAAAAGTGCATTTAGCTTATTTGAGGGGACTGAGGCCATGGCCCTTCAAGGGCTGTAGTGCCATGGGGTTTGGTTTGGTTTTTTGGGGACCCCTTTCGAGGTATTCGAAGGGATATTCGGGCCTCAGACCTTGTCAAAATATGTTTCGCTCTCGTTTGTGGAGTATTTTTTTTCAAAATTAATTTGATGTCAAACTAAGTAAGCTCTTGTAAATGCAGTTCATTTTAAAATATAAGGAGATGTTATGATACAGAACTGAACTGGAAATGTTACTAATCATTTGAAAATTAATGCAATCATGTGACGATTGAATCTTCAAAATTTTGAAGAAGGACGTTAGTAAAGTTGAAGAAACATTGCATCATCCCAGTGTTTGTTTGTAAAGTGAGAATATTAAAGGCGCTGTCTTCTAGAAAAGCAGTGTTTTTAATAATGCGACTTATTGAAGTTGTTTCAAATATTATCTTGATTTAAAAAAATAAGCACTCATATTGGGTTCTTGCCTGACAGATGCTGATCGTGTTATGTATGAATGCGGCTACTTAATGTGTTAGCAAAATATATTTTGCCCAGATATCAGGGTCCAATAGATTGAATGATTCTTCCTCAGATGCTGGTGTTCCGTAGCTGTAGGACGAAAACATTAATTTATTCATTCAATAATGAGGACTCTCTCTGAAGTTATTGGTTATCCGTGGCTGCAGTGAAGAATTCCCTTTCCCTTTTCATGCATACATGTTTTCTGTTCATTAATTATTTATTTATTTATTTATTTATTTATTTATTTATTTATTTATTTATTTATTTATTTATTCAGAATGGGATATTATCTCCGTAGCTGCTGGGGTTTCATAGCTGTAGGCCGAGTGCTTTCACTTCATTCATGCATTCATTCATAAATTCATCCACGCATTTATTTATCGACTCATTCAAATAGGAATGCTCTCTCCCCAGTTGGTGGTCATCCGTGACTGGGAGAGACGTGTTTATTCATTCACGCATGCATGAATACAATTCAGTCACGCAATCATTCATTCATGCAGCCATTCATTGATTCAATTCATTCATAGTGTCTGTCGAATGTGAAGAACTCTTTACAGACTTGTGACAAATAAATAAATATATCCTAACTACTTGGCCCATATCCATTTCTCATGAGACATGGCGTTTACTGTCTTCTGGTATGGGCATGGGCTAGAATAAATTTCATCTATCTCAGCCTCATCTTGCTTTGACAAGATGAAAATGACTGATGTATGAGCGATGCTAGTTATGCTATTCATTATGCAGCCAATCCTGTTATCAGTGGTGTGAAAATGTCGCTCATAGGATCGGTTGTTGCGTGCATTTCGGTAGGATTGGCAGAGTGCTATGTAATAACATCTTCTGTCTCAATGAGGAAAGCAACGGGAAGCTACCACAACTCTTAAGGGCACCTAGGTTAACTGTGACAACTGATGGTGGAGTTGTTGAGGATCCAACCAGCTTTAGGGCTGAAGACTTAATATACATGGTTCACATATATTTCAGTACTCAAAGTGACAGGATTAAATCGTACCTCCTTGAGGATAGGAAACGTTCGCTTAACCCATGAAGCTTCGCAGCCAGTCGAGTAGCTCTTAGTTGAGGTTGGTATATTGTGACTGTTTTCACGAGGTGTTAGCCGCTGTATCTGATATCTCTTGACTGTTCTAGGTGGTATAGCTTAAAGCATGCATTGTTGTGGTGCAGTCCTGAATTTTGGATATTCGACTTGTGAACATTAATTAAAACACATGATTAAGTGTTCTTGAATTGCCCTTTTTTTTTTTTTTTTTGCTAAGTTCCGTAGTAAATTAGATTTTAATTGAAAATATCAGATTTTACCACAAGCGTTCGTATTAACTGATTCGTGTGATTGATGTACGACTAAGATATATTTTAATACGGAATTAATTGCCATTTTTTAGGTTGAATCCTTTTGTGAATGCCACATAACGGAGGGAGACAATAATATGCATATGAAACCCTACGACGACGGAATTTATATCGCGTCCATGAAGTAGCAAGTGTAATGAGTAAATCGTCGTTGCACCTCGAGAAAGCGTTGTGTGACAATGTTAAGGGGCGGAATACTAACCCTCAGCACATGCACATCTTAGAACGACAATTCGTTGTCGTTCATGCGATACTGAACCTCAGATGACGGAACCTTTCTGGTCAGAGTTCTATCACATAGCGGTTTTTCTAGACGCACTGCTGAAATATGAGGCTGTAGTTATTAATGTTACAAGGGTTACGTTTGAGTTGAGGACAGGATTTCGAAACGATTCTTCCTCCCGTGTAACGTACAATATTTTATTTAATATATAATTATGCTCAGTTCGGTGCCCAGCATTCAAGCAGTCGACGCCATCCATGAAAGAATCGATATCATTGAAGAATCAGTCGATAGATGTACTGACTCGCCCACATGACGCAGTGTAGCCATCTGGTATCCAAGCAACTGTTTCACATGCATTACAAAAGGTTTCTAATGATATGTTCTAATGTTCATAGACGTTGAGTTCGGTAGGTACTCCTCGCCTGAATTCTCAGCGTGTCGCCTTTGGTACAGAGGGCTCCGGGTTCGATTCCTGGCCGGTTCAGACATTTGACCTTTAATGGTTAATTTAACTGGCTCGGGCGCTGGGTGTTTGTATTGTTCGCAATATCTCTGTAACTCACACGCCACACCTAACACTACAATTCACGCAGTTTCCCATACACGGCAGATGCCGCCACCCTCGTCGGAGGGTCTGCCTTACTAGGACTGCACCAGGCTAACAATAGTCATGCGCAATTAAATTAAGGGGGGACCTACAACTTTGAACGTAGAAAAAAAATGAGGTGTAGTAAAATATAGACATATGACAAACGCATTATTCCTTAATAATATGCCTGTATGTTTAGAAGTAATATGAACCTGTGCCATTATATATAATTATTCAAAATGGCGGTGTATCAGGGCCACTATTTTACCGTTTCCCTGATAATTTCCAAACACGTAAATATTTGTCTATGGTTCCATTTTATTATAATTGATAACCTATGAATCTATCCCAATACTTCTGGTATATATTCTTCTTCTCTATGAAATATACATGCATGCAAAATGTCGTCTTGATATCTTAAAAACTTTCGAAGTTATCAGGGAAACGGTTCTGAAAACCGAACATTACGGGAAACCAGCAATAAACTTACCGATAAAGAGTTGCTTGGGTGACAGAGCTTCACATTTCTCGTCATAACTCCGAAAGTATTGGAGATATTAATAAAAATTTTCCACTGTTATAAGGACAAAATTTGTATTTTGAATGAAGAAATAAATTGAAAAATCGTATTTTTGGTCTGTCATACGGTAAGTAACCGTAATATCGTAAAGTTTCACTATCCACATTATTTTGAAGAACCTAAACGTGATTACATTTCATATTATATCGAAAATCATATTTTGGCTCGGGGAGGAAAGCAACGGGGAACTACCTCACTTTTCATTTCCCAAGTATGGCACGCCTCAACCCCGCTGTTGGCAGCCCTGAAGATGGTTTTCCATTTTTACACCAGGCAAATGCTGGGGCTCTACCTTAATTAAGGCCAAGGTTACTACTTTCTTCGTACTCCTATCTCTTCCCTAACCCATTGTTGCCATAAGAACTATCTATGTGGGTGCGATGTAGAAAAAGCCTGTCGAGGATCCAACCAGCCTTGGGGATCAGAGCTCAACATACACATGACATAAAATATATATTAAAATGACTGTGCGATTTCTCTTAGTAGCGAAATATTTAATTTTCTGCCTATTTTGCAGTGTTCTCCGGTAGCATTAATAACGGAGATGTCCAAGATTTCATTCCTTGATCTTCCCCTAAACTACTCCTATCTTGCATTAATGAAATGACGTTGTCTACAGTCTGTTTTTTCTCAGCTCAGATATCCAGCTTAGTAGAATTACGTTCAGATGTTTGTTCATGCTGCGATAGTACCTTCTGGTCCAGTGAGGAAAGCAATGGCAAACTACTTCACTCTTCATCTTGCCTTGGACGCCCTGTAGTAGCGTCGCCATCATTTTGCGGATTCTGTATAATTGCAGTACCTTCGGTGGTTCTAATTGAGGACCTAACTTACCTGTGTGCTGATAACTTCACAGACGTAATTACAAAATTAGGTTTGCATTCACTGTAGAGATTGCGTAGAGAGTCGATATCCTCGACGCTTCATCTCCGGTCATCTGAGTTTGAATGCGATATATCGCTCAGTTTCGTGACTAGCACATTTGTGAAAGTATCGTATGCTAATACTGTATATTGTTTGAGTTAATTCACTGCCCATTCTCGAGGAATTCTCATTACATTCGTGTGAGTTTGTACAGCCCTAGAAAGAGTCAACAAACATGACTGAAAGAGAAATGTGGGAACAAAGGCAGAGTGAAGGCGAACAAATGAGGGTAGGTCACCCCGCCCAGTACAATAGTGAGCTCAAGTTAGCTTTCAACCTTTGTCCATGTGGAAACCTATCTCTCTTATTCTGCCATCCTCTGACCTGCGTTCTTTCCGTTAATATTCGAGCTCTGTCTCGCTGTGCGCAGCTCAATGATCAGTGTGTATTTAGTGAACAGAAATGACATTTTAATATCTGCATAGTTCCGTCAAAACTTGACGCGTGATCTCTTTACGAGCAAGTTCATTGAACTGTTTTTGCTAACATTTAAAGTGTTGTACTCTTAAAGTGCAGACAACATATAAAACTGGGTGACAGGAAGTTGGTTACTATTTTAAATGTTTGAAATGTTATCTGAGAGAAGTTCTTTATTAACAGCAATAATCCTCCTTGATGCCAGCACCAGTGACGAAGTTGGGTATTCGTTTTCCTTCTGTGTAAGTTCACGGCTGAGGTATGAGGAATTTGAAGGTGCTTAAATTCGACATGCCCATTTGGTTTACTCCTACCCCGTTCAGAGGTAGGCGAATTTTTGAACGTGGGAAGAAAGTTCATTCAATAATTCATGTCATATAATCTCGGAAGGTGAAAGATCTGTGGTGACACATTTGGTGTTTACCTGACGAAATTAATTGAAAGTCAACTGTAGGCCACCCAATAGAGTCATCGTGGGACGATGGCCTCGATGTTACGTCCGTTTAAACAAACATAATCATAATAATAATAATCATCATCATCATAGTTATCGTACCCCTGCCATCTGGTAGAGTAAAACTAAACATCGAAATTGACAAGCAGACAGTCTGAATTACATCAAATGAAAATACCTGTACGTCGTAGCTAAGGCTATATTTGTTAGTTAGTTAGTTAGTTAGTTAGTTAGTTAGTTAGTTAGTTAGACTGGTGCAACTCCTGCCTATGTTGCAGACATGATCCTGCCTAGTGCTGTCGGATCGAAATATATAAGGAATATATGGAAGACCCGTCCGACTCCTTGGCTGAATGGTCAGCATTGAGGCCTTCGGTTCAGAGGTCCTAAGTTCGATTCCCGGGCGGGTCGGGGAATTTAATCGCGTCTGATTCATTCTTCTGGCCCGGGGAGTGGATGTTTGTGTTTGTCCCAACACTTTCCTCTTAATATTCAGACAACATACTGCACTACCAACCACCACAGAAACACGCAATATTGATTACATCCCTCGATAAAGGATTGGTATCAGAAAGGACATCCGACCGTAAAACAGGGCCACACTTCGCACCCGTGACCCCACAGGTGTGGGGAAAGCGGTAGAAGGAAAAGAAGAAGAATAAGATATGCAGGACCTCGAAACCCCTCGATGATATCTTGCGCGCTCCACTATCAACAGTCTTGGTATATGGTGATAGCCATGAAGAATCTTTAAATAACACTTATTATGTTGTTTTTCGACAGTGGTCATTATTTGAGGAAGGTAAACCTCAGAGTTGGAAATAAATCATTGTCTTCGGCAAGATATTGGTGAGTAGACTTCAAAGGTGGTAGTGGTATAGCGTGACTGTGGATGGTAGGTAATTTAGAATCTTAGTCATCATCATTTGATATCTTAAGGTCCAATATACAGTAGAACAGACAGCAAAGGAAATAAAACAGGAATATGGAAAAGGACTCGCGTTTCAAGCAAAGGAAATGAAACCTGTGCGATTTGCTGATGGTGCTGTATTGTTCTGGAGACGTTTTTAACACAATTTTGGAGGAGCGCAAGATGAAAATAAATACATTAAACAAAAGTAATGGAGTACAGTCGAAGAAAATCAAGTGATGCAGGAAACAATAGATATTTAAAGGAAGCAGATGAATATTGTAGAATAACTAGCGATTGCAGAAGTAAGGAGGGAATAAAATATAGACTCGGTCAAACAAGGAAGGTCCTTTCTTAAGAACATAAATTTACTGACGTCAAGCACAGAGATTCATATTAGGAAAATATTTTTAAGACCTCCACATGGAGCGTGGCATTTAATGAATGTGAAACATGGGCACTAACTGGCGCAGGAAAGGAGAATAGAAGGTTTTAAAATGTGGTGTTATAGAAGAATGCTGAAGTGATGCAGGAAACAATAGGAAGCAGATGGATATTGTAGAATAACTAGCGATTGCAGAAGTCCCAGAACACAAATTAAGAGATACTCTATACAGCTGCAGAGGAGAGAAAGAATTGGTGAAATTATGAAAAGGGAGAGATTGATATAACACGTGAGACACTCAGGACTTGTTCATTTGATTTCTGAGGGAAATGTACTGTAGGGGGCTAAGAATGGTAAGTGCAGACACTTGCACAAATATGACAAACAGATTAGGATAGATGTAGGATGTTAGTAGGAATCACAAGGTTAGCACGGGATAGGATAGAATTGAGAGGTTATTAAAAGTAGAATCTTCGTCGTCATCATCATTTAATGTCACAAAGCCCGATACAGAAGATACAGTAAAGGAAATCAGAGATTTAAATAATGTTTCATACAGAGCAAGTTGTTTCGCGGTTTGGGTCACGTAATTATCAGCTTGTATTCGGGGGATAGTAGGTTCGAGCACCACTGTCGGCAGCCCTGAAGATGGTTTTCCGTGGTTTCCCATTTTCACACCAGGCAAATGTTGGGTTTGTACCTCAGTTAATGCCACGGCCGCTTCCTTCCCACTTCTAGCCCGTTCCTATCCCATCGCCACCATAAGATTACCTATTTCGGTGCGACGTAAGGCAGATTGAAAAAAAAGTTTTGTAACTGTAGGTTCTTCAGTCTGTCGAAACTAATTTATGAATACATTTAGAAAATACCTGAAAAAGAAAACATACAGAATTATACCTGAAAAAGAAACAACTTAATTATAAGTAGAATGACACGTTTCGTTCCTGAAAGAGCATCATCAGGTTCCATCAAATCACGCTCGAAAATATTTCATAATGTATACACGTTTGTGTTTAAGTTCTGTTTAAATCCTTGAATACTTGAAATTTGGAACTTATATTAATGTCCACACGTCTCTCCACTCTAACGTAAAATGCAAGGTGGTGTAATAATCTGTCGTTGGCGCGAGTCCAGGCTGGACTCCAGGATTTAAACATAATTTAAACATAAATGTTGATGCATTTCGAAATATTTTCGAGTATGATTTGATAGAATCTGATGATGAACTTTCAAGAACGAAACGTGTCATACTATCTATTTAAGTTGTTTCTTTTTAAGGTGTTAACATATGTTTTCTTTTCCAGTTGTGCAGCTGTGAGCTTGCATCCGAGAGATAGTGTGTTTGAACCCCACTGTCGGCAGCACTGAAGATGGTTTTCCGTGGTTTCCCATGTTCAGAGCAGGCGAATGCTTGGGCTGTACCTTAATAACGGCCACGGCCCCTTCCTTCCCACACATAGGCCTTGCCTATCCCATCGTCGCCATTAGACCTATCTGTGTCATTGTGACGTAACGCCAATTGTAAATATTTTCCAGTTATTCTCTAAATTTATTTATTCATAAATTAGTTCCGGCACACCGAAGAACCTAACATTTATAAATTAAATAACTCGAAAGTGAAAAGAAATGGCTTATAAAATGAGAAAACGAAGAGGCATATGGAAAAGGAATCACAGACCCAAGGCTAGTTGAACACTCGGCAGATCCACCACAATCTGAAGGGGCGTACTAGAATAATGAAGAGTGTCGTAGATTTCTGTTGCTTTCCTCAGCGACCCATAAACTGCTGTGACATATTAATCTGTCAAGCCTACTGAAATCCAAACAACAACAACAAGATCAACAAAAGCAAGAGCAACAAGGACCGATAATTTGATTACGTAATTGCATCCTAGTTGTCATCACCAGCCAGCGGAATCAATGGCAGTATCATGTGGTACAGAGAGTATAGTGCCCGATGTAACAGGCGGTCTGCTTCTGTTGTAATGGGCATCTAATCAATTATGCTTCGTAGCATACGTCACACCACTAATCCCTTACCTGACACTAATAGCAGTCCGGGGTTGGAGGTGAAGTCACACCGCCAGCAGTCATGACAATTACTTTTGTGCCTGAGTTTAACTAAATTTCGGATGTATTCGTCTGATCCGTAGCGAGCTTCAGGTGGTGTCTCTTTCCTGTGTTGGATAATATTTTGCTGTGTATATTTAAAATGTATGGAGGGAGGGAGGGAGGGAGGGATGAATGGACGGGTGGACGGACGGACGGACGGACGGACGGACGGACGGACGGATGGATGGGTGCTCAGCAGAGCCACCGTCATCTCACATATATAGCCTAGAATACCTGATTGGTCGTATCTCCTACTGAGGTGGAACTTGGTTGATGGATGAAATTGCCACTAAACTTCCTTTTTATTCAACAGCTGTGGACTCCTCAGGATCTGCCTAGCCAAGGCGTTAAAAGCGTGCTCGGTTAACTCGGAAGGACGTGGGTTTGATTTCCCGCCACCAAGTCGAAAATTAAAGAAACGGGATCGGCACATGTTCCTGAGGTTCACTTGGCCTACGTAAAAAAGGATTACCAGAAAAACGTGACCGGGCATGGGGCTAACCACACTATCTCGCTTGGTGCCGAAATTAAAAAACGTGAAAAACCTTTTCCTTTCACCTCCTCCAAGGGCCTTCATCGCCTGTATGGAGATGCTTTTGTGGACTACTCGGTCTAGTGTTTACGGAAATAGATTTTGGGTAATAATAATAAATAATAATTTTGTATGACTAATTCTAGCCTGGGTGCCCTTTTCTCAATTATCTATGATTGGCCCAATTTTACAATTGGATGCTCTTACGGACGCCAACTATATGTGGACGGATGTATTCACTATTGTGTGGTGGGGATTAGTATGAGGTTGTACGCGTGTTTTAAGATGATGACAACCATCCAGTTCCCGAGCCATAAGAAATAACCAGCTGCGGTAAACTGCAGCTAAAATTCCCGAACCGGCCGGAAATCGAACCCAAGGGCTTATGATCCGAAAGCTATTACGCTGAACATTCAGCCAAGTAGCCTGAATTTCACATATACCAGCATATTGGAAGGGAAATATACCATTATTCAGAATTCCTTGACGATGAGAGCCTCCAGATTAGGAATATCATCGCTCGTTCATCAACAACTTCTATCGCAGAGATTTGAGAATGCACATCGCTACGGCTGGATATTAACTGGTTTGAATTTATCAAGGGCGAGAGATTTAAAAAAAAGCTGCTTAACAGTGTGTACGGGAACTGTACTGTTAGTTGTCGAAATTCATCCCTAATCAAATTTGCTTTCGCAAGGAACCACTGTGCGTTCATGTTTATCCAGTATCATTGCTTCACTGGATTTCGGTGCACAGACGTTATCACCATCATTCTTACGTTATCTAGTTATTTCGAAGTTAGGATATATGTCTATAACTATAGACTTAAACAGTAATTTGAACGATAAGTAGGCCTAACTCATGTTTATAGTCTATACATACGGCAACTCTTTTTGTTGATGTTGCAACGCACTCAGGTGTCACTCCAATTTCCCCAATTATGTAGAGTCTAAGGTTAATGCCCTGAAGTGGTGCTACTATACTATTGAGTTTTTCTTTTCTTACTGATGAATTTTAATGTACTAACATCGTTCTTTATGAGATTACGCGTACTTTGGTTGTCAGACATTAACGTACAGTTTTTTGACCAGAGGCCCTGTCCGCAGCAGAATACCACCGCCATGAAAAAGAGAGGTTTGGTAGAGAAACTAGAAGCCAAGGAAAGGAAGATTACGATGAAAATCTTGGGCCTGGTCAAAGGAACTGGTGTGCACAGAAAGATCCTCAACCATGAACTATATTCACACGACGAAAAGTATACGGTCACTATTTGAAAAATGATGATCGATTTCTTTGGTCACCTCATACGAATGAGTTCAGACTGTCGAATCGGATGTATATCTATTTTCTGGGTAACAAGACTAAAGGAGCCTGGTTCATTGAAGTGGGAAAGGGCTAACAAGAATCATACGTGATGACAGCCTGAAATCTTTTGCTCCTCGAAGGGAAACTGGAACAACCGTGGTTTCCAGGAAAATCCCAAACTGAAGACGAATTTGGAAGTACTGGGAAAATTTGAAATAATGGAAATTTAAGTACTGTAATAACTAAAATATATGAAGAGTGGATATTCGTGAAGAATGTAATCAGTAGCTCTGCTGCAGACTAATTAGGAAGAAAGGTAAGACCAAGTGAGAATCAATGGATAACTCGGGAGATATTTGACCTGATTAATGAACGGCGAAGATGCAAGAATGCAAAAACCGAGGAGGTTAGAAAAGAATACAGACGATTAAAGAATGAAGTGGACAGGGAGTGCAGAACAGCTAACGAAGAATGGCTGAAAGAGAAGTGCAAGGATATTGAAGGTTGTATGTTTGTAGGAAAGGTACATGTAAGCATACAGAAAAATCAAGGAAACATTTGGAGAAAAGAAAAATATGTGTATGAATATTGAGAGCTCAGATGGAAGACCCCTTCTAGAGAAGGAAGACAAGGGAGAAAGATGCCAGTAACATATTATACAATTGTATCAAGGGAAATTAAGAGCCTTCGTGGCTCACGGGACAGTGCGCCGGCCTCTCAACACTGAGTTTCATGGTTCAAATCCCCGTCATTCCATGTGAGATTTATGCTGGACAAAACGGAGGCGGGACAGGTTATTTTCCTGGTACTCCGGTTTTCCCTAACATCCTTCATTCCAGAAATATTCTCCAATATCATTTCATCTGTCAGCTATTCATTGACCCAGAGGAGTGTGACAGGCTTCGGCAGCCGGCACAATTCCTATCCTCGTCGCCAGATGGGGGCTTCATTCATGTCATTCCTGACCTGATCGAATTACTGGAAGCAGGCTGTGGATTCTGATTTCATCGCCTGTGGGTGGAGGACGCAGACGGAAAATACACCCACGGTATCCCCTGCCTGTCGTAAGAGGCCGCTAAAAGGGGCGACTAAGGGATGATGGATCCTGATCATGAACCATGAGATTACCTGTGATTAGTACCATCACTCGAGGAACACCATAGATCGACTTTCCTTGCGATTAGTACCACTATGTAAAGAACACAATGGGTCTGTGATTAGTATCATCGAGGGTGGATCTCTATGGCTTTACAGTACCCGTGGTTAGTACCATTATATGCGGAAAACCATGCGTTTGCATTACCTGCGATTAGTACCACTATGTGAGCAACACCAAAGGCCTGGGCATTGACTGCGATTAGTATCACTATGTGAGGAACACCATGGCTCTGCGTTACCTATGAGTGGCGCCATTATGTGAGGAACGCCATAGGTCTGCGTTACCTGTGAGTAGTACATTACGTTAATTAGTACCACTATTTGAGGAACACCGTGAGTCTACATTACTTGTGATTAGTACCGCTACATGAGGAATACTATGGCTCTACTTTACCAGCGATTAGTACCGTTATGAGGGGCTGGTATCTGAATTTTGGATCGCTTTAGACAACACGCATCATAGATTTAGGATTTTCCTTTGGAAGCGGTCCCTTGTTCTGTTGTTTATAGCATTGTTTTAAGTTATTTTATGGGAAGGTGGAGCATTGCGGGTCAGATCCACTGATTGTTTTAAGTTCATAACCATTATTTATCACCGTCTTTTTGAATTCTAGTCAGTGGATGGATTTTTTAATTATGCTGACTTTTAGTATTGTGAGTTGGATCCGCTGATTATTTTAAATGCATTCATTCATTCATTCATTTATTCTTCATCATCATGTTTTGAATTCTGGTCAGTTTTGGAACTTTAATTGTCATTACATTTCGTCTCATCTCGTACCATCAGGGGCGATGACCGAGATGTTAGGTCTCTTTCTAAACAAGCATCATCATCATCATCATCACGATTTTCATTTCATACAAGGAAAGAAACAGATGATAAGGTTCTGGAACAAAAAGAGGGTGTTGGTGCTGGTGAAATGGGAGACCCAATTATGTGGTCAGAATTCGACAGAGCTTTGAGAGACCTAAGTAGGAACAAAGCATCTGGAATTGATGACATACCCTCATTTACTGACTGCCTTAGGAGAAACCAGCATGGCGTGGTTATTCCATTTAGTGTGCAAGATGCATGACACAGGAGAAGTGCCATCCGATTGCCAAGAAATCAGGTGCTGACAAGTGTGATAACTACCACAACATTAGTTTAGTATTTCACGCTTGCAAAATTTTAACTCGTATTATAAATGAATCGGAAGACAAGTTTAAGAAGAAGTGTAGGAACACGTGAAGCAATCCTGACGTTACGTCTGATGTTGAAGGATCGAACAAACAAACCCACGTAAGTTACATGGCATTCGTAGATCTAGAAAAGGCATTTGATAATGTTGATTGGACCAAGCTATTTGAGATTCTGAAGGTGATCGGACTCCGGTATCGAGAATGAAGAATTATCTACACTCTGTATAAAAATCAGTCTGCGGTAGTAAGAGTCGAAGTCTGTGAAATAGAAGCAGCAATCCATAAAGGTGTGAGGCAAGGCTGAAGTTTCCCCTCTCCTTTTCAGTGTTTATATAGAACAGGTGGTAAAGGAAATCAAAGAGGAATTTGGAAGAGGAATCACTGTCCAAGGAGAGCAAGGAATGCAAATCAAAACTCTGAGATTTGTGGATGATTATTTTTATTTAGCCCCATTTGAATTCACCCGTCGAGCGATATAATTGGCTGACTTCAGGAGCTGATAAAATTACAAAGGCGCGAGATATCAAATTATTTTCTTCAAATTATTTATCAGTACGACCAACATTCTAACATTCATATACCAGGTTCACATTGTTTCCGACCACCCTAAATGTGAAAGATACATTTTTACCGTAGGCTACGATGTATAATGAATCTACACTTTTATTACCAAGTCCATCAGCAGTGAGCATCGCTGACATGGAAATAATAATAATGATAATAATAATAATAATAATAATAATAATAATAATAATAATGTTTTTAGTTTTGCATCCTGCTAACTACTCTTACATTTTCCAGAGACGTTGAAGTGTCGGAATTCTGTCCCACAGAAGTTCCTTTACTTTCCGGTAAATCTACCAACATGAGGCTGGCGTACCGTATTTGGGAATCTATAAGCATCGTCAGAATTTAGCCGGGATCGAACCCACCAACTTGAGCTCAGACTGCCAGCGCTTCTATCGTCTGAGCCGCTAATCCCAGCCCGATAACATGGAAAAATTGTTTAGTTATCATTGTAACAAACTAAATGGATATTGTTTTCGTGATTTTTTTCTTTTTTTGCTAGTTGCTTTACGTGGCACCGAGGTGATTGCTTTTATAGGCTGCTAAATCCCATATTGATCAGGAAGGTAATGAAGGTGAGTACTGAAAACGTGAAGGAACGATCACTGGAAGAACGAGGGAAAATTAATCATAAAAAGGTGGAATGAAAGTCTAGATCTCGAATGCCCTAATATCGCCGAATTGGAAGAACCCAGTTTGTGATGAAGAAATGAAATGTCGTATGGCTTTTAGTGCCGGGATAACCCAGGATGGGTTCGGCTCGCCAGGAGCAGGTCGTTCTATTTGACGTCCGTAGGCGACCTGCGCGTCGTGATGAGGATGAAATGATGATGAAGACAACACATACACCCAGCCCCTTGCCAATGGAATTAACCAATTAAGGTTAAAATCCCCGACCCGGCCGGGAATCGAACCCGGGACCCTCTGAACCGAAGGCCAGTACGCTGACCGTTCTGCCAACGAGTCGGACACAGTTTGTGATGATGTACAATATCCCCAGCCCCTTGTCAACAATTACGCCACACTGACTGACTATTGTTAGTTAAGGCTTGGTCTTTATTTTCTATTGCCACTCATCTCTGCTAGATGGCATTACTGCTATATTTACAAAAGTCGCCTAAGCTGTGTATATGACACGGCCTCAACTTTTATGCGTGACTACGTCTACGTGCAGAGTTTAGTGAATGTATTCGTATGTCGCAGAATCAACTGAATGAAATACGAGTACCATGTTCGCTCTGTATCTCTGCATCGCTGCGGCTGTACTGGATTAGTGAGGCGTTTCACAAGATGGCGGAGCGGGTGACGTCATTTCATCGTCGGATGTACTGTGATCATAGTGTTGGGCTTATAACTCTTGAACGGTAGAGAGATCTCAGTGATTTTTTTACCATCATGTTTGGCTCGATGAGATCTATATGTGTTCGACATTTCAACAATATATGTGTACAATAGGAACGAAGACACAGGCTTCGATGGTCAATTTTAGCCCAAAGATTCAGTAACACAGTATTGTCACAAGTAATTTGTTAACACCTCTTGCCGAATGTATGACTATTCGGCTTTGAAATGATACACGAAACGAATCAAATAAACAACACTTTACCTAGGAGCTGTGAGTCAAACGGTGCTGAGCTCGCGTTCGGGCGGCGATTCGCAGGTGCCGTATCTCCTCGTGCCTAAGGGGGAGGGGAGTGAATAGCCGTATTTCAAACGAGCGGGGCATCAAGTCAAGGACAGTAGGTACGTAACGACATGACAAAAATTGCTTTGTGGTTTATAGTATCGGTAATAGAGCGTAGGCTGTCATATTGAGGAAGAGTATGTTTTCGTTGCATTATGTTTAATTACATATACCCGTACGGGTGATGACGTGTTCACGCCAGAAAGGAACACAACAGATAGTCGTTTCTAAATTTCTGAGATTTTGGCACTCGCGTGATGTGTAAACTCCTTTACCGCCGGTACTAGGCAGCCGGCACTGTAGTATATTTAACCTGTTCAGAGTTGCTACATTTCTTTTAACCGGGCGAGTTGGCCGTGGGGTTAGGGGCGCGCAGCTGTGAGCTCGCATCCGGGAGATAGTGGGTTCGAATCCCACTATCGGCAGCCCTGAAGATGGTTTTCCGTGGTTTCCCATTTTCACGCCAGGTAAATGCTGGTGGTGTACCTTAATTAATGGCACGACCGTTTTCTTCCCATTCCTAGGCCGTTTCTCTCCCATCGTCGCCATAAGACCTATCTGTGTCGGTGCGACGTAAAGCAAATAGCAAAAAAGGAAAATTTCTTTTGATCACTGGACTGAATCTGTACGCTTGTTGTCTACGTAAACCGGTCAGAACAACCGGTAACAAAGAACCTTTATAGCTGAATATCACACGTACTGCTGTATTCAGAGCCCAGTAAGTCTTCCTAGACCTGCCGGGCTGAGTGGCTCAGACGGTTAAGATGCTGGCCTTCTAACCCCAACTTGGCAGGTTCGATCCTGGCTCAGTCCGGTGGTATTTGAAGGTGCTCAAATACGACAGCCCCGTGTCGGTAGATTTACTGGCACGTAAAAGAACTCTTGCGGGACTAAATTTCGGCACGTTAGTGGGACGTAAAGCAGATAACATTATTATTAGTCTTCCTAGACCTACTGTTGCACACATCGCAGTGTTCTCTTGTCCTCGTGCAGTTGTTCTGCAAGGATTGGCCCGAGAGTCAGTCCGTCTGGCTTGCTGTCAGCCATTAGACCTCTGGGTGTGATAACCAGCAACTTCATTCAATTTTAAAATTTCATTTTCATCCGTGTACGAGGTGAGGGCAACAGATGAGAAGCTACAGTACAATTGAAGACGGAGAAGATATGGAGCGAGTGTGTGTTGAAGGAAGTGCATTTAATGTTAATGAAAAAGAAGGCGGCCGGTTGAAGGCGCCTGCATATTTCACACCCCCAGTTCTCTCGGCGTTCCTTCAACAATGCATGTCTGAGTAATCGAAAATAAAGTTAACGGGAACCGACGGCGAATTTACTCTGCTCTTAAATAAAGAGGACTAAAGTTCATATTACTTTTGATGAAGGAAATGATACGTTTCTTGGTGTTTCTTCCGTTCTAATGCGCATGATATAGGTTACTGTTGAAAATGAATGTATGGAAATAACATGTAAGTTTTCACTCAGTATTATTCAAACGATAATTTAAGTGACTAAAATCTCTTCCGATAGCATATAAAGACCTTTCAGCACCAGAACAATTGGGCCTCTCTGCCTGTGGTGTTTTATTTAACTGCTATTTGTTTTACGTGACATCTATACAGACAGGCCTTACAGTGACGATCGGATAGGACAGGGATCGACCTGGGAGGGAAGCGATCGTGGCCTTAATTAAGGTATAGCCTTGTGTGAAAATGGGAAAAGAAGGAAAATCATCTCAGGGCTGCCGACAATAGGGTTCGAACCCACTGTCATCCGAATGTCATTTCATAGCTACGTGACTCGTACCCTGTAGCTAACTCGCTCGGTGTGTCTGCCTAATAAATAAATAAATAAATAAATAAATAAATAAATAAATAATAAATTCAGCACGCCTGGTGGCCGTGATCGTTAATGCGTGAAGTCTATATGGTCTGACACCGTGGTTAGCCGGATCGTGTCCCGTTGGTCGAACAAATGTTCACCATCAGAATATATATATATATATATATATATTGCTAGGGGCTTTACGTCGCACCGACACAGATAGGTCTTATGACGACGATGGGATAGGAAAGGCCTAGGAGTTGGAAGGAAGCGGCCGTGGCCTTAATTAAGGTACAGCCCCAGCATTTGCCTGGTGTGAAAATGGGAAACCACGGAAAACCATCTTCAGGGCTGCCGATAGTGGGATTCGAACCTACTATCTCCCGGATGCAAGCTCACAGCCGCGCGCCTCTACGCGCACGGCCAACTCGCCCGGTCATCAGAATATTGGCCGGCAGGGTAGGAGACTTGACTTACTTCCTTTCATTCCAGGTGGAACTTAGGGCCTCGACGAAATTTCTCCAGCTTGTTCTATCTGCCGCCAGTGCTTTCACCTCTTTCACCTCCCTCCATTTCTTGATAACTCCAGCAATCTCCCTGTCTATGGTTCTCTTCCAGGTAATCTTCGGTCTACCTTGTCTGCGACTACCTTTTGGATTCCAGCTCAATGCCTGCCTTGTGATACCTTTTTGTAGTCTTCTCAGGGTGTTCCCCGTCCATCTCTATTTTCTTCTCATTCATTATCTGTTCCTGTATGGGACTTTAGCTTCTGGCCTCCCAAAGGTCTTTGTTTGAGATGATCATTGGCCACCATATTCTCATAATGTACCTCAGACAACAATTTATAAACGTCTGTAACCTGGTGGTAATGTCTTTGGTCACTTTCCAGGTCTCACTTCCATACCGTAACACAGATTTTACATTTTAGTTGAGCTTCGTTTCTATACGAATGCGAGGGGATCTCCATATTGTTCGTAACTGTGCAAAAGCTCCTTTGGCTTTATTTCTACGACTCAGCACATCTCTAATAGCACCTCCACCCTGGCTTACCATACTTCCTAAGTAGCAAAATTCCTCTTCACTTTCTATATCCATTCTATCTAGAGTCAAGCTAGAATTGTTACGATGGTTTATGCGCATTTCTGTAGTCCTTTTGTTATTAATTTTTGGGACTATTTCTTTAACTTATATTTTTAAGTCATCCAGTTTGATTTGCATGTCCCGAAAACATTCTACAAGAAGACATAGATCATCCGCATAATTCAGTTCTTTCAATTGGTTATTTAATCCCCACTGAATGCCATGGTTTCTGTTCGTTGCCTCTCTCAGCATACAATACAGTGTCGTGATAAACAAGATTGGCGACAGTAGACATCCTTATCTTACTCCATATTTTACAAGAAAAGGTTCAGATAGCTTCCCTTTATGTTATACTTGGCAAGTATATCCATCACACGTTGATGTAAGACGGACTATCTTTTGTGGAATTCCAAACTTTTCCATAGCCTTCCACATTTTCCTCCGGTTGACAGAATCAAAGGCCTTTTGAAGTCAATGAAAAGTATATACAGATTTTTGTACAGATTTTCTCTGTATCTGACTCTAGTCACCTTCAGAATCTCATATAGCTTGGTCCAATCAACGTCATCGAATGCTTTTTCTAGAACTACTCCATGTACGTGGACTTGTTCTTCTTAATTCGATCCTCTGAGATCGGGCGTAAAGTCAGGATTGCTTCATGTGTTTCTACATTTCTTCTCAATTCAAACTGATCTCTCAACTCAGTTTCAGCTTCTCTTTTAACTGATAATAGGTGTTAACATATTGCAAGCATGATATACTAAACTACTGGTGCTGTAATTTTCACTCTTGTCATCGCCTGCTTTCTGGCGAATACGTATAACACCATTCTGTATAAAATAGGATGGCACTTCTCCTCTATCATACACCTTAACACACTAAATGGAATAACCTCGCCATGCCGGACGTCATTAGTTACTGTTTACTGCAGTACTTGTTATCAGTATCCCGACAGTAATTAATTAATGAACATTGAAAATGGAGAAATCATAAATGGTCACATAACTGCTTAAATAAGTACATTAATTAATTAATTATTTAAACAAATTGTGTGACATATCTTTTCGGCAGCACGGTTGAGTTTTCTGTGCGCTTTCTCTACAATAAAAACTGGGGATATGTAAATGTTGTTCCGTGTGGCAGTGAATATTTTTGAGGATGGTCTTCGCCTACGTTTGAGTACTTATTACTGACTATTGCTTGGCAGATGTAGGAAGTACTGGATGTTTCTCTCCAGGAAAGCTGTAAGGGACTTTTTTGTTGAAATATGACAGAAGGAAAAAGAAAAAGGTTTGAAGTTTTGAAGTAATAACTGTGAAAAGTAAAGTGGTTGGAAATATCCATTTTTGTGCAATATGAGCTTTCTCTGTTCCACAGTCTTCATTAAATATTAAACAGAGTATATATATTTTTCCGACACTCGCCTTTTCACAAAAATATTATGAACAAACTATTAACTATATGACCTTAATTTATGATTATAAAAATACAGAACAGAATACAATAATAACCATCTTACTGTATTTATTTATTTATTTATTTATTTATTTATTTATTTATTTATTTATTTATTTATTTATTAACACGTTCTGAAAAGATATGCATTAAATTTGACTGACTTCCCCACATTAAGAAAGTATTTTGAAAGTCACTACGGTTTTCTCTTCAAAGCAAGAGACGGACTTCGTTCACAAAACTTGGGGGTGTCGCGGTTGAACTTACTTAACCCTACGTGAACTTATCTCTGCGCACTGCACTTGAACACGCGCAGCATTGCTTCCTGCTTGTTGAGTAGCTACGTGCTTCTTGGGTAAACTTGGGCTTAACCTCACCATGTCTGTTAGGTCATCAGCCCAGAGGCTGGTTGTATCTTCAAATAGCACCAACAAAGGTTATGCGGTTATAAGGAAACCACAAAAAGCAATGGCAGCACCAAAATGAGGCGTACTAGGCAAGCTAAGGAGTGAGGTAGTTTGCCATTGCTTTCCTCATTGGGTCAGAGCGTACTATTGCAGCACGACTGACCCTATGAGCAGCACCTTTCATAACACTCAGATGCACTAGTCATGCTCTGAATGTCATTACTCAGCACTACCCATACCCCAGCAACTTCCACATTGTCACAGCCATGAATGTTGACTGCCACTTCGGTGGAAGCTACACTTTACTCTGGCCTGTGCCAAGAGATGGATGCAAAAGTACTGTATCCATCAAGAAATGACAGCAGGCAGAACCTCACCATACTAATTCTTTATTCCTGTTAGTAATCGTATAGGCCTACTGTATCATTCACGAACCCATGGATTGGACAACGCAGATTTATTCAACTGCCGCATTGATGTATTCAGATATTTCTCCATTGTGGAATTTAAAAGGAATGGTGTCAAATTTCCTTTCGAGAAAACAATTGATCACAAATTTGCCTTTCAGGAAATGAAACTCAAATTTATAACAATTAATTTATTTGCATCTATAGAATGGTTTTCGAGACGCATCTGTTTGTAATTTGGAGTTGACAAGTGTAGGATTCAGTACATCGAAAGGGGGGAACTTACTCAGGGCACAAATGAAATACGGTATTCAGTTCTCTAGAACGTGATGTGATTGGGCCTCTTTGATAAAGCCTTGTACAGTGAGTCACAATGAAACCCATATATCAGGAAAATATTTCTTTGAGCATTTACCAACAAATATACACTGCTCAAAGAAATTGGAGGGACAACATTTTAAACACCTGCATTATTTTTTCAGGAATGGTTGGAGTGCAACAGACATTTTATCTGGAAAATGAAACCTTTCTTTAACTGAAATGTACATATCCTGTTCACTTCTCATCACACACGTTGGTGCCTTGACCAGAAATTCAACACAGTATCGTAAACCGAAGTGTAAAGTCCTTCAATTCACTCACATAGAGCACAGAAAGAAACTTTTCAATATCTGGTAAGCCCTCCATGTGCCCATATTAGTGTAATATCTTCGAGGCCAGCTCCTGACAAGTCTGCGAACAGTATCTCGTGGAATTTTGCCCCTCTCCTCAGTAAGGACCTCTGCAAGTTGTTCATGAGTCGGAGGTGCTACAGGACGGGCCCGAAGTTGTTTGTCCACCAAATCCCATTAATGCTTAATGGGATTGAGGTCAGAACTCAGAACAGGCCAGTCTAATGTTTGAATCGCGAAGTCCTGTCGAGTTTCCATGGTGGATGCTGTTGAATGCGCTCTCGCCTTGTCATGTTGCAGGATAAACTGGAGACCCATGAAAACTGCAGTGGGTATAACATTACCCAGTACAATCTTGTTGATGTACCTCTGAGCATTAAGTCGGTCTCTAATTATCAGAAGGTCCGATCGGCCATCAATTGTGATGCCACCCCACACAATGACTGAGCCATAGACAAATCTGTCCATTTTCTGGATTGCTGCTTCATTATAACATTCACCACAGCGACGATATACACGTATACATCCGTCGCACCGTGTTAGATGAAAGCGGGACTCGTCTTTAAACGACACATTGCGCCAGTGAAACAGCTGCCAGTTCCTATGGTCCTGAGCAAATCGATCTCTCTTCTGCCGAACAGTTAATCGAGGGACCTGATGAGGTCTTATTGGTATTAAACCTGCCTCTTGGAGTCTTTTTCGTATTATTTGGTCACTGACACTGCAACCAGTTGCTGCTCTTAGATCGTTTTGTAGGTCCCAAGCAGTCGCAGAGCGCCGGAGGAGAAAACAGTTTACCACAAATCGGTCTTGTGTGGCCGATGTTTTCCGTTTTCTCCCTTGCTCTCGCTTTCGTGTGTATGTACCAGTTTCTTGAATCGTTTCCAATTCCTCCCAACAACAGATTAAGCCACATTAAGCTCTGTAGACACTGCACGACCACGCACCTACTACGCTGGCGTAGCAGGGGGAGAGGTGATACTCCCACATGGGATGTCCCGAGTGGCGGATACGGGGATCCTAACTGGCTTGCCGGCGGACTTGAGGGAAATAAAATACCTCTCGCGGACCAAATACACAACACCCTGTGGGCGGGGAACGCAGATGAAGAATACACCCACGGTATCCCCTGCCTGTCGTAAGAGGCGACTAAAAGGTGCGACCAAGGGATGATCAAATTAGAACCATGATAATACTTGTAATTAGTACCACAACGTAGGGAACACTATGGGTCGCTTTTACTTGCGCGTAGTACCACTATGTTAGGTACACAATATGTTTGTGATTAGTAGCGACAGTGTGTGCTCAGGATGCATTTTACAGTAACTGTGATTCGTACCACTATATGCCTTGTTTATGATTAGTACTCACTATATGAGGAACACCGCGGGATAGTGCTAGTCCTTGTGGTTAGTCCACTTATGTGAAGAACACCATAAGTTTGCGTTGCCTGTATAGGTTTGCGTTGCCTGTAAATAGCGACACAATGTGCGAAACGCCATAGGTCTGTGTTACATGTGCGCATTACATTACCTGTGAGTAGTACCATAATGTGTGTGGAATACCACGAGTCTATGCTACTTTTGATTAGTACCGCAACATGACAAATACCATGGTTCTACTTTCCTAGCGATAAGTGCCATTATGAGGGGCCGATGACCTGGATTTTGGACCCGTTTAGACTACAAGCATCATCGATTCAGTATTGTGCTTTAGAAGCAGTTTAACGCTAGTTTCTAGGAATATGGGGCATTGCGGATCGGATCCACTGATTGTTTTAACTTCATATCCATCCGTGCATTCTACGTCCTCACGTTTTGAATTCTGGTCAGTGGAGGATTGTGGATTTTTAATTGTCCTTACATTTCGTCTCATTTTGTGCCATTAGGGGCCGATAACGTAGATGTTTGGCCCCTTTTAAACAACAAGCATCATCATCATCATCATCATCATCACACTGCACGAATAGTCCAACCTTCTTACAATAATGTCACTGCCCGAACACTTTCTGCCTCAATCAGATACTTCGTTTCGAGTGATGAAACGTTTACGAAGAGTATAGAGACGCACTGTTTACTTACACTCACTAGAAGACAGAGTGAGACATTGCTCGTCAATTTCACTCTGAGGCATAGCCCGATACATTTGACTACTGCTGCAACGTCATGGCTTTCCAACAAAAGATGGAGGTTTCCTCTCATGCTTAAAACATATCGGAAGAATAAGAGAAACGGTATATATCATAATCACGGATTACTAACATGAGACACACGATCAAATTCTTGTCCCTCTAATTATTTTGAGCAGTATACAATTTTCATTTCAAGCTGGTTTTAACTCTCTTGTAACCAACACACAATTTTCTACTACAGTATTCATAATTAACATAAATATATTTCATCCACAAAGTAAATGAAAAATTTTCTCAAACGTACACAAAAAGAGATCACAGTGAAACTCATACACCCTGTGGTAGGTCCTTGAAGCTCGTATTTTGTTGGATATCCCTTAGCTCATCTGACATCTCTCAAACGAGCAGCATGGGTCGTACCAATTTTTTGCATTATGATGGACTTATTTTCTCATCCTTCGCGTAAAGCAGCTTTCAGGGCATCTTTGTTGGAAATCTTATGTTTCCTTAATGTTACTTCTGAGTGATTCTGCAAGTTGTCTATAACATTGAAATCTGGTTACTGAGGTGGTGTTTCCAGCCCCTTTGGACAGTTATATAGGAGCTGCATTCTCACTAGGTGAGCTTTGTGCTCGTTGTCGTTATCCTGATAATACTTGTATTGGTCGTGTATTCCAAATTTTTGAGCACTAGCAGGCAAATTATTTTTCAGTATGTTCAGATACACACTTTTATCCATTATCATGTCAATGAAAGTCAACTTCCCTAAACCACTAGCTGCCAGGCACCCCCAGACACAATCACCTCCTTCACCGTATTTAACACTTGGAAGCATATTGGTAGGTTTTGATTCTTCATTTGGTTTTCTCCAGACAGTAACTTTCCTCTCTGATCCAGAGAGATTGAATTTGCTTTCATATGCAAATATTACCGTTTTCGAGAAATCAAAATATTTTCTCTAACAAAATGTAACGTCTTTTTCGTATTCACTTTGTTGACTAATGGTTTTCTCCTACTTACTCTTCCATACCCATTACTTTTTCTGATAATGCGTGTTACCGAGTTTTTGTGGTAGTTATGCGTGAAAGAAGGTGCGGGGTGGTGAACAGGTCTCAAGCTACTAAAGTAAAATTAATTTAAAATTTAACAAGGTTATATTTTCTTTTTTAAAACAAAGAAATAACAAGCATGGCAGGTACAAAGTAGCAAGTCCAAAGGGTAGTTACAATATTTACAAGATTTGGGCTTCGCGCCCTGACTCCACAATGCTAGGGCAATCAGCCCAGTTTTACCCCAAACACAAGTTTCAACAGAGGGGCAGAAAACCCCATTCATGCCTAGGAGCCCTTGCTCCAAATTACACAGAAAAGCCTCCACGAGGCGTACAACACTCAATTTTCAAAAGAGCCACTCGCTCTCAAATTTAAGCCTCTCCCAGGCCACACCAAACTCCACCTTCAAGTTGTCCTCAACGGACATAAACACAGGGGTAAAATACCCAATCTACTGAGGTCTATTAAATGAAAAGAAGGTTAATTAAATGACCTCTAAAATAACAATTTGAGAGGAGGCGAACTTGCACTCCTAATACATTTTGATTAAGACCTACTTGGCACTAGGCCGTTAATACAAGGGCTAATCCCATACTAAAGAGGTGACTTAAGAAGAGAACAATTTGTTTTACGTTAACGAAGAATAGGTTGAGAAAAATAAGTTCACCTCAAAACAATATGAGTGGGAGCTCGAGAGGGTTAGCACTCTCTATCCCAGTATGTAGCTTTAAAAGAGAATATATGAAAAGAGTAGTTACATTTAGGAAAAGGTTACATGGTGGAACGCTTAGAACCCGCCCCGAGAGTTAAACTGCTGAGCTAGCCAAGAAAGAAGTTATTAATTGGCCATTACCTGGTTGTTGACCGCTGCCGAGGAAAGAGGCGCTTCCCGCCTCCTGCTATGTACTTAATACACTGAAAGATGGAACAGAAGTGGCCCGGAGACCCTAAAATCAGCAGTTTATATACTCTCGCGGAAGTTTCTAGGCGTTAGGGGAATGAGAACACCCTCCCACGAGGATTTTATTGGTTCATCCATAAACCCCCTACACAATACTAAGAAGAAACACATAATTGGTGGAAAATTAATTTAAGAAATTCGGGATAGGCTAGATTTAAAACAAGGGGAAAGAAGGGGTTAATATTGCCAACTTAACCAATGACTGAAAGAAATTTAGCAAAGAACGAACATTTGAAATAAAAATTTCTCCAACAAAATAGTTCTTTGACTCCGCACTAGGGTGCACTATTGTTGATCTTCAGTAGTGTCCTCTAGAAGAGAAAGTTCACACTTCTTACTTCAAGCAAAACAAAAAAACATCAAAAATGACACAGTTCAAAAACTCAAAATTTTCCACGTGGTGACATCTTCTGAGAAGGTAGCGAATTAATAGCGTATATAAAGTTCAGACTTCCTCCAGCAGAGGAGTTTCAACTGGCGCAAATTTTAAATTAGCGGCGTGGAGGTGTACCGCCCGGTACAATGCGCCTGACTGGTTTTGGATGGGCTTTCTTCCCAGTATCTTCCTCAATCATCACAGCAAGTTTTGGACCATTAATCATTGGATTCTTCTTAACCTCTCATAGTATCCAACGTTCATCTGTGGAGTTAAAGATTCTTTTCTGACTTACTTTGTCCTAATTTTTAATCCGGCTGGTACTTTTATACCTATCTATAACACATTGCACAGTTGAATGACTTCTGTTTACAGTTTTGCCAATTTCTCTTAACTTTTTCCTGTTTTATAATGAAAATTATCAATTCTCTTTTTTCGAAGACTGGCCTCTCTGACGGCTCATTATTACACTACAACGTGCTTGCTTTTACTTCGCAACGCTTGACGATAGACTGAACTTGTCTCCTGCATTTCGTATTGCACTTGACAGTCAAACATACGGTATTTATACCTACCCATTGAGGTCTGTGTGAGTTTCCTTTGTGACATCGATCAGAAGCATAATACCAAAGAATCAAACATACTTTGTGTTAATTTATGGACAAGATAACTAAAAAGTAATGGTATAATAATACAAGATATACACGTTACATTGCACATAAAAATATGACAATATAATCACCCAACTTTCTGTTCATAACGAAACAGATAGATTACCATCGCACATGAGTTTCATTGTGACTCACTGTGGTCTCTCAGTCATGGCCACCCACCAATACTTCACATCACAGCCTGTATGGTTTCTAGTTAACATCAGGTAGCATATTTTGTAACGCTAAGTTCGGTACGCAAATTTTCAGACGACCCTAAGCAGCCATAAGATATATGTCAATACAATGAACTTTTTAATGATTACTTCAATAATAATTATCGTGAACATCAAACATGATTTATTATCAAGAATCGTATGTTACACAAATGGAAGGGGATGTTGTACCACGATAATATAGTACGGTATTGCAAACAATGTTTGCAGGGTACACGTGAAAGCTATTTTTACATTTCGGATATACTGTCGGTACTGTGGTATAAACTAATAGAGTCGGTAAGAACACGCAGCGCGGCACAGTGACTTGCTTCTGTGTGCTGCGAGTCACCCCAGTCTCAAGGACAAGCACCTGTTGTCAAAAACACAACACAGCAGAATGAAGGTCAGAGCAGCAGGATGAATCACAACAAGCACACGAACTGGTTATGCAACTTGATGTTTACAAATACTCGCCGAGTGCCGTATACACGGTCACCTGTGTGGAGTGGGTGCATACAGGGTGGTCGGAAACAAAACGTGAACGATATATATGAGCATTAGAGGTTTGGTCACACTGATAAAGAAGTCGAAAAAAGTAATTCATTATCTCAAGCCATCGTCATTTTATGAGCTGCTGAAGTTAGTCAATTAGATCGCGGGCGAATTTGATGCCAAGCAAGGATGATGTCATACTAATGATGTAGTGTGTTATTATTCGTGGAACATTATTTTCTTCTCTCGTTTTGGGCTCAACGTTACTATTTGTATAATAATAATAATAATAATAATAATAATAATAATAATAATAATAATATACCGTTAGTCCAAGAACCTTTCAGCTACTCCTTTTCTTTGTAGCCTACTTACGCACACGTCGGGTGCTCTTAAAAAGAAGCTGTTAAGCAAATGATCCCAGTAACACGGCCAAGAAGCACGCTTCAAGTATTCGAGTTAGCATTGCTGCTTCACAGTTTGTTTCGCTGAGGTTTTGTTGTTTTAAACTGCTTTGGGAGGCACAGCTTTCGAAGTGGTGATGATGTCAGAACAGCTGTAAAATCCTGGCTCAACGGTCAGGACACCACATTTTACGAGTGTAATGCCCCACGGTTGGACAAATGCCTCAATCGCCTATTTGGAAAAATAATGTGCTAAGTAAAGAACAGTGCATAGCATGTTATGAATAGTCTTTCAAAAATACGAGTATGAGTGCATGATGTTTTACGTTCCTGGCATATAATATTTCATGACTTATTTTAACCCCTTGTGGGTGGAGGAACAGACGAAGAATACACCCACGTATCCCCTGTGTGTCGTAAAGAGCGACTAAAAGGGGCGACCAAGTGATGATGGATTTTGAACCATGAGATTAGTACCGTCACGCGAGGGGCACCATGGGTCGACTTTACTTGCGATTGTTACCACTATGTGAAGAATATCATGGGTCTGTGATTAGTATAGCCGGGGGTGGATCACTATGGCTTTATAGTACCCGTGATTAGTACCATTATGCGAGGAATACCGCGAGTCTACGTTACTTGTGATTAGTACCGCCACACGAAGAACACCATAGTTCTACTGGGGGGCCGGTGTCCTGGATTTTGGACCCCTTTAGAGTAAAAGCATCATCGATTTAAGATTTTGCTTTGGAAGCGACCCCATGTTCAGTTTATACCATTGTTTTAAGTTATTTTATGGAGAAGTGGGGCATTACGGGTCTGACTCACTGATTGCTTCAAGTTTCTAATCATTCTTCATCATCATGTTTCGAATTCTAGTCAGTGGATGAATTTTGGAATTTTAATTACCTTATATTTCGCCTCTTCTCGTACCAATAGGAGGCGATGATCTAGATGTTAGGCCCCTTTAAACAACAAGCACCGGGCGAGTTGGCCGTGCGGTTAGGAGCGCGCAGCTGTGAGCTCGCATCCGCAAGATACTGGGTTCGAACCCCACTGTCGGCAGCCCCGAAGATGGGTTTTCGTGGTGTCCCATGTTCACACTAGGCAAATGCTGGGGCTGTGCCTTAATTAAGGCCACGGCCGCTTCCTTTTTATTCCTAGGCCTTTCCTTTCTCATCGTCGCCATAAAAACTAAACTGTGTCGGTGCGACGGAAGGCCACTAGCAAAAAAAAAAAAGCATCATCGTTATCATCATCATCAACTTAATTTTAACATACATGCATACATCTTTATAATAGACCGCTATGCCTTTCATCGTTCAGTCTGGAAGCCTCTGTGAATTTACCGTCCGGCTCTATGGCTATATGATTAGCGTGCTGGCCTTTGGTCACAGGGGTCCCGGGTTCGATTCCCGGCAGGGTCTGGAAATTTAACCACCATTGGTTAATTTCTCTGGCACGGGGGATGGGTGTATGCGTCGTCTTCATCATCATTTCATCCTCATCATGACGCGTAAGTCGCCTCGGGCACTCCCGGCACTAAAAGCCATACGCCATTTCATTTCATTGTGAATTTACTAACCGCAGCCACAATCCTCTATTTGTAACTAGTCCTGTGACCTCGTTCAGTTCTATACCTATTATCTTTAAACCATTAGAAACTGAGTTTAACCACCGTCCTCCTGTTCTTCTACTTTTCTTACCCTCCAATGCAGAGATCATTATTCTCCTAGGTAACCTATCCTCCTCCGTTCGTCTCGCATGGACCCAACACTGAAGCCGGTTTATGCTCTCAGCTTGATCCATCGATTTCATTCCTAACTTACCCATAATATCCTCGTTCCGAGTGCCCTCCTGCCATTGTTCCCACCCATTTGTACCAGCAATCATTATCGCTACTTTCATATCTGTTACTTCTAATTTATGAATAAGGTATCCTGAGTCAACCCAGCTTTCGTTCCCATAAAGCTAAGTTAGTCTGAAAACAGATCTATGTAAAGATAGTTTTTACCGAGCTCGATAGCTGCAGTCGCTAAAGTGCGGCGAGTATCCATTATGCGGGAGATAGTGCATTCGAACCCCACTGTCGGCAGCCCTGAAGATGGTTTTCCGTGGTTTCCCATTTTCACACCAGGCAAATGCTGGGGCTGTACCTTAATTAGGGCCACGGCCGCTTCCTTCCAACTCCTAGGCCTTTCCTATCCCCTAGCTGCCATAAGACCTATCCGTGCCGGTGCGACGTAAAGAAAAAAAAAATAGTTTCGTCCGGGAGCTGACTTCCTTCTTTCAGAATACTGTTGATCGCAACTGCGAACTCACTGCATTAGCTTTACTGCACCTTGATTCAATCTCACTTACTATATTACATCCTGGGAGAACACCCATCTTAAATACTTGAAATTATCTACCTGTTTCAGCTTTGTATCACCAATCTGACCTTCAATTCTCTTGGATTTCTTAGCTACTGACGTCAATTTAGTCTTCGAAAGGCTAATTTTCATACCATCCTCGTACCTATTTTCAAGTTGCAATATACACTGACTGACAGAGCAAATGCAACACCAAGAAAGAGTGGTTCGAAAGGGATGAAAGTTGGGGAAAAAATAGAGACGGCACGGACGAATAATTGATGTTTATTGCAAACCGATATGCAGGTTACACAATGCGCACGGCATCGACTCAGTAGGATGTAGGACCACCGCGAGCGGCGATGCACGCAGAAACACGTCGAGGTACAGAGTCAATAAGAGTGCGGATGGTGTCCTGAGAGATGGTTCTCCATTCTCTGTCAACCATTTGCCACAGTTGGCCGTCCGTACGAGGCTGGGGCAGAGTTTGCAAACGGCGTCCAATGAGATCCCACACGTGTTCGATTGGTGAGAGATCCGGAGAGTACGCTGGCCACGGAAGTATCTGTACACCTCGTAGAGCCTGTTGGGAGATGTGAGCAGTGTGTGGGCGGGCATTATCCTGCTGAAACAGAGCATTGGGCAGCCCCTGAAGGTACGGGAGTGCCACCGGCCGCAGCACATGCTGCACGTAGCGGTGGGCATTTAACGTGCCTTGAATACGCACTAGAGGTGACGTGGAATCATACGCAATAGCGCCCCAAACCATGATGCCGCGTTGTCTAGCGGTAGGGCGCTCCACAGTTACTGCCGGATTTGACCTTTCTCCACGCCGACGCCACAATCGTCTGCGGTGACTATCACTGACAGAACAGAAGCGTGACTCGTCGGAGAACACGACGTTCCGCCATTCCCTCATCCAAGTCGCTCTAGCCCGGCACCATGCCAGGCGTACACGTCTATGCTGTGGAGTCAATGGTAGTCTTCTGAGCGGACGCCGGGAGTGCAGGCCTCCTTCAACCAATCGACGGGAAATTGTTCTGGTCGATATTGGAACAGCCAGGGTGTCTTGCACATGCTGAAGAATGGCGGTTGACGTGGCGTGCGGGGCTGCCACCGCTTGGCGGCGGATGCGCCGATCCTCGCGTGCTGACGTCACTCGGGCTGCGCCTGGACCCCTCGCACATGCCACATGTCCCTGCGCCAACCATCTTCGCCACAGGCGCTGCACCGTGGACACATCCCTATGGGTATCGGCTGCGATTTGACGAAGCGACCAACCTGCCCTTCTCAGCCCGATCACCATACCCCTCGTAAAGTCGTCTGTCTTCTGGAAATGCCTCCGTTGACGGCGGCCTGGCATTCTTAGCTATACACGTGTCCTGTGGCACACGACAACACGTTCTACAATGACTGTCGGCTGAGAAATCACGGTACGAAGTGGGCCATTCGCCAACGCCGTGTCCCATTTATCGTTCGCTACGTGCGCAGCACAGCGGCACATTTCACATCATGAGCATACCTCAGTGACGTCAGTCTACCCTGCAATTGGCATAAAGTTCTGACCACTCCTTCTTGGTGTTGCATTTGCTCTGTCAATCAGTGTATTAGACTGCAGGCTTTCGGCACAATCTGTCATTAAGACCAAGTCGTCAGCATAGGCCAAACTGCTTACTACATTTCCATCTAAATTAATCCCTCCATGCCACTTTATATCTTTCAGCGTATGATCCATGTAGACTACGAACAACAAAGGCGAAGGACTACAGCCTTGTCTAACCCCTGTACGTACCATGAACTAAGAACTCATTCTACCATCAATTCTCACTGCAGTCGAATTGTCAGCATACATGCCTTTGATTGATTTGTATGATCTTTCCCTTGATCCTATAGTCCCCTAGTACTGAGAACATCTTTTCCCTCGGTGCTCTGTCATACCCTTTCTCTAGATCTACGGAACATAAAGGTAACTGTCTATTCCTCTCGTTGCATTTTTCAGTTACCTGGCGTATACTGAAAATCTAATAATGACAGCCCTTTGTGGTCTGAAACCACATTGATTTTCATCCAACTGCCTCTCAACCACTGATCGCACCTTTCTTTCCAAGATGCCAGTGAACATTTTCCTCGGTATACTGATCAATGAGATACCTCGATAGTTGTTGCAGTCCTTCCTGTTTCCTTGCTTATAGATCATAAGGTATCTTACTAATACTCCATTTTAATTTTAACACGTGATGAAGTCATTTCATCCATGCCTTCCCGCTATATTTCATCATTACAGGTCTTATTTCATGTATTCCTGCTGCTTATGACATTGGAGTCTATTTACCATCCTTTCCACTTCATCAAGCGTAATTTCACAACCATCATTGTCCTCCTCCCAATGAGCTCGGTTGTTCGTGACGTCACCAGGAAGATATACCGTTACCTTGAGGAGATTTTCAAAATATTCCTTCCACCTGTCCAGTAATTCCCTGGGATCTATTATGACTTCACCTGAATTACCCAAAACAATATTCATTTCCTTTTTCCCTCCTTTCCTAAGATTCTTTATCATGGTCCAGAAACATTTCCCTGCTGCTTGATCTCGCCTTTCCAGGTTATTACCAAAATCTTCCCACGATTTGCTTTTGGTTTCAACAACTATTTGTTTCGCTCTTTTATCGGTACAATTCTCTGTCTGCATCAATCCTTGTTTGGAGCCACTTCTGATACGCCTTCTTTTTTACATTTACAAGCTGCTCTCACTTTATCATTTCACCATGATGTTCGCTTTTTCCCATCCTTGCACACAGTTGTTCCTAACAGATTTTCTGAAATCAAAGTTGGATTATATATATGCACCCTCACATGGTAAATATTGATATGCCACTCAGCTTTGCCCATGGTTCACGAACTAGGACGTGACTACAGTAACTCACACCATGAACCATACTTAATTTCAATTATTATCAAAAAATAATTCACCTCGCATGTGGATACAAACCATTTGGATACCCACAAAAAACATTATATCTATAGGTTCGTGTGATTCTGAGAAAAGTACACCTGCGAGGAAGTAGAGCTCATTCTTTTTAGCGGCTGTAAGAGCATTTATATAATATTGAGAAGTATGCAGTTTAAGCTTTATTTTAGAGCGACCAGTAGTTTTTTTAGAGGCTTAGGGATTCTTTCTTCCTTCGTGGACCCTCCTGCCTTTTGTTGATACCTTCATTATTTAAATGATTGGAGTTCTTCCCCTTTCTCTTCTGATTAGTACATAGTGGGATGGTTGCCTATTTTTACTTCACCGTAACACAATATTCACCACCACAATGTGAGTGTGGTAGTTACAAAAGTTGGCTAATATTTTTCGAATTATCCAGTATCTAGTTTATAACGCTATGCGAGTTTACGATATGAATTTTAGGTGCTTACCGCCTAGTATTTTCTTATCTTTATACGTAAGATAAAAGTCTGACTCCATCATTATGTAAACGCACGCAAGTGGACCACAGAAAAGTTCATGGAATTACCGTTATCTTTCAGGTATAACGTCATTATGAGGTAACACCTGTAAACTCGTCCACAACACTTTTTTTGTTTGTTTTCGATGTAGAAAAAAGTAACTTGTACTTTGATAATCGTATCTATTTATCATATTTTCCAATAATCGAGGAAAATTTATTCACTTTCTTTTCTCAGATATCCAGTAATCGGGAGATAGTGGGTTCGAGCCCCACTGTCGGCAGCCCTGAAGATGGTTTTCCGTGGTTTCCCATTTTCACACCAGGCAAATGCCGGGGCTGTACAATTAAGGCCACGGCCGCTTCCTTCCACTTCTTGGGCATTTCCTATCCCATCGTCGCCGTAAGACATATCTGTGTCTGTGCGACGTAAAGCAAATAGCAACAACAACAAATCTTTTCTCAGTGAGTGATCAGATTTTTGTGGTTATAGTCTGTGTCTGCAGTCATTTATACTGTAGAATAAATCATGATGCCCCTTTCTGCCGTAGAAGGAGTTTGAAATTGAAGCCCCCCTGGGGCTCAACTCTTGGGACTGTGGGTAGGCGACTTCAAGGGGGTCCCTATCGGAGTCTGACATTGCGTTCGCATACTTTCATCTTTCCTGTCTGACCTTCGTTGATCAGTTCTTGTTCTCTTCTGATCCCGATGGTATTCGCTTGAAAGTCGTAGAGAGTTTTTCATTTACTGATCTTTGCGGCTCTTCCCTTTATCTTGTCGATACCTTCATTTTTTGAACGATCAGAAGCCTTCATTTTCTGTTTCCTTAATCTTATTATAATCAATAAAGGGTGGTTGCCAGTTGCTTTTCCTGTTAAAGGAAGGACAGATTTCAGATTCAAAATCTGCTCCACACATGACCATCCTGTCCTGAAACCTCCTTGGTAATCACCCAGCTCCGTATCTAGCTGTTCTTCTGCCCTGATTTGAATAGCTTTCGAGAGAATTCTGTATGTTATTAGAGTAGTAGGAGGGAGATGCCGCGATAGTTGTTAACATCCGACTTTCTTATGAAGTGGGTGGATTAGGGCAGATGTCCAGTCACATACAAGTTTTTTCGGTATTCCAGACTTCATGTATGATGTCCGTTAATTTCTCCACTGCATTGTCACTTGCAAACTTCCACAATTCAGCTGGTGGAATCTTCACCCGGCGCTTTTGTTCTTCCGTCTGATTTCGTCTCTCGTGGGTGGGACTGAATCTGGGTAGACTTGTGTTTTATCTTCAATTGTGAATCTGGATATTCGGGCCTCGCAATCAAGAAGGGATTCAAAGTATTTTGTAAGGACCCGTCAGTTTTCATTGTTATGGGCTATTTTTCCATTGAAATCTCTGAACTGTAGGCTCGGTCGGTCGTATTTCCTCAAGGTGCTAGTTGCTTTATTGTCGCACCGACACAGATGAGTCTTATGGCGACGATGGGACAGGGAAGGCATAGGAATGGGAAGGAAGTGCCCGTGGCATTAATTAAGGTACAGCCCCAGCATTTGCCTGGTGTGAAAATGGGAAACCACCGAGCTTGATAGCAGCAGTCGCTTAAGTGCGGCCAGTATCCAGTAATCGGGAGATAGTGGGTTCGAGCCCCACTGTCGGCAGCCCTGAAGATGGTTTTCCGTGGTTTCCCATTTTCACACCAGGCAAATGCCGGGGTTGTACCTTAATTAAGACCAGGGCCGCTTCCTTCCACTTCCTAGACCTTTCCTATCCCATCGTCGCCATAAGACATATCTGTGTCGGTGCGACGTAAAGCAAATAGCAAAAAAAAGGGGAAACCACGGGAAAACCATCTTCAGGGCTGCCGACAGTGGGGTTCGAACCCACTGTCTCCCGGATGCGAGGTCACAGCTGCGCGCTCCTAACCGCACGGCTAACTCGCCCGGTTCCTCAAGGTGCGTTTGAATGTTTTATAAAAGTCGTGTGTATTGTTCTTATTGAAATCCTGCTCAATTTGAGCCAGCTGGTGTTTATCAAAAGCATTTTTAACGCTGCGGATGGTTTTTGCTGCACACTTCCTGTCACTCAAGAAGTTTGTCCATTTTACTTGGTTCTTTAGCGAGTTCCATTTCTGCCAGGCGAAGTGTCTTTCTCTTATCGCTGCATCCCATTTACTGTTCCACCAGGCATGATTCCTGGGCTTAGTAAACTGAAACGTCTCTTTAGCTGTTTCAAGCAGGGCCTCCCGCAGTTCTTCCCAATAGTTTCTGCGTGAGCTCATGGTTTCTCTATCAAATCTTTCAATTTTTTTGGCTCGAACTCTCCTTGTGTTTCTCAGATAGTGATCTGAGTACAGTTTTGCATTTCCCAGAACTTTTACATTCTGAATTTCTCCTTGAGCATTCCGTGCGATAGCGACATAATGAATCTGGAATTCACCAAGGTGGGGATTTGGGGATTTCCAGGTCTTCTCTTTCTTGGGCAGGTGTTTGAAAGCACTATACTTCATTATGAGGTTAAATGCCTTAAACAGCTCTATTAGCCTTTCTCCATTACGATTTATTCTCAAGTGAGCAGGATAGTTTTCAATGATGTTTCGGAACTTTCTCTCTTTGCCTACCTGGGCATTGAAATCGCCAAGCAAGATGATGGTATGTTTGGAGTCTTAAACAAAATAGCCTCAAGTTATTCCCTCCGGGTCTCTCGTGTTTGCTTGGTTGATCGGCGCATGAACGTTCACAATAGTATACATTTTGTTTGTGCTTCGAAAGGACAGAGTCGAGGCTCTGCTATTCACAGAGGTGAAATTTGTGATTGAGTCCAGAATCTTTTTGCTGACTGCAAATCCTATGCCGAGGTGGGGGACAGACTGTATGACACGTTTACCAGGTTTACCCTTGGAGATCCTGTAACCTTTAGATTCATAAATCTCGTTTCCTGAATTTTTGCAGTCAACATTTGCTGTTCTGATAGGATATCTGTGAGCTGTTTCAGTTTTCCAACCTTCTGGAGAGAGTTGGCGTTAAAGGTAGCAAAGAAATTCTTGGCTCTATGTCTGACCTATCATGGAGTCTCCGATACCTCCAAGCATATTGGTGCAGGCTCCCCAAAATCCGAATACCCGCTAGCGATGTACAAGACGATGGTGGATTGGTTGCCACCTGGGGTAGTAGCTTTAGCTGAAATTTCCTCCATGCTTTTCACAGTTGAAGAGCTGTAGACTGAGGTCGGTGATATTTCGTACCGACCAAGGTACCAAGGTTGTGAGCCATGGAGCCCCCTGCACTGATCGGTTCATCGACTCAGTTTCCCGCTGGGATTGGTTACCCAACCTTCCACTGGGTTGCTCGGCTTAACAGGGGCACCTCAAGTAGGTTACGTGCTGGAGTTGGAGTGAAAGAGGCTAGTTTGATTTTCTTGCGGAATCAAATACTTTATTGTTGCAGATGGACGCAACGACGCATTTCACTCCCATTTACGAGGGCCGTAAATACCCCTCCTAGGTTGACTCCTAGGACCCGTTTATTATTATTATTATTATTATTATTATTATTATTATTATTATTATTATTATTATTTTGATTCGTTGTGCCCAGCTGTGGAGCGCGTTTGAACTTATTTTGCACAATGTTTCTTCTTCTTTTCTTCCCAATATCTCTTCATTTTTTCACTGTGTTCCTTTCTGCGTGTTTCTGTCCAGCCTGTATTTTTTCTTGTTGGTTTCTCTGCAAATTTATGTTTGTTTACTAAGCTTCTAAATTTCATTCTATCTTGAATGGTTTCATCCTCAATACCCATTTCTTGTAGATCTTCATGAATTTCTGCTAACCAATTGTTGCGGATTTTCAGGGTTAGAGCTAAATTTAGAATTTTCTTTGTCAGCCTTTTGTTATCCATTCTGTGTAGGTGTCCGTAGAATTTTAGTCGTATCTTTCTGATGGTATCTGTGATTTTTTCTGTGAATTGAAAAATTTCGTGTGGTTTCTTCTTCATCCAAATTCCATTTTCGAACTTTGGTCCTAGGATTTTTCTGAGAATTTTCCTCTCTTGTTTCTCAATGCTTTTCATTTGTGACCTGCCGCCAATGATCAGTGTTTCAGATGCATAAAGTGCCTCTGGTTTGATGACTGTATCGTAGTGTCGTAATTTTGCATTTTTTGATATACATCTTTTGTTGTATCTGTTCCATGTGATTTTGTAAGCCCTTTGCAGTTTAGCAGTTCTTTCTTTGTTAGCTTCCTGATTTAACCCTGCTGGCTGAATAATTTCACCTAGATACTTGAATTTGTCTACTTGGGAAATTATTCCACAATTGGTGATTAATGGTTGATTGTCGAATCTTGATTTAGTTCCTTCCATAAACTGCGTCTTTTCAAATGAAATTTGAAGTCCGGTTTTTGCGGCTATTTCATTCAATTTTTCTATGGATTGGATTGCTTCTTGTCTGTTGTTCGAAAGGATCGCAAGGTCATCTGCGAAAGCTAAGCAGTCAAGGTGAATTTTGTCTTTAAGAAGTCTGCCAATGTTTATACCTTTAGTTTCTTTTCTCCATTCACGAATCACTTTTTCCAAAACTAAATTGAATAGTAGTGGGGATAGTCCATCTCCCTGTCGGACGCCAGTTCTGATTTCGAACGGTTCAGAAATTTCTCCCAAGAACTTAACTTTTGATGTTGTGTTGGTCAGAGTTTGTTTAATCAATTCCCTCGTTTTCCTGTCGACTTGAAATTCCTCTAGTATGTTGAACAGGGTCTGCCGATCTATGGAATCATACGCTTTTTTGAAGTCAACAAAGGTGATTACTGTTTGTTTGGTTTTGCGAATCTGTAGTATGGTTTTTAGGTTTAGGATTTGTTCTGCGCAGGATCTCCCTTTTCGGAATCCAGCCTGATAATCTCCGATCAGGTGGTCTGTTTGTTTCTCTAATCTAAGTAGAGCTTTAGAGAAGATTTTATATACGAGTGAGAGGATAGAAATTCCTCTGTAGTTATTAATATCTGATTTGTCTCCTTTCTTGTGAAGTGGGTGAATCAATGCACATTTCCAATCCTCCGGAATTTCTTCAGAAAACCAAATGTCCTGTAAGATTTTTTGAATACTCTGGGCCAGTTTGTCACCACCAATTTTCAACATTTCAGCGATTATTCCATCTTCTCCTGGTGCTTTGTTGTCTTTTAAATCTCTGATTATTTGTTTGACTTCTTGTAATGTGCGGGGTTCTGAATCTGGATTAGGTGTTGGTTTTTCATAGGTGAATTGTTCCTTTGGAGATTCACAGTTTAAAAGGTCCATGAAATGGTTTGCTAGGAGTTCACAATTTCCCTTATTACTTGTTTCCAAAGTCCCATCTGTACGTTTGAAACAGAGACTAGGTGCCTGGTAATTGGATAATTCTTCTCTGAATGTTCTGTAGAAGTTCCGTGTATTGTTTTTCTTGAAATCTTCTTCTATTTCTACCAGTCTGTTTTGATCATATTTTCGTTTTTCAGATCTGATGATTTTTGAGGTTTGTTTCTGTGTTTTGAAGAATTCATCACGATTTTGATCAGTTTTATGTGAACTCCAGTTTAGCCAGGACCTAATTCTGACTTCTATGGCCTTGTCACAGGTGTCATTCCACCACCTGTGTTTGCGTTTCCTTGGGGGATTGCTGATGTTTTGTGAAGCTTTCAAGAGTGTGTCCTTGAGTTCTAGCCAGTTTGAAGGAGCATCGTTGGAGATATTCGCAAGGAAATTGTCTGAGTTCTGTCTCAGAAATTCAGGGTCGATTCTTGGGTTTCTGATTGTTTTGGTTTTCTTCCTGTTGGGTTGAAACTTTACTTTAACAAGAGATAGGTGGTGGTCGGAGTCAATAATTCCCTTTTTGACTTTAACGTTCATAATTTCTTTTTGGTTTTTCTTGGAAATAGCCACATGGTCTAGTTGAAATTCTCCTAAATGCATGTTCGGGGATCTCCATGTCATTTTCTTTTGTGGAAGTGCCAGGAAATGGGTTGACATCAATTTTAGATCGAAATTCTCGCAGAAGCCATTTAAACGTTCTCCATTTTTATTGGTTCTTTTGTGAGCAGGGTAAAGTCCTACAGTGGTCCTAAATTTCTTCTCTTTGCCAATTTGTGCATTGAAGTCCCCCAGCAGAATTTTGACATGATGTTTTGGAACTTTGGCTGTAGTTTCTTCTAGTAATTCCCAGAAGTCATCTACCTTCTGTGGGTCTTTTTGATTGTAATTGTTTGTAGGTGAATGTGCATTGATTAGTGTATAAGCTTTGTTTCCTGATTTGATTGTCATCAGCGAAATTCTTTCAGAAGGAGATGTAAAGTATAATACCGAATTTGTGATATTTTTTCTCACTGCAAAACCAGTGCCAAATTGTAATATTTTGTTAGGGAGGAGGGTAGCTGGTTTACCTTTATAAATTCTATAGTTTCCTGATTCAAAATGATTTTCGTCCCTGTACCTAGTTTCTTGGAGTGCCAGAATTTGGATGTTGAGTTGGTCTAATGTGTCTGTTAAGTGCTTCAACTTTCCAATTTTGCGAAGCGTGTTGATGTTTAAAGTGCCAATAAAATGTTTTTCCTTTGGGCGAAGAGATTTGGGAAGCTCCGATACATTCCCGCATGATGTTCTCGGTCCCCCAGAATCCGATGACCGAGAAAACCGAGTATGAATACTAGGGCCTGGGGTAGTAGTATCATTAACTGACGTTGCCATCATGCTAGTAAGTTGAAGATAATGGGGAGATTGATCTTTGTCAATCTCATAGTTACAACTAAGGTATTGAGCCTCAGAGGTTGCCTCAAGATGTTTTCTGGCTGTGCCTGTTTTTGGTCCGCGAGAGTTATTTTATTTCCCTCAAGCCCTCCGGACAAGTCCGGTGAGCCCCCCGATCCGCCACCTGGGATGCGCCCGATAGGGGAACAGGCAAAACCCCCACGGGATTATTATTATTATTATTATTATTATTATTATTATTATTATTATTATATTTAAACTGCGTGCCTTCTCTACGGCCATCTATTTATTTCAGTGACCAAGAACTTTTAAGACTTTCTAAAACTTTCTTCTCCGTGGTTAGATGGCTCTGCCATCTATTTGCTAATGATCTCTAGAGGGCTACGCTGAAATCACCTTGAGAAGATATATCAGTTGTTGGAATTTGTAACCTTTATTTGGTTATTGTATTTTTTGATGTGCCGAAGTTGTTAACACTTCACTTGGTTTCTCCTCTAATGTAATCAGCCTGTCGCATGTCTGTAACTATCAAACCCGGGGAGTGTATGGAAGTTTAGCCTATCCGCGCTTTGGATTTTAATTTAATCCAGAATCTGCGGAGCTATTTAAGTAGAGCGCTTTAGGGCCCTCTTGTGTGATTTGCTACGGTTATTGAGAGTGCGAGTTGACGGAGGTTAGAGGGGGCCCGGAGGCAGGGCGTGGCCGGCTTGAATGAGATACAGCGCTAACAGGTAATGGCAGAATTTATCTAAACATGCGATTGTGCCGGCGTGTGTTTCGAGGGGAAGATTTGAGCAGTTTTCCTTCATATCTAATATGTCATCTTTTCCTTCTTTATGGGCTGAAATTAAGGACCTTCTGCGCTGTTTTCTGACTCATCATTTAATGTGAGGGAGCACGAGTGGTGACCCTCGGAACTCTCCCCCTTCTACTTTCGTGCTGGGTGACTAATTTATAATCTATAAATTTTGGAAATCTTGTCTCGGCCTTTAGACTGCCCCCTTTAGGCACCCTATTTAGCATGGGATTAGTCTCTGTGTTATTGGGCCTTAAGCCCACTTGGTTTTTGTCTTTTACAGATCATTCTTCTAAGGAGTGCTGGTGTTTCGCCTCCTTGCTTTTTGTTCCTGGGCTGTTTCAGGCCTAGTAGTATGGGCAATTATGCCCCTGTATATTCTTGATGGCTTTTCAGGTAACCGCGTCAACTTTTAGGTTTCCTTGGGGAACAGTACTTTATCTGGTTGTGAACCTTTGTAACTGATAAGCCCACCATGGAGCAACCTGTGTATAAACACTATGAAGTGGGATCACCCTATGGGTTACTAATGTAATTGAAATTGTAAATAGCAACTGATTGCTTGATTGAGGCTAGCCTCTATGTATTTGGAGCTCTGACTTCATAAGGTGTACCTGTCAGGAGCAATTATGCTCTTTCATATGTAGGTTAACGACTGGGGGTTTCTGCCACTTGATCTTGTACCTCATTCAGGACTTCTAGGTCCAATGTATTGTTGGAGTTGACGAGCTTGTTATTTAATGTGAATATCCTCAAGTAATACTTCAAGAGTTTCTTGTTATACCATTAAATTACTCTCTCTGAATTTTAAGAAAGGAAAGAAGTAACATTTCAAATTTTATTAAAGTAAATTTTTGCTGAAAGTGATCCCCTGCCCAGCCATTCACCCCTCGCGCTTCCTATTCCTTTGTGAGTCTTGGAAATAAGGTAAAAATAATAATTATTATTGTGCACAGTAAATAACTCTGAGTTTATGAACACTTCATCGTTTGAAAACATGTAAAGCAAAGCATTGTTATTTTCTGTAGGGCAACATAATGTCAACAAAGGCATAAAATAAATAATTTTGTTTCAAACGTACTTTACAATAACGGTCAGCCTGCCACTGATTTATTTTGAATCACAGCTTTCGGCGCGTACTAGTCATTTGACAGTAAGTCACACATCTGTCGGACGCGCTGTCTCAATCAGCGTAGGGACGAACAAAGATTTAGCCTGGGAGCTCTTCAAAAATCATCCTAAAGGTACAAGCCAATGGCAATACTGTGTGGCAACCTTCGTTGTACTGCCACGATTCGTTCATGGTGCGCAATTTCTTTTGGAAATGGGTATATGAAGCACCACGAAACTTTTGTGTCAATGTAGTCATGCCTGTAAGCCATTATATCCAAAATACTTTTATACCTTTCAGTACAAGACTCCCTTACACTCTGCATATCTTGCTAATAATGTTGCCTTTAAATGCCTAGGAAAACAGAAAAAAATCTTTATAGCATATAATGATTATTCAATTATTTTGTTTCGAGATTAGGTTGGAGCTCGATAAATATTACATTTGTTTATTTTAATGGTACTTAATACCGCGGAATGGAATATTCCTAGCAGGCGTCACACTGAAACCAGGCCACAGACAGTAATTATCGTTAGTTCGAGCGAGTATTGGAGAACAATTTATTATACATTAGATGGAGATATATTGTTCATTGGTACACTCTCTAAAGTAAATGTTCATGGATAATGGTTCGGCACATGCGTTCTTACAAATAGTGTTGTACAATATAGACATCTCAATAATAACATTATTTAGGTGGACGTGGAGCACTAATATTGGGTACATTTTCTTGTTAGTGATTATCTATACAGAGGGCTTAAATTTACTGAAAACCTCAGGAACTTAGAGACTCGCACTGTAGCTTCTACAGCATATTTGGTGTACACAAAGACTCATTATTATGAACTTTGCGTGTTGTCCTCGTCCTGGATTTTAAAAAAATCTGCCGAACATGTAATACACTCATTTGGGAAAAATAATGTGCACCAGGGAGGAGCCATCACAGGGTTACATGAGTGGGTACAGCACAGGACATTCTAGTATAAAGAAAACTTCAACATATTTTAACAGAGGAAGTATTTATTGGAGGGTAACACGTATTTACAGGATGCACTTAGTACGGTGTTCGACTGCCCCTAGCACGGAGACGGTGTTACGGTCACTCATGGAGGCATACAGACGTTGGATGTTCTCTCTAGGAATATCTTGCTCCAGCGGGCGTAACTCACCCTTCAGATCTGTCGCAGATTCCACTAACCGAAGTCATCGTCCAATCTGGTCCCAAACTTTCTCGATGAGCGAGAGATCCGGAGACCTTGCTGGCCAAGGAAGTATGTTCACATCACGAAGGCAAGCTAAAGATACCCGTGCTGAGTAAGGACGGCCATTATTTTGCTGGAAAATGTAGTTGTCGAGGTGGTTCCCTGCCAATCGTGAGAGGTAATCGTTGGAAATGGCAACAACCCACCCAGTGACGCCTCTCGTTCGGACGGTGTGTCGCTGTGCAATGAAGCGTGTATCACGGCACTGACCAGGACATCTGTACATCTCCGGACTCGAATTCGGCAGTCCTCTACATCAAGACAGAATCGTGATTCGTCGCTGCACGATACTCGTCGCCAGCCCGCAAACTGTCATGCTGCCTGTTCCTGGCAGAAGTTCAAACGTGCTCGGCGATGCTCAGGTCGTAATGGTAGACGTCGTAAGGGATCTTAATCGTCATTAGCGAATAAATTCACGCCCACGACGTGGAAAGGTTGTCTTTCAAAGCTGGCCAATGAAAACGATTGTTTGTCCATTTCTAGGATCGTTGTATGTAAGTGTAAATGGTTTTTAGAGGACCCGCTGCAATCGCTGTTGACGATTAAGATGCCAGATACCATACCACCTGGACTACATTTGCGAAATAAAAAACATGCGCCTCGACCCAGGATCGACCCCTCGACCTCGTGCATGCTAACCCAAAACTCTATCCACTGCACCAACTGTACAGGACGACTAATATGGGCTGACAAAGGTAGCTACCCTACATGTGATTACAGTGTTGCCAGACTGCCATTCTTCAACGTCCTTTTTCTTCCGGATTTACTCGCAGGACGAACTTCTGTGAGATACATTTTTTATTGCCGGAATGTGAGGAGTCGCGCTGCAACGCCCGAGTATGCGAATTTCGGTTCGCTCTGCAGAGTCTCGCGTAATTTTCTGCACTTTCTGTACAGTCCGCCTCTGTGGTGTAGTGGTTGGTGTGGTTAGCTGCCACCCCCGGAGGTCCGGGTTCGATTTCTGGCTCTGCCACGAAATTTGAAAAGTGGTATGAGGAATGGAACGGGGTCCACTCAGCCTCGGGAGGTCAACTGAGTAGAGGGGGGTTCGATTCCCTCCTCAGCCATCGTGGAAGTGGTTTTCCGTGGTTTCCCACTTCTCCTCCAGGCAAAAGCCGGGATGGTACCTAACTTAAGGCCACGGCCGCTTCCTTCCCTCTTCCTTGTTTATCTCTTCCAGTCTTCCCATCCCCTCACAAGGCCCCTGTTCAGCACAGCAGGTGAGGCTGCCTGGGCGAGGTACTGGTCCACCTCCCTAGTTGTATCCCCCGACCGAGAGTCTCAAGCTCCAGGACACTGCCCTTGAGGCGGTAGTGGTGGGATCCCTCGCTGAGTCCGAGGGAAAAACCAACCCTGGAGGGTAAACAGACTACGATACGGTACGATATTTTCTGTACAGATTATCGTAAATATGTTAGTTTGTATTTTATGCGCATTTGAAATGACTTCTAAAATAGTATAAAATTTATTTATGAGGTCTAAATCCACTCCAGTTGATTGTGAAGCTATCTCCGGATTGGAGGATATTTTGTTCGAAACATTGGCATCATTCATGTCACCGAAACGTGCTTTTGGTACGTCTGTTAATAGCAGTATCTCTCTCTTTAATACACCAGTAATCGGGAGATCGTGGGTTCGAGCCCCACTGTCGGCAGCCCTGAAGATGGTTTTCCGTGGTTTCCCATTTTCACACCAGGCAAATGCCGGGGCTGTACCTTAATAAGGCCACGACCGCATCCTTCCACTTCCTAGGCATTTCCCATCCCATCGTCGCCATAAGACCTATCTGTGTCGGTGCGACGTAAAGCAAAATAGCAAAAAAAAAACTTTAATACTTGTGTGCACTTTATTGTTACTTTTACTGACTGCTTCTCAGCATCAAATCGTGCTTGCCATTTTTATCAGAATTCTGTAGGATAACTGAAGTATTGACTCAAAGAATTGTATCCTTGCATGCAGTGCACTGCTTATTTAAGCTGTGCAGTTCCCTTCCTGCCTTGTCCTTAACATTTGCTTAGATATCTGTAAAGGAAATATGTCACTCACTGCCATTTTCACATTATTTTAGCTCTTTACATTACGTATTTCCTTACAAATTGCTTTACGTCGCACCGACACAGGTCTTATGGCGACGATAGGACAAGGAAGAGCTAGGAGTGGGAAGGAAGTGGTCGTGGCTTTAAGGTACAGCCCAAGCATTTGCCTGGTGTGAAAATGGGAAAATACGGAAAACAATCTTCAGGGCTGCCGACAGTGGGGTTCGAACCCACTATCTCCCGAATACTGGATACTGGCCGCAGTTAAGCTACTGCAGATATCCAGCTCTTGACATAAAGACCCATAACAAAAGAAAAAACGTAAATATGTGGCAAGTATTTCGTTTGATACAAATGTTTTGACACATACTGTCATTGCAACCAAAACTACAATGTTTCCCAATTAAGCATGTGCAGTTTTTGTCGTCTAATAGTTCTGCGTCACCTACTAAGAATGTTATAAGTATTAGCTTCCAATGTTTGAGTTTTCATTAAAAATATGTTACATACGTGCGTTTTCTAAAAACCTTTACAAATTATTCCACTACACGAGTGGCTGAACATTCACAGAGCGACGTGTATCCTTTACAGGTAGTGCCAGGGCAGAGACGCGCAGGGCAATCAACGACTAACCTAACAGTGTGAGTAAGAACAGATGACTGCTATATGACGTCACATGTATTTAGCTAAGGAAACAGTGTTCAATTTGTCTTCAGTAAACAATATTATTTCGATTTTTGGCCAGCTTTTTCTGAGGGTAGTTATAGTTTCGTTGTGTCTATTAACCTTACCTGCAAGGGCTCTCGACTTGGGAGCGTGGGTTTGTGACCACAGACCTCCGAGCTGAGTGTAGCATCTTTTTCTCTTTTTTCTTGCGTTAAGCTCTCCAATTGCCTACCCTGAACTCTACCTGATCAATCTACGTGCATTATGGGAGGCTGTCCAATGGTCACCAATCACTTTAGTTCTCCTATGTTTCCTGCGAATGGTGGAGTCCATACCACACTACACTCCCGCTGCCATCATGATGAAAATGGATGTTAGGTGATACTAGCTAGATACAACTTAATTACTTATCTATATAAATAAAATTGTGCCTGAACATCGACAATTTTTATTCAGTTATCCATTTCAGGTGTAATAATGACCACCTGCACCTCCATTGCTCAACTATTTGTCTTCCCCTTACGGTATTGGATACGCTAAACCAAGTGGTTCCTTCTCTTTCATGCCTTTCGTGGCCCTTCTCACAACTTTGCGGAACCTTCATTCCTCGAAGGATTGGACATCTTCCTTTTAACCCTCTGATTAAAGCAAAGAGTGGGGAAGGCCCCCCCCCCCCACCAATTGCTAGTTGTAGGCCTACGTCCGTTTTAAACACCAATCACTGCCACCAAACTCTTTTGTTGTTATCAAAACACAGTGTTCGACATGCACTTCCTGGGGGTGGGGGACCCTACCTGTCGTAAGAGGCGACTAGAAGGGGCGACGAAGGGATGGTTGAATTAGAACCATGAAACTACTTGTGATTGGCAGCAGAGAGAGATTCACTGGGGGTTGACAGTACCTGTGATTATTACCACTATATGAGGAACATCAGGGGATAGTTCGGGTCCCTGTGATAAGCACACCTAGGTGAGGAACACCATGGGTTTGTGTTGCTACGAGTGGCGCCATTATGTGAGAAACACCATAGGTTTGCTTTACCTGTGCGACGTACATTACTTGTGAGTAGTACCATAATGTGTGGGACACCGTGAGTCTACGTTACTTTTGATTAGGTCCGCTACATGAGAAATACCATGGATCTACTTTACTAGCGATAAGTGCGATTATGAGGGGCCGTTGACCTGGATTTTAGACCCTTTTAGACAACAAGCATAATCGATTCAGGATTGTGCTTTGCAAGCAGTCTCTTGGTCAGTATACTATTGTTTTAAGATAGTTTCTGGGAAGGTGGGGCATTGCGGGTCGGAACCACTGATTATTTAAGTTCGTAATCGTTGTTCATCGTCGTATTTTTGAAGTCTAGTCAGTGGATCGATTTTGGAAATAATTTTATCTTTCTGTATAGTGAGTTGGATGCGCTGATTATTTTAAATTTATATTCGTCCATTCATTCTTCATCATCACGTTTTGAATTCTGGTCAGTGGATGACATTTGGACCTTTAAATTGTCATTACACTTCGTCTCATTTCGTAGCATTAGAAGCGGATGACCTCGATTTTAGGCCCCTATAAATAATATAATAATAATAATAATAATAATAATAATGTTTGACATGCAGATTATGCAATCGAAATACCATACTAGAAATCATTATTCACTTCTGTTTACATCTTTTTACTGTCCGACTGCATGGCTGAGTGATCAGCGTCCTGGCCTTCAGTCGTCGGGGTTCGGGTTCGATTCCCGGCCGCATCGAGGAATTTTAATCCCGAACGGTTGATTTCCTTAGCTCGGGGACAGGGTGTTTGTGTGCTGCCCCCAACATTCCTGCAACTCACACAGGACACACAACACTATCCTTCACAACAATACCGTGCTGTTTCCTACACATGGCAGATGCCGCCCACCGTCGTCGGTACAAGGGATGAACCAGGGTAGTAGTTTCCGAACGGAATTATTATTATTATTATTATTATTAACAAATGAACCCGTGCTTCGCTACGGTATTATACCTTGTATACAGTATAAGGTGCACGTTGGGAAAATTTAGATGATAATGGGAGGCCACATTTCCTACTGCTCACCTGCCAGATGCCATTCACAATAGAGATGGTAGTTTTCATTATAATGGCAGGCCCCTTTCCTAATGCCAGTCGCAGTCGAGTTGGAGAGATTTGATTGTAACCGAGAAATGCTGCGCTATACAAAGTATAAAGAATCGAGATACGACAATAAGGCGTAGGACCGTGGTTGAAGATCTCTTCAAATCGAGCAGCGATTGTGTAATCTGCCTTGTGGAATGAACTACCGTTTAGAAAGCAATTACCACGAAACAAAGGTCTGCACCGTCATTGAAATTGCCTTCATATTTCGATATTTTCTTGGGCCTAAGAGTACTATGTTTGAACAACAAGGAATATTCCCTGAAAGGAAAGAGTGTCCAATGACCAAGCCAAATTGTGCACATAAAAAAGGGGCGTGACATATAAGGGACGTTTCGCAGTTAGTCCACGGATTTTACAGAAAATAAATAGTATAAGAGAAAATGGATGAAAACTGTTGTGGTTTCCCTATAAACCCCCATTATAGAATAGAATAGAATACTCCCGTCTCCCAGTTCAGGATAACCTGAAGCTGGGGAGAGAGCATTCGTTTATTACAATTCATTACATTTGATACATTACATTACATTTCCCTCTCACAATTATAGACTGTTGCTATACTGAATATAATTTGTTTTGTCCTAGACGTTAACAATATTGTATAGTCTACGACAACATGTATCTTCCCCTACCTTATCTTACTTAATTAAACAATTTTTATATACTACATTAAAATGAAAAGTTAAAATCAGAATGGCAAATTTAAAACGAATTACAGCATTACGGCACACTGGTGCCTTGGCGCAAGGCCATCCAACCCCCATTATATTAAGTGATTTTTAAATCATATGCATAGGCCTATATCAACCTTCCCCTGGATGAGTATACTCTATATAAGATGTTTGATCGAGATCTATCGAGCCGTTTCAACGTGATGGTGGAAAAGACGAACAAACAAACAGACACGAAAGGTAAAAACCACTTATATGGTCTTGAGTTGACCTAAGTCGGATAAATATCTAAAAATTTGGCAAAACACACGAAATTACAGACAGCGGACCCCCTAAAGCTTTATTTATATATATATTTTAAATCCGTTCGTGAAGGTCATTTATTGGACACCGAGTTGTTTTAAGTCTTTTTCTCATTGCGTTATTTACTGTATCCCTACGTTATAATAATGTTACATCCCACTAACTATTTTTACGGGTTTCAGAGACGCATTTCTACGTTAACGCCGGATTTAAGGCTCGTGGTACACCGTTACACTGCTATGCGCTTATCGATTTATTATTGGATGGATGTTATTAAGTTGAATGTTTGTACTCAGTCTTTTTTGATAGCGTTATTATACTTCTTCTTCCCTTGAGTACAACCTGTTCTATTATTTCTCGTGTGGTTGCTTTCCATTCTGTTATTGAGTGATCTGGTTTCCTGAATTGAAGAGATAGTGTATTGACGTTCCTCTCATTTTTGCCCACAGGTACTGGTAGTTCTGCTTTCTTCAGTTATCATCACCGATACATTCCCTTTGGTAAGTGAATAATATTTTATAGTAAGGCAGCTCAGTTGAATTTACGATACTGGCAGTTTTCACAGTCTGGCAACACCATTTTTTAAAATCTGGTTTTGAAGTTAAGTCTGATTTAGCTTCCTGGAGAAATTGATTCTCCCGGATTAGTTTAGGGATATATAAATCGCCTTGATAAAGAATACTAAACAACATTATCAAAAAGGACCTTTATCTGTATCCTTACAAATTTACTGTTGTGCATCTGTTAAAGCGTCCAGACGAACCCTCGCGTGTTGAGTTCTACCGGTGTCTACTGAGTGATGTGGAGTCAGGACTTTTTAATCCTCGGTTTCTCATTTCTTCATATGAGGCTTGGTCCAGCCTGTCAGGGGATGTGAACTCACAGAACTCGTACCATTGTGCATCAGAAAATCCCCATCAGTGTGTGGAAAAGTCGTTGCATCTACTCAAGGTTGGTATGTGGTGCATAGTGGCTGGTGACCGCATCGTAACACGATTCTTTCACCTAACTGTTAATGCTAACTGGTATGTCCAGACACTGTTAATCCATATGTGGATCAGCTCGCAGAAGATGAATGGCTGTATGGATATTTTCAGCAAGATGGAGCAACACCACACACCGCCTTGACAATCTTATCATTAGTGCATGAGGTGTTCGGTGAGGAGAGGACAATCAGCAGAGGCAGTGCAATCGAATGACCACCTCGTTGACCTGACCTCTCTCCCTGTGATTTTTAGCTGTGGATCAGGTGTACTCCAATAATCCTCACACACTGGAAGACCTGCAGCAGAACATTGAAAATGCTATTGCTGCTATGCCTCAGGCAGAGCTGTTACGCTAGTCTTACAGTTTTATAAATCAAGCACAGCACTGCATGGACGTCAATGGTGGCCATTTCCAGCATCTTCTGTGATGTTCATTAACAAGAGTCAATCACGCGTCAGTCCTATTGTAAATATTTTCAGGACCAGTTCTACTTTGCCCGTCCTGTAGCTTGCTTGCACGTATTAACTGGATGCTCTAAGATCAAATACAGAATCAGTATTGCTTCGCATGTTCCTGCATATCTCTGAAAATGAAACTGATATTCCGGCAGTTGGAATTCAACATGTCTCTCCATCCCTCTGTAAATAATATACGTTAGTATTTTGCAGGTGTAAGATCCTAAAACTAATGGTGCAGTAGTTTGCACTCTTGTAAGCATTTGCCTTCTTAGGATTAGGGATAACGGTACTTTTTAAAGCCTGTATCATTCATTTTACACAATAAATGGAACATTATTATTATTATTATTATTATTATTATTATTATTATTATTATTATTATTATTATTATTATTATTATTATTATTATTATTATTTCGTATATCGATAACACTTGTCAGTCTTTCTGGATTTGCAGTACTCCTTCATCTTGATGGGAAATGCAGTTCTTCGCTCTTCAGACTACTTTGTGCCAGGTCTTCTTCTATCTGTTTCCGGAAGATCCTTCATTTCGTGTACCGAGGTTCTTCTTGAAACTTTGCCTCAGACACCGGTCAGATTCTACTTCACTGCAGTTGCCCAAGGAGTGGTACATTCTCTCCGACACAGATTGGTCTTATGTCGACGATGAGAGAGGAAAGGGCTAGGAGCAGGAAGGAAGCGACCTTTGCTAACCTACCAGCATTTGGCTGGTATGAAGATGGGAAACCACTGAAAAACCATCTTCAGGGTTGTCGAAAATGGTTCGAACACACTCTCGAATGCAAGCTGACAGCTACGTGGCTCAAATCATGCAGCCTCTCGCTATGTTGACTGTATCTCATGAGATAGAAAGTGAGAGCTTGACCTCACTTGACCTGAGGCGATATTCACTCTCAAAATTTTGGTGAGAATGTTTCTTATGTATCAATTCTTCTTCTTCTTCCTCCTCCTCCTCTTCTTCTTTTTCTTCTTCTTCTCATCATCATCATCCATCTCCTTGCACGAATGGTCAGCATATTAACCTGCAGATCAATGTGCCCCGAGTTTGATTTCCCGTCGCTTGGGGCCCAGTCTTTGTTTTGATCTCAGTACAAATCTTCATCCATATAACACACACAACACACACACCGAACACCACGGAAACACGCATCCGGCCATACAACTTGGGTTAATCTATATTAGTGGTTATCATAACTGTCCGACTCCTTTGCTGAATGGTCAGCGTTGAGGCCTTAGGTTCAAAGCTTCCCGAGTTCGATTTCCGGCTGGGTCGGGGATTTTATCTCATCTAATTAATTCTTCTGGCTCGGGGACTCGCAGTTCGTGTTTGTCTTCTTCATATTCAGACAACACACCACACTACCAACTACCACAAAAACACGCAATAGTTATAACACCCTGCACACATCCCTGCACATAGGGTTGGCGTCAGTTCGCACCTGCGACCACACAAGTGTGGGAAAAGTGACATGAGAAGAAGAGACGAATAAGAAGAAATGCTGATCCCAACTAATAAATTGGGAAAAGACCAGGGAAGAATTATTAATAGGAATAAGAAGAAGAAGAAGAAGAAGGAGGAGGAGTCATGCTCGCTGTTGTGTGGGAAGCAACGAGACACATTCTGTTGGAAGCTGTACGATAAAAGGCGAAATATCTCTTGTCGTGAGAGCTATGTGAATTGTGAGGCATGCAACAGAGAAATCGGTGAAACCAGATCCGGCTGTTTGATTCTTCTCTACCAGTCCTATTTTCTGTTATTTGTGCCCGAATAACTTGCTCTCAATAACACTGTTCTCCTGTCACTTGTCGACCTGAGTCAAATATAGAGGCAGTTTGAGTCACCGCATTACCATTTGAAAGTCCAATAAGACAGTAAGGAACGCGATGTGGCCTTGGTATTGGCGATGGCCCGAGTGAGCTTCTTCTTACAGTCAGGCTGGAACTCTCTACATTCACAGGTGCAAATAGTACGCGTATCGCTGAAGAGATTCAAGATTAAATGTTTCTTAAATACCTTTGTAATGTTTAGAATTACTTACCTAGGAATTTCTTCTTTTAAAAAACCTATAACTATGATGTACGTTTTCTTGGTTAAATGATCAGCGTCGAGGTTTTCGTTCACAGGGTGCCGAGTTCAATTCCCGACCGAGTGGGTGATTTAATCGCGTCAAATTAGCCTAATTCCTTTAACTCGAGGACAGGATGCTTGAGTTTTTCCCTACACATTCCTTTTCGTACACGGCACTCCACACTACCGACCACCAAAGAAACGGGTGTGAATACATAGAGTTGGTCGGGAAGGGTACTGTATTTGCCGTAAAAGGGGGCCAAATCCACAACAGGTTGTGGTGGGAGTGATAGAAGAAGAAGAAGAAGAAGGAGTAGAAGATTACCATTATTATGACTATTTTAATTTTTCATTCAGCTAGTTGCCGGGCTGAGTGGCACAGACGGTTGAGGGGTTGACCTTCTGACCCCAACTTGGCAGGTTTGAACCTGGCCCAGTCCGGTGGTACTTGAAGTTGCCCAAATACGTCAGCCTCGTGCCGGTAGCTTTACTGGCACGTAAAAGAACTGCTGCGGGACCAAATTCTGGCACCTCGGCTTCTCCGAAAACCGTAAAAGTAGTTAACGGGACATACAGTCAATAACATTGTTTCATTTAGCTAGCGATATAACGTCCCTCTAAACAGATTGAGTTTTCGGTGACGATGCACTGGGATGCGAAAGGGCTGGGCTATAAACATAGTGGCCGTGGTCTTCATTAAGGTACATCCCCAGCATTTTTTTGTGTGAAAATGAGGAACCCTCAGAAAACTATTTTCATGGTTGTTGATGATGAGACTGAACTCACAATCTCCCAAATCTGTCGGCGTGACCTGGCGAATTTCAACACTTTCAATTTCCACCGGACTGAGAAGGGATCGAACCCGCGAACTTAGGCGTTCTACCGTCCTGTAACCCATTAAGTGAATGGTAAAGGCATGTAATATTCCTAACTTCGACACTTAGTGGGATCGTGTGATTAGTTCTATTTCTAGCGATTTTTGTCGCCTCGGATTAAACTGGTACGGATTTCTGTTGTAGGGCGTGTTAACCTCACGACCATATCTTCAGAAGTGTTTGTAAATTTCTCTTCAGGGAAAGGAATCCATGACATTTTGGGTGAACCGAGCACGCCTTCATCGCCACGGATGTACACTCCCTTGGAGTACCTCAAATCAATACTTGCCCGAGGTGGAAATCGAACCTGGGCAAACCGAGCGGGTGGGTCCTATTAAACTACTAGGCCATAGTAGGACAGATTATTATTATTATTATTATTATTATTATTATTATTATTATTATTATTATTATTATTATTATTATTATTATTTATATATACAAGGAGATTAATGAAGCCGCGTATCTTATTGCTGAGTAGTTGATCAGACACAGAGAGAGCGAACGCGAGCGCTGAAGTGTATTAAATCGCAGCACTTTATTTTCCTGCTGGTAAGCTGAATGAGTGTTAAAAAGCGAGGGCTGTGAAGTGGAGACCTTTTGATGTTTGATGTGTATCGCTATTAAGTATTGCCTCTCACTACTCTACAGAGCTGGAGCTCTCACCATTTCATTGGCGGCTGTCGTGTTAATTGTGTACCCCATTAGAGTGCTCCTTTGATCTAATTAGTTGAAATAAAGTACGAGAGAATTACAATAACTGTTACCGAGACGGAAAAAGAAACACTCCATGGAAAGAGCAGTTTCTCTCGTTCTCGGAGGTTTTTCAATAAACATTATGCTCATACACGATAGCATTCAAACCTGCATTTGCTTTACCGCTCGATTCAAATTATTCATGCAGGATTGAATGCAGCTTCATTGCCAGTTCTGAGCCATCATGTATGAAAATTGTCTGGGTGGAAATTTAATAGTTTTAACACATGATTAAAGGTTTGAAGTTCTGTACAACTTTAATTTATTTTTCTTAGCCGAGCTGAGTGGCTCAGACTGTTGAGGCGCTCGCCTTCTGACCCCAACTTGGCAGGTTCGATCCTGACTCAGTCCGGTGGTATAGGTCAATCTCGTATCGGTAGATTTACTGACACGTAAAAGAACACCAGGCGAGTTGGCCGTGCGGTTAGGAGCGTACAGCTGTGAGCTCGCATCCGGGAGATAGTGGGTTCGAACCCCAATGTTAGTAGTCCTGAAGATGGTTTTCCGTGGTTTCCCATTTTCACACCAGGCAAATGCTGGGGCTGTACCTTAACTAAGGCCACGACCACTTCCTTCCCATTCCTAGGCCTTTCCTCTCCCATCGTCGCCATAAGAACTATCTGTGTCGATGCGACGTAAAGCAAGTAACAAAAAAAACGTAAAATAACTCCTGCGGGACTAAATTCCGACACCTCGGCGTCTTCGAAAACCGTAAAAGATGTTAGTGGTACGTAAAACAAATAACCTTATTATTATTATTATTATTATTATTATTATTATTATTATTATTATTATTATTATTATTATTATTATTCAATGTCTACTGTTCACTTACTCCCCCTCCTCCTCCACCTCTTGCTATCACATTTACCTTATTTTTCTCCACCATAATTTTTATTCTCCATTCTTTCAACGTCTCATTATTTATTAGTAAAACATAAACTCGTATCCTCGTCCCGAGGGGGTGCAGGTCTTCCAGGCATACTCGCACTGGAAGTGAGCTGCATGTAGCCTACCATGTTAACCGCATACTATCACCGCTGCTATTCTCAAATCTGGCAGTACCGGGTTTCCGCGGACAGACTATCACCGCTGCTATTCTCAAATCTGGCAGTACCGGGTTTCCGCGGACAGCAGCTAATAACACTAACCGTTATACTACGGAGGCGATCGACTGCATTATTTCACCGCCACGTTTGTACCCCTGAGGATGATCTCCAAGGTACTGTAAATCAGGGGATACCCTCTTCCACACCTCCTCTACTGCATCACTGCCAGCATCAACTTATTTCACAACACACAATCATCCCATTCATTCTGTTTGTATTGATATCTTGTCCACAGTGTCGTTACCAGCTTGTTAGGGGTTTGTGTTTTTAACATATTGAAATCAGAAACTTACCAGTTTGCAGTGTTCAAGTAAGTTATTTCTAAATTACTGCTTTGAAGAACATATGGTTAATTTAGATAAATAAATGGTTTTGTTAATCTTCTTCTTCTTCTTCTTCTTCTTCTTCTTCTTCTTCTTCTTCTTCTTCTACTACTACTACTACTACCGCTCTTCACACACCTGTGGGGTCGCGGGTGCGAACTGTGTTGCACATGTGAACTTTGCCCAGTTTTACGGCCGGATGCCCTTCCCGACGCCAACCTTATATGGAAGGATGTAATCACTATTGCGTGTTTCTATCGCGATAGGTAGTGTAGTGTGTTGTCTGAATATGAAGAGGAAAGTGTTGGAACAAACACAAACACCCAGTTCTAGAGCCAGAAGTATTAATCAAACATGATTAAAATCCCCGACCCGGCTTGGAATCGTACCCCGGACCCTCTGAACCGAAGGCCTTAACGCTAACCATTCACCCAATGAGTCGGAAAAATAGTTTTGTTAATATGATTATGAAATTTAAATTTCATTTGCATAGAGCTCATAGCAAAGTTGAAATGTGTAGTTTATAGTAAGACTGGTTATTTATTTTAAATTCGTATAGAATGAAGCATAACATAAGAAGAAACAAAGTTTCATCGATGTAAAGTAATAATAATAATAATAATAATAATAATAATAATAATAATAATAATAATGATAAGGATTTATTTCGTCTGCCAAGATGAAAGCTATTAGGCCATCTAACCAGAAAATACTATATTTACATTACAGAATTAAAATAAATAGACTACAAATGAGTCATAAGATAATGCAAAATAATCAAATATACAAAATTAACTTAAGTCATGTTCATAAATCAGTGACATTGTTGAAGGAAGTCATGGAATATACCTGAATATTTTGTTGTGTTATTCATGTTCTCCTGTCACTTATAATAAAGGCATATTTCCTGAAATACCTTTCAGCATGTACAGTCCTGGCCCCAACATGATACGTTACAGCATTGTGAAGGTAAACTCTGGGTATTTGAGTTTGACAGGTAACAGCATTTAAAGACAGTCCAGGGGTGCCCAAACTAATCGGTTTAATTTTCCAGAAAAAAAAAAAAAAAAGAAAGGAACATCAAATGAAGATGTGTATAAAAAATCGTCAGTTTAGGATTTATACAGCATTTATTAGTATTAATTTCACATTTTGAGTAAATTTTTTCACTTTGTTGCATTCTTGAAACACATCACAAAGTGGTCTAAAGGTCGTGATAAATGAAAATACAAAAGTTTATAAGCATTTCTCATAATATCGCTATTCCGAAAAATTACCACCCCTATAAATTGTATATACTGAATTTATAATTTTCGTCTTAAGTTTCTGTATGTACGTGCATGTTTGTGGGTTACTGTAGTCACGTCCTAGTTCGTGAACCATGGGCAACGGCTGAGTGGCCTAGTAAGTGGTCCTGAGAGTCGGGATACCAGTTGCTATGGAATGAGAGTGGGCATCTCGGACATATTCTGAGTCGTGGCCCTCCTTGTGCTCAGGCGGCTAGGACTATACAATCCACCGGTGGTCCATAACCCGTTAGAGGAGAGATCCTCACTTGGACTATGTGCAAGTAGGGCAGCATCCTGCTTCATGAATTAACCGAGCTCAGAACACTTTAAGCAAGCCTCGGACCTATGGGAGTAATGGAGTCCCACTCCCATTTGACAGGCGAGGGACTCCTTGGAAACAACTTGGCGAACGAAATGGAATTCGATGGGGAGCTATCAATATTAATGGGGCTTATGGAAGAAAGAAGGTAGAACTGGCTGAGTCAGCAAAGTGGATGCATCTGGATGTGCTAGGAGTAAGTGATATTCGGGTAAGGGGAGATAATGAGGAAGAGATAGGAGATTATAAAGTGTACTTGACGGGTGTTAGAAAGGGAAGGGCAGAGTCTGGGGTAGGGCTCTTTATCAGGAATACCATTGCACGCAACATAGTTTCTGTTAGGCACGTAAATGAGCGAATGATGTGGGTAGATTTGTCAGTGGGAGGAATCAGGACAAGAATTGTGTCCGTGTATTCACCATGTGAGGGTGCAGATGAGGATGAAGTTGACAAGTTTTATGAAGCATTGAGTGACATCGTGGTCAGGGTCACCAGCAAGGATAGAATAGTGCTAATGGGCGATTTCAATGCGAGAGTTGGGAATAGAACTGAAGGATACGAAAGGGTGATTGGTAAATGTGGGGAAGATATGGAAGCTAATGGGAATGGGAAGCGTTTGCTGGACTTCTGTGCTAGTATGGGTTTAGCTGTTACGAATACATTCTTCAAGCTTAAGGCTATTCACCGCTACACATGGGAGGCTAGGGGCACCAGATCCATAATAGACTATATCTTAACGGACTTTGAATTCAAGAAATCTGTTAGGAATGTACGAGTTTTTCGCGGATTTTTCGATGATACAGACCACTATCTGATCTGTAGTGAACTAAGTATCTCTAGGCCTAGGGTAGAGAAAGTGAAATCTGTCTGCAAACGAATAAGAGTAGAAAATCTCCAGGACGAGGGAATTAGACAGAAGTACATGGATATGATTAGTGAGAAGTTTCGAACAGTTGACAGTAAGCAGGTTCAGGACATAGAAAGTGAATGGGTGGCATACATGGATGCTGTAGTAGAAACAGCAAGGGAATGCCTAGGAACAAGTGTGTGTAAAGATGGGAAAAGGCGAACATCTTGGTGGAATGATGAAGTGAGAGCAGCCTGTAAACGTAAAAAGAAGGCTTATCAGAAATGGCTCCAAACAAGGGCCGAGGCAGACAGGGATTTGTACGTAGATGAAAGAAACAGAGCGAAACAAATAGTTGTTGAATCCAAAAAGAAGTCATGGGAAGATTTTGGTAATAACCTGGAAAGGCTAGCTCAAGCAGCAGGGAAATCTTTCTGGACAGTAATAAAGAATCTTAGGAAGGGAGGGAAAAAGGAAATGAACAGTGTTTTGAGTAATTCAGGTGAACTCATAATAGATCCCAGGGAATCACTGGAGAGGTGGAGGGAATATTTTGAACATCTTCTCAATGTAAAAGGAAATCATCCTGGTGGTGTTGCAAACAGCCAAGCTCATGGGGAGGAGGAAAATGATGTTGGTGAAATTATGCTTGAGGAAGTGGAAAGGATAGTAAATAAACTCCATTGTCATAAGGCAGCAGGAATAGATGAAATTAGACCTGAAATGGTTAAGTATAGTGGGAAGGCAGGGATGAAATGGCTTCATAGAGTAGTAAAATTAGCGTGGAGTGTTGGTAAGGTACCTTCAGATTGGACAAAAGCAGTAATTGCACCTATCTATAAGCAAGGGAACAGGAAGGATTGCAACAACTATCGAGGTATCTCATTGATTAGTATACCAGGCAAAGTATTCACTGGCATCTTGGAAGGAAGGGTGCGATCAGTCGTTGAGAGGAAGTTGGATATAAACCAGTGTGGTTTCAGACCACAGAGAGGCTGTGAGGATCAGATTTTCATTATGCGCCAGGTAATTGAAAAATGCTACGAGAGGAATAGGAAGTTGTGTTTATGTTTCGTAGATCTAGAGAAAGCATATGACAGGGTACCGAAGGAAGAGATGTTCGCCATACTGGGGGACTATGGAATTAAAGGTAGATTATTAAAATCAATCAAAGGCATTTATGTTGACAATTGGGCTTCAGTGAGAATTGATGGTAGAATGAGTTCTTGGTTCAGGGTACTTACAGGTGTTAGACAAGGCTGTAATCTTTCACCTTTGCTGTTCGTAGTTTACATGGATCATCTGCTGAAAGGTATAAAATGGCAGGGGGGGATTCAGGTAGGTGGAAATGTAGTAAGCAGTTTGGCCTATGCTGACGACTTGGTCTTAATGGCAGACTGTACCGAAAGCCTGCAGTGTAATATCTTGGAACTTGAAAATAGGTGCAATGAGTATGGTATGCAAATTAGCCTCTCGAAGACTAAATTGATGTCAGTAGGTAAGAAATTCAACAGAACTGAATGTCAGATTGGTGATACAAAGCTAGAACAGGTCGATAATTTCAAGTATTTAGGTTGTGTGTTCTCCCAGGATGGTAATATAGTAAGTGAGATTGAATCAAGGTGTAGTAAAGCTAATGCAGTGAGCTCGCAGTTGCGATCAGCAGTATTCTGTAAGAAGGAAGTCAGCTCCCAGACGAAACTATCTTTACATCGGTCTGTTTTCAGACCAACTTTGCTTTACGGGAGCGAAAGCTGGGTGGACTCAGGATATTTTATTCATAAGTTAGAAGTAACAGATATGAAAGTAGCGAGAATGATTGCTGGTACAAACAGATGGGAACAATGGCAGGAGGGTACTCGGAATGAGGAGATAAAGGCTAATTTAGGAATGAACTCGATGGATGAAGCTGTACGCATAAACCGGCTTCGGTGGTGGGGTCATGTGAGGCGAATGGAGGAGGATAGGTTACCTAGGAGAATAATGGACTGTGTTATGGAGGGTAAGAGAAGTAGAGGGAGACCAAGACGACGATGGTTAGACTCGGTTTCTAACGATTTAAAGATAAGAGGTATAGAACTAAATGAGGCCACAACACTAGTTGCAAATCGAGGATTGTGGCGACGTTTAGTAAATTCTCAGAGGCTTGCAGACTGAACGCTGAAAGGCATAACAGTCTATAATGATAATGTATGTATGTATGTTCCCTTTTTTTCCAATGGTAAATATGTACAATGGTACAAGGGAAGATCGATGGAAAGAGAGGTTCAGGCAGACCCCGCAATTCTTGGCTGGAGAACCTGCGACAATCGTTCAAACAACCATTTCATTAATTCGCGCAGCCGGCAAGGAACCTATGACAACCAGAATGATCGCCAACGTCCGATGACGGATTCGGCAGAAGAAGAAGGAGGAGAAGGAAGAGGAAGAAGAAGAGGAAGAATAAGAAGAATAATAATAATAAGAAGAAGGAAAATATTCGTTGAAAGCTGTTAAATATACCGAGCGAGTTAGATGCGTGGTTCAAGCTGTGAAGCTGATAACTTTCATTCGGGAGATGGTGCGTTCCAACCCCATGAGAAGTGCCGAAGATGTTGAATTGTGAAATTAATCAAACATATTCGAAGAATCGCTGATAAACAAAAAGGTTAATAGCATTACGTATGGAAATGTATCAAAACAGACTTACATTTGCATTTTTAAACTCTCAAACGATGTTGTTGATATAACCAGCCTCTGTGCGTAGTACCTGTTATTGGTTTTCCCTTCGCCCAGAGGAAATTCATAAATCAGAGAAATTCCCTTGTCGCTCCGCTGATGGACCCGTAATCAATATTATCATAATAAAGGAGCACGTTTGTCTAACACGAGGTAAGCGTGCTCATGTTGTTGGTACACAGAGGCCTGCATGTGATATAACAGTGTCGTTGAGCCTGTATAATAGAGTACTCAACTCAGGTCCCCGGTGCCATGATTGCGGTAGGACATTGAACTACCTCCTCTGTTCACACAGTAGTTCCAGTGTACACATCCTGACACAAAAACTGAACACACACCGAGCTCGATAGCTGCAGTCGCTTAAGTGCGGCCAGGGTATCCAGTAATCAGGAGATAGTGGGTTCGAGCCCCACTGTCGGCAGCCCTGAAGATGGTTTTCCGTGGTTTCCCATTTTCACACCTGGCAAATGCCGGGGCTGTACCTTAATTAAGGCCATGGCCGCTTCCTTCCAATTCCTAGGCCTTTCCTATCTCATCGTCGCTGTAAGACATATCTGTGTCGGTGTGACGTAAAGCCAATAGCAAAAAAAAAAAAAAAAAAAAAAAAAAACTGAACACACGTAAGCAGCAGCGTTAATTTCTGAGTACCTCATCCCATGCTGAAAGTCATGTTATTTGTTTTTCGTCCTACTGGGTGAACCAAGGAGGGTAGTATAGTAAGTGAAATGATATATAAGTCGCAGGATAATTGTTACTTCAGCCTTTATGTATCAGCCGCCTATTTATAGGAAAAATGTTGATTACTCAATTAGACTAGGAATTCTTGGTCTCTTTGTAATAAGCCTGATGCATTGCAGCCTAATTGTAGATCGTGCAAAAAGGCGAACGCGATCTCCAGCTATTTCATGATTATCCTGATACGCCTAGCCAAATTGTAAAATATTATTTCTCTTCTTGTCTGCACTGGGCGCTTCACAAGAATATTGTAGGAATGGAATGTTTCGAATAGGTACTTCTTCGGGAATTATTAAAAAACTGGTTTCCACGCCACGAAATACAGCATTCGGCTGCTCTGAATACAGGTACTATATTGGGCATACCTATTTATCTAGGAGAAGCAATATCAAAGCAGTCACCATTCGGTTGACAAGGTTTTCGAAAGTGTTGCTGTAAACCTGCTAAAAATCAGTGCCGAACAAATCGCTGTGCTTGTTGCAAAAAAATATCCATTTTCAACTCAAAATGTCATTTCAGTTAACATGCGTTAATAAGTAGTCTTTCAGAAAATGATTTCAGAAGTCACTATTATTATTACCATAAATTTCCATTTCAAATATTATGCCTAAATAGTCCTACTATTATTAATTCAGATTGTGTTTGTTCAATGATTGAAGTGACCTTTAATTAATAATGAAGTTATATTCTGGATTAATTTCAATAGAAACCTGTCATTTGCTGCTCATTTCGTTGTTCTGATTATACTTTTCTTGACTCTTTACTGAATATTTCACATTTTTCTTCTACCGAATCCGTAAAGGGGATTGAAGAAGTTAGAAATTAAAATTTGTACATCAACATAATATAAAACACAAAACTAAACAATAATACTAATTTCAAAGAAATTACAAAGATACTGCCCTGATTGCATTGTCATTTACATGTAACTGCGGTTTTTTTTTTTTTTTTTTTTTTTTTGCTAGTTGCTTTACGTCGCACCTACACAGATAGGTCTTTTGGCGACGATGGGACAGGGAAGGGCTAGGAGTGTGAAGGAATGGGCCGTGGCCTTAATTAAGGCACAGCCCCAGCATTTACCTGGTGTGAAAATGGGAAACCACGGAAAACCATTTTCAGGGCTGCCGACAGTGGCGTTCGAACCTACTATCTCCCGAATACTGGACACTGGCCGCACAAGCGACTGCAGCTATCGAGCTCGGTGTGTAACTGCGTTTTACAACTAGGCTGCAATGCATCAGGCTTATTATAAAAAGGTCAAGAATTTTGAGTCTAATTGAGTAAACGAATTTTTTACTACAAATAGGTGGCTGATTGTAAAAAAAAAGCTAAAAGGCTAAAGTTACAACTATCCTGCGACATACACAACGTATGTCACAATGAATTACTTAGCTCCCTCTGTGGGTTAGTAGTAGACTATCGGCCCCCGGATCCTAAGATCAAACCCGCACAGGAAGTTGCATTATTCTGAAGGGTAGAACATCAACTCACTGTGTCGTACAAAGTCGGCATGTAAAGATGTCTGGTGACACATTTGGTGTTTATCTGGAAAAATTAGTTAAAACTCTGCTATAGATCGCCCAATTGCACGCAATCTAAATTGAAATGCTTGCACTGAGGCGGTACGATTATTATTACTAATAATTAACAGCATGCCGGTCTGAGTATTTTATGTGGTAGAACGCTGGCCTTCTCTGTCCAACACGGCAGGTTCGATCCTGGCTCTATCCGGTGGTATTTGAAGGTGCTTAAATACGTCAGCCTCGTGTCGGCAGACTTACTGGCACGTAGAACTGAGAGGATTTTTCTTGGTGAAACGTACAATCTGACTTTTCATCCTGTTTACAATGATATCATTTTCTACTATCCATCTCACAACATTTTCGAGGTATAATCGCAATCACTTACAATACTGCAACTTAATACTACCTTATTCAGTATACACTGACTTCGCAAATGTCATGGGATAGTCACCTAATAGCGTGTAGGGCCTCCTCCTGGCCCTGCGAACTGCAGTGAGACGCCGTGGAAGTGAGTCGACAAGTCCCTGGTAGTCCTCTGGACGCAGCTACTTACAATGACATCATTTGCTACTATCCATCTCACAACATTTTCGAGGTGTAATTGCAATCACTTACAATGCTGCAACTTATTTACTACCTTATTCAGTATACACTGACTTAGCAAATGTCATGGGATAGTCACCTAATAGCGTGTAGGGCGTCCTCTGGCCCCGCGAACTGCTGTGAGACGCCGTGGAAGTGAGTCGACAAGTCCCTGGTAGTCCTCTGGACGCAGCTGACACCAAACCGTTTGCAGAGAGGCCGCCAATGCTGGTCTGTTCGTGGGTGTAGGATCCATGGCACGGAGCCTGCTTTCCAGGACATCCCAGATATGCTCGATAGGGTTTATATCGGGGCTCCTGGGTGGCCATGGCAGTCGTTGGACCTCCGCTGCATGTTCCTGGAATCGTTCCCGGGCGACGTGGGAGCAATGTGGCGGCGCGTTGTCATCTTGAAACACCGCATAACCGCCTGGGCGCTGGAAGGCCAACAATGGGTGGAGATGGTCTCCGAGCAGCTCAACTTACCGCGTACCATTCAAAGTCTCTTCCAGAATAACTAGGGGGCCCATTTCATATCGGGAAAATGCACCCCAGACCATAACAGAGACACCAGCGCCCTGGACCACACCTTCGAGGCAGACGGGATCCATCGCTTCATATGGTCTGCGAGATACACGGTGCCTCCCATCGGCATGGTGTAGTTGAAATCTTGATTCGTCCGACCATATCACGTTACGCCATTGTTCCAGTGTCCTGGTGACTGGTGACAAATGCGCGTCGTTGTGCCCGTTGACGTTAGGTTAACAGTGGCACCCGTGTGCGGCGCCGGCTCCCATACCCCATAGAACCCATGTTCCTACGTATTGTCCACTGGGAGACGTGTCTAGCACGGCCTGTGTTGAATTGAGCCGTGATTTGTTGCACGGTTGCCCGTCTGTCACTGTTGACAATCCGTCTCAGATGTCGCCGGTCACGGCCATCGAGGGTGGCTGGACGGTCGGTCGTTCGTCTGTTGTGGACGGTGGGACCCGCATTCAACCATTCACGATACACCCTGGACACGGTTGATCGTGTGAAGCCCAATTTCCGCACCACTTCCGAAATCGCACTTCCCATCCGTCGGGCACCGACCACCATACCCCGTTCGAACGGTGTCAGCTCACGACTACGTTCCATGTTACACCTGTCACATGCACAGCCACTGCTCACAAGGTCTCCTATACAACTGCCGCTGGCACAGGAGGCGTGTGGTGCGCAGAAAACACACCTGCGCATCAGTGCTCCGCTATCCCATGACATTTGCTCAGTCAGTGTAACATCATCTGCAAAATGCCTTCTCTTCGATTCCAGTTCTTTTATTCATATCATCTTAAGAAAACATAAAAATCCAATAATACTGTCTTCCCGAACCCCTTCTTGATCATTACAGGATCATATAATGCTTTACTTACTGTAATTCTCTGAGTTCTATTTTCTAGAAATTTGGCCACGCATTCAATCTCTCTCTATATCCCTCATTTTCGTCACTAGTCTCGCGTTCGCGTGATCTGCCCTTCAACTTAGTTGGATAGGTCAATAGTGATACATTCCATTTGGCCTCCCGAATTTGAAATATCTGCTGTATCTTCCTGGAATCATACAAATTGATCATCATTAGAATAACCCTCCTAAACCCTAACTGCCTTCTATCAGACCAGTTAGTAATTTCGCAAACGTGTCTAATGTAACCAGAGTATTTTCTCAGGCCTTACAAGCAACGCATGTCAAATTGACTGGCCTGTAATTATATGCTTTATACCTTTTATGTCTTTCTTTGAACACTGGGGCTGCTATAGCAACTCTTCATTCATTTGGTTATTGTTTCAAGGGGAAGTAGAACTAGGCAGCCATACTTTCACTATACACAGATACATACATTCTTAATTATGATCTGTTATATGCCTTTCAGCCTTCACTCTGCAAGCCTCTGTGATTTGAATAAGCGCTTGCATTCGGGAGATAGTGGTTAGGACCCCATTGTCGGCAGCCCTGAACATGGTTTTCCGTGTTTTCTTATTTTCACACCGGGAAAATGCTGGGGCTGTAACTTAAACATTGCCACGGTCGATTCCTTCCCATCCCTGGCCCTTCCCTTTCCCATCTTCGCCATATACGTAAAGAAAAATACCTCTACAATACTGTGGTCGTCTGACGAGACGTCCCCTGCATGCCGGGTAAGGGGTGCGGAGGGGTAAGCATGGCCGCTGCGCATGTGCCAATCTCAAGTCTCAAGGCCTGACAATACACATCGGTTCCGTCCGCGGTGATTCTTGTGAACTAAGGTGCTGTTGTGAAGTTTCAGATTGGCAGTGCAACTGTGCTTTAGTTAAACATTTACTGTATGTACTACATAATTAACAGTTTAATAGTTTAGCACGACTAACGTTTGTAGCTTAGAGTGTAGTATCTGTTGCTCGTGCCGTACCTACTAGGTGCCGCGACTTCTCGTGAGACGCAGCTGGTTTTGTAACCTCGTTTACTTTCATATCTCTTATTATTAAATCGTTAAGAACTGATTCTAACCATCGCCATCACTGTAGTGAGCCTTTCTAGTTGTTGGTTCAATATTACTTATCTTGTGAAAAGTGAACTCGTGTCCTCATCCTGAGGTGGTGCAGCTCTTTTCAGGCACACCCCCATTGGAGGTGAGCTGCATGTACCATTTCAACCACATACCAGCCCTCCTGCCATTCTTAAATTCCTGGCAGTACCGGGAATCGAACCCGGGCCCCCGAGGACGGCAGCTAATAAGACCAACCGTTACGCTACGGAGGCGGACACTTATCTTGTAATATTACCTGAAGGATGCCACAGCGATCATAGTCACGGGACCTCCATTCTTGCGGGGCTGATGACCTTGCTGTAAGGTGGCTTTAGACAAAAATCATCATCATAATCATCCATTGTATGTGGAATTCGAACCAGATGGACGTAAATGTTCATTTCAGAAGTCCCACATACATTGATTTGGATTCTAATCGCGGTCTCGTGCATCGCACAGAATAAGTCAATGAGTAATTTGGCCACCTCTGGCTTCTGCAACTGCCAATCTTGTCTGTTCTCTTTCTAGATTACTGCTGGCCATGGAATAGCCATTCAGGTGTCATTCTCTCGTGCCAATTTGCTGGCAAGTGCACTCGTCGTTGGAGCTTGTCGCTGACATTGCAATATATTGCGAGCTTAGCGATTAGACGATGCAAGCAGAAAAGGGGCGTTGTTACTTCTCTATACAGCATGTGTGGGCATCGGTACAGTACTATCACACCTTGTAGTTCGGAAATGTTGACAGGATATTGGCCTGTAAGGAAAGGAGTGTGCCAGTGTTCTCCGGACGTCATTGTCATCAGTTGCTTATTGCTAGGTTGGATAAATTGCAATTCTGTTTATCTGATCATAGGAGTTCTCTTCCCCGCACTTTCGGGGCACTAACCACCACATTGATGGACAAAGCAATATCTCTGGAACCATACAGTTGTTCTGCATGAAATTTTTGTCACGTATTGGAGCGATTGCTATCTTAACAATTTCGTTATTAAATTTTAGAAAAAAATTACTGGGGACGACTTCCTTCTCATGGATGACAATGCGAGACCTAACTATACTGTAGCGCCACAATATTAAAGTATATGCCATCAGCCGAACGACCTGGTCAGCATAGTTACCAGACGTTAATGAAATCGAGCGTGTATGGAACATGCGGAATGTATCCATTTCACGACAGCCAAACTCACCTGCTTCTCTTCAGGTACCTACAGTGCTACCATAGAGAAATGATACCGTTTACCACAAGTGAATCTTGATAATATGATACAGAGCATGTCCGATAGAGTGAAAAAAAAAGAACATTTGTACACGGCGTGGATGGAAACATTACTAATGCACAATACACTAGTGTCCAAAAGTTTTTTTTTTTTTTTGCTAGTTGCTTTACGTCGCACCGACACAGATAGGTCTTATGGCGACGATGGGACAAGGAAGGGCTAGGAGTGGCAAGGAAGCGGCCGTAGCCGCCAAATCTTTGGCATTCCCTCCTTTTTTGAGATGTATAGGGCTATTTATTTGAAATACGATCCTTTCCTGTGATGGCTACGGAATATACCTCACTACAAATAATTTTGATATGTTGTGAATTTTCAATAGTGTCTGTATAAGTATTTCGACAAATATTCTTCGTTGTCAGACTTTGAATATTGTAGATTGCTTTAAAGATTGAAACCAACGCAAAACAAAGCCATCTCCGCATAAATCATGAAGGCCCTTGGAATTGTGGAAGGTAAAGTCCTTCACTGTCCGTGAACTCGGCACTAAGGAGAATAGTGTATTTAGCCCTATGCCCGTCAATTTTTGACCCCAGGAATGAACCTGGTACTCATGTATAGTTAAGTATAGACCTATGTCCTTCGAAGTGAACCCTGCATGACTGGTATCGCCTCGACGAGGCAGCTTCTCTAAACATTCAAGGCTTAGCTTCAAAGTAATAACTTGAATTTTCAACAGGGTAATATTTTATGTAGGGAAGAAATTAAATAACTTAGTATGGAGGTGACTGTGATTTTGTAACTTTTAAAATCTATCTCTTCTTTTGGGCTTAATATGTTTGTCCTTCTAGTCACCTCCGTAGTATAAGCTTAGCCCCTGCAACTTCGGGCCGTAAGCCCAGGTAGTTTTTTCAAGAATTTTCAAGTGTGTTTCAAAGGAGTGCAAGTGTTTGCCTACTAGCATTCTTTAGTTTACGGCCGATAACTTAAACCTTTCTTTCGACCACTAAGGCCATGTTAAAAGGGCACTCATTGCCTCTGTTAAAATGTAACTATTTCTATGTAACTTAGACTGTCGAGCGGGTAAAACAGTGAAAACTTTATTTAAGCTGAGGTAAGAATTAGATTATGCCTTGGAGAGGCTAGATTGGAATATGTTTTGGAGAGAAGTCTCCTAGGGAGTTAATTGTGTGGAGCAAAGACGCCCCGTCTCCTTACTTGTAATTGATTGGAGCAGTATTGCTCTTTGTAATAATGTAACGTTTGAGGTACCTAACTCATCTCTTAAAAATCATTATGTCTGTTGTATCTGATTTTTCTTAGGTTTCAAATAACTATTGTTATAAGAGCTGTAGGTATCCCCTTCTGTCTCTCCAACTGTTGTCCGTATCCATGGCTAAATGGTTAGTGTGCTGGCCTTTGGTCACAGGGGTCCCGGGTTCGATTCCCGGCAGGGTCGAGAATTTTAACCATCATTGGTTAACTTCTCTGCCACGGGGGCTGGGCGTATGTGTCGTCCTCATCGTCATTTCATCCTCATCACGAGGTGCAGGTCGCCTACGGGAGTCACATCGAAAGGCCTGTACCTGGCGAGCCGAACATGTCCTCGGACACTCCCGGCACTAAGAGCCATACGCCATTTCATTTTCTCCAACTGTTATTTGTTATTGTTTAACAAGGTTTAATTTTTTTTTTAAAAGGAAAGAAATAACATTTCAAATGTTAGTGTTTAAAACTAGGATTTGAACTTTTCTCTGTCCACCCATTCACGCCCGTACCTTCTTACACCTCTGTAAACCACGGAAAGTCCGTAACATTGTTCATTGTAAGTAGCTGGCCTAATGTTGAAAGATCGTGAAGGGGAGCCATGCTGCCTCGTCCTATATGATTAACTCATTCTATCTCGTTTACTCCGCGTCTTCTGGCATTGTTTCTATTTTTTTTTTGTTTGTTATTTGCTTTACGTCGCACCGACACAGATAGATCTTATGGCGACGATGGGATAGGAAAGGCCTAGGAATGGAAAGGAAGTGGCCGTGGCCTTAATTAAGGTACAGCCCCAGCATTTGCCTGGTGTGAAAATGGGAAACCACGGAAAACCATCTTCAGGGCTGCCGACAGTAGGGTTCGAACCCTTCTGGCATTTTTATGTTGCACTTAGAGCCTTACGAATTTATAGTCATACCTCTGTCTTTCCTGTATTGTAACTTTGCTCAATTCATCTTTCTCCAAACGCATCACTTTAGCTTCATCTGTAACTGCATATTTTCTCTTTGCCAATCTTGCCTTTGTTCACTCTTTTCTCTTCTTTGTGGAGTTTTAGTGCGTTGCATTTAAAAATAAATTCATTTAACACACGAAATTCATACAGCCTTTGATGATTGAGAATTGAAATGAATTACGTGGTATATGATAGTAGGAAGGGAGAGGATGAAGCCCGGTGCTGGCGCAGAGCCTATTCCTGTCGAAGAGCAATAATAATGTTATTTGTTTTACGTCCCACTAACTACTTTTTAAGGTCTTCGGAGATGCCGAGGTGCCGGAATTTAGTCCCGCAGGAGTTCTTTTACGTGCCAGTAAATCTACCGACACGGGGCTGTCGTATTTGAGCACCTTCAAATACCACCGGACTGAGCCAGGATCGAACCTGCCAAGTTGGGGTTAGAAGGCCAGCGCCTTAACCGTCTGAGCCACTCAGCCCGGTGCTGGCGCAGAGCACCGAGGAGTCGACATATGCCCTCACTCCATATGAGCAGGTTTGGAATTTAAACCAGGCTTTTGGCAGGTAATCTCGCCCCCCCCCCCACCCCCACCCCCACCGAGGCACTTAACGTCCTTGAAAGGGCCTTGGCCTGCCCAGCGACCGCTGCTCAGCCCGAAGGCCTGGAGATTACGACGGGTCGTGTGGTCAGCACGACGCATCCTCTCGGCCGTTATTCTGGGCTTTCGAGACCGGGGCCGCCATCTGACCGTCAGATGGCTCCTCAATTCTAATTACGTAGGCTGAGTGGACCTCGAACCAGCCCTCCGGTCGAGAGAAAAATCTGATGATTAGAAATTGCATACCACCACCTCTCCTACCCTGTCAGGCAACATTCTGATGGTAACAATATTCTCGACGAATGGGACTCGAACGGTCGAAGCAAGGTCTGAGACAATAACTACATGATTTAACGCTCACGGCCACCAGACAGTCTGCTTTAGAGATTTGAACAAGATGTCAATTGTCCATCATGGGAATTGATCATAATTGGTGTGCCTCAACGATTTGTTATTGGCTCTATTTTATTATATACGTTTGAGTTATTTTTTAATATTTCAAACATGTTGAATGTCATATATTCGCTTTTACGTACAGATTACATAATTTGCCAAAGCGTTCCTCAGTATGAATGGTGACGTTGAAATACTTTTAGGCAGGGTGCCGAGCACAGTTTAACACCCACTGTTTTGGACACACAACTCATTATTTATTAGTTCCTCCAAATTCATTAGTTCAGAAAATATGTGGAATATACTTCATATTAAATTAATAGTTCGATTATTTCATTTAGTCCTACTGATAACCTGGGATTATTAATATCTACCTTGTATGTATCACACAAATAAATCTATTAATTATTCACCATCTGCAGTGTAATATTTCATATTTACTAATTGCTACACGAAAGCTGTTTGTGCAGTCCTTTGTGTAGCATGTTGTGCATTACTGCTCAGTATTTTGTAACAAGCTTTCAGAATGGTTTAATACCAAAGTTCGACGTGTACAGAATGCCCGGATTATATGTATTCTTAATAAGCCTATTACATTTTACTTTATTTACTCCACGGTGGCTTAAATTAAGGGCAGGATGAGTACGAGCAATATGACAATTAACTATAAATATGTTATAACGTCTCCAACATACCTCTGTAGTGATTCTTTACGAAGTTCGTGGGCGCTGTAATAGGTCCGCACAATTCACAATGAAATATATATCACCATTAGGTGGCCAAAGCCGTGCATTTATTGTTTGTCACGCATAAATAATTTGTATAAAACATTAACTGCTGTGTACCCATCGCTGACGGGTTGGTTTTTGTAATTACAGCAGTAATACCATCTAGCAGAGCAGAGTGGTTGCGGCAGAGACGGAGTATGCCTCAACTAGCAAATATAGTCAGTCAGTTGTTATTGCTGATAAGTTTTAGCGGCTTAGAGGACCACATTTTGCTCTCTGGCAGAATGCACACGATTATTATCCGAGAGGGACATTTGTCGGAGCATCCTTCTTGTTCCCATTGGAGGAATACGAATATGTGGCACAAGATGAGGAAGGGATCTTTTTCTTTTTCGGCTCAGTTGTATTCATGAGCTCCTCATTTGAAGGAGATATTGTCGTCTATATTGCTTTGTTGCGTAGAAGGCAAAGAAAAAGAAGCAACTTGGTGCAGAAGTATCATTTCAGGAATATTAAACACAGTTCGACAGCGATTTCCTGAGAACTGTATCGACATGAAGAAACATTTCATAAATTGTATACGGTCCTCCTCTGTGGTGTAGTGGTTAGTGTGATTAGCTGCCACCCCGGGAGGCCTGGGTTCGATTCCCGGCTCTGCCACGAAATTTGAAAAGTGGTACGAGGGCTGGAACGGGGTCCACTCAGCCTCGGGAGGTCAACTGAGTAGAGATGGGTTCGATTCCCACCTCAGCCATCCTGAAAATGGTTTTCCGAGGTTTCCCACTTCTCCTCCAGGCAAATCCCGGGATGGTACCTGACTTAAGGCCACGGCCGCTTCCTTCCTCTTCCTGTCTATTCTTTCCAATCTTCCCATCCCCCACCAAGGCCCCTGTTCAGCATAGCAGGTGAGGCCGCCTGGGCGAGGTATTGGTCATTCTCCCCAGTTGTATCCCCGACCCAATGTCTCACGCTCCAGGACACTGCCCTTGAGGCGGTAGAGGTCCATTCAGTCCATTTTACATGTATCCTCGCTTATCATGTAACATTCGTATCGCTTATTGTAACGTCTATCGCGCTGCAGCAGTGTTTCCCACGTCTCCTCCAGGCAAATGTCGGGATGGTACCTAACTTAAGGCCACGACCCTCGGACTCAGCGAGGAATCCCACCTCTACCGCCTCGAAGGCAGTGTCCTGGAGCTTCAGACTTTGGGTCGAGGGTTACAACTGGGGAGAATGACCAGTACATCGCCCAGGGCCTTGTGGGGGATGGGAAGATTGGAAGGGTTACACAAGGAAGAGGGAAGGAAGCGGCCGTGGCCTTATGTTAGGCACCATCCCGGCATTCGCCTGGAGGAGAAGTGGGAAATCACGGAAAACCACTTCGGGGATGGCTGAGGTGGGAATCGAACCCCCTCTACTCAGTTGACCTCCCAGGGCTGAGTGGACCCCGTTCCAGCCCTCGTACCACTCTTCAAATTTCGTGGCAGAGCCTGGAATCGAACCCGTGACTCTGGGGGTGGCAGCTAATCACAATAACCACTACACCACGGAGGCGGACCAATAATATTATCAATGCGCAATTACTGTCTTTTTTTTGTGTTAAATGTTTTGTACAATGTTTACATTTCCTTTTTGTTTGTCCTTCCTTTCTGTGTATTAATGTAGAGGCCCGTTGCGAAATAACATTTGTTATAACTGTACTTTGTTGAATAACTACTAAGTTGTTGAAATAGCGAGTGTAAGTTTGTGTTCTGGAGCTATGCTGAAACCACCTCTCGAGCTCTGCGATATTAGGGCATTCGAGGGCTAAACTTTGAATATCCTCCTCCCTTCATGATTCCTTTTTTCATTCTTCGATTTTTTTTAACTTTTAAAAACTTTCTAATGTCGATAGATATCTTCATTACTTTTCTGATTAATAGGAGCTAATATCCTTGCCGTTTTGCAGTTCACAGAAACAATCACGAGAACAAACACCCAACTGTAAGAAATTGGTCCTGTAATTCTTTCACCATCGATTGCACACCATACAGCGTGTCGTTTTTGTTGTAAAACGATTTACGTTTGTTTTGTGTACACACATAATCAGGGACGTGGAATAGTTCAAGAATATTAAATGTAGTTCTATTTGTTCGTTGTATAGGCCTACATTTTCCACACTCCACTCACAAAACGTGCGTCTTCTCTCCGGGTCACCTAAATGAAGAGCATACGCTACAGTTATGTAGTATTTTATTAGCATTTTGTGGTGTAGTGGTTAGTGTGATTAGTGCCACCCCCGGAGGCCCGGGTTCGATTCCCGGCTCTGCCACGAAATTTGAAAAGTGGTACGAGGGCTGGAACGGGGTCCACTCAGCTTCGGGAGGTCATCTGAGTTGAGGTGGGTTCGATTCCCATCTCAGCCATCCTGGAAGTGATTTTCCATGGTTTCCCACTTCTCCTCGAGGCAAATGTCGGGATGGTACCTAACTTAAGGTCACGACCGCTTGCCGCTTCCTTCCCTCTCCCTTCCAATCTTCCCATCCCCTCACAAGGCCCCTGTTCAGCTTAGCAGGCGAGGCCGCCTGGGCGAGGTACTGGTCCTCCTCCCCAGTTTTATCCACCGACCCAATGCCTCACGCTCCAGAACACTGCCCTTGAGACGGTAGAGGTGAGTCCGAGAGACAAGCCAACCCTGGAGGGTAAGCAGATTAAGACTATTAGCATTTTGCAAAGTTTTAGGCGTATCCGAAATTCCCACTTGTGGTAGATGAAGTGATTTTTTTTTTAAACGGTGACCAGCATCATATAATTTTTCTTCGGTGAGAACCGTACTTGTTTGGTTTATTAGGTCGGATACTTCTAGTTTCCTGAAATTCATTACAAGTATTATATAGAGGCACTCTTTTACTACTTGGAACGTCTAAAGCCGGGAATATTTTCTTGAAACTGTCTTCGAACGTCACGAGCTGACGGAGTTAGCACGCTTGAATCGTACAAAGACGCCATCAAAGGTAAGGATGTTTTCTGCCCGAAGGCAGGTCCAAACCTTCGCAGGGGTGTGCCTGAGCCGCAGTTTATGTACGGTAGAGTGGCCAGTTCCTTTCGGCTCCTCCATTCCCATGCCCCCCGCCCCATCAACAGCGCGTGGCAACCCATCCAAATCTTGACCACCCCCAATGTTGCTTAACTTCGGAGATCTCACGGGATCAGATGTTTCAGCACGGCTACCGCCGTTGGCAAGAGACCATCAATGACTAATTAAATAATTAAGACAAGAAAAGGGCAGAAAAACACAGACACGCTGAAGTATTACTGCAACATCGACCAGAACGTGGTCAGTCTTGAGACACGCGTCCGCTAAGAAGAGGGAAACGCTGAAGCAACATTCGTCCAGTCCAATACAACGCAGTGTGATTTGGTTCTTGCGCTACCTAGCTCGGTAGCTGCAGTCGCTTAAGTGCGGCCAATATCCAGTATTTGGGAGATAGTGAGTTCGAACCCCAATGTCGGCAGCTCTGAAGATGGTTCTCCTTTGTTTCCTTATTTTCACACCAGGCGAATGCTGGGGCTGTACCTTAATTAAGACTGCTTCCTTCGCACTGCTGCGTGGCCGGATGGCCTGAATATATTGGATTATGGCATCGTACGCATGAAGACTTCTTCAGCCCTTGTACATAACTTTCATGACCTGATCCTCCACCTCTCATACGTGGCAGCTCATCAGTTAAACGCATGAGGCTTGGTGAATTCTGTACCCGTCCACAGTCCAGGATAACATTCGTTCGATGATTCAGTAATCGAAATATCTTTTTTAATGATAATAATAATGTTATTGCTTTCTTTACGTCCCACTAACTACTTTGGATGGTTTTCGGAGACGCCGAGGTGCCGAAATTTTGTTCCTTTACGTGTCAGAAAATCTACCGACATGAGGCTGACATATTTGAGCACCTTCAAATACCACCGATCTGAGCCAGGATCGAACCTGCCAGGTTTGGGTCAGAGGGCCAGCGCCTCAACCATCTGAGCCACTCATTTCGGCCAATATCTTCCTTTACACCACGGGATCAGCAGTTTCATGTTATTGCTGCAACATAAGTTGTTGATGACTGGAAGAAGACCGATTTTCCACGGATAGTAATAATAATAATAATAATAATAATAATAATAATAATAATAATAATAATAATAATAATATGGAGTGTCTGTGGGATTGTTGTAACTAAATGAGGTTGTCACTTGCGTCTTCCAAAGGTGGCTGCGGCCCGAGTTCCGGTCGGTGCATTGGATGTGTTACGAATAGAAAGTCTCCTCTGTACCGTTCATATACTACATTAACATTTTGCTGTTATTCCCTTCTTCGGTCTGTTTCGCGTCATAGCTAGACTGGTAGATTATTGACGATGCTGAGGTAGGAAGGGACTAGTACTGAAAGGTAGCGATGTGGCCTTAACTAAGTTACAAACTTTTCATTTTTCTTTAAAAATATGAACAGTGGAAGTAATAGCAGTGAGATTTATTATTTCTTGAATTGCGAACTTTCTACTACTCGACACATACCCTGTATTCCAATCATACTTTTCCATGTTCTTCCATGTTTAGATTATCATAGTTGTTATCGTACAGGTCCTATTCTTGCTGACATTTTGATAAACGTCTTACTGTATCCAGAATGCAAGCTAGGACGCCGAACGTGAGTTTATTGTTGATACTACAGAAAATCCGTTACTGTGGAGACAGTCGATTGACCTGAAAGCCGTAAGCTAACTGAAGGCAGAGACAGAGTAAGGACGCCGAGAATATAAATATCTGCCTACTAAAGGCAGAGGTTATCAAGGAACTTTGAGCCAACTTCTAGTGTTCAGAGCAGTAAGTTTTGATTCTGGTTAGGCCCAGGTTATTCATGACAAAAAGGAAGACGTTAACATATGTTACGTGTAAATCTTGTCTTAAAGTATGTTTACGAATCAACCTAGATACGGCAACAAGGTAAAGAAACAGAATAGAATGAAAAACACTCGATAGTTTCAAGTTATTTCGATAGTTATGATGATCTAGAATCAATGCAGCAGTAACTCCACTCCTGAACATATTTTTTGCTATTTGTTTTTACGTCGCAGCAGTAACTCCACTCCTGAACACATTTTTGGGCTATTTGTTTTTACATCGTAGCAGTAACTCCACTCCTGAACATATTTCTTGCTATTTGTTTTTACATCGTAGCAGTAACTCCACTCCTGAACACATGTTTGGGCTATTTGTTATTACATCGTAGCAGTAACTCCACTCCTGAACATATTTCTTGCTATTTGTTTTTACATCGTAACAGTAACTCCACTCCTGAACATATTTCTTGCTATTTGCTTTTACGTCGTAGCAGTAACTCCACTCCTGAACATATTTTTTGCTATTTATTTTTACGTCGCATCAGTAACTCCACTCCTCATCATAATTTTGCTATTTGTTTTTACGTCGTAGCAGTAACTCCACTCCTGAACATATTTTTTGCTATTTGTTTTTACGTCGCAGCAGTAACTCCACTCCTCATCATAATTTTGCTATTTGTTTTTACGTCGTAGCAGTAACTCCACTCCTGAACATATTTTTGCTATTTGTTTTTACATCGTAGCAGTAATTCCACTCCTGAACACAATCGTAGCAGTAACTCCACTCCTGAAAATATTTCTTGCTATTTGTTTTTACATCGTAACAGTAACTCCACTCCTGAACATATTTCTTGCTATTTGCTTTTACGTCGTAGCAGTAACTCCACTCCTGAACATATTTTTTGCTATTTGTTTTACGTCGCAGCAGTAACTCCACTCCTCATCATAATTTTGCTATTTGTTTTTACGTCGTAGCAGTAACTCCACCCCTGAACATATTTTTTGCTATTTGTTTTTACGTCGCAGCAGTAACTCCACTCCTCATCATAATTTTGCTATTTGTTTTTACGTCGTAGCAGTAACTCCACTCCTGAACACATTTTTGGGCTATTTGTTTTTACGTCGCAGCAGTAACTCCACTCCTGAACATATTTCTTGCTATTTGCTTTTACGTCGTAGCAGTAACTCCACTCCTGAACATATTTTTTGGCTATTTGTTTTTACGTCGCAGCAGTAACTCCACTCCTGAACATATTTTTTGGCTATTTGTTTTTACGTCGAGGCAGTAACTCCACTCCTGAACATATTTTTTGGCTATTTGTTTTTACGTCGCAGCAGTAACTCCACTCCTGAACATATTTTTTGGCTATTTGTTTTTACGTCGCAGCAGTAACTCCACTCCTGAACATATTTTTTGCTATTTGTTTTTACGTCGCAGCACTACACTCCTGAACATATTTTTTTGCTATTTTTCTACGTCGCACTGACACAGACAGTTCTTATGACGACGATGGGACAGAAAAGGCCTAGGAGTGGCAAGGAAGCGGCCGTAGCCTTAGTTAAGGTACAGTACCAGCATTGGTGTGAAAATGGGAAACCACGGAAAACCATATTCAGGGCTGCCGACAGTGGAGTTCCAACCCACTATCTCCCGGATGCAAGCTCACAGCTGCGCGCCCCTAACCGCACGGCCAGCTTGCCCAGTCTTGAACATATCATTGCTTGAAAGATAATAAATTTGATGAGTTATATATAAAATAACATAAGAATTAATTTTCCTATAACTGAGGAAAATTGTCTTAACCATCGAAATGAGATAGAAACTATACATTTTAGGCCTAAAAGGAGGCAAACAAACAAATTAACTAACTAACGTGTAACACATTCAACTTATTAACGGCCTTGGTCTTCCAAGCCGACTGCTGCCCAACCAAATGTAATAATTTATTATTATTATTAATCGATACGGCCACCTGTGGGCCACGTTTACACAATCTTCCTTCTGTCACGCAGACTGATACCCTTCTCTTTACACTCTCGCCAAAGATTCTTGAGTCTTTGACTTCTTCTTGCTCGTTCTTCCACGGAGATGTTCCGTGGCTTTGCATGTTGCTCTTCAGACGCATCCCTCAATCCCGCAACCTTCTTCCTAAATGATGTCCTTTCTTTTATATCCTCCTCCTTGATACCTATTTCTGCCAAGTCATTGTGCACGTGTGTAAGCCATCCCGGTTGTTTTTTCCACCTTTCCTGCAGAAGAAGTATTCTGTTGGTCAATCTCTCAGGGTTCATTCTTTTGATATGTCCATAAAACGTCAGTCTCCTTTTTCTCATCACAGTCGTGATTCTTTCTACTGTCTTGTAGAGCTCCAAATTCGATCTTAACCGGAATGTGTTTGGGTCACTCGTCGACTTTCTAGGGCCTAAGATTTTTGCAAGAATCTTCTTTCTCTTTTTTCAAGGACTGGGTCAGCCATCTTCGTCAAGGTTTCTGCTCCATAAAGGCACTCTGTTCTAACCACTGTGCAGTAATGTTTTAACTTGGCCTGAATTGAGAGAGACTTGGACTTATAGGTGTCATGACATAGTCTCAATGCCAGCTCCATCCTTCTCACCCTCTCCTTTAATCCCTCCTTTTCATCTCCATTGGGGGTGAGTATTTCTCCCAGGTATTTAAATTTTTGCACACGCTGGATATCCCCATACAATGTAACAAGTCTGTCCGTGTCGCCTTTTTTTATAGAATCCATGAATGCTGTTTTCTCGAAAGAGATTCTTAACCCTGTTTTGACTGCAACATTTTGTAGTTCTTCGACTTGTTTCTTGGCTGTTTGACGGTTGTCTGTAATAAGAACGACATCGTCTGCGAAGGCAAGGCAATCCAACATCATCGCATTTTTTCCACAACCTATCTTTACCCCATTCTTCATTCCATTTTCAGTCATTCTCAGCCTCCATTCCCTAATAACTTTTTCTAAAATGCAATTAAAGAGTAGTGGAGAAAGGCTGTCTCCTTGCCTCAAACCCGTTTTTATCTCAAATGGATTTGAGAGTTCGCCCATAAATTTGACTTGAGAAAAAGTGTTTGTAAGAGATTGCCGAATTATGGCCAGAGATTTCTCATCCACTCCAAACTCCTGCAGAACGTTCATGAGCACTCCACGATCTATGGAATCATATGCCTTTTTGAAATCAACGAAGGTTATGATTGTCCTCTTCTGATTTCTCATAGATCTTATTTTTATAAGTGATTTTAGAATATAAATCTGCTCAGCACATGAACGCCCTTTCCCGAACCCTGCCTGGTATTCACCAATTTGTTTATCTAGATGTGTTTTAAGCCTCCGCTGCAATGCTTTGGATAGAATTTTGTATGCTATAGGAAGAAGAGAGATACCTCTGTAGTTGTTGACGTTAGTTTGGTCCCATTTTTTGTGTAAAGGATGAATGAGTGCATTTTTCCAATCACTTGGTATTTCTTCTTTTTCCCAAATAAAAGCGAATAATTCTTCTAGTTTTTCCACTATATTTTCACCTGCAAATTTGAATAACTCTGCAGTAATTGAATCTTTCCCAGGAGCTTTGTTGTTTTTTAGTTGCTTAATGATGTCCCTAATTTCTTCCTTATTTGGTGGTAATGAATCCTTCAACTTGAATTGAGGCTCTCCAAATAGCAATCCATCTTCGGGAGGTTCACAGTTCAGAAGATTCTGGAAATAGTTGGCCAGATACTCGCAGTTCTTCTTGTCACCAATAATGAGTTTCCCTTGTTCACTTTTAAAACATAGATTACCAGGGGAGAATTTTTTGATTTTGTTTTTAAACCTTCTATAGAAATCTCTTGTGTTGTTTCTCTTGAAATCTTCTTCTATGTTGTGCAGCTGTTCTTTCTCGTACTTTCTTTTCGTATTCCTAAGAATTTTTGCTGTGTGTTTCCGTTGTTCCTTGAAGTCTTCGAAATTCTTGTGATTAGTACACCATTTATTCCACGCTTTAGACCTTTCCCGTAAGGCTACTTCACAATCGTCATTCCACCATGGATGTTTCTTCTTTTTGGCGATCATTATAGTCTTTTCAGCTGCTTCTTGTATCCTCCTTGCCATTTCGTCCCAATTCGAAGATTCCAAGACCTCAAGCTCTCGTTTATAGTTCTCAACAATCTCTTGGTTTATCTTGAGTTCATCAGTTCGATATTTCTTGATTTTGGGTGAAGGTCTCTTGAAGGACTTTGGAATAAATCTTATCTTGACTCTAACAAGGTAATGGTCAGAATCTATGTTTGCACCTTTTTGCACTTTAACGTTCAAAATCTCTGCAGGGTTCGATGTGGCTACATGGTCTATTTGGAACTCCCCTAACATGGGATTTGGTGAACGCCATGTCATTAATTTCTTCCTTTCTTTCTTGAATTGGGTGGACATTAACTTGAGGTTGAATGCTTCACACACTTCAATAAGCCTTTCCCCATTTCTATTGGTTCTTATATGCCCAGGATAACTGCCAACTATTTTTCTGTATTTTCTTTCCTTGCCAACTTGAGCATTAAAATCACCCATTAATATTTTAATCATATGTTCCGGAGTTTCCAACAACTCTTTTTCCAGGAGAGACCAGAATTCTTCAACTTTATCTGGATTTTTCTTGTTGTCCTCATTAATAGGTGCATGCACATTGAAGATAGCATATGATTTGTTTCCACTCTTCAAGGTTAAGATGGAAAGCCTAGGGGAAGGTGATCGAAAATCAATGATTGCATCTATAATTGAATTGTGAACAAAAAATGCTGTTCCTAGAATTGAAGGTGATTTTCTTTTATTACCCATTTTATATTCCCTGATCGCTGGTTGACCCTTTATTATCTTGTACTTGCCCATCATAGATACTTCATTAGATGGGAATCTTGTTTCCTGTACAGCGAGTAGCTTGATCTGATATCTCTCCAGTTCTTTGATAAGTTCCATCTGTTTACCGACTCTTAGGAGGGTATTGACATTCACTGTACCAAAGAAGTATTTTTTCTTGGTCCTGATCTTTTTAGCAATTTGCTTTACGTCGCACAGACAGAGATAGGACTTATGGCGACGATAGGATAGGAAATGGCTAGGAGTGGGAAGGAAGTGGCCGTGGCCTTAATATAGGTACAGCCCCAGCATTTGGCTGTTGTGAAAATGGTGAACCACGGAAAATCCTCTTCAGGGCTGCCAACAGTGGTGTTGGAACCCACTATCTCCCGGATGCAAGCTCACAGCTGCGCGTCCCTAACCACATGGCCAACTGGCCCGGAATAACTTAAGTCCCACTTACTACATTTTTACGATTTTCGGAAGCTGGGGTGCCGGGATTTTGTCCCACAGTTCTTCTTTTACGTGCCCGTAAATCTACTGACACGAAACTGACATATTTGAATAACGTCAAATACCACCGGAATGAGCCGGAATCGAACCGTTAACCGTTCTATTGTCTGAGCTACTCAGCCCGGCCTATCCATGTGGCTTGCAGATATACAGTAGCAGTATTATGTGGTCAACATGACATCCTCTGCCGTATTTTTTCGCTTTCGTGACCGTTTGTCTATTAGTTATCAAAACGAAAATTTTCTTTGACTAAGACACCTTCCTGTGCATATAAGGGCCGTAGAAACCTTGGTTCAGTTTATGTATGTATGTATGTATGTATGTATGTATGTATGTATGTATGTATGTATGTATGTATGTATGTATGTATGTATGTAGGCCTATGTATGTATGTATGTATGTATCTATGTATGTATGTATGTATCTTTGCTTTTTTGTCACTTCGAAAATGGCAGGACCGAGCTCGATAGTTGCAGTCGCTTAAGTGCGGCCAGTATCCAGTATTCGGGAGGTAATGCGTTCGAACCCCACTGTCGGCAGCCCTGAAGATGGTTTTCCTTGGTTTCTCATTTTTACACCAGGCAATTTCTGGGGCTGTACCTTAATTAAGGCCCTGGCCGTTTCATTCCCACTCATAGCTATTTTCTGTCCCATCGTTACCATAAGACCTATCTGTGTCAGTGCGACATAAAACAACTTGTAAAAAAAAATCTACTCAATAAACCTGCTGTTGTTGCGTCATCTGCCCTGAACTTTGGTACATACGCTGTATACGTTCTGGTGACATTTCAGTTTGCCGTAACTGGTGTAGCACAGTTAAGGAAAGAATTGCGTGATGCTGCTTATGATGCATTGCACATGAATCCGATTACATTTTTATGGTTGGCAACAGTAATCATTTTTCAAGTGTTCTGTTTTGGCATGCAAAAGTACTGTGACCTATGCGGAAATATGTTGTCACAACGAAAATTATCTTCGAGAATAGGTGTAATCCCCACTAATACTGCGCCGTATGATGAACTGAATGCTTTGTTTCAGTGATTATATTGCCTTGTATCAGTTTTAAGTTATCTTTTTTTCATCATAAAAACTTTGGAAGGTCGAGTTGAAAAGGCGTACATTTTATTGGCTGTTGCGCGCGCGTGCCAGTGCTCCGTCAAATCAAATGGGCTTGGTCACGCTATGACACGTGGGTACCGCCATATTTCACAGTCTAATGGAAAGTAATGTCTGATCACTGCGAGACAATAACCAGGTTTGTAAACATTGTTCCCATCATAAACAGGCTTCTGTTATTGCTGTGTGTAACTAATGGGCTGATTACCTACTGCTATCCTGTGTGATATGCAGCCCATCCTACAGTGGTGGCGGGTTGGTTGCTGTGCTTTGTGCAATGCATCGTCAGGCGCCTGTATTGCTGTGTGTCGTTTATCACGGTGAGCCTTCGATGTACAAATTGTATCTAAATAGGCAGACTTGACGGAAGAGTGTTTGTTTATTTACAGTCGACGTATTTATTAATTCATCTGGATCTTCCCTGCCGGTTTTCACTGGTTCGACTCTCGTAGCATATATGTTAGTGGTGTGAGGGACTATGACGGAATGCGTTCACATCAGGGAACACAACTAAATAGAAAAAAATGTTAAAAAATATTGCTCCTCGGGCTGAGTGGCTCGAACGGAAGAGTACTGACCTTTTGTCGGTTAAACACCAAATGACCGAGCTCGATAGCTGCAGTCGCTTAAGTGCGGCCAGTATCCAGTATTCGAAAGATAGTAGGAGATAGTTTTCCATGGTTTCCCATTTTCACACCAGAAAAATGCTGGAGCTGTACCTTAAATAAGGCCACGGCCGCTTCCTTCCCACTTCCTAGCCCTTTCCTGTCCCATCGTCGCCATAAGACCTATCTGTGTCGGTGCGACGTTAAGCAACTTGCAACAACAAAAAAAATCAAATGAGTCACCAGATATTTTGTCGACATTTTACGACATTAAATGTCGAATTGACTTCTTTCTGCCTTTCAAAAATCCAACACCTTCTACCGGGTTTGAACCCGTGATTTCAGGATGTGGAGAGCGACACACTACCGCTCATTCACAGATGGAGAAACTAACCCATTGACGACAAGTGTACACCAGCTGGTGGTTTACTATACTAGTTTGAGAGGCAAACATAGAGCCATATGGAGTTAATGCGCCTAATGAACAATGTTTACCTGTAAAACTTGGATGCAAATTGTCCTTCATGAGAGAATGATATTCTCTATGAAACAGCATCGCTGCGGAAAATAAATTCGATTAGCTCCCTTTCCGCTCTGTAGATTTCAAACATTTGTTTTGTGTGGGATGGAAATAAAGGGTGAGTGGAGCAAGCTAATAAAAGCGGAACGTAATTACAAGACGACGGTTATATTGGATGGCTGTCATACGGAATTTGAAAGGCTCTTTCTACATGAGAACGCCAGTTTAAACAGAAGTTATTCCTGAAATATTGTACTCTCTGTTGGGCGAAGGTTGTATTTCTTCCTGATCCGCCATATTTCTTCGAAACAAGCCCACTTAATTCTATATTAGGTTCTATACCTTTAGTTGACGGTTCAGTCACTTAGCACATGTAGGATTACATTTTTATCGATAATTTATTGACTTACAAACATCCGGGCATTGGTTTACTGTCTTCAAATTTTAAGATTTCGTTTTCATTGGTATATGTGTTGGATAGCGGATCCATCTCCAATGCAAAATTAGGATATGTAAACGGGCGCTGTATAATACATTTTGGCAAAGTGGAAACCCGAACATTGAGAATAATATGACACTGGCAACTCGAAGTTACAGATGATTTCTATTACAAAGCTTCTGTATACACGGGGGCAGATATTCTTCCCTGGGGTGTGTGAATATGTAGAGAGATGGCTGATCTGATCTTGGAGCAGATAAAAAAATACACAAATCGCATTGGCACATATTCGTAGTAATCGCGACCTATTCACGCTTCATTAATTTCACATGCAATTAAATCAGACTCCAAGAAAAAAGTTTACGTGTCTGTATATTTTCCGGTGCTCTTTTCAGAACTGTGCGTTTGTCCAACTTTTCAGAGATTCGGCACTAAGCCGAGCGATTTGGCCGTGCAGGTGAGGTCGCGTAGCTGTGAGCTTGCATTTGGGAGATGGTGGGCTCGAATCCCACCGCCGGTCGCTTAGAAGATGGTTTTCCATGTTTTCCGTGGTTTTCCACTTTCACACCAGGCAAACGCTGGGGACGTACCTTATGTCCACGACCGCTACCTTCCTAGTCCTTGCCCTTTCCCATTCTTCCGACGCCGAAAACTTTGGATGTGTTGATAGGACGTTAGACGACTAGCAGAAGAAATATAAATTTGGCACCAATTGAATTGCGCTCTACCAGAACTACGATTTGGCAGGTTATTTAGAATATATAGGGTACCTGACATAGTTAATGAATCCGTTATTTATGAAAGGGCATAAGTTTGTTTTTGACTAAAATATGTCCATGGTGGTAAACGATTCTTTCGGTGTTGATGCATCTTTACCTCATGAAAGGAAGTAAGTTTGACCGTTGTAATTGTATAAAATCATTCTGCCTTATTTATGCAAAAACTTAAATTAGCACTCTTACGGCCTTCCATAAATAATCACATTAGTGCGCTAATTTTTGAAAAGCTTACTTCTGTGCTCTTCAGTTGTTCTACCTGTCTGCAGCGGGATGAACTTCCAAAGTGGACGAAAACATCGGTACGTTAACTGACCGTGTAGCAGTGTAGTTTCCAATGATATTAAGCTTACAAGTTAATTTGAAAAAGGCGTAAATCAGGTGGTCTTAAAAAATGTTCATATGCTTCCCTTATTAAACTAAATAGTTGAGGTACAAACTTTCATTGTTAAAATTGGCCAAATGTGTGAAAACAAGTAAACAGTGATAAATATATTATTCCAGAAATTTTAAAGAATTATGTACGGCTTTATTTATGAAATTTCGTAAGTCAAGTATTCTTCACACATGTTCATATGTTTCTGTTATTAATTACATAGTTGAGGTAGAAACTTTCGTTATGAAAACTCGCCGAATGTGTGGCGAGAAGAAGTCATGTACTTAAAATTTTCATCAACGATGCTTGGGAAGATTTAATCAGTTTTTTAATATTTCACAACAGTTTTGACTTCTTTTCCTTATGTCCCGTCGTAAATAACTAATTTAAATAATGTAGTTGTTGGTAGTATTGACAGGAAGATAAACATAAAAGAACATACAGGACAAGAACTGGAAGCGGACTATTTTTGTTCGTAATTAGAGCCGCACATAGCTCAGAGCCAGTCCGTTGTTCAGTGCTTTATCCCAATAGAATATACATTGCATTTTATAGTTAAACAAAAATAAGTTTAACATACGACTTCTACTTCTGTATCGGATTGAAGTACATTTCACATACCCACACACGCAAAAAAAAAAATAAATGTTAATTTGTAGTTTTACGTTTCTGAACGTGACTTTGGTCTCTGTGATCACAATAAACGTAAATTTATTTACTTGATTTTTCCACTACGAAATAGTAATGTTCAGTACGAGAGTCTTCAATCTCAAGTGATTGTGTGGTACACTCGTGACGCCTACTTATGTGTGTGAGGCATAGATCCATGGTCGTCCGTATAACGCAAGTTCCACTGCACTGAAACTAACTTTTCGGTCGTCGCAGGAGAAAGCGTGTTCCTAATTTGCTGTGGATCCTTCCGTGAGCCGACCAATTGCACTCGCGTGCTGTTGTTGGTAATAGTACATTCAGGAGTTTGCAGGCAAGAGAACTCAGCGGCTGAGTCCTACAAACACCTTAGCACCAGGTGCAAGGTGAAACATGTTCAACAGGTCCCACAAACTATCAGAGGAGAAGAAACCATCGCAAGCTCGAAATTCAGTGACATTAACTAGCCTCTGAACTCATAAAACGCCAGTGCATGGCTTTCATCTTCAGCGTTCAGACTAGTGCCTTTATACCGTAGATCTAACATATTCGCTGCAGCATGGGCAGGGTTGCAGATTCATTTTATTTTGCTTGTAGTAAATAGCTGGATATAGCATTGAGCTATTGTGTTTTTTCGAAAGTACACCTATTTTGCAATTCTTGTAAAGTGACGCTGCCCATCCGACAAGGTCGCATTGTCTTCCTAAAGTTTGATGATGGCGGTAGACAAGCGACTTGCTTGTTCAAGTTTCTCATGTGTGTCCTCTTGAGCACAACACTTCTTACTATGTTATCGAAACGAACTGAAAAAGAAACAACGGAATGATTTCAAAGCACACTAAAGCTCTAGCCGAATGAGTTAGTGAGGGGAGTTTTAAACTCACAGCGGAATTCCCGAACTTTTCTTCCGGTTCAACTTCCAACAAAGCATGGGAAACATGACTGAATTTGAATACTTTGATCATTTTCATACCGATCTAGAATGGTGCAGATACCGCCATGATGTTTTTGATAATGGGATTGATTCTATGGGCAGCACATGCTACGCACAGGATATGATTTTACCTTCCTTCTCCTATTCTCCTGGCAGCCTGTATGTTTCTTACATTGTCTGTGATCACCGTTACGAACTTTTCGTCACCTGTCTCTTAAATAACTGTAGGAAGTGTTGATGCAGTAAATTTCTCTGTTTCTCTGCCTTCGCCAGTCAAGTACTATTTAGGAAAGCTGGTTGTGGTGTCGTGACAATACGATTTCATGAAAATTGGTTGTGGTGTCTTGACAGTAAGATTTTATGAAAATTGGTTGTGGTGTCGTGACAATAAGATTTTTGCTTGGTATCCGGACACATCTGTCCATCCATCAGAAATTTAAAGCGATGTCATTTGATTGCTTAATGTGATCTGTGACGACAGTGAGTATACGTTGAGCAGCGTTACGCCTATAGCATGGCGGTTGGATGACTCGTAGTCGGGACTCTAGAATGCATATAGGAGCGCCAGAATCGTAAACAGCTCTAACGACAATTTCATCTACGTCCGTCAGAAATTGGTGTTGCGGAAGCCCTCGATATATAAGAGGAAATTGACAAGTGTGGCGTTAGAGAGGGTAGATGACTCATCAAATGACGTCGCAGGGATAGTAGACATCGATGTATAAGAACTACTATTCGTTTCAGGAGTGGTCATCGAAATTTTTACTGATCTCTATAGAAGTTCCGGAGTGATGCGTTTGACATAGTCTGCGGACGAGTAGCCACGCCATTATGATTTATGGTTACGCGGTATTTACATGAGGTTTCTATCCTGGCGTCGGTGATCTTTGTATAATTCCTACACTTGCGTACGATGACGCATAGTGAAGTCCGCTGCTCGGATTTTCGTAGGTTAAAAGGCACTTCGTTAATTCTCTCTAGGTTTGTACAAGTTTCATCTTATGCCAGCTGGGTGAGAACCCTAACGCTCCGTAGAATTAGCTTCCGGCTCCTGGGCTCAAATTTGTACTCGACCACCATTGGCATCAACCTTTATTTTTCATTATCGGAAAAAGTTTGTAAATAATACATAAGGGGTGAGCGAGAACATTCCGTTCGACGGCTGTAATGTCCTGAATCGGGATGCCAATCAGGCAAAATCGCCGTATGCATTGAAGCACTCATCCCACCGACGCACCAGGTTGAAGATTCTCGTGAGATAAAACACCGTCCTGCTGCGTGAAGAAGTCTGTAACCGCCTGCTGCACACCCTCTTCCGGCAGGAAGCGTCGATTCTTCAAGGCATTTTTGAGGGGACCGAAGGCATGATAATCGCATGGGGAGAGATCAGGACTATAGAGCGCTCATCCACTACCCGCTTGTTGTTGTCCGTAATGATTGAGGCTGGCCCCCAACATCGACCGGCGTCTTATGTCGAAACGCTACCCGCGTGGAACATGGTGCACTATTGCACAACGGTGCTTTCCGACAGACATGCTGTCCCATACAGAGTTTTCATTCTCCGATGAATGTCCATCTGTGTTTTGTCATTCGGCAGCCGAGAATAACAGCACGTTGGTCCTGTTTGGACGCATTTGGTAATAAGGTCGGCATAGTTCACGTGGCCGCATTTAACTCACGCACCTCAGCACGACACGACTGTCACACTCCCTCTGCCTACATGTCCGTGCTTATGTACCCTCATCGGAGTCGCGCTACGTTGCATGTCCGCTGCAGCAACGCCCTCAGACGGAAACTAAGGAAACCGTTTCATGAGTAATGTTCCTGTAAAACCTACCGTAAAAGATATACACAGAAATCCCGTACTGCTGAATTATTTTGAACAGCTTATAGCTAAGATCCTACTCGCCCTCATCCTAAACTTAAATGCCAAATTTCATGAATATATATATATATATATATATATATATATATATATATATAAACATTTTCCCATGAAAAACAGACAAATAAAATTTAACGTGAACGTGATACAGGTCATTCATGGTCCTGTCCGGCATAAAAGCAAGTATCACGTTTTAATATTGAAATAGCACAGGGAGAATGACGATTACATCAAGCGGCAGTCAAATGTAAACCGAAAACCTGCCATAACACACATTCTGCGCGAAAGGTGGCAACACGGTCGTTACGTTTCAATACTGCCATCGCTGTGGTAGGAGAACTGGATAGTGACAACTCACAGGTTCACGCAGTTGGTTTTTGTTGGTGCACCGACTGGTCTAGTGTGTTCGTCCAGCTGTAGAAATGGAGACAAGCAAAGAAGAACAGAGCAGTGTGGTTCGTTTTCTGGTGGATGAGAGTGCTCGAGTACGCGAAACTCATCGTCGCATGTGTCCGACTCGTTGGCTGAATGGTCAGCGTACTGGCCTTCGGTTCAGATGGTCCCGGGTTCGATTCCCGGCCGGGTCGGGGATTTTAACCTTCATTGGTTAATTCCAATTGCCCGGGGGCTGGGTGTTTTTGCTGTCCCCAACATCCCTGCAACTCACACACCACACATAACACTGTCCTCCACCACAATAACACGCAGTTAACTACACATGGCAGATGCCGCCCACCCTCGTCGGAGGGTCTGCCTTGCAAGGGCTGCACTTGGCTAGAAATAGCCACACGAAATTACTATCGTCGCATGTCTGCTCTATATGGCGAACACTGCATGTCCATGACGAGTGTCGCGAGTGGCATAAGAGAACCCAAGAAGGGTGCACATCATTGCAAAACGATGCGCGCCCAGGACAGGCCTATCGAGCCATTACTCCCGACATGATAGGCTGGATGATGGCCTTATTTGGGAAAACCAACGAATCGCGGAGGAAGAACTTCGTGTTCAGATCGGCATTAGCCATGGCTCCGTACATGCCATTATCAAGGACCACTTGCATTTCCGCAAAATTTGCGCGCAGTGGGTTCCGCGTCAACTGACGGAGGGACGAAGGATTGACAAAATGGCGTCATGTCAGAGTCATCTGCAGCGGTACCACGAGGAACGAGGAAAAGTATGCGTTTCTGTCTCGTTTTTTTGGCAACCTGAAGAAAGACATTCGCGAACATCGGTTTCGTTCGGACGAGGAATTATAAGAATGGGCGCTGTTGTGGATCCGTCAGCGATCTGCATCTTTCTACAAAACTGGAATTGATCGTCTCGTCTCCCAGAGATATAAATGTATTAACGCTTTTTGTTATTACTTTTGAATAAAATCATTCCATAGTCACATTGTAGCGGGTGTTCGGTTTTCATTTGACTTCCCTTATATATATATTCTTACACACAAAGATTGGCCCCGTGGTGTAGGGGTCAGTTTCCTGCCTCTTACCCGGATGCCTGGGGTTCGATTCCCAGATAATCGAAGAATTTTAATTCTGGAGAAGGGGCTGGAACTGGTTCATCAGCTTCGTGAGACCGAATGAGGAGCACATGTTAAGAGAGAGAGTGGCCCAGCTACAAAAGCCAAGCAATGTGGCTGAGGATGTCGTACTGATCACGTGACTCTCCAGTGTCTGCAGGCCATTTCTCTGAGCAGCAGTCGTCTTGGTAAGCAGTAGCCATTAAAGGACATAGCATCACGGGTTGGTTTGTTCGCTTTATACCCAGTGATCCGCTGATGTCACAGTTAGATTGAGGTCTAGGGGGATCACGTCTATATTTCCGTCCTATATTAACATTAATAAAAAAGTAAAACGCAATTCAATTCGCCGAGAAGGATGGTATCGGCAGAAGAAAGGGAGGATATTTGAGAGGTAGAAAAATGAGACGTTCTGTTGACATATTGAAGTCGGAAGACAACATGTGTCGATCATAAGATATCAGGCAGGAAAGGTGAACAAGTACAGGCAGGCACAACGAAGCAGATATAGTGCCAAACTCTGTTGTACCTGATGTTGGGTACACTATGCTTCCAAAATTTGATTCCTTGGTGGATGGCTCAAAACAGGGGAAAACTAATTGAATATGACCACATTGTGGCGGGCTGTCGGGGTCCTTAAGAACTAAAATAACTAAGACAGGTAGTTTTAATATCGACTGAGTTTAATAAACTACAGTTATTTACATGTAAACTGGAGTTTGAATTTTCCAGTTCACTCAATTTGTATTCACAAACTAGGCCGAATACACAGCCCTTCGGCGCGTCGAACTCCTTTTCTCCTACAGGGCCTCTCGCTGCGCAGGTTCGTCCCCAGAGCAGTTCACTCCACAACACAGCTAAGAATTTGGCTCGGCAGAGCGAGTTGGCCGTGCGGTTAGAGTAGCGCAGTTGTCAGCGTGCATTCGGGAGATGCTGGGTTCGAACCCCAGCGCTGAAGATGGTTTTTCGTGGTAATCCATTTTCATACCAGGCAAATGCTGGGGCTTTACCTTAATTAAGGCCACGGTCACTTCCTTCCTTCCTTCCTTCCTTCCTTCCTTCCTTCCTTCCTTCCTTCCTTCCTTCCTTCCTTCCTTTATCCCATCGTCGCCGTAAAGACCTATCTGTGTCAGTGCTACGTAAAGCAAAATTATATCGAATTTCACTCACGCACTGCGCCGAATTTCACGTAGCCTAGACCGTCTGATCGACTCACTCGTCGCTAGTGCACTCCCAAGTATCTTGCTCGCGACTCCCTGATATCTTGCTTGTGACTCCCTGACTTTGTCATGACTGAGTCACGACCGTCTCGTAACTGACCCGAGATTGACTCGCGGACTGTCAGGTTTGCTTTTAATATAGGCTAGCGGGGTTCTAGCAGTTTCCACTTCTAGGTAATTCCAGACGCCAGCATCTTCGAAAGGAGCTCGTTCCCCTCCCCCCTCTCTCACCCGCTCTCTTTCACACACACACACACACACATACACACACACACACACACACACACACACACACACACACAGATTGTCGCCCATCCTTTGCCTCTGCTATTGTTTCCTTTAAACAGCCCTCATTGCCACAATATTACAAATAACACAAATTGAAACCTAAGTAAATGCAACAGTTTACCACAAGCCATCTTACCTGAGCGAGTTGGCTAGGCGGTACGTGTCACGGAGCTGTAAACTTGCGTGCTAACTTCAAAGCCCACCTTCTGCAGCCGTGAAGTTGGGTTTTCTGTGGTATCCGCTTTCACACGTGCCGAATACCGGAACTGTACCTTAATTAATGTTACGACTGCTTCTTTCATAACCCCTAGCCCTTCCCCATTCCAGCCTCTCCGAATACATCTGTGTATGTATTAGTCGACGTTAAACGATTAGCGAAAGAAAGATCTTTGATCCGTTGCTTCGCTTCCTTGTGGTTGATGCCCACTCTCGCCTGTCAACGTATTCATGTTTTTACCATCGCTTTTCTCAACTCTGCTTTCGTATTATCCTGATATCTTCTGAGACCCAAGCTGAGTGGCTCAGGGGGTTGACGTGCTGGCCTTTTGAGCGAAAGTCGACGGGTTGGATCCCGGCTAAGTCCGGCGGTGTTTGAATATTCTCAAATACGCCATTTTCTTGTCGTTAGATATACGGTCTTATAAAAGAACTCCTGCGGGAGAAACTCCGGCACCTCGGCGTTTCCGAAAACCGTAAAGTTGATGAGGCGTAAAATCAGAAACTTTAATAATTATTTTCTCTCTGAGACTACCAGGCTCGTTAACTAAATGGTTAGCGTTGTGTTGTTCGGTTCGGAGGGCCTCAGGTTCGATTCTCGGCCGGACCGGGGATTGTAACTAGCTCGTGGACTATATAATTGTGTTCATCTTAATGTGCACCTCTTTCTATGCACACAACGTACTACGTAATGAACACATCCCTCCACACAGATTTGGTGTCAGGAAGAGCGTCCGGTCGTAAAACTGGGACAGTTTCCCTTCCAGCGCTCACCCTAAAACATTGGGAGAAACACGAAGAGGAAGAACATTATCTTTCTGGGACTCCCATTTCCTTATTTGACTCTTAAAGGCTTTCCTGGCACTCTCAAGCACGACGCGTTTATTTGAACTTTCGGAATTTGATTCTGGTAACAATATGTAGTGCATAATTCGTGAGTCACTCTTATCCACCCTTCCCCATATTCTTGGACGTGTTCATCTATTGCCCTTGAGTTTTTCCTCTCCTGCGCTTTTAGCAAAGTGGCAGGCTAAATTCATGATCACTGCCCTCTTAGTTGCTTCTTTCTGGAGGATTTGTTCTATTTTTTTCATTCTACAAACAGTTGCTAATTTCTTACTTCTCTCATCGCAATGCATAGACATTAGCTGTAAGAAACTTGAAAATATAAAGGTTGGACTCTATTTTTGAGCGGGTGTGAAGCGAACTGCTGGAAGTCAACAGTTCTACCTCTGACAGATGTGAAGTGCAGTGCAGTGGTAGGCTGCACACCCGTCTACAAACTGGAAGGACTCGACTTTTAGGTCTGAGTGTGTCGAATATTTCTCAGTGCAATTCCATCAGGACAATTCTGAAAACCAAAAACTAAACCCCATGGAGCAACAGCCCCGAAGGATCATGGCCTACCAAGTGATCGCTGCTCAGGCCGAAGGGCTGCAGATTATGAGGTCAGTATGACGAATCCCCTCTGCCGCTTCCTAAATCGGATTAATATTCTGAACCTGTCGGGAAATGTAACAACCATAAAGCTATTAAAGGCAATAAATTAATTAGAACGTTTGACACAACTTCTGTGTAAATCAACTGCAGGGGACACAGCCTGGTTTATGATTAATTTCATCTAATGAATACGAGTTTTTATAGCTTTTAGGGACGGTGAGGTGCCCTGACCTGGGTCTCTGACTTGGGGGTACTTGATAATATTCCCTTAACCTCTTGTATACCGATGCTCGATATAAAGGACGTCTGATATCTGAATTTAGTCTGGAGTTTATGTTGTTGCTCTGTAGGCAAAAATGGCTCTCGCAGAAGGATGTGGGTTCGAGTCCCCATCAGGAAGTAGATAATTTAGGAACGAGACTTATGGGGTTCCGAAGATTCACTCTGCCTACAGCAGAATTCCGTACTAAGGCAATTCCTGGATGCGAAGTTTATCCACTCCATCCGAGATTAAGAATTCAGGGATCTCCAAAACCTGACCAGGAATTGCTTTTGTTATAATACTTCACGTCACATCGATTCTCCAAAACGGCGGAGTTTCTCATCCTTTTTAGGAACAGACTTAATTTTATAATAGTGGCAATATCTTAAAGTTACAGAAAATATCAGTCTGCACCGCTAGAAGCTCGTATTCACCCTACTTTGCAGTCTATACGACAAGGCTGTTTGTTGCTCTCTGAACACTTCTCAGTTTCATATACGTTCCTCGGGGACACGCACTTGCTGTAATTTTTTTCTCTTTCAAAAATTTCCATTCAAAGCAGAGGCTAGCGAATCAAAGAGCTGCGGGAGTTGCTTTGACCGTCAATTCCCAGGAGGACTAAAGATCGCCGGTACATTCACACGACACAAAATATGGTCCACACAGAATACAGAAGAACTCGTAGCAGCTCTGCACACAGCGACTTAAGGCATTAATCAATGTCGGCACGTACCACAGTAAACCAAATGTTTATCTTCCCTCTACAGAGTTCAACATTCGATTTATTTTAACATCCTACACCAACTAGGACAACTTGACCAACGTTTTTCGCATTTCGCAGGATAGAATATAGCATGCAAGATGGCCAGGAATGGCATTATGTCATTATGCTAAATTCGATGACATTGAATTCATCGAGAAGGTAAAAAGTGCTTCCAGGGAATTCGAAGCAAGAGAAATCAAAATATTTTGACAGCTTCCAAACAATCATGTTTCAGATGTATTTGGTCCCGCATCAGCAAACAAATTAGTGTGGGAGAACGCCTAATAGACCCTGGATATACACTTCATTGAGCTGCTGGTTACCTGAGTTTTTAACAAGATTCAATAGACATATAACAGAAGTAGATAACGGTTTCTCATTTGGTGTACAATTTCCTTTGTCTTTGCATTTTTGGTTAACTTTCCTAAAAACTTCCTAACTTTTCTGGACATGATTTGATATCGTATCTTTACTATTAATGAGATAAATAAGCAATCTTTTGTTTTAGTGAAACTTCTAAGCGATAATTCATAAGCAACCTAAAGGTATTCAGAAGAATGTGTTGGAAATTTTACCTACATTCAGAATAATATACTCTAAGAAGTATTCTCAAATGTTAGATTAAGTCAAATTAATAAAATGTAAACGTAAGATTAGTAACATTGACAATTTTCGAGTTATAGTTTTAATAATAGCAAATACTATAAATTAATTTTAAAATGTTAAAAACAAATTATGATACTTTACATTTCAGTTAAATTACATTTCACGTTAATTTTAAATTATATTAAACTTATTTTTAAGTAGTTATAATGTTCAATACATAATGTTTACACAGGTGTACAATTATGTGGTTTGGCAGAATAGCAGGCTTCATAGCCTGAGCCCCGCCATGTACAGAAAGACATAAATAAATAAATAAATAAATAAATAAATGAATAAATATAATATTAAACAGTTAGCAAGATCAAAATATTTTCTGCCACTTTACACTTGTGACGTTTTATAATTGATCTCTCATATACATGATGTTTCAAGACGAATAGTTAATATTTCGCGAGACAGTAGTATGGATTATTTGAAGTACTAAACGGCATATAAACATGTGTCCAATGTGCAGTGAGTGTCGAGTTATAGCTGTTTGTATGGTATTGTTACGAATAAAGCAATTTCTGATTTATCGATCTAATTTAATCAGGATGACCCAATTAGTACGCACACAAATGTTCACCCCATGATATTCTAGAGTGGATGACAACAGTTCTCTAATTAATTGCTATTTTTTACAATGTCTCTAATGCTGACACAGCAGGTAGTCCGGTTCGCTGGTACTACCTGGACGGGTGATAATCCTGATCGACAGGCCTCATTTTCACTTTGCTCACACTACCAGTGACTCCTCACAGTCAGGTTCAAACACAGTATGTTAGCAATAGTGACTCACGACTGTTCCTTGGCTCGACTTCAGATGAGTCCGTTAACTCACACAGTCAACACAGTCACCTCAGGTATCTCACAGTCACCGAGGCCGATCTACACAGTGCACACTTGAACGTTACTCTTCGTCGTACTCGCTCCAGTAACAACTCCGGCGACAGGCGCACTGATGCTGTCCAGCTCGTCAGCTGACACTGACTCTGGTGGAACACCCGCCACAAACACCACCTCAACAACAACAACAACAACAACAACAACAACAACAACTCTAGTGATGAATTACTTGAATTTTCGAGATACGACTCGAGAAGGAATATTCTCGTTTCGTCTTCGAGAAGGCTCATGGGGAAACCGGATGAAGGCACAATAGGAGAGGTTGCGGCATGCCCTTTGGCTTACTCATCCCTTCCAGGAAGTGCCGAAGTGGGCTTACAAAAGGCTGGAAGTCGCCCAAGCTCGTAGTAGTCCGTTTAAGAACATCCTTACAAGAAATATGAAAGGCACTTAAGTGACTTACTGTTGTATCCATTGATGCAAAAACCATACAATGCAACATTTCAACCCAAATGACTTGGTGATACAAAAACCTACGTCCTCTGCAAATTTTCAGAGTAAATGTACAAAACTCCCACCACCGTTTTCAATGCACTTTTCAGCTCTCTTTGCAATATATGTGCAGTTCGTCGGAGGTCGTCTTGGCGTTCTTCTACGAGGACAGAACTATGCATAATGCGAGTGACCAGTTCATTTTTCATCCGTCCCAAAGGTTAAAAGCTAAATTTTTGCTTTATTAAATACATCAGTAAGTCATTTGTGGACTTTTAATAAGTTTTGTATCCGTACCTTACAGACAGCTGTAATTCCACCCCCCTTTTTTTTAACAGGAAATAGTCCATACTACTGCCTCCTGCAAAATGTACTATTCCTCTTGACAAACGCACTTTTCCTTAATGTCAAATATCTGGCACTTAATTTACGGCAGCTGACATACCGTTGTACGTTTATAGTTTAAAGATGTTCACAGACGTACAATTCCAAGAATTATGCAAATACAAATGCTTGATAAAGTATATGTTTGCTTTGTCAATGGCTCACTTATGGGACCTAGCTGTTCGGACCCTTTAAACAACAAACAAACAAACAAACAAACAAACATCTAGTCACTAATAGAAAGTACATCTAATGGTATCACTTTATTCAACTATATGTTGCTTCCATTGAAAGAATATTATCTTCAGATGGCAGCAGTGTGAGTCGCTTAAAATAATTTGATCAAACAGTACAATATGACCACAACACCAGTCTCTTCCTGATTGGAACGACGGATGAAAAGGAATTCATTCATTCTTTATGAGATCAATAGTGGGGCCAGAATGAGTAGAATGGACCATACCGAACCCAAGTTGGCGGGTTCGATCCCGGCTCTGTCCGGCGGTACTTGAAATTGTTCAGTTGATCTAGCTTCGTGTTGATACACTTACTGCCTCGTAAGGGAACACCTGAACAGTACTTAAGTGTGTCACAAAACCAGTAACCACAATTTCGTCACTGCTCGTGATCCAAATATAACGTCGTTCTCAGTAGTGTATTGATCCTTTTACCTAATCCCCGTTGCAATCGTCAAGTAATTTTAAAAGGAGTGAAAAGTCAATTTATGTATCTGTTTAAGTTATACAGCTGAGTCTTAAATTCCTTTTATGTGAGGTCACTGGTTGTTAAGTGCCTCCGTGGCGACAGTTGCTTTCTTTGATTTAGTCTGAGAGATCCATCACTATATCCTACATCTCACGTATTTTACAATGCAGCTGCTGGAGCCTAACGGTCATAATTTATTCCAAAAAACGAAGTACATATTTCAGTAGGCTTTCAGCTGTTATTTGGTGACGAATGCATACAGTGTAGCAGAACCTGCCAATTGGACATTGGTGGGAATTGAATGTAAGGTCCTGGCCAACAGCCCAGAAATAGGAAGGCCACCGGAGTTCAGTTGATAGAACATCTGGCCCAAAATCTGTAATAATAATAAAAAATATATATAAGAAGGTCTCTAGTTCGTTATTTTCCGAATAAGACACCTTGCACTAAACTTTGACCCGCCAAGAACTCTCAACTCATCTGGGGCCGATGACCTTAGATGTTAGGCCCCTTTAAACAACAAGCATCATCACCATCATCATTAACATCAGAACTCTCAACTTGAGACTGTGGAGTGGTAACCATGTGGTCCAGCTGAATTTGGCATTGCTTCTAAGTTTTTGTGCTAGGCTTCCCTTTGTATTATTTCCTAATTGACCTGAATTCAGGCCGTTGAAGGGGATTACTCGACTCATCATGAGATCTATTCATATGGATTGGCTGCAGAATGACTAAATACAAGCTGAAATGAATGCAGAGGAACTCGTTACATACAGTAGAATTAGGGATCGAGTATCCAGATGATTTGGGCATATTCCGAGAATCGATCTGCTGTGATGGGCACAATGTGTTTTGAACTGATCACTAGCGGAAGATCGAGAGCAATTTGGGAGAGAAACATTCCCAGAGGCATGGAAACAAGAGATCTTGTTGAAGACAATTGAAGGTGTGCATCCCAAATCTCCTTCATCCAGGGACATACACTTTCCAGCAGAGCCGATGAACTGGATACCTACTTGCTCTAGTGTAATAATTTTTGCACAGATTTTTTTTCCAGGCTAATAGAAAATTGACGTCAAAACTGAAAATTAAACTTTTACCATTTTCAATATTTTTGGCGCGGTGACTTCCAACACTCGTTCAGTCCATGGTCTTGCATTCTTACTAATTCTGCATGACCGAAAAAACAGCGGAAACATTCAAGACTCCAGATTGTATTCATAAGGTTCATTGTAATACAGTATCACATCAGAGTTGCGATTATTTGCGCCTGCACCTGGCTAAGCATTATTGTAAAATCCATTCGCGAAAGTTGGTACAACAAAAAACTCCATCAGTTTCTCAAATCTTAGACCTTTTCTCTACTGGATACATTATTTTCTTTAGAAAATATACTTGTCTGCTTGAGAGAGAGGATTTTTCCCCTCGATGCATCACAGACCACAGACTTAACGAGTTTGAAATATCTTGTCCACTGAACTAACCTAGTTTACGGATTCATCTGCAAATTCAAATGCGTAATTCACAGTTAGGGATTGAATGTTGAAAACACTGCTACCCCCAACGTAAAATTGGTTGGAGGTGGACTGAACGAGTTTTGAGATACACACATTCAGTTGGAAGGATGGAATAATATGGAATCATGTAACAAGCAGCTGATCACAAGTGCAGACATGCGGAAAAGTGAAGTAAGAAGCACTTTCTATGCCTGTGTGTTTATTTGTTGTATTTAGATAACTCTATTACCTCCCCTGTTACGTAACTATTTTTCTCCTATTGTTCACCTCTACCCATGCTGATTCTTCGATGTCAGTAAAATTAAATTGAAACGTTTTGGAAAAATCGGATAATGTGTACGCCGAGCGTTATGTATTGCTTTTAGCAGGCTACACATGTTCTTTTGTGGTTGAAATAGTCGATTTAAGCTCCTTTCGTGCGGCCAGTATCCAGTAATCGGGAGATAGTAGGTTCGAACCCCACTGTCGGCAGCCCTGAAGATGGTTTTCCGTGGTTTCCTCTTTTCACACCAGGCAAATGCTGGGGCTATACCTTAGTAAGGCCACGGCCGCTTCCTTCCCATTCGTAGGCCTTTCCTATCCCATCGTCGCCATAAGACCTATCTGTGTCGGTGCGACGTAAAGCAAATAGCAAAAAGAAAAACAAATATTTTTGGACTGACATAAGGTTCGTATCTATTTTTCGTTTTAGGTAGGCCACCACAATGTTATGTGATACCTTGTGTTCTGTAAGCAGGTCGTGGTTTTGTGGTAAATGTGACATTGAAAAATCCTATAAAAAGAAAGCTCGTATCATAAAATAGGAAGAAAAATATTTCCACAAAATTAATTACTGAACACGAGTGTATAACTTACCTGTCGTGCACTGAATTTGTGTTGACTGTCGCCTTCAACGTACGATGGTCACGACCAAAGAAACGCTCTCCACTTCATAAACCCTTGCATTGTGGACATTTATAACTTTCTTTATCGCGTCTTCATTACGTGACCTGTGCCAACGTCCCTAACAGACTGTTAGCACAACACCCACGGAACACCACATGAGCTGAAGAAAACGATGCGTTTGATTAGTCGTTGAAATATAGTTTGTTTCGAGGATTGTCCATTCTTGGCCACGTGGTGAGCTTCGAATCTCCTTATTTCAGATAAGCAGTTTCGTTTCGTGAATTCTTCTGTTTTCTGATAAGCCTATGTTAATGGTTCAATGAAGTTCCTGTACTGACCAACATCCATATACAGTACTGGATATCTGTCTACGAAGGGCTCAGTGCAGGTGCGAAGCGTATAAATAGAACATTAGTTTGTATGGGTTCGGCCATGTGGACACTAAGCTTCCTTAGAGGATAGGATTATTACGGTACGCTGACTGATCTTGAAGCAGAGTATCGAACCCAGGGTGTACAGTATTGTGAGCGTTCACGCTGTGCTGGTGCGGGGTGATAGAGCAGCTTCACGCTCCAACAACTTTCTGATGAGGTCACTCCAGCTTCCTTCCCAAACTTAGAGCCAGGGGCTGCGATACTTGTTGAGCAAAGCCGGCAGGTGCTCAGAGCGATCTTCCCTAGTAGTGGAGGAAACCTTAATGGAGGGATAGGCTCGAATTACAGCCACATTAAGAGAACGCGTTAATGAGAAACACTTTCACCCAAAATGTCTTTCAGAATGATTAATTCGCTTTCCACTGAACATACTGTAACCGTTCACGCTTGGACGTCAGGAAGTTTAAGTATAGTTTGGTTTCGAAGAAATGTTGTAGATATGCCTCGGCCTTTCTCAGCGGTGATCCATGAAATTCCACTCGCGGGCGTACACGTTCAATCAGCCACCGGTTACAATTCATGGCAATCATTAGCAGGTTATCATCATCATTATGAGAATCTGTATCTTATACAGGCTATTCTACCTCTTAATCTATAAATAACAATATTGATTATCAATTTTAATTGGAAGGATATTCCGCTTTAATTAAATCAATTCATTGGTGAAATTTAATTAACAATAAAAATGTATGAAATCTTGCAACATGGATGGATCAGTTAAATATTGAACATACTGATCAACGCATAAAAAATATTAACATACTTTTGTTCGTTAACATTTTTTGCTCGTAAGGCGCTACAATTGTATAAAATCAAACGAATATGTTGGCTAATCAATCTAACATTAACTTAAACAGGGCAAACGAAACGTAATTGCCAACATGTAAAATTTCTGAAACAATATAATTATTTAAATTATTAAAAAATATTTATTCATTCATATCTATTCGTTCATAGGTCAAAACTTTGTCCTTCAATATCCTATTACTGTAATCTTATTTCTCGCGCATAGCAGCTAACTTAACTAGCAACTTGAGTGTTCACTACTTAAATGTGTGCAACTTCGTGGAATCTAAAATGAAACAATCATGGACATTCGAAATGATATTCGCAACTAACCTCAAATAAATACTAATCAGAAGTGTGAAATAAAGAACAACACAGTCCTAAAAACCAAACCAAACCCCATGGCACTACAGCCCTTGAAGGGCCTTCGCCTACCAAGCGACCGCTGCTCAGCCCGAAGGCCTGCAGATTACGAGGTGTCGTGTGGTCAGCACGACGAATCCTCTCCGCCGTTATTCTTGGCTTTCTAGACCGAAGCCGCTATCTCACCGTCAGATAGCTCCTCAATTCTAACCACGTAGGCTGAGTGGACCTCGAACCAGCCCTCAGGTCCAGGTACAAATCCCTGACCTGGCCGGGAATCGAACCCGGGGCCTCCGGGTGAGAGGCAGGCACGCTACCCCTACACCACGGGGCCGGCACAACACAGTCCTGGTGTCCTCAAATCGCTGCACATAGAATTAAGTAGACATTCAAAACTACATTATACCATCATAAGCAATCATGATTTAATATTACTGAGACATTACAGCATCTGGATCCGTCCATAGATTTTCCTCCAGAGATCTGAAATTCTACTAATATCTACAAGACATGAGCACTACAACAACTGCTATTCTACAGGAAATACTAAGTTGTACGTTATATAATATGACCCTCACTTCATTTCCAATCATTTTACAACTTGTATGTCTCATTTGGTATAATATTATTTCGAAGATCTTCCTATCACATGTATCTGTTCATTCATATAACATTCGTTCCATAACCACATTCAATTAATATTATTAATGACTATTCACATGCCCAATAAGGAAATATTCTTCGGTAACAATACGTTTGAAATATAATTATCAAATACTAAGCGCTTGTCTATTTCTCTATATCATTTTAATATTTGTATGATGAGCATTTATTCCATTACCTTCACCATCAATATTATTGGAATTCTTCGAAAACGACATTACATTACAAGTACTGCTTATTTCCCAACAAAATATTACAACATAATCATCGCGCATAACATCATTTCATTTACTTCGACAGCCCTATCATTCAACCATTTTATATCATTTTATTTACGCACCATGCTTATTCAAAATCTTTCCTTTAAATACACAAGCTCAAAATTGCCGAAGAAGACTATCTCGTTTCCAAATACATGTGAACTTCACCATGTACATCAACGCGGTTTAATAAATTATTTCTTTCATGAAGACTCATTCGCGTTGGACGAACATTGCCTTTTAAGAAAACTTCTAATCTCGACGCACGTAACAAATGTTTATAATTATTCCAATAGGGACAACTATCTACGTAGTAATTGGCAGGTTAAATTAGTTAGGAAGACCGTACCTCAGAAAACGATCAATTAATTCCTAGTACAATTTCTGTAGTCCGCCTCTGTGGTGTAGTGGTTAGCGTGATTAGCTGCCACCCCTGGAGGCACGGGTTCGATTCCCGGCTCTGCCACGAAATTTGAAAAGTGGTACGAGGGCTGGAACGGGGTCCACTCAGCCTTGGGAGGTCAACTGAGTAGAGGTGGGTTCGATTCCCACCTCAGCCATCCTGGAAGTGGTTTTCCGTGGTTCCCCACTTCTCCTCCAGACAAATGCCGGGATGGTACCTAACTTAAGGCCACGGCCGCTTCCTTCCCTCTTCCTTGCCTGTCCCATCCAACCTTCCCAGCAGGTGAGGCCGCCTGGGCGAGTTACTGGTCATTCTCCCCAGTTGTATGCCCCGACCCAAAGTCTGAATCTCCAGGACGCTGCCCTTGAGGCGGTAGAGGTCCGAGGGAAAAACCGACCATGGAGGGTAAACAGATTACGAACGAACGAACGAACGAACGAACGAACGAACAATTTCTGTATCATCATTCATGGTTGGGTGTTCGAAACTGAATGAAATAGCACATTATAAATCATAATTCCAATTACACCATTATTTAAGAGTATTATTGCACTCCACGAATATCATCAGACATTTAGAGATAATCTTATAGTGTTGCTCAAGTTGTATTTAAATGTAACACGTCACACTTACGAACATGAAAGTAAATCTTCATCTACTGTACATACAATTATAATAGAATAGGAAAACGGACAAGTTTTTGGTATTCATCGTATCTGACGAACTCTTGAAGACAGCTCCATCATTCTGGTTGTTATTTATTTATTTTATTTATTTTATTTATTTAACACATCTTCCAGACCCGCCGGGATTCCGGCCCGGTTTAGGCCTGCATGACCATACTGGCGGATATCTCAGTACAACAATTTTCCATCCGACTGGACATCACGAAACCTGCAACTTATATAATGCGATTAGTACAGTATCACACACCAGAATAGATATATTAATATTTTGATGCAGCACTCGCCTTGTTATTTTCTATTAAGAACTATGCTTTATGTCTTTACGTTTTACTATTCTTATTAGCATATGATAATTATACAGATTCAATCAGTTTTCGACCAGCTTTCTTTCATTCGCGTCTGTACGTCTCAATGTCGATGCACATTTTGTATTTCTCATTGTTTTAATGAAACAAAACCTATTCGATAATAACAATAATATAATTGCTTGTATTTTTATACTTGAGAATAAATTATTGCCATATAACCCCTTTTTCATATTTTTGACGTTCGGGGAACATTCTCCTTGACATAAATTACTCCCACGATCAAGAATGCTAACAATGGAATGCACCTAATAATTCATATCATTTTCTTCAATCGATTATTTCACAAACAAATTCTCGACCACTTGTAGCTGTTCATAGTAGCCAAATAATGTAAGAATAGTGCAACTGAAGGTGAACTTGACATAATATTTAATTCAGTCCATGGCCTCCGTCGTATAAATTGTAATCGGAACTAACCGTTGCGCATAAGAAATCCGTTCACTTTCCCCCGTCCAATACCGTCCTTTTCATTTAACAGTAGTTGATTGTACTTCAATATTAAATTTCTGGACGTGACTTTGTTAGATACCGCGAGGTTCTGAGCTTATGAATTCTCATATGTTTTATTTTTATTTAAGCTTACCACTCAATTGAGCAAGTTACTTCGAATTATCAATGTGTCTGGACGTATACTTTCATATGATCTTAAACAACCTCCGTACCATTATAAACTTCAATGATTTCTTCATCCTCGACTCGGAATCCCTTGAAAGGTTATAATACATTTCAAGTTTATTACACCAGAGTGGCGATCCTACCGTGGCCAGCCTTGAAAATAATTTTCCGTCGTTCCCTAGTTTCACACCAGGCAAATTATGGTGCTGTACCTTAATGAATGCTACAGCCACTAACTTCCCAATCTTAGCTCTTTCCCATCCTCTTGATTTGTTGGTTTGACCTTAAATCAGTAGCAAAGAAAGAAGTATGTACAATTTGAATTTGTGACCAATTGGTTACCTGATTTTTATCTCTGATGAAGTGTATAAATGATCAATTCGACTTTAGGATTCAGTGTTGTCTGTTTGTAGAAATATATCGGCACATGTGCGGGAGTGACTAACATGGAAGTTGGCATTTGAGTAGTATGCATACTGCAAAAGAAAATAGTCTTAAAATTGTTTTTTTTTTTTTTTTGCTAGGGGCTTTACGTCGCACCGACACAGATAGGTCTTATGGCGACGATGGGATAGGAAAGGCCTAGGAGTTGGAAGGAAGCGGCCGTGGCCTTAATTAAGGTACAGCCCCAGCATTTGCCTGGTGTGAAAATGGGAAACCACGGAAAACCATCTTCAGGGCTGCCGATAGTGGGATTTGAACCTACTATCTCCCGGATGCAAGCTCACAGCCGCGCGCCTCTACGAGCACGGCCAACTCGCCCGGTCTTAAAATTGTTACGGTAACCCTATGTAGAGAGAGATTTACAACGTCATGTTTGCACGTATTTCCACTGCGGTTAAATTTTCAAAAGGAGCATTTGCAAGGTATATCAGGAGCAATGGCTACGCCGAAACCGCGGAACATACAATGTGGGAGAAGCAGAAACGCTTCAGGGAACTTGGGGTCGCAATTGAATCGTTCGCGAGATAATGGCGGAATGTTGACCCTCCGCTACTGACATGTCATACCGGGCGAGTTGGCCGTGCGCGTAGAGGCGCGCGGCTGTGAGCTTGCATCCGGGAGATAGTAGGTTCGAATCCCACTATCGGCAGCCCTGAAAATGGTTTCCGCTGTTTCCCATTTTCAAACCAGGCAAATGCTGGGGCTGTACCTTAATTAAGGCCACGGCCGCTTCCTTTCAACTCCTAGGCCTTTCCTATCCCATCGTCGCTATAAGACCTATCTGTATCGGTGCGACGTAAAGCCCCTAGCAAGTAGCTACTGACATGAATGCGAGTACATATGGACATATCATATGCTTTAAGCGTTTGTACACGGTGCCATCGCCATAGTTACTACCAAATAAGCCAGACGTACCTTACAACTTGTTAACAATAGCTTTTTTTTTTTGCTAGTGGTTTTACCTCGCACCGACGATGGGATAGGAAAGGCCTAGGAGTTGGAAAGAATTGGCAGTGGCCTTAATTAAGGTACAGCCCCAGAATTTGCCTGGCGTGAAAATGGGAAACCACGGAAAACCATCTTCAGGGCTGCCGACAGTGGGATTCGAACCCACTATCTCCCGAATACAAGCTCACAGCCGCGCGCCTCTAACCGCACGACCAACTCGCCCGGTAACAATAGCTTTTATTGAACACAATGTCTGTTGTACGCTTTGAAGAAGGAAGATGTTGAACGGCATGTTATGAGCATCTCCTTTAACAGATATGAGTATACAGTAATACATTGTACCATGTACAATGTGTACGGTGTGTTAGGGTTATTTGGTTGTACGCACATTTATTCTGGACTTTCTGGTACAGTTTGGGCAACTCCTGTAACGGATACGAATGTAGAGTAATGTACTGCAGACTTATTTAGGTTATTTGATACTAACTGGGACGATGGCACAGGGTATGCAAAGGATTGAAGCACACGAAGTGTCCCTACGTACAGGACATTACGGCAGTGGCGGAGCGTGGACACACGTCCACCGTTATAAAAACTTGGCCTTTTCCGGCAGTCAGCAAGTGATATGATCCAATTTAATTTCTGCAGGTGATTATATACAGTAGAAACCCCCGTCAGGCATATACGAAACACAATTAAAATAAAGGCAAATAATGAACTAACTGATAAGAAATTAGAATAAAACTAGTATGAGTTATGAAATAAATAGCTCAATGATGGATCTGGGAGAGAAAGACTATGGACTTGGGATAGAGTGTCGCCTCCGTAACAAGGTCACGGGTTCAAACCCTGAAAATATCATCAGATCTTCAAAGGGCAGAAAAGGACAATTCGGCACTACATGTCGTAGGATGTAAACAAGCTCTGGAGACTCATGCAGTGCTTTCCCAAGGAAAGCCCAATGAATTGAAATCATTCTCTACTACAGTATATGTCTTTACAAAAGGACTAAGTATTATTAGTGACTGCTATTACAGTTCGAAAACCTGAGAATCTCTTCGCTGGAATTTAATACGTTTCTCTTCTTTGATATAATATCATAATCTTGAATCGTAATTCCCGACTGTCTCCCCAACTTTGGTCACCGATGATGTGCATCCTATGTTCACATCATTCTGTGTAATGTAGACCTCGCGCAGAGAGCAGGCATGATTCATGCGTGGAACGCTACGCTGCTTCACGCTGCTCCTCTTGTTGGTAGATGAAGGGAATTTTCCCTCCCGTAAAAAAAGTTACCCTAACTCCTCTGCTCCAATTTTAATCCCTTGTGTGGGGGAATGGAATCGGTTTGTTTTTCCATGTGCGTTTTCTCTATTTAATTAGCACGACATATCTCGGAATCAGTTAATACAGGGAGAGGATGAGAATAATGTATAGTACAGTATTCCGATACCTCTTTTTGTCCATACTGAATATTTTGTGGAAGACAGTAATCTCTTTTCCTTTAATATTTGAATTACTGCATGTTGTTGCATGCTACAAATTTCTTAGTGTTACTACTAATTATTCCATTACCAGATTGGATGCAAAGTATTTTACATATATATTCCATTCATTTATTTGGGTGGCTAGGAAACAATAATTTGTATACGTTGTCAAATAATCCTGCATTGAGGAAAAGTTTAAAAAAGAATAAACTCTTCTCTCCCTCAGTTATTTCTAGGGTGGCTAAAATTTCCCCGGCTCGTTTGGCAGTTGAAAGGGGTTTTGTGATCAGATGGCCTTCATGCCATCACGAGATATTTCTAGTGAAAATTCCATCCTAGAATTTATAGAGATTTGAATCTTGGCTGACTAGGTGAGAAGCCAGCTGTTGAGGAGTTCGATGTCAGCCGCCGAAGAAATATTCATGTTATAATGTGGAGTTATGTAGCTTAGAGGCAGTATATCAATAGTTCAGCGACTTTCTGAGAAATTATACACAGGAATGCAGGTGCTAACCTTCAAGACATACTTTCTTCTCAAGACAAGTGGTGAAGATAATAGCTTTCAAGAGAAACCGTGTTTAGAAATGAAGATACTACCTGTACAAATGTTTGTTGAGGAATGAAGATATCAGCTTTGAAGACAAACCTTGTTCAAATAGGAAAATACCAGCCTTTGAAGAAACACCTGTTCAGGAATAAAGTTACTAGCTCTCGAGATTAATCTTGTTCAGGAATGAAGATAATATCCCTGAAGGCAAACTTTCTTCAGGAATGAAGATACTACCCTTCAAGAAAACACTTGTTCAAGAATGAAAATATGAGTCTTCAAGACAAACCCTGTTCGGGAATGAAGATACTAGCCTTGAAGACAAACCTTGTTCAAGAATGAAGATACTTCCTTGTTCAAATAGGAAAATATCAGTGTTCAGGGCAAGCCTGTTCAGGAATAAAGATACTAACCCTGAAGACAGACCTCTCTCTGGAATGAAGATGTCAGCCTTCAAGACAAATATTGTTCAGGAATGAAGATACTAGCCCTGAATATTAATGCTGTTCAGGAATGAAGATCCTATCCCTGAAAAAAACCTCCTTCGATAATGAAGATAATACCCTTCAAGAAAACACTTGTTCAGAAATGAACTCTGAAGACAAAGCTCATTCAGGAATGAGAATAACAGCCCTCAAGATAAACCTAGTTCAGGAATGAAGATCCTATCCCTGAAAAAAACCTCCTTCGATAATGAAGATAATACCCTTCAAGAAAACACTTGTTCAGAAATGAACTCTGAAGACAAAGCTCATTCAGGAATGAGAATAACAGCCCTCAAGATAAACCTAGTTCAGGAATGAAGATGCTACTTTGTAAACAAACCTTCTTGAGCAATGACAGACCTTGTTTGGGATGTTCTCCAGATATACTCGTAGATAATGAGATTCTGTCCACAGCGCATTGTTTGTATCCGTGAATTGTCAGCAGTTCTTCGTAACCCGACCATTTCCATATATCAATAAAATTATACTTTTTTTAGGTACATTTCACTGCCTCATACTTTTATCCCGGATTAGATACAAGGATCGGAAATAGGATCTGTTCCACTTTTGTCTACTTGTTTCCTTGTTTGCATAGTGTCGACATAACGCTAAACGGTCTAAACAGAATTTCTCGAAACTCTGTATTTAGATACTATTGTTATAGTCGGGCGTGTAGCAGTGTTTGAGGGGGGGGGGTCATCAAAGGTAATGTCGAATTTACCTCGTAGTATCAGATGTATCCAAAATCAGAACGTAACAAAGGTTGCATAAAATATTATTTCCTTCCTTTTATATTTCATGTATGTTTTTTTGCAGTGAGGGGAATAATAACGGAGATATTCACGATTATTACTTCACAAACAGCCAGCTATCCCGGCAAATGTTAGCTATAAAATTATAAATAACAAAAATGAGAGAAAAATAAATTTTTAAATATTTGATGTCTAATTTATTAATTTAAGTCGGGCTGAGTGGCTCAGACGGTTGAGGCGCTGGCCTTCTGACCCCAATTTGACAGGTTCGATTCTGGCTCAGTCAGGTGGTATTTGAAGGTGCTCAAATACGTCAGCCTCACGTCGGTAGATTTACTGGCACGTAAAATAACTCCTGAGGGACAAAATTCCTGCACCTCGGTGTCTCCGAAAACCGTAAATGTAGTTAGTGGGACGGAAAACAAATAATATTTTTTATTATTATTCTAATTGTTTTCTACCTTATGAGCCCCACTGTCGGCTGCCCTGAAGATGGTTTTCCGTTGTTTCCCATTTTCACACCAGACTGTACCTCAATTAAGGCCACGGCCGCTTCCTTTCCACTCCTAGCCCTTCCTTATCCCGTCGTCTCAATAAGACCTGCCTGTGTCGGTACGACGTAAAGCCAATTGTAAAAAAAAAAAAAAATATATCCAGAAGCAGGGAAAATGTGGTCGAAAGGGAACTCCCAAACGTACCAATGTATTCATGAAGCGAATCCTTGGTCCAGAATAATACGCACACTGCAATAGAATGTGATTCAAGTCACCAGTTTCTGGAAAATGGCACCGACACTATGAAGAACTGACCACTCGTATGCGGAAAGGGTGTGTCGGAAATGTGCTATGGTTAAGCCGCATACGAATTATAGATACCTTCGATTCTTGGCTGTAACGAAGATCCGTAAACCATGAAATACAGTTGTTAGTTGTCTGGTATACAATCCAAGTTTTTGTGTTTTTTGACTGTTTGCTTCAAGGAAGAGAGTTTGATGGTATTGAAGACTTAAAAAATGTCAATGGTAAGTTTTCGCTTCTAAATCCTACAATAAATAAATTATTATTGCCAGTAAATTGGAATCCCGGCAGAGAGATGTAGGAAGTTCACCCTAACTGATGAACTTTATTTTGAAGAATAACACTAACTTATGGCGACGATGGAACATGAAAGGCCTAGGAATGGGAAGGAGGCGGCTGTGGTTTTAATTAAGGTACAGCCTCAGCATTTGCCTGGTGTGAAAATGGGAAACCACGAAAACCATCTTCAGGGCTGCCGACAGTGGGGTTCGAACCGAGTATCTCCCGGATGCGAGCTCACAGCTGCGCGCTTCTAACCGCACGGCCAACTCGCCCGGTTAAATTATTATTAATATTATTATTATTATTATTATCATTATTATATTTCTTTCTTTCTTTCTTTATTTCTTTCTTTCTTTCTTGGTTATGGCCGTTTTAAAGAGTGCGTTTGAACTTGTTAGTTCGGTCTGACGGCTTTCTCTTCTGCTTCTTCTCCTCCCAAAGCCTCTTCGTGAATTCGCTGTGATGTTTTTCTCTTCTTCTCTCCACTGCTTTCCAGTGGTCATTCTGGTTTGCAACCAGAATTCCAAAGACTACGATTTTTTATGGTATTATGTGTAGCGTTTATTTCTTTTAAATTCTGTTGAATTTCTTCCTACCAGTTGAATTCTTTGAATTGTTTGTAGTTAATAGTTTTTTAAGCAAATCTATTATTGTCCATTCTAAAGATGTGACCATAGAATTTCAAGCTTCTCCTACGTACGGCATCAGTAAAATTATCTATTGCTGTGTACAGGTCTGTAGTTTTTCTTTTAATCCATACGCCATTTACACGAATGGGGCCATATTTTCCTAAGGATTTTTCGTTCTTGCTTTCTAATTTCATCGGTTTTTAGAGTGAACTCCTAGATATATACATTTTCTGAAGCATATGGTGCTTTCGGTAAAACAGCTGTCCTGTAACGACGAAGTTTCTCATTACGCGATATCACTCTTCTACTGCAGTGATTCCATGCTACTCTACACGCTTTCTGGAGTTTGGTAGCTGTTTCTAAATTGGCTTTACAGTCCAGTCCGGATGGTAGTTGGACTTCTCTGAGATATTTGAAGGAAGACACATGAAATTATCCCATATTTCGTCTGTGCTGGGGATCTCCTGAATATAATGAATTTTCTCATACGAAATTTAGAGGCATGTCTTTGATTCTGTCTAATGTATTATTATTATTATTATTATTATTATTATTATTATTATTATTATTATTGTGAAGACGTAACGTTGACTACATCTTGTCTACTCCGCCATGAATATACCATCATACTATGTTAAGAACCGGTGTTAAACGAGGCGAATCGGGCTGTTGGTCCTGCATCATTTTAGAATTGATTCTTCGTTTCTCAGTGCAGGATACCTGTGGGATATTACCAGTACTACGAGCATGCAGTGTCGGTACAGCGTAGTACAGCAAGCGTAGCGTCACACACAGTAGAGAGCAATCGAAAAATCAATACTGTGGCAGGCAGGCAGGCAGGGCGGGCTGGCCAGCACAGCATAGTGGTGTTGGTACTCGCAGAGTGAGGGGAAGTAAGAGAGCGGCGGAGGGAGAAATCATCCTTTCACTTTCTACCGTGAGTAACTTTCGTCTGTCAACACATTCTATCACCATACTGTCCTTAAAGTCATCCGCTAAGCGAAATGCCGTATGCTTTTTGCCGTTTTCATGCATTTTACTGGCTTTAGATTTAAATAGCCGAGAAATATGAAGATGTCATTTTGTAAATTGGGTGTTAGTATGATGACAAGATATGTGTTATTTGCTGTATTCCAGAGTTTCGTGAATAACAGCTACAGTTTTTCGATGTTATTTCCTCTGCGAGTATCCTTGACGGATACTATTTTATGACGGAAATGTTTTGAGATTTATATTGCAGGATTGCCTTCTTCTGACCTTTAAAAAAAATGTATTATTCTTAATTCTAACGCAGATTACCATAGAGACAAAGGGTATCCATACAAGAGGTGATTATTGTACGTTAAACCCAACAATGACAGATTAACACTGAAGCTAACGGACGTAATTTTGTGAGGAAATGCTTTGGGATTAATTATAATATTGTAGAATTGTTTTGAATTTTTCCTGCATCAAATACAGACTACCATGCGGACAATGATTATGAGTACAGTTACATTACATCAAATTTAACGGTCAGTGGTTTACACTGAAGGTTTTCCAATTTTGGTAATCTGCACAGTGAGTGATGATATTTCAGCACAAAGGTGTGGTGTTTCGCTATCCCGATAGACTTAATTTTTTCTCAAAATCGTGACTAAAATCTTGTTGTAATTCAGAATGTTGTAAATACTTCATGCGCACTTTTTGTACATAACCATTCTATTGGTGAGTGAATTGCGAATGTGGAAGAGAAAATCAACTCTTTTTCTTTACTCCTTTGTGAAGTTCACTCGTCTCCCATATTACTTTGGAAGCAATGGAATGTTGTAACTTGTTGAGGCGCCCGCTGGAGAAATGTCAATGAACCCTCGTTGTACTGCATTATTGCTCAAGACTTTTTGTTCGTCGTCTGAATTTGAAGACAGACGTCTCTGCGAAGGTGATACTTCGTATTATGAGCTACTTTCATGTTCACAATAAAGGAGAAGCCACATGTATCTATGAAGTACATTCGACTGGGTTTTAAAATAAAATTATGGTCCTTTAAACTTTACTTCGCGGTGCGATATGAACGATCTGACACCGTACATTGCTCTTTGAGGACCCTACAGCGTCTCACGATGGAGGATTTTTGACAATTTGGAATTTTAGCTAACATCAAATGATTATTATTATGATGATTGTAAAAAGTCAGTAAATTACATTCCTTCTCGTGTATAAGTAAGGGCATATAGTTCCTCTTTTATTTGCAGTGTTTAGCGGGTTTCTTGTTCTGTACAACTTTTCCACAAATTCCTTTGAAACTCTTCAACATTTTTTTTTTTTTTTTTGCTAGTGGCTTTACGTCGCACCGACACAGAAAGGTCTTATGCCGACGATGGGATAACAAAGGGCTAGGAGTGGGGAAAGGAAGGAAGGGGCCATGGCCTTAATTATTGTACAGCCCCGGCATTTGCCTGGTTTGTAAATGGGATAAACAGTGGTGTTCGAACCCACTATCTCCCGAATGCAAGCTCACAGCTGCGCGCCCCTAACCGCACGGCCAACTCGCTCGATTCATCAACATTCAGGCGTTTTCGCTGCTTCATATTTCATCTCAAAAACCTCAGATTTTTAAAATATTTTTCGTCTGTTTCAAGGAATCGGATTTACACATTCCTGCGTCATCATTGGGGTTGCTTTCAATTCCAGAATTTGTGAAAGGTTCTGTCACATCAGTTTCGGTTGTCATTCTTCTTCTGCTGCTGCTGCTACTACCAGCTGCAGAAAGTAAAGTAGCAAGCACGAAAAGGTAGCCCAATAGAATTCTGAACACTTTGGGCAAGAGAGAGGAAAGTCCTTAAAGTCCCTTCTTTTTCCGCAAGCACAAGTTTCTATCGCTTGTATTACCATCATATTTTAGAGGAGTTACTGCTTCCTTGTACCAAAGTTGGCACTGATTTTTATTAATTATTTATTTAATTTATTTTGTTTACTGATTTATTTATTGTATGGCTTTAAATATACAAGATGCGAATATATATTATCTTACATACAACCATACATTACACCAGTAGAGTATACTATTTTGTTATGTTTGATTTGTTAATATAGCTTATACTGTGTAGTATGATGGTAGAAGTGGTGGCCTTGTGAGCCCAATTTGATGGGTTCTCATCCCTGTAATATTTGAAGGTGCTCAATTATTCCAGCCTCGTGCCAGTATATTTACTGGGAAGTAAAAGAACTGCCGCGGGGCACAATTCCGGCTCCTTGGCGTCTACGAAAACCATAAAAGTGGTTAATGGGTCGTAAAATGAAGGCATTAATCTACACCATTGACATTATTCCGCCTCTTTGGGTATTCGGTGATGGTGCGTTGGCTGGTCTGTATGGGAGCGCAGCAGACACATTCAGACTGAGAGATGTCCCATAGTTTATGGTGGAATTTTGCTTAGTCTCCGTGGCCTGTTCATATCCTGTTACCGAGCTCGATAGCTGCAGTCGCTTAAGTGCGGCCAGTATCCAGTATTCGGGAGATAGTGGGTTCGAGCCCCACTGTCGGCAGCCCTGAAAATGGTTTTCCGTGGTTTCCCATTTTTACACCAGGCAAATGCTGGGGCTGTACCTTAATTAAGACCACGGCCGCTTCCTTCCCACTCCTAGCCCTTCCCTGTCCCATCGTCGCCATAAGACCTATCTGCGACGTAAAGCAACTAGCAACAAACAACATATCCTGTTGAGGGGTAGATAGGTTTGCGGGAGACCTCGAAACCAGATGCCGGTGTCTGGTTTCGGGTTCAACTACCAGAACAGATAGATGTCGAGGACCGACTATCCACATTTATTATGGAATCAACGAATTCCTTGACCTCTTGCAGCAAACCCTTCAATTATTATCGTTGCTGTTTTAATGAACGGGGGACATAAGTAATTTTCTATGTACTGTATTTCGTTTTGTTTTACTGGTTGTACTGAGATTTAGACGGATATAAGGTGAGGAGTATTTGTATGTTGCCGTCCATTTTTGGGACAGCCAACTGTGTATTCGACACTGTACCTGCCTCGTAGCTGCTGTAGCCCGCACGTTTATTCTGGCTAGTTAATGCTTAAAATAACTAGTAATTGGTTAACTTGTGAATTAATATTGGCGTTACCGAACTAATAATAATAATAATAATAATAATAATAATAATAATAATAATAATAATAATAATACATTCTCAATTCTTACTTTCCTTACTTCATAAATTTGAATTATTATGGTTGACGTTATTCATCCCACTTCCTATTAATTGGACCTTTGAAGAAAATTCCCAAACAAACATTTGTTTATATATTCTGGTGGCGATAGGATGTATGCTTTATGTCTTTAGCCTGAGTTGGAGGAACACGCAGTCTCTGTTTAGGGTTTGGCCGTGGGTTAAAGGTTGGATGCCCTTCCTGTCGACCGTGCGTTGATCCTAGATGGGTTTCATCCAAATCTCGAAGCCGAATCATCGACTTGACCTTTGTACTACTAAAGAAAAATAGACTTTTAGTTCTTAAGTTGTTGATATCGTGATCATAGCCACGGTACGACCGACCAATTTTACGCGGAATCCGAACCACACGGACGCGACTTTTCATTTAAAAAATTCCATATACAGTGCCTGGGATTAAAACCACGATCACTTTGGTGAGAAACCAGTGATTATGCCACTCCACTGTCACGCTCCAGAATGATATCAGTATGATTGGTCGACAAGACGTATGGATGAATCTTGTATTGTGGTACTCACTGCCGACAGTGCTAGTGTAGAGAGGTAGGCCACACGCAATGTGCGTCTCCTTGGCGGGAAACTACATCGTAGGAGTAGACGACTTCGTGAACTTGACCATCTACTCGACCGAGAAAGCTCAAGGAGAGAGGGAAGTACTAAAAATTTAGAATAGAATGGAAGTATTGATAACCTCATTGCCACTTTGCATATTCCATAACAGAAACCTTTGGAAGAAAATGAACCAGATGGTCTAACAGAGCGATATCGGATTCTTAGATGATAAAACTGAAGAAATAATGATATTTGATCATTGGAATGGTTTAAAAGAAATTGTAATCTATCTGAAATGGTCTTTAATTAAGTCACCATTCGTCGTTCAGTACTTTTATACTTTTTGAAATCATCATCATCATCATCATCATCTGTTTACCCTCCAGGTTCGGTTTTTCCTTCGGACTTAGCGAGGGATCCCACCTCTACCGCCTCAAGGGCAGTGTCCCGGAGCTTCAGACTCTTGGTCGGGCGATACAACTGCGGAGTATGACCAGTACCTCGCCCAGGCGGCCTCGCCTGCTATGCTGAACAGGGGCCTTGGGGAGGGATGGGAAGATTGGATAGGATAGGCAAGGAAGAGGGAAGGAAGCGGCCGTGGCCTTATGTTAGGTACCATCCCGGCATTCGCCTGGAGGAGAAGTGGGAAACCACGGAAAACCACTTCCAAGATGGCTGAGGTGGGAATCGAACCTACCTCTACTCAGTTGACCTCCCGAGGCTGAGTGGACCCCGTTCCAGCCCTCGTACCACTTTTCAAATTTCGTGGCAGAGCCGGGAATCGAACCCGGGCCTCCGGGGGTGGCAGCTAATCACGCTAACCACTACACCACAGAGGCGGCCTTTTTGAAATCACTGGAGATTAATGGTAACAATACATAAAGCCTCTTAATAAAATAGTATGTATACAATATGCGAGAAAGGATTCATTCCTGTCGGTGCGGTGTTCTTGAAAAGGTATTTAAACAAATAAAACTCCATGGCGCAACAGCCCGGAAGGACCTTGACTTACCAAGTGACCGCTGCTCAGCCCGAAGGCCTGCAGATTGCGAGGTGTCTCACGGCTGGTATTCTTGGTTCACTAAACCGGGGCCGCCATACCACCGTCAGATAGCTCCTCATTTGTAATTACGTAGGCTGAGTGGACCTCGACTAGCCCTCAGATCCAGGTAAAAATCTCTGACCTGACCTGAACGGGAATCGAACCCGGGGCCTCCGTGTAAGAGGCAGGCATGCTACCCCTATACCGCGAGGCCGGCTTAAAGGCTATTTATGTGATTTATATTTAACAGATACTGTATTTCCCATTCCAGTTTTGAAGAGAGATTATGGCCATATCGAGGTTGTGAAATGTCTCCTACTTGTCTAAAAAATGGTCTAAAAATTGGCAAAAATTGTGTTTTAATAATGGGTTGTGTAGCAGGATTTCAATTGTCAACACACGCGTCCGAATTTCGGCTGTCAAATTTATCGATTGTTTTGCTTACCTTTTCTATTGGGGACATATGCGTTGTTGCGGATCATGGCTATTCAAATGTGATGTTCCCTCACAGATGGTCTACAATATGTGGCTACACCTTTAGAATATTTTATCCTATAACTGCGAAATCCTACCATTCTTAAATTGTCAGATAGACTCTTACTACATATAGGAATGCGCTCTTTACTTCGCCTAAGGCCCAGTCGTTGCTGAATTAAGATTCCACCATAACTTTAGAATAGACAGAAGCAAGATTTATCTTGCAAAGCAATACTGAGTAATTCCTCGCGTCGCTCACTGGTTAAATGATGCTTCGTATAATGTCGAAAGGAATGCCAATCTGACTATAATAAACGCTTACGCACTGGCGCTGGATGGCGCGTCATACTTGGTGGTTTTGGAACAGGTCGCTCTTCTGCATAAAGTAACCACACTCTACCAAATTTCTGTTCCCATCTTCATACCATTCGCTGTACGTACTTTGCACTACAGAAAACCCACTCATGCAGTATTCTCCTGAAAATAAATATTCCTCATAATGTGACCTCTTAAAGTCGTTCTATAATCTACAGCGATACTTGACAGGCATATTACACAAAATGAAGCTGCAGCGAATGTAGAATACCTGTATTCGAACATCGAAGGCCATCTTACAAACTACTGGGTAGTTGAAGATCAAGCATAGTCGATCTTGCTCAGTCGCTTACTGACATAGGGGAACGTTAACGTCTAATTACACCTGCCTGCAACACATACATATTTTTAAGAGTCGTGACATATCAGGAGGATTGTTGCACAGCCATATGGCCTGCACTGTCGCGAGATTAGCGTGACAATCTTCTGTCTTCCTAACAGGGTCAGTTACCTTCTCCTCAAGAAGCAGAGCACTCTTTGCCAGCCCTCAGTCCACGATAATATGCATATGAAAACTGGGAATCGAAAGCTGGACCATCAGGTATCAGGCAGGCAAACACTCCCTACACCGCGAGGCTGCAAAATTTCTCTCATATGGCTAAATAAACAAAGTAAACTGGTAAATGTCGTAATCGTGACCATAGGACCTTCAAACTTACGTGGAATCCAAACCACTGTGACATGACATTTCACTTTGAGAATCCCTCCTGCAATACTGGGTTCGACCCACTTCATCTTAGTAAGAAGTCATTGACTATGCCATTCGATTCTAACACCCCCAAAATAACTAGAGGGTACAGATGTCGTGTGCATGTTAGTTTTTGGACCATTCGGGTATAGATTACTTATCACTACCAGGGACTTAAATTTAGTCATAACAATAATAACAATAATAATAATAATAATAATAATAATAATAATAGTAATAATAATAATAATAGTAATAATAATAATAATAATGCCGTGTAGCCTCCGAAGAGGCCTGTTGCAGTTCTTTCGAGTTGACGCCGTATAGGTGACCTGCGCGTCTATGAGGATGGGGCCATACCTGCGATGATTCTAATTATGAAGACGGCACATGCACCTAGCCCCAGAGCCATCGGAATCAACCAATTAAATTTAACATCTCTGACCCGACCGAGAATTCAACCTGAGACTCCTTGAACCAAAGGCCAGCACGCTAACCATTTACCTATCTAGCCGGACGATTTTGTTATGATAGCTGCTGATACAATGCAGGGCAATTGTGTTTGTCGTGTCCGATGCGCAGCACCCTCTGGTATTAGGACGTAGACTGCTGTTTGATTTCAGCTTCATCATTCCGCGTGGCGATAACGTCAACGTCTAGACTACCAGCAGTGTTTGCTGTCCCCTCCACATGTTCAAGGGTCGTGTAATTCATAGCTTTTGTCCAACAAGTGAGGCGTTTCTCTTCACCGCAAAATGTTCTTTACAGGAGATTCTTAGGGCGATCTGCGTGTGTATGTGTAGCTAGGGGACAAGTTCAGCTGGGTTTTATTGCAGCGGCCTGCAATTGCACGTTGCCCGTTATCATTAACATAGTTGATAATAACATCAACGTAGTACTGGAGATCGTTGTTTTATGCGAAAAAAGGAAAATATAATCGATCCATTCTAACCTTTACTGTAGAAGGAATAGGAAGAGTTTACGAGTTTTCATAGCTGCCTAGTTAGTACTCCGTTCTTAGTGTAAGATTTCTTACAGACGAGACGGTAAAAACTTCCCACACAAGAAAATGTTTATCTAAACGATTTTACTACATTGAGGAAGTGCCAAAAACACAGAATTTTATTCGGTGGCTATAACATACGTTAAATGTCATAAATGCCCCGGAAATAAAACCTTAGAAAAATGTATAAATATCTTTGCTCTCATCGTTAAGACCTCAAGTTACTAGCTATAGTATTTACATGGATATCACATATGCGTCATTTGTAAGAAAAACTGTATCGTTTTTAAAATTTTCAGTAAAAAATGTGATACATCTTTTTTTCTAGGCTAAATTTGTCTGCGATTAAGCAAATACAATCTAGTTGGCAAGTAGCTTATCTTACCTATATAAGACTATTTTTCAACAGGATATTCATTTTGGTTTCAGAATAAATTTAGGGCACCTTACCCTGTACCACAAATTAATATCAAGTTAAGGTACAAAGCTGACCAGGCACAGGACTATCTACTCTACCATTCTTAGTGCCGAATTTACGAATGCCTGGTCTTAGTTTCGCATTCAGTTAGTCGTCGTCTTCCCGTTCCTAAAGAAAGCAGGTTTCATCCCGGCCGAGGTCGTTTCAGGTGTTTGAATAGAAAAACTCCGTGTAGCGGGCTTCTGAAACGTTAAAGAACTGGCTGTTTAACTTATTATTATTATTATTATTATTATTATTGTTATCACTATCAGCCATATTCAAACGTTTTTGCGATGTGGCCTCTTTAAGTCCGAAGCAAGGTAGGTTTCCATGAGGTCTCTCCGTCTGGGACGGTCTTGAGCGATGTTCTGCCAATTGATCCCACTAATCCTCCGGATGTCTTTATCCCATCTGTCTGGTGGTCTTCCCCTAAGTGTCAGATGATCTTTCGGACTCCACTCAAGCACAAGCTTTGTCCACCTACCATCAGTTCTCCGAGCAACATGGCCTGCCCACTGCCATTTTAGGGTAAACACCCTTTCTAAAACGTCACTGACCTTTGTGACTGACCTGATGTAATCTGCTCTCTTCCTGTCTTTCTTCGTGAAGCCTAGCATGAACCGTTTCATAGCTCTATGGGTTGTTCTGGGTTTTTGCTTAACAAACTCGCTCAATGTCCAGGTTTCACAACCGTAAGTCAGTACAGGGAGAACACACTGGTCAAAGAGTATATTCTTTAGGTGAGTTGGCATGTTGGATTTGAAGATTGAAGAATTTCTTCCGTAAGCTTGCCATCCTAGTTTGATACGTCAGAAGATTTCCGGTTTTAAGTCCCCTTTCATGTTTACAAGCTGCCCAAGGTAGACAAACTCATTGACCTGTTGTAATGTGGAGTTTCCCACATGCAGCTTTCCTGCTGGGGCCCATTTATTGAGCATTACTTTGGTTTTAGAAAGGTTCATGGATAGTCCCACTTTTTGACAGGCTGAGAAAAGATCTTGTATTAGACTTTGTAGTTCATCGATGTCGTTGGCCAAAAGTGTAACGTCGTCTGCAAACCTTAAATTGTTCAGCCTTCTCCCATTGATTTTTATTCCTGTACTTTGCCAGTTGATTTTTGACATGGCCATTTCTAACACTGCTGAGAACAGCTTGGGAGATATGGGGTCCCCTTGCTTTACACCCCTTTGAATGGGAAAATCCGTGGTTGGCACCTTGACGTACACGAAGGCTGAAGAGGTTTCGTAGATATGCTGGAGTACTCTTATGTAGGCAGCATCGACGCCGTGTTCGGCTAAGGCTTGCATAATAACAGCGTGGCTCACCGAGTCAAAAGCCTTTTCAAAGTCCACAAAGGCTAGACAGAGTGGCATTCATTACTTCTGCTGATAACTTCACGAAGGGTGAGTATGTGGTCGATTGTTCCGAAACCTCGGCGGAATCCTGCTTGTTCAATTGGCTGGGAAAAATCAAGCGTTGAACTGATTCTATTTGTCAGTACCATGGTGAAAACCTTGTAAAGGACAGAAGGCAAGCTAATAGGACGATAGTTTCTGATGTCATGTTTGTTCCCTTTTTGTGTGCTGGAGAATTATCATTGCTCTGTTCCAGGATGGAGGGATGAATGCATTACGTAGACAACACGTGAATATTTTTGCCAAGTGGCTCAAGGTTTCATCACCAGCAAGTTTGAGAACGCTAACTGAAAGGTTATCGCTGCCTGCGACCGATTCTTTTTTCATACTACTACTAATATTAAATGGCTTTGCACAGTTTTTTTAGAACATATCATGCATTGAAATGACACAAAAAATTAAATTAAATATATTTCTAAAATATTATTGTCTGACTTCACTCGCTCAATTTTAGAGGGACTTTCACTTGCCCGCACTATCAACTACCAGGGGATTAAGCTCGCACGTTATTTTGTATGAATATTACATGCCTATTTACATTTTGTTTATTAATTATTACTACTATTTCTGTTTTATCGGCCTCATTGACTGAATGGTGATCGTACTGGTCTTCGGTTCAGAGGGCTCCGGGTTTGACTCCAGGCCAGTTCAGATATTTTAACTTCGTATGGTTAATTTATGTACCTCGAGCACTTAAGGTTTGTGTTCGTCTTAGTACGCTTATCTTCTTCACACGTCTTCACCGCAGTAACAATTATCACAGCAATACGAATAGTGAAAACATCCCTCCACATAGGGTTTGATGTTAAAAAGGGCATCCGGTCGTAAAAATGGGCCAAATCATCATAAATTGTAGACTTCAATAAATTTCGGAAAACGCCAGGAAGAAGAATACTGCTATTACTGTTTTTTTTTTTTTTTTTTTCCTAATAGAATCAGTTGCAAGAAGACAGGGTAAGCCTATATGTTCTTCAACTTTGCGCAGCCCGGGCAAGCAGGGCCGCATAACACTGTGTTCCTTGCTGGAGAACCACTGATGATGACCGACAAGTTCAAATATCTTGGATCACTCATCACAACTGATGGTAATATCGACGCAGATGTCAAGCACCTCATCAGTGTTGGCTGGGTGAATTGGCGGTCTCTTCCTGGTGTTCTGTATGATAAGCGGATGCCAGTCAAATTAAAGGGCAAAATGTACAAAACCACTGTCCGGCCTGCCCTCATGTACGGCTCCGAAGGTTGTGTAAGACAGAAAAGCATGACACGGAATGCATGTCAGAGAAATGCGGATGTTGCGATGGTCGGCGGAGTCACTCTGCATAACAAAGTGCGCATTGAGCATGTACGAGGATTTTTCAAAGTTTTGCCCATAAGCGGCAAGATGGAGGAAAAACAGCTCAGCTGGTATGGTCACGTCAGAAGAAGAAATTATCACCATTTAGTACAGAAAGCTCTTGTCATCGAAGAGCTGAAGAGCGGAAGAAGGCGTTCTAAGGAAACAGGGAAACGAACTGCTAAAAAAAAAAAAATTAAATGGCGTATGACTTTTAGTGCCGGGAGTATCCGAGGACGAGTTCGGCTCGCCAGATGCAGGTCTTTTGATACACCCATAGGCGACCTGCGCGTCGTCATGAGGATGAAATGATGATGAAGACGACACATACACCCAGCCCCGTGTCAGCGAAATTAACCAGTGATGGTTGTAATTCCCGACCCCGCCAGGAATCGAACCCGGGACTCCTGTGACTGAAGGCAAGCACGCTAACCATTTAGCCATGGAGCCGGACAACGAACTGCTGAGGCTGCCTTAAGGAAAAGAGAAGTGCCATTAGATCTGGTTCAAGAACGTCGGACGAGCCGACCCTGAGTGAACTCGGGAGTGCCTGTATTATGGGTACATACAGTATACGGCCAGGAAAGAAGAAGAAGAAGAAGGGAAGACAGTTATTATTTACCCTAACAGTGTTTAATTCTTTTTGATGATACAATAATTGCTTTACGTTTCACCGACACGGACAGGTCTTATGCCATCGACGGAGAAGCGAACCGTGGCCTTGATGTTTAAAATGAATAGCCTATATACTCGAAACATAAATTTATACTAAAAATTGTTGCTATGACCACTTCAGAGTACGCTCATGCGATATACGTCTGTTGATAACACTTTGTTTTTAACGTATTCTTCGTTAACATTTTGAATAACTTTCTAACTGTCGCTCTTAGAGGGACCTTCATGACCTGTATGGAGACGGCTTGAGTTTAAAATAACAACTTCGTCTTTTCAGTCAACAGTGAGGCCGATTACCACGATTTAAAACAACAATCAGTATTACAAGCACTTTACATTTTCAAACCCAGACCTACCCTATTCATGAGACGCAAAGTTGTCGACGAATTACATGTGTGTAGAAATAGTATGTTATCAAGAAGAGACTTATATGCTAAAATGTATGAAGAGAACGGGAAACATAACAGGACAATGAAATATCAACAGATGTGAAAAGTACTTTTTGCCGTGAGAGCTATATGCTACTCTGTAGTTCTGTGAGAACCTATAAATCTCCTTGCTGGTTTTCTAACCTACGTCTAATCTAATCTTTATGACATATTTATGCCTTGACCTTTCCTTACCTTTCTTACCCCACGCGATTCGTTTCAGAACAGATTGGGTTTGTCCTAGATATCTCCGCTTTCAGCGTATCGAACCGTCTCTCATCTTAAACCCAGAATTGACCAAACTGTTGTCGTATACTTATTGCATGCACCATACATACATCTTCATTACAGACTTATGTCTTTCATCATTGAGTCTGCACAGATATGTACACGCACGCACATTAATGGTGTCCCGACATAAACAATCAACACTGCCCCACCTCAGTACTGAAAAGGAGGGGAGAGAGTAAAGGGATAGTGTTGAAGCCCACTCCAGTACTGAAAAGGAGGGGAAGGGAGTGAACAGGTAGTGCTGAATACACAGTGTGTGTATTCCGGCGTTATACTGTAACATTGTGTAATAAGATGGTTCCTATCCTATCACAGGTGAAACGAGGCCGTATTATTGGCATGTGGGAGGCTCACATGGTCCCCCAAGCAATAGCACAAGCAATACCATGCAGTCTTAAGACAGTTTGGGGATGGATAGAAATATGGCAAAAACGAGGTGAAGAAGGATTGGTAGACCCGATATAACGCAGCTACAAAATATTCCTAACTGGTATAAAATACTTTTCGGTTACAAACCTCCTTTACCTCTTAATACTGTAATTAACAGAGTAGGCTACTTTTTAACTTTTTTTATGTTAAAATGCTATTTGTTCGGGGTACAATATATGAACCTGCATGTAATTGGAATTGCGGAAATGTTGAGTGTTGAATGCGAGGAACGTTAAGGACGACACAAACACGCAGTCCCCAGGCCAGGGATATAATCATTTACAATTAAAACCCCCTGACCCGGCCGGGAATTGAACCCGGGGCGGCCGGACGCGTTGCCCCGTACACCGCGGGGCCGGACGAGTAGGTAACCTAATGCTGTACTTCAGTACATCCGCCACTGTGCCCATTTCGATCACAACGAAGTCTTGTAGCGGGCTGTCTGCATGCAGTCCATGCAGCAATGCGTTAAGCGAGAAGGTGAGTCATTGTGCCTTCGACACTACCCCTTCGCTCTCTCCCCTTCTCTTCAGTACTGGAGTGGGGCAGTGTTGATTGTTTATGTCGGGACACCATTAATGTGCACGTCTGTACGTGTGTGCACAAAGCGGCTTCACAATGCTTTGTTTCTTTTTTTTTTTGCTAGGGGCTTTACGTCGCACCGACACAGATAGGTCTTATGGCGACGATGGGATAGGAAAGGCCTAGGAATTGGAAGGAAGCGGCCGTGGCCTTAATTAAGGTACAGCCCCAGCATTTGCCTGGTGTGAAAATGGGAAACCACGGAAAACCATCTTCAGGGCTGCCGATAGTGGGATTCGAACCTACTATCTCCCGGATGCAAGCTCACAGCCACGCGCCTCTACGCGCACGGCCAACTCGCCCGGTGCTTTGTTTCTTATCCTGAAGTCTTTAAAACTGATTATAACTAACGCCTCCTTGATTTCCCTCTGCTTCCGTTATCCTCAATGGCTGAGTACATTCTCCAAGGTAACCTGTCCTTCTCCATTGTAGGTTTAAGTGACTCTTGATTCGTGAGACCTCCAGCTGTACATGGAATCCGAACCACAAGGAGGCTACATGCATATGCCGGGAGCCGAACCACGGCCCTTCTTGGTGAGAAGCCGGTGACTAAGACACTCAACTATGACTTTCCTGTCACTCGACCTTGAAGTCAATTACCTCCTGCTTATGGAAAGACCGGGCGAGTTGGCCGTGCGCGTAGAGGCGCGCGGCTGTGAGCTTGCATCCGGGAGATAGTAGGTTCGAATCCCACTATCGGCAGCCCTGAAGATGGTTTTCCGTGGTTTCCCATTTTCACACCAGGCAAATGCTGGGGCTGTACCTTAATTAAGGCCACGGCCGCTTCCTTCCAACTCCTAGGCCTTTCCTATCCCATCGTCGCCATAAGACCTATCTGTGTCGGTGCGACGTAACGCCCCTAGCAAAAAAAAAGCTTATGGAAAGACTTCCTGAGTATACGCAGCTTTCACTCTCGTGCAGCAAGTTTGGCCTGAAAACAGACCAATGTACAGATGATTTCATGTGGGAACTCACTTTTCTTTCTTTTTACTATTTATGAGGAAGACAGATTTCACTGCATTAACTGTCCTAGAAAGTCATTGGGATTTACTGTATGCTGTCATCCTCGGAGAATCTTCTTCTTCTTCCCATCGACAATTGTCCGCTTACCTCATGGTGGGACTTTGTATGGACATAACCCAGTTTTACGACTGAATGCCTTTCCTGGTGCCAACTCTGCTCCGTGTTTTTGTGCTGATTGATAGTGTGAAGTATTGGATGTATGTTAGACGACCACACACACCCAACCCCCGAGCAAGAGGAATTAACGAAATTTAAAATCCCAGCCCCGGACGGAAATCGAACCCGGGGCCCTCTGAACCATAGAGCAGTACGCTGGCGGTTCAGCCTAGGATCTGGACTGCCATCGTTGGAGAATATAGGTTCTGAATGCTTCAAATGATCTACCTGATTCCTTTTTATATTCCGTTATATTTAGTCCTCTTCGATTTTTCCCAACTGGCATCACTCTATTTTTGGAAATGTTAATTTTAATATCATACTCAATGTAATTCTTGTACCTAGTGATCATGATTTTTGTTTTACGTCCCACTAACTACTCTTTTACGGTTTTCGGAGACGCCGAGGTGCCGGAATTTAGTCCCGCAGGAGTTCTTTTACGTGCCAATAAATCTACCGACACGAGGCTGACGTATTTGAGCACCTTCAAATACCACCGGACTGAGCCAGGATCGAACCTGCCAAGTTGGGGTCAGAAGGCCAGCGCCCTAACCGTCTGAGCCACTCAGCCCGGCTGTACCTAGTGATGCTAAGAAAATGTCCATAGTACATAGTTTACATAAACTGCCGTTCTGTCTTCTGAGTGGTAAATTACATAGACTACATCGCGTTTTGCCGTGTGGCGTTTAACAATAATATTCTTTTCATGAGCAGTAGTCTGAGATTCATTTCTTCTCGCGAGGATAGAAGAAGCGGTTAAGGAATTGATTGATACAGAGCGTCAGTTTTGAGGATCTAAGCTAAACTTGAGATAAAGAGGAATATGTATTTACATACAAAAAGGAGATGTTTCCAAGATAAAGTGAAGGACTCTTATAGAGCGTCTCTAGAGATTTGGACCCAGGCCAAACAGCGGCTCTCAGCTACAGTAGGAGAGTAAGGTTCACTCGCTGCTTGACACCAACTGGAGTGTAATCGTCGTGTCTAAGAAGTTTAAGAACCTTGAACATTGATGCAGCGGCTGTTTGTAAATACTTATTGAATCTCCATTTTTAAAATTTTTATTTTGAATATTGTGTACATAAAATTCTCGATTCAATTGAGATTTCGTTTTCATTCAGTTGGCAGCACTATCGGAACCGGGACAGCTCCCTCCTTATCCTCACCCCCATATACAAATGCACCAAGATAAAGTGTGCCGAACCGAGCTCGATAGCTGCAGTCGCTTAAGTGCGGGAGATAGTAGATTCGAACCCAACCGTCGGCAGCCCTGAAAATGGGTTTCCGTGGTTTCCCATTTTCACACCAGGCAAATGCTGGGGCTGTACCTTAATTAAGGCCACGGCCGCTTCCTTCCCAATCCTAGCCCTTCCCTTTCCCATCGTCGCCATAAGACCCATCTGTGTCGGTGCGACGTAAAGCAACTAGCAAAAAAAAAAAAAAAAAATGCAGGCTGCGGTGGATACAAAGATTGCCGTAATAAGAAAAGTCTATCATACATTAAATTCATCCGTCCCAGGTTAATGTTGAAGCTTAGACAAATTCTGGTAATGACATCAGTGAGCGATAATATTACAGTGGAGTGGTGTATCGGTATTCTTACAGTCTCTCGTCCATAGTTGTTTGTTTGATGTCTATTATTAAAACCTTCGACTATCCAAACTGTTTGCGGAAATTTTCAAAGGAAAACGGAATGGTCCCTGAGACATCAAATACCTAAAGGAAATACTGTTATTTTATTTATTTATTTATTTATTTATTTATTTATTTATTTATTTATTTATTTATTTATTTATTTATTTAGTAAATGTGCCACCAACAGAGACACGCTCCAATTATAGGTGGCTTTTACAAATTATTTGAACAAATAACATAGAAATACCAAAAAGAAGAAAATGTGAAAACGCTATGTAAATGAGATGATAATGCTCTGTATGAAATGGATGAAACAATATATCATATACAGAAGCCTGCCAATAAATAAAACAAAAAATGTAACAAAATCATGTAAATATTATACATATAAACAAATCACTTCGACGAGAATTTTAAGTTATGTTTCAATATTTTTATTCCGAAAAGTTAACAAGGCAGTATAGAATCATATTATACAAGGTGTTTCAAAAATACGCGGCGAAGATACAGGATTGGATTCCTTGTTATGTCTGTCTAGAAGGTCATCAGTACGAAGATTCATTAAACAAAAGAACCGACGACGCCGTCCAAATGAAGTGTACCATGCGCGACGTGGAGTGACGTAGTTTCCTGTTGCTTCCCTCACTGGGACAGAAAGTGCTATTGCAGCACGAATGACTCCATGAGTGACACTTTCCATAACACCCAGATGCACTAATCATACTCCGAATGGCATTACTCCGCACAGCAGCTTCCACACTGTTACAGTCATAAATGGGACTGGGACTTCGGTGGAAGCTACTGCACATTTTACTCAGATTTGTGCCGAGAGAGAGATAAAAATGCTCCATCCATCAAGAAATAGCAACAGACTACCTTATTGTATACAAATTTGTAATTTGTAATATGTAATTATTGAGATATCAGACTCTGTTTTGCCTGCTGCCATTTCTTGATGGATACAGTACTTTTGTATCCATCTCTTAGCACAGGCCAGAGTAAAGTGTAGCTTCCACCGAAGTCCCAGTCTCATCCATGGCTGTGACAATGTGGAAGCTGCTGGGGTATGGGTGGTGCTGAGTAATGACATTCAGAGCACGACTAGTGCATCTGAGTGTTATGAAAGGTGTTGCTCATAGGGTCAGTCGTGCTGCAATAACACTTTCTGACTCAGTGAGGAAAGCAATGGCAAACTACCTCACTCCTCGTCGCCTAGTACGCCTCATTTTGGTGCTGCCATTGGTTTTTGCGGTTTCCTTATAACCGCATAACCTTTGGTGGTGTTATTTGAGGATCCAACCAGCCTCTGGGCTGATGACCTAACAGACAGACAGACAGACAGACAGACAGACAGACAGACAGACAGACAGACAGACAGACAGACAGACAGACAGACAGACAGACAGACTGACTGACTCTGTTATCGTTAACTGGAATGTTATTTGCTACAATTTAGTTTCAGTATCCTGTAATGATACACATTGTTTATTATCTTACCAGAATGTTCCAAATGCCCAATCCGTGCCATACTGCAGGTATCTGCTCATTGTCTCATTGCGTTACGAACGCGCTCAATAATGTCTGGTGTATTATGTATCTCACAATTCTTTTTTGCTATTTGCTTTACGTCGCACCGACACAGATAGGTCTTATGGCGACGATGGGATAGGAGAGGCCTAGGAAGTGGAAGGAAGCGACCGTGGCCTTAATTAAGGTACAGCCCCGACATTTGCCTGGCGTGAAAATGGGAAACCACAGAAAACCATCTTCAGGGCTGCTGACAGTGGGACTCGAACCCATTATCTCCCGATTACTGGATACTGGCCGCACTTAAGTTAACTGCAGCTATCGAGCTCGGTTCTCACAATTCTTCCACGAAGTTGTGTTTTAGATTCGTGTACTCCAATGACTTTAAGAACCCCACACTGAAATTTCCGACGAGTTTAGGTCAGGAGAGTGTGAAGGCCAAGCGATTGTCGTACCTATAATTTGTGTATTTCGTTATCAGGATGATGTGCTCACAGACTCGAATGTGCTGGGGGCGCCGTCGTGCATGAAATATATTCTAGTTAATAATATTCCAGCTGGAATCTGGTTCATTTAGCCTCGTGAGACGAACTGACAAGCTGTTAAATATGAGAGGCTGTGGACCCTGTCACGAAAGGCAAGCAATACTTTTGAGGATGTAATCACGCTGATCATGCAGCACTGGAATATACCTATATACAGAACATCTGGTTGCGCAGCAGTTCTCTCAACAAGCTCTTCTGTGCCGCGGTTTGTTCAGTGTTCATTTGTAAAATGATAATTAAATAACGATGATTGCGTATATTCGTTTAACTCCTGATTATTTTTCTTAGCTCTTTCATGTCTGATCTGCCGGAAGTAATTAAAGGCCCACCTATATCTGCAGGGGTTCGTTATGGGGCATAACTTCTGCATCAAAAATAGGTGATTCAGTATGAAATTTGTGTTGGAAAAGAGAGAGATGGGACAGTTTTTTATTTTTATTTTTCTGGAACTGCAGTTATTCGTGTCGTTTTCATCCCCGAAGTTCTCTGTAATCTTGCATTTGTCTACAGTCCGATGATATGCGAATCGGCATCATCCTACATTCTGGCACCAGTTAGGGCTGCATGGTTTCCTCGCCTGCACTTTAGAATCCGTTTTATTGTGAGTACAAATACCAAGCTGCCTTTGTTGGCGAGACGTATTGTTTAAAGTGTACTATGTCTTCTAGTATGACCTAGAAGAAATTTGTTACTTTCATTCACCTGTTTCAGTCTCATCCGTGGTTTTGACGATACGAAAGTGAATGAGTCGTAGCATTAAAAGAAGCGTTCTGACAGCTAGCGCAGGGAGGGTACGTTTACTGCTTGCCTGACTGGACAGAAGGGAGTAGGGGATGGTTGCCATGAAAACGTGCGCGGGCCCGCTGCGGTCGTCAGGGAGACGTGGCTGGTGCCCGCCCGAAGTTGCTTGGAGTTGCCAAACGTTTCTCTTCCCTGTTAGATCGTGTTACTAGCTACTACAGAATACGGTGATCCGAACGAACACGAGAGCAAGAAGGAGAAGAAATATAGGAATATGGCAACATCGTGCAACGGCACTACAGAAGACCCCCCTTCCTATGCTAGCTGTCAGAACGCTTCTTAATATTAGGACTACAGTAGAGTAAGCTCGTGTCCTCGTCCGTAGGTGGTGGTGCTGCTCTTTTCAGATATACCTCCAGTGGAGTGAATTGCATGTACCATTTTAATCAACCAGCTCTCCTGCCAATCTTAAATTTATGACAGTCCCAGGTATCGAATTCTGGCCTCCGAGGACGGCAGCTAATTGCGCTAATAACCTTTACACTACGGTGGACAGCATTTATTACTTCAGCAGCCATTCCCTGTTATGAATGGTGTGAACATATGCACGATCCAGTTGTTCATATGGTCGGTTCGTGCGTTAATTTCTTTGTGCTGGTAAACTGATACTTAGCAATTGAAAACGACCTCATTCGTCAATAAAAAAAGGAAGATTTTCACATCCAGGAATTTCAGTATAAGCTTTAGAAGACGCGTGGTGAGAATATATGTGTTGAACATTCTACTATATGGAAGTGAAACCTGGAACGTTAGGTTTGACGACAAAATATACTGTAGATAGCAACATTCGAGATGTGCTATTCCAGAACGATGGTAAAATGTCATGCGTGGCTAAAGTTACGAGTGGGGGAAAACGAAGAAGTACTGGGGAGAGTCCAGTATGTGGAATATTCCCATCCAAAGAAGAGAACAGTGGACAGTGCAAGTGTTAAGGCACGAATTATTCTGCACAGAATTCAGGAAGAATTGCGGAGGACGATCAGGGATCGAATAAATAATTTAAATAATGAGAAAAAGTCGGTACCTTCCCACTCCTAGCCCTTTCCTATCACATGGTCGCCATAAGACGTCGGTGCGACCTAAAGTAAATTGTAAGAAAAAAAGTACCTTCCCAGTCCTGGCCCTCTCCTTTTTCACTACTGCCTAAAACTATCTTTTGCGATGGGCTTTGTGCCCCTTATTTTGGTTCTTAGCAGATAAAACATGCAGAAGTTCAACAAATGCTTACGTATTAACGGCTGCCAGTTTAAAATAGTTTATTATTAAAAATTCAGGAGAAGCGTGTGTTATGACTGAATATCTGAGAAATACCCGTACTAAATTTCACTTCCATTGGCCCTGTAGTGATCAAGCGAGAAAGAAGCAGACACTATTTCATTTTAAACATTTACGCTATTTTACAAATAATTTCACAGTTTATATATATATATATATATATATATATATATATATATATATATATATATATATATATATATATATATATATATATATATCCATGTCAGTATTCCGAAATAGAACACGGCTAGTCATGTGACAGTTTTTTTTTTTTGCTAGTTGCTTTTTTTTACGTCGCGCCGACACAGATATGTCTTATGGCGACGATGGGGCAGGGATGGCCTGGGAGTGGGAAGGAAGCGGCCGTGGCCATAATTAAGGTACAGCCCCAGCATTTGCCTGGTGTGAAAATGGGAAACCACGGAAAACCATTTTCAGGGCTGCCGACAGTGGGGTTCGAACCTACTATCTCCCGAATACTGGATACTGGCCGCACTTAAGCGATTGCAGCTATCGAGCTCGGTATGTGACAGTTTACTCCGGTAAGGTTTATGCGAAATATCATGAAATTCGACTCAGGGGGTTAGACGTGATGTTTAGACAGACAGACAGACAGACAGACAGACAGACAGACAGACAGACAGACAGACAGACAGACAGACAGACATTTTTGCATAATACAGAGATTTTAAAATGCTGCATTTATTCTTTACCGTAATAATTAGATCACCTCTGTACATCAGCCGGCGGACTGGAAAATTCATGTTCTGAACTTCGTGCAGGCTCGCTTTGGCTGTATGCCCTAGTTGGCTTAAAAAGGAGTAACTACGTGAAGCTATTTTTGACCTGACACTATGCAGCAATTGAGTCTGTCTGCAGTCGTATCTGTGACCTGCAACTTGCTCTATACTTCTAAGATTAGCTTTTTATATCCCGAGCGTGCAGCACGGAGCGGGGGAGGTTGTATGAAATAGCTTAGGGCCTTCCCTCTATGAGGTATGAACTAGTTATTGTGTACTGTTTTCTCACGTCGTAACTTCATAGCTAGGAGCAGTTCAGCATTTGTCGTCACTATGGCCATTTTCTGTGCATTCAGGAGACACCGAACTTGATATGGTTTTAATATTTCCTCTACCATACGTTGCAATAAATAAATAAATAAATAAATAAATAAATAAATAAATAAATAAATAAATAAATAGTTTGTTTTCAACAGCTTATAGGCCTAGAGTTAATTTTGTGGTCCTGAAAGCAGCCTGATTTTGGCTGAGTTTTTAAGGACACGTTATTTTTTTGTTGACAATTCTAACCTGAGATCGATCGGGGTTCGAACTTGACCCGTTCACATTGAAAACCAACATCTAAGCCTCTGCGCGAATTACGGTCCCTAATTTCAATAATAGTAATAATAATACTACTAATAATAAATCGTAAGAGTAGTTTGCGGGACGCAAAACTAATTAAATAATAATGATAATAATCTTAAACAGTTTGACGAAAAAGTCATGCAATGCATACGTTTTTATAGCAATGAAACGACACGAACATATAAATGACACTATTTATTATGTTTTATTATTCCACTCTACTCACTCCGGTTTAGAGGAATAGTTGTACTTCCTCCTAAAACATTAACCACCACCACCCGTTTAGCGGAACTTTCACTTATCCCAGTATCAATTACCATGGGATTAAGCTCCAACGTGTTGATTTGTTAATATTACTTGACTGTTTACAGTGTGTTTGTAATTATTATTTTATCCTAATAGGCTATTATTCTTTGCCTTAATTGTGCTTAAAATGAACAATTTGGTCGTTTAGAGTGCAGAGATGTCAGACCATGGACCAGCGGTAGCCACTCATATATAAGCCACTATTACTGCACGTTCAGCGGGCAGTTATATACTTCTCTCCTTTTCGTCTTAAGTTGAACATTAAAATATATTTAGAACGGAACGTGTATAAATGTATTACGTAATATAAACAGCCGTAGTTTTCACACTCGGGAGTTATACTTAACAATGATTTATGGTATCTATGACCACCGCAGAGTTTACGCATACACTGTACAGCTGTTGATAATGCTGTCCGTAAGTCGCTTTTGACCAAGTACTGATGTAGAGTCTTTTGGTGCCCGGCGTACCGATTTTGAGTTTCTGCTTCTGCTCCCACAGACGAGCGGAATGGTGCTCTACTGCAGAGATGCACAACATGTGGCTCTGACGGCAAGAGCGTGTGTTAAGGCTCTTGTAAGCCGCTCTAAGCCCACGTTACCACAACTCACCTCGCACTGTCTCTGATGATGCTTGATTTCCTTTTGGTAGTAGTTTAACGTCTCGCTAACACATAGAAGGTTTTCCGTGATTCAGGCGTGGGAAAGGGCTGGGATTAAGGTGACTTTAAATATAATGCCTCGTGAGAAAATGGAAAACCGCTTCCGACTATGCGATTCAAACCCACCATCTCCGGAGTGCAAGCTCACAGGTACGTGACCCAAATCGCTTAGCTAACTCACTCGATATTCATCGATGTGTTGCTTTGATTTCGTTAGAGGTATTGGTGTATTATTCTGTTGTAAAATGCCGACTGATAAAACGTTCTCAGGACGGTCGACGGTGGAGGACCAGCTGCTCTCCGTCTCTCGCTGGAGCTGTGGCCACCGGTCCTCTGCTCGGTTGGTCGGTCGGAGAGCAGAGTTGTCGAACCACGGACCAGCGGTGGCCACTGAGATGCCACTACCACTGCATGTTCAGCAGGCAGTTATATCATACATATCTTCTTTTCATCTTAAGTTGAGCATTGAAATATATCTAGAACTGAACATGTGTAATATCATATATTGTATATCAGACCTGTCAAGGACGCTGGCCATGATGGTCATAACAAACGACGACTTGTAACGTGCTTCGCCCTGCGTCACTTTGTTTTACACATAGATATATCTGCAGTATAAACAGGAGCCAAGCGAGTTGGCTACGCGTTTCGTGTCACGTGAGCTGGCATTCCGGAGGCGGTGGTTTCGAACTCTACCGTCGGCATCCCTGAAAATGGATTTCCTAATTTTGCCATCTTCACTCGAGGCAAATTCTGGGGGCTGTACCTTCGTTAAGGGCACGGACACTTCCTTCTCTGTCCTAGCTCCTTCCTGTCCCGTCGTTGCCAAGAAACCTACCTGATTCGGCGTGACGTTAAAACATTAGCAAATGGAGTGTAAACAAGACACTACAACTTTGGGATACTTAAAATTGACGTTCATACATTCAATTCACTTCATGTTCTATGCAAAATACGAGCGTCATAATAATCATTATAGGCATAATGTTTTAGTTGTGCGTTTGAGTTGTTTCTTCTTCCAATCGGTATTTCATACTCCAGTTGCAACACACTGTGTGTTCCATCTACGAGTGATAAAATTCAAAGACAAATACCTCGTAACAAGATGTGCATCACTGAAATTAAAATATTGATATTCGTGATATACTTTTAACGGTTTTATCAGAAATTGTTAAATGATACAGTATAGTGGAATATAGTTTTTGGAAATATACAGATCCATACTCGTTAGTTCTCGACTATTGCAAAAGATGGCAGGTACTGACCATAAATGTTCCCGACTAGTTCAACGCAGGATCTGCGTGGAGCTTTAATCTCAGCCAAGACACATTAAAGCACAGGAAATAAACTTATTTTAACATTAAAATTAAGATGAACCGAAGTGATTTTAATTTAAACTAGCAAATATACCTGTGCTTCGCTACGGTATTCTACCTTGTATACGGATTTCTACGTAAATTGCTGTACACGCGATAAGATTACATTAAATTACGTTTCTCTTAGCGTTATCCAAGAAACACCGCTAGGAGGACCGCGTACGTTGTTTGCGATGTAAGGTGCGCGTTGCGAAGTATTGATGAAAATGGCAGGCCACGTTTCCTACTGCCATTCACAATGGAGGTGTGGAGTTTTCATTATAAAGACAGGCCCCTTTTCTTAATGCCAGTCAGAATCGAGTTCGGGGATTATTATAATTATAATCAAGAAATGCAGCTCAGTCTATAGTTAGAAACGAAGTGCATGTATTGCAAAAATGAAATGTCTGTCACTAAACTGTAATGATATGAGTTGCAGATTTAAAAAGCCAGTAACAGACGAGAAATTTAAGCGCAGGAATTCTTAGATAAGAAGATGACTTACGCTGTTATTACTTAGCCTAAGGAGGCAAGACAGATGCAAGAAATGAAAGCAGAAAACGGCAGTAGAAGAGGAATAGAGTAAAAATTATAATACCGGGCGAGTTGGCCGTGCGCATAGAGGCGCGCGGCTGTGAGCTTGCATCCGGGAGATCCGGGAGATCGGCAGCCCTGAAAATGGTTTTCCGTGGTTTCCCATTTTCACACCAGGCAAATGCTGGGGCTGTACCTTAATTAAGGCCACGGCCGCTTCCTTCCAACTCCTAAGCCTTTCCTATCCCATCGTCGCCATAAGACCTATCTGTGTCGGTGCGACGTAAAGCCCCTAGCAAAAAAAATATATATATATATAAGAAGACGATTGTAACCTCCAACGGTATTTCGCTAATATCCCGAAGAATGGCAGTTTGACGTCTATCTCGCTCTCTACCCAACGAACTACCACGAGCTTACGGGAATAATGACAAAAATGGCAGTACGTTACTTCCCTGCTGGCAAGCAGCCAGAGACGTTGCCATGGTAACAGGTAGGTTCGTTGTCGGTCTGCGCTGGTGGTGGGGATTATTGTTTTAAGAGGAAGTACAACTAGGCAACCATCCTCTACATAACACTAATCAGAGGTGAAAAATGGAAGGGATCAGACACTTCGAAAAATGAAGATATCGGCCAAAGGAAGACAAGGGCTACGAAGGGCGTGGAAATGAAAGACTCCCTAGCCCTCGCAAACCTAATAGCGTCGGGGTCGGAAAAGAACAAGAGTTGACCAAGGGAGGTCGGATGGGATAGATGAAAGCGAGGAGCTTAGCACAAGTAAGTGTAAGCAATGCCAGGACTCAGCTAAGGCCCCCGTGGTCGCCAACCCACGCTCGAAAGTTCAGAGCCCCTGGGGCCCTTTTAGTCACCTCTTACGACAGGCAGGGGATACCGTGGGTGTTATTCTACCGCCCCCACGCACAGGGGTTTTGCGCGGGTGTCGGTCACTCAATGCCAAGCACGAAACCCGCAGAAAATACTAATTTTCTCCGTCATTTGAAGAGTAAGCGAAATTATGTACAGAACAAAAGTTGTTTAAAATGAAGAGGCGTTTCACATGCGGTCTTCGGATTTTACAGAAAATCAATAGTGTAAGATATAATTGAAAGAAACCTGTTCTCTTTTTCGTACAAACACCCAGTGTGTTGAGAGATTGTTAAATTATATGCATATCTAAACCTGTTCCTGGATGACTATACTCTAAATATGAAGTTTGGTCGAGATCTGTCCAGGCGTTTCGCCGTGATGGTGGAACAGACAGACAGGCAGACAGACAGATAGACAGACACGAAAGTTAAAAACCACTGATATGGTCTTCTTCTTCCAAAATATCGGAAAAATCGACAAAATAAACGAAATTACATACAGCGGACCCCCAGAACCTTATTTATATAGATGGATACAGGTTGTTGATTGCGCAGTTTCTGAAAATTATGTGGGGAGGAGACTGTTTGAAGTTGGGCTAATGTTTATTTAAATGTCTTGTTTATCAATTCAGGATTTTTCCCCGTACGATGGTAATCTATATCGAATATGGTTAATTAGAAATCGATATTTGCAATAACAACAGGACAGTATTATGTAATTAGCATATTATAGTATGGTCGAACAAAAAGTACATATCCGTCCTCATTGAAATAGATTTCGCATAATGGGATGCCGGAGAATATGTGAAAATAAACATCCTTTTTTTTGTATACATGAGTTTCCCTTCAAAATAATTATGATGCATATAGATAATTGCCATATTCTTGTGGAAAGAGGGATAGAATGGGATAACTTGTGTATAAAGATACGTGTTTTCTTCTTGCTAGTTGCTTTACGTCGCACCGACACAGATAGGTCTTATGGCGACGATGGGACAGGGAAGGGCTAGGAGTGGGAAGGAAGCGGCCGTGGCCTTCATTAACGTACAGCCCCAGCATTTGCCTGGTGTGAAAATGGGAAACCACGGAAAACCATATTCAGGGCTGCCGACAGTGGGGTTCGAACCTACTATCTCCCGATTACTGGATACTGGCCGCACTTAAGCGACTGCAGCTATCGAGCTCTGTGATACGTGTTTAATAACTGAATTTATATTAATCATCTTTCTTCGGTAATCAAAAATAAACAAGATATCTTTTTATGAAGGATTATGTAGATCTGTGCATGTTCAGTCTTCAACCCTAAGGCTGGTTGGATCCTCAACAGCTATGCCATCAGCTGTCATAGATGGCCTAGGCATCACTGAAGAGGCGTACTAGGGAAATGAGGAGTGAGGTAGTCTCCCGTTGCTTTCCTCACCGAGCCAGAAGTTGCTATTACATATCAGTCTACCAAGCCCACTGAAATGCATGCACCAAACGACCCTATGAGCAACATTTTCACACTATTCATAGCAGAGACTGGCTGCAGAAGGAATGGCATTACTAGCATCGCTCATACCTCAGTCACTTTCATATTGTCAAAGCCAAGGATAAGACAGAGTCAGATCGATGAAAGTAACAAAATTGCTCTAGCCCATACCAGCAGACATAGTGCACTGTAAACACCAGGTCCTGCCAGCAAAGGCATCGTGTAGATCTAATAGGAAAAAAAAAGGTAAATAATATTAATAAATGGGCCGTTTAAAATTAATAAATAGAAGAATAAATGAAATAAATTAGAAACTAATTTTTCCTTTGTTTGTAGTGTGATTCTATTTTTTTAATCTATATTTTTATTGTCAACATAGTATAATACAATACATTTAATTCAAATACAATATACTTCAAAAGAGAAGATTGCTAGACAACAAACACACACCTTTTGTGAGTCAATGACTAACTGGAGTATTATATGCCAGCGAAAACACAATATACAATAAGTGAATAAAGGGGCGAGAATTTACATCAGATACACACTCCTTGCCGACAATCACACACACCAACCAACAATTGTCACAGTAAGAGGAGCTAGAGGAGTAAGAAATAACACAAGCTAAACCATAGAACTCGTGCACCACTGTGTAAGTTCGCGTAGTAAAATAACACTCTTGTGACCGAGAGAGAAGTTTTAGTAGTTACACTATTCACATAGTTACATTGTTAGATGACTGGTACCAGTTTATTAATAAAGTCCCTAATATAGAGCTTCTTCTGGGGGAACGCAAGGGCTTTGTAGACACTATCACTGATGTCGGCGAAGAGCTCTTGTTTGGTGTAGGGTCGTTTGGCTTGTAACACACAATGTACATAAGTGCCTAAGAGGAGCACTACAGTATTATTTAGCTGAACCGGTCGCAAGCTAAAGGTAGGTCGAATTGTCCATTCAGAGGCAATATAGATCTGGGGCTGATTTATGATAGAATGTAGTTTCACTTTAAATTCACTCCACACTTGTTGGGTGACGTCACATTCCGTCAGTCTATGTTGGATTGTATCCCTAGGAGCTCGGCAAAATCCACAGGTGGCGTTGTCCTGCATATGGATACGATGGAGGTTGCTATTTGTAGGAATGATATCATGAACTACCTTATACCACGTATCACATATTATTTGAGGGAGAATGCGATTTGAGATGTTCCGCCAGACTCGGTACCAGTTTATTAACATCGCTGTCCGAACAGTGAGTGCTGCTTTTGTGTGAATGTTTGCGTTACTGGGCAGTTTGTATGGTTGAGTTGATGTAATCGAGTCAGCTCAGGGGGCACCATTGGTACTGTGGCATCGACTGCAAACGTTTTAGACCCCATTTCAAAATCTGACTACCTCAACCGGGATCGAACTTACACTATTTGGATCCTATCTCTGTTGCGGCCAGCCGTTAATTGAACCTTCTTTCCTCAAGAGATCAGAGAGATAACGAACGATGGAAGCTTTAAAACGAGGCTGCTCAAAATGGGATGAGCAGGTCACCTTCTTCTTCTTCTTCTTATAATAATAATAATAATAATAATAATAATAATAATAATAATAATAATAATAATGTTATTGACTTAACGTCCCACTAACTACTTGTACGGTTTTTCAGAGACACCGAAGTGCCAGCATTTTGTCCCGCAGGAGTAATTTTACGTGGCAGCAAATCTACTGACACGAGGCTGACGTATTTGACCACCTTCAAATACCACTGGAGTCAGCCAGGATCAAACCTGCCAAGTTGGGGTCAGAAGGCCAGCGCCTCAACCGTCTGAGCCACTCAACCCGGCCGGTCTTCTTCTTCTTCTTTTTCTCTCATCGTCGTCATCGTTACTGATATCTTCAGTAGAACGATACTCAGCTGTGATTCCTCGGTTAAATAAACTTTATCTCAATTCGTATTTAGTAACACCTTTCACCCACGGTTACAATATGCGTATTTCAAATTTCATTAATTTAAAAGATGGGAACCCCACTGTCGGCAGTTCTGAAGATGGTTTCTTGTGGTTTTCAATCTTCACACCAGATAAATGTTAGTTCTGTACCACGGCCGCTTCCTTCCCATCTTAGACTTTTTCTATCCTATCGTCGCCATAAAACATATCTGTGTCCGTGCGACGTAAAGCAAATTGTAAACATTTAAAAAATGGAAATACTTACCTTCTTCTTGTTATCATTTCGGCCAACTATGGGCCACGTTTATTTTTGATTACCGAAGAAAGATGATTAATATAAATTCAGTTATTAAACACGTATCACAGAGCTCGATAGCTGCAGTCGCTTAAGTGCGGCCAGTATCCAGTATTCGGGAGATAGTAGGTTCGAACCCCACTTTCATTCATTCCCGATGTTGCTTTCTTTCTTCAGTCCACGGCTTGCGTGTTTTAAGGTTAGTCTTTTCTTGGAAACTCTGGTGTTCCCTGAGTTTTACCTTAAGTGGGTTACGCTCCCGCATATTTTCATACGTAATCCCCACTTCTCGCAAGCCTCTTTTCACCTCCGTGAACCAGGGTCCTTTGGTTTTCTTTCCCAGAAATTAGGTAAAGATACTTGTCAATCTCATTGGGCTCATTAGTCCTATGTGACCTAAAATATCTATTATTATTACTGCGATTATCATTATTATTATTATTATTAATTCTGTGTACATATTATTTTACTATTTCATTCGGGAAGCGATATCTACATTTATTTGTGTATTACTTACTACATTAGATGTTATATTATACAGTTGGGTCAACAGTAGTAGTAGTTGGTTTCAGATTTAATTTGACTTGTGTTAAGTGTCAGATGGTGCAAGTGCCCCTAACTTTGCCAGGTAGTATAAATACCTTATCGACGGAGTTAGCTATACTCGTGGTGAAATAAAATTCTTAACATAAAAGACAGAATAATATTTAGATACAACGTAGGCTACATGGTAAAGAGAAGGTGCGCACATGTAACACCGAAATGCAATTTTTAAATGTCAAGCAGATGTAAAGCTAGAGAGCAGTAGACGGAGTCATCTCATTTTTCGGGGAGCATGGTGATTTTCCAACTATTGTGATGCGTATGTGTTTCCTTCAGTGATTGTGGTCAGTTTATGTAACAATATCCCTGCTTCTACTCTGCGGTCGCTCCCCAAGATGACGTCACGCATGGTCATCTGCTGTCCCCTAGCCTCGTCCCCACCCTTTCTCTCGTGGGCGTCGGAGAGTGAAATGAGAATTGCCTCACCCTTTTCTTCCCTTATTGTGCATTAAACTCTTTGCGACCAGTGTAGTGATGAGATCTTAAAATTCTTCCCTACATAAGGTTCAATATAGGCAAAGCGACTCTATAACTAAATCGGAATTGCCATCAAGCTACTCCCCTAGTCATTTGAGCAAGCACTGGAATTTCACTGTTCGAACGTCCTTAAAACTATTCCCATCGGTCTTCTATTTCACATCAGGTAAGATCTTGGATGAACTCTCTGTCTGAACATATTTTCTTTGACGCTGTCTTTCCGTTCGCAAAATAATGTGTTTCAAATGACAACGTATAAGGTGTTCATATCTTGCAAGAATAGCGAAGAAAGGGAACTTTTGCAGATCTTTGTTAATTTCCTAATAAAGAACAGACAATCGTTATGTGGCATGTGATTATTATTACCTTATTCTAATATTTTCTGTTGCAAGAATCGTCGTGGTAATTTCCGAATTATAGGATTGTCTATCCCATGTCTTTTAGTATTTATATCAAGTTATCATAACCGGATTTTTTAGTAGGCTTACTAGACTGCAGCCTGCGGACCTCCGCCCACCCTAAACATTTAATAGAACTTTAAAAAATGAAAATATTCACAAGTTAATACTCAATGTTAAGAACAGTAAGTATTAATAATAATCTTGAATACATAAATTCTTTAGTTGGGTACATTTCCTGTTAAAATCCTCATGGCACCTCAAGAATATCTTACACCGAGAAAAATATAAATAATGCATACAATGCATTCTACGTTTTAAGAATTAAATTCCTTAACCCGCGAGGGGTCGCATCAAAATAATTGCGTGATGGGTCGCGCACGGTCAGTTTGACAGGGGTGTCTAAAATACCAGGTTTTGTAGCAAAACATATTGTATTTTTAAGAAAAAAACATGTCCATGAAACGAAATTCCAGTTTTTCTTGCAAAACACATTGTAAGAAAAGTATATCCATGAAACAATATACTAGCTTTTATAGCAAAACAAGATGTATTATTAAAGGAAAGCATATCTATGACAAAATAGCAAAACACATTGTATTATTAATGAAAAGTATATTCATGAAACAAAATATCAATTTTCTGGCAAAACGCATTGTATTGCTAAGTACAAATATATCCATGAAAAAATCCAGAGCAAAACACTTTGTATTATTAAAGTAAAGCATATCAATGAAACAAAAACAAAATACCAGTTATTAATGCAAGACGCGTTGCATTATTAAATGAAAATGCATCCATGAAACTCACAAAACACTTCTATACTGACAGCAAAGTCTGCGGACGACGAACGTCAGGAGTAGCGCACGGTGGAAACGACCAGGCTAACAGACAAAGCTTTCCACTGACTAACTGGTGGTATGAGGGGGAGTACCAATCGTAAACACGTGTAGTGGACGAGTCCGTTGAAAGATACAGGAAAGGAGGAAACTGTATACCGTGAAACTATTCCAAAAGAATAAAAAATGTATGCGCCCGATCTAAAAGACCGTGACATGACTCCTCGCGGGTTAAATAATTTGTTATTTATCGTAATTGATGTTACCACCTACATTTTATTCACGTTTATGTTTGTATTTAGTTCATTTTCGTCATTAAAAAACAAGTAGTAATGAGTTTTAAAATGTACAAAAGCCATTTATGAGTTAAAAAATGGGAATGAAATATTAGTCCAGAAGGCCCTGCCAGATTAAGGAGAAGGGAGCTGCATAACGTCCTCAACCTAAGAGTTCGCACACTCCACTTACGATCTTTCTATTCTTTCTACTCTGTTCCAAATTTTGTTTTTTATTCTGCTACTCCTTTGTTTTGTAAACAGGCATTCATTTTTTTATTTTCAAGTTATTTGCAATAAATAGGAAATATACAGATTTAAACGATAACATTAAACATTGTTCGTAAAACATAAAACATTCTTTATCGACATAGATTGCAAACTGGAGTGTCTAAAATAATGTGTTTAGGCATTTGTTTAACTAGACTGATAATTAGTCTTTATTATTATTATTATTATTATTATTATTATTATTATTATTATTATTATTATTATTATTATACGCCCATTTAGGACTACGACAATTAGCATAGATACATTTGTTTTCCTTCCCTTGACCCCATATTTTTCACTCTTTTAATCTGAGCTATCTTTCTTTCTATAATCCTAGTTATTCAGAATTCTTTCTTCGGTTTTTCCTCTTGATCACCGTATCATTTATGAAATTTAGATCTTAAGATCTCTCTATTGGATGTCTTTTTTTGTGTAATTCTTGCTAATGTAAGGTCTTTTTTGGTTTCTCGTGTCCATTTGACTGTCAGTTTTATAATTCTCTTTTCTTTACATAACATTCGACTATTTGTTTTGTGAATCTTTCAGGGTTAATTCTTTTTGAAGTGTCCCGTCAATTTTAATCTGCACAATGAATGTCTGTGCATTGTATAATTTCCTGTTCTTTTCTGAGTTTGTATTATTCCACTGTTTGTTTTGGGTCCTAGGATTGTTTGTACGATTTTACTTTTTCTTCGCCTTCTCCTTTTAAAAATTATTATTATTATTATTATTATTATTATTATTGTTATTATTATATTTATTATTATAATTATTATTAATTAAGGTGTGTAGGAATCGACGAGGGCACAGATTTAGTTGCGTATAGAGGATAACGGAGGCGCTTATTTAATTCACTGAGGCTTGCAGACTGAACGCTGAACGATATCGCTTACGTCGCGCCGGCACAGATAGGTTTTATGGCGACGATGGTATAGGAAAGGACTAAGAGTCGGAAGGAAGCGACCGTGGTCGTAATTAAGGTACAGCCCCCAGCATTTGTGTGGTGTAAAATGGGAAACCACGGAAAACCATCTTCAGGGCTGACGACTGAGGGGTTCGAGCCGACTAACTCCCGAATGCAAGCTACGTGACCCAAATCCCACAGCCACTTGCTCGGTCTGTATATTTATTATTATTATTATTATTATTATTATTATTATTATTATTATTATTATTATTATTATTATTATTATTATTATTATTATTATTATTGTTTCGTTTCGGCCAACTAAGGACCACGTCATTTCAACTGTTTCCCTTGAGCTTTAATGTTGGTCCAGTACTCCTTCATTTGTATACGGTGTTGCTCCTTTCGTTCTTCCGTCCATGCCTTTCCAGTTTTCATCTTCGGCTTTGGTAGGAAACTCTGATGTTCTTGGAGTTTTTTCTTAAGTGGGACACGCTCCTGGATATCTTCAAATGAGATCCCAATCTCCTGCAGATCTTTCTGTACCTCACTGAACCATGCCCCCTTTGCCTTTTTCTCTTGGAGGAAAGTGAAAATGCGGTTGGTTAACCGTGTTGAATTCATTCGGGCCATGTGTCCATAAAAAGTAATCCTCCTTTTTCGCATCACATCAGTTATTTTCTCCACATGCGAGTACAACTCCTGGTTGTGCCGTCTCCTAAACTCGCCGTTGTCTTTGACTGGACCTAAGATTTTTCTCAAAATCTTTCTTTCCTTGGCCTCCAATTTCTCCACCATGCCTTTTTTGTTCATGGCGAGACATTCCGCAGCATATAGAGCCTCTGGCCGGATGCCAGTGCAATAGTGTTTGATTTTTGCATTCAGAGATATAGATCTTTTGTTATAGACATTTTTAGTCAGATGGTAAGCCATTTCCATTTTATTCATGCGCGAAGATATTATTATTATTATTATTATTATTATTATTATTATTATTATTATTATTATTATTATTCATGGTGTGGGTTACTGTAGTTACGTCCTAGTTCGTGAACCATGGCCCAGTAAGTGGTCCTGAGAGTCGGGATACCAGTTGCTACGGAATGGGAGTGGGCATCTCGGACATAATCTGAGTCAATGCCCTCCTTGTGCTGAGGCATCTAGGACTATATAATCCACCGGTCGTCCCTAACCCGTTAGAGGTGAGATCCTCACTTGGGCTATGTGTAAGTAGGGTTTCGCCGATTTACCGAGCTCAGAACATTTAAGCAAGCTTCGGACCTATGGGAGTAACGGAGTCCCAATTCCCATTTTCCAGGCGAGGGACTCCTTGGAAACAACTTGGCGAAGCTATCAATATTTATGGGGCCTATAGAAGAAAGAAGTAGAACTGGCTGATTCAGCAAAGAGGATGCATCTGGATGTGCTAGGAGTTAATGCTATTCGGGTAAGGGGAGATAATGAGGAAGAGGTAGGAGATTATAAAGTGTACTTGACGGGTGTTAAAAAGGGATGTGCAGAGTGTGGGGTAGGGCTGTTCCTCAGGAATACTATCGCACGCATCATAGTTTCTGCTAGGCACGTAAATGAGCTAATTATATGGGTAGATTTGGCAGTTGGAGGAATTAGGGCGAGAATTGTCTCAGTGTATTCACCATGTGAGGGTGAAGTTGAGGATGAAGTTGACAAGTTTTATGAAGCATTGAGTGACATCGTAGTCAGGGTCAACAGCAAGGATAGAATAGTGCTAATGGGCGATTTCAATGCGAGAGTTCGAAATAGAACTGAAGGGTACGAAAGGGTGATTGGTAAATTTGGGTAAAATATGGAAGCCAGTAGCCATGGGAATCGTTTGCTGGAATTCTGTATGGGTTTAGCAGCATAAGACTATTTACCGCTACACATAGGAGGGTAGAGGTACCAGATCCATAATAGGCTATATCTTAACCGACTTCGAATTCAGGAAATCTGTTAGGAATGTACGGATTTTTCGAGGATTTTTCGATGATACAGACCACTATCTGATGTGTAGTAAACTAAGTATATCTAGGCCTAGGGTAGAGAAAGTGAAGTCTGTCTGCAAACGAATCTCCAGGACGAGGAAATTAGAAGTATATGGACAGGATTAGTGAGAACTTCCGAACATTGGACAGTAAGCAGGTTCAGCATTATAGACAGAGAATTGGTGGCATACAGTGATGCTGTAATAGAAACAGCAAGGGAATGCCTGGGACCAACTGTGTGTAAAGATCGAAAAAGTGAACATCTTGGTGGAATGATGAAGTGAAAGCAGCTTGTAAACGTAAAAAGAAGGCTTATCAGAAATGGCTCCAAACAAGGGCTGCTGCATACAAGGAATTGTATATACATAAAAGAAATAGAACGATACAAATAGTTGTTGGATCCAAAAAGAAGTCGTGGGAAGATTTTTGTAATAACCTGGAAAGGCTAGGTCAAGCAGCAGGGAAACCTTTCTAGACAGTAATAAAGAATCTTAGGAAGGGAGGGAAAAGGAAATGATCAGTGTTTTGAGTAATTCAGGCGAACTCATAATAGATCTCAGGGAATCACTGGACAGGTAGAGGGAATATCTTGAAAATCTTCTCAGCGTAAAAGGAAATATTCCTGGTGGTGTTGCGAACAGCCAAGCTCATGGGGAGGAGGAAAATAATGTTAGTGAAATTACGCTTGAGGAAGTGGAAAAGGTAGTAAATAAACTCCATTGTCATAAAGCAGCAGGAACAGATAAATTAGACCTGAAATGGTAGAGTATAGTGGGAATGCAGGGATGAAATGGCTTCATAGAGAAATAAAATTAGCATGGAGTGTTGGTAAGGTACCTTTAGGTTGGAGAAAAGCAGTAATTGCACCTATCTATAAGCAAGGGAACAGGAACGATTGCAACAACTACTGAGGTATCTCATTGATTAGTATACCAGGCAAAGTAATCACTGGCATCTTGGAAGGGGGAGTGCGTTCAGTGGATGAGAGAAAGTTGGATGAAAACCAGTGTGGTTTCAGACCACAGAGGGACTTTCAGGATCAGATTTTCAGTATGCAGCAGGCAATTGAAAACTGCAAAGAGAGGAATAGACAGTTGTGTTTATGTTTCGTAGATCTAGAGAAAGCATATGACAGGGTACCGAGGGAAAACATGTTCGCTATACTGGGGGACTATGGAATTCAGGGTAGATTAAAATCAATCAAAGGCATTTATGTTGGCAGTTGGACTTCATTGAGAATTGATGGTAGAATGAGTTCTTGGTTCAGGGTACTTACAGGGGTTAGACAAGTCTTTAATCTTTCACCTGTGTTGTTCGTAGTTTACATAGATCATCTGCTGAAAGGCAGGGAGGGATTCAGTTAGGTGGAAATGTAGTAGGCAGTCTGGCCTATGCTGACGACTTGGTCTTAATTGCAGATTTTGCCGAAAGCCTGCAGTCTAATATCTTGGAACTTGAAAAGAGGTACAATGGGTATGGTATGAAAATAAGGCTTTCGAAGACTAAAGTGATGTCAGCAAATAAGAAATCCAAGAGAAGTGAATGTCATATTGGTGATACAAAGGGAGATAATTTCAAGTATTTAGGATGTGTGTTCTCCCCGGATGGTAATATAGTAAGTGAGATCGAATCAATGAGCAGTAAAGCTAATGCAGTGAGCTCGCAGTTGCGATCAACAGTATTCTGTAGGAAAGAAGTCAGCTCCCGGGCGAAACTGTCTTTACATCGGTGCTTTTGCTTTTCGGGAGCGAAAGTTGGGTGGACTCAGGATATCTTATTCATAAGTTTAGAAATAACAGACATGAAAGAATGATTGCTGTTACAAACAGGTGGGAATAATGGCAGGAGGGTACTCGGAATGAGGAGATAAAGGCTAAGTTAGGAATTAACTCTATGGATGAATCTGTACGCAAAAACGGGCTTCGCTAGTGGGGTCATTCGAGGCGAATGAAGGAAGATAGGTTAACTTGTAGAAAAATGGAGTATAATGGAGGGTAAGAGAAGTAGAGGAAGACCAAGATGTCGTTTGTAACACTCAGTTTCTAACGATTTAAGGATTAGAGGTATAGAACTAAATGATGCCACAGCACTAGTTGCAAATTAAGGATTATGGCGACGTTTAATAAATTCACAGAGGCTTGCGGACTGAAGGCTGAAAGGCATAACGGTCTGTAATGATGTTGTATATTATTATTATTATTATTATTATTATTATTATTATTATTATTATTATTATGTACGAAAGGTAAGTTAGTTGTGAGGTACGGTACCTTTCATTCACCTCTGTGATATAAAATCATTGTTGCAGAATGGAACGAGATTGTCATGGATGCGGTGCGAACAACTGTCAGAGCTAACCAGGTCGTTACATTTATTACTTTCCAGCCCTCTGCAATATTATTTTACTGCCAGTGAAAAGGGAACACTAAAATTGGATAAATCCTCGTCAATTGCTAGAGATGGGAAAATTATTCTGATTTTGTGTTGCAATAGATTACCAATGACTGCATGGACTGTTCTATTACTGGAATGTAAGAGTTCTTGTCGGCTTGTGGAACTCCTACTGAAAGGGAATAATTCAAAATTAAGAATTTAGTTGCCAACGGACATCTGCTAATGCATTATTATTATTATTATTATTATTATTATTATTATTATTATTATTATTATTGAGTTTTAACTGCATTAAACCCTGTTTTAGAATCATTTCTTATGAATAATATGTTTAATTAAAAGTAAGATATTGAAATTGGTTATTTCTGTACTGGATTCTAAAGTACATATAAACCGTAACCAGTATTTTCGTCTGACAGCTACCACTACAGGCACGCATTGTCTTTTGTGACTTTATCTACTGGTTCGTCCCGATCTACGTGTTGTTTGCTGGCTTTCAGGGTTGCTGATCAACTTGTTTAGGGTTTTACCCATGAATAATATGTTGTTGTTGTTGTTGATACATCAGTCCATAGACTGGTTTGATGCAGACCTCCATGCCACCCTATCATGTGCTAATCTTTTCGTTTCTACGAAACTACTACATCCTGCATCTGCTCTAATCTGTTTGTCATATTCATACCTTGGTCTACCCTTACCGTTCTTACCGTCTACACATTCCTTAAAAACAAACTGAGCAAGTCCTGGGCTTCTTAAGGTGTGTCCAATCATTCTATCTCTTCTTCTCTTCATATTTCGGCAAATCGATCTCTTCTCACCAATTCGATTCAGTATGCGATAGCTGCAGTCGCTTAAGTGCGGCCAGTATCCAGTATTCGGGAGATAGTAGGTTCGAACCCCACTGTCGTTAGCCCTGAAGATGGTTTTTCGTGGTTTCCCATTTTCACACCAGGCAAATGCTGGGGCTGTACCTTAATTAAGGCCACGGCCGTTTCCTTCCCACTTCTAGCCCTTCCCCTTCCCATCGTCGCCATAAGACCTGTCTGTATCGGTGCGACGTAAAGCAAAAAAAAAAAAAAAAAAAAAAAGCGATTCAGTATCTCTTCATTCGTGATTCGATCCGTCCATCTCACCTTCAGCAATGTTCTGTAACACCACATTTCAAAAGCTTCTATTCTCTTTCTTTCTGAACTTGTTAATGTTCTTGTTTCCGCTCCATACGAAAGTCTTCAAAAACTCCAATTCCTATATCAATGTTTGAAATGAGGAAGGGCCTTCCTTGCTTGTGCTAGCCTGCATTTTATGTCCTTACTTTTGCCGTCGTTAGTTATTTCATAACCAAGTAACAATATTAATCTACTTCCCTTAATGCTTCATGTCCTAATCTAATATTTCCTGCATCACCTGACGTCGTTCGACTGCACTCCATTACTTTCGTTTTGGACTTATTAATTTTAATATTGTACTCCTTCCCCAAGACTCGCTGTACGCGTCCATACTATTCAGCTATATTGCTCCAGATCTTCTGCAGTCTCAGATAAAATAATATCGTCTGCAAATCTCAAGGTTTTTGATTTCCTCCCCTTGGATTGTGATTCCCTATACACATTACTTTTTGATTTCCTTTACTGCTTGTTCTGTATAAACATTGAAAAGAAGGGGAGAAACTGCAGCCTTGCCTCACTCCTTTATGGATTGCTACATCGTTTTCAAATCCCTCGATTCTTATCACTGCAGACTGATTTTATACAGATTGTAGATAATTCTTCGTTCTCGCTACGTGATCGCGGCCACCTTCAGAATCTCAATCAACATTACCGAATGCCTTTTCTAAATCTACAGACGCCATGTTCGTGGGCTTGTCCTCCCTAATTCGGTCATCTAAGCTCAGACGTAAAATTAAGATTGCTTCACGTGTTCCTAAATTTCTTCTGAAACCAAATTAATCTTCTCACTATTCAGATCCAACTTTTATTTCTATTCTTCTGTAAATAATACTCTTTAAAATGTTTCAGGCGTGAGATACTAAACTATTTCAGCAGCAGCTTTCACACTTGTCAGCACCGTATTTCTTGGGAATAGGGAAAACAGCATTCTGCCGAAAATCGGATGGCACTTCTCCTGTATCATATATCTCACACACTAAATAGAATAACCTCGCCATGCTGGTTACTCCTAAGGCAGTCAGTAATTTTGTATTTCATCAATTCCAAGTGCCTTGTTCCTATTTATGTCACCCTCCGTGGGTGGGGAACGCAGATGAATAATTCACCCCCGGTATCCCCTGCCTGTAGTAAGAGGAGACTAAAAGGGTAACACCCCCTCCGGGTGGGGGACGCAGATGTAGAATTCACCCCCGGTATCCCCTGCCTGTCATAAGAGGCGACCAAAAGCGGCGATCTTGGCGCGGACATGTATTGCGGCTTGGTATTATATGTTGAACCCTCTGGGGATGGGAATGGCTGAATACATTCACAGGTAATGCCTGCCTGTCGTAGAAGTCGACCAAGAGGGTCATTTGGCCATCGGTCCCCTCTTTATTTATTTTTTATTTCATTATTATTTTTTGTTTGTTTGTTTGAGGATTAGTTGTAGACCGATTCGAAATTCTTGATGTGCGTGCTGCTCAGAGATGGGCCTCTTACGTGTGCGATTACGCTCGAAAGCCCGCTTGTGACCACCCAGTAGTATCCGCCTGGCAACACAGGTCCTCGCACAGCCGAATGCCAGGACATATTATTATTAATTGTTTTGTATTTTTTCTCTATGTTTATTACTCTGTACGCGCTATGGGGTACATGCTGTTGCGGGTGACTGGAAGAAGGGAGTGCTAGTGCTCATTGCCTCGGTCATTTGGTATTAGGCATCGTCCAACATCGGACCGCGGGCAGTACCTGCTACGATCAGGTGGGTATTGCCTTGGCTGGTTGGTTCGGCTACAAAGACCCCTGATCGGAGTGCATGACATTCGGCGAGAATGATTTCGGGCATGGCGTCGAAATCACGTCCGCCTACCTCCTCGGATATTTCGCTACCCAAGTCGTTAATATTTGATTCCCTAAGGGGGGCAACTCTTTGGGAACAAGCGCAGCGCATTAGTCTGGGTTTCAGTTTCCGTAGGTTCCTGATTGCTGCCAAAACCGATGGGCAAAATTTCAAGCTGGTCAAATCGAAAATTTTCAGTCGATACATCGAAGGTGTATACGGCGAACTTGAGGATCTTAAGAAAATACGCAATGGTGGTTTGTTTCTTAAGACGAGAACTGCGCTCCAAGTTTCTTAAGTGGGACCACTTTGGTGAAATTCCCGTCAAAGTGGAAGAGCGAAAAACCATGAATCTGGCTCGTGGAGTTATCTTCCACCGTGATCTCGTTCTGAACACTGACGATGAATTGATGGAAGACATGAAGCATCGTGGCGTGACACACGTCCGGCGCATCACGCGCAAAGTCAACGGTGAAGACGTTGCCACGGGTGCGTTCATAGTCTTCTTCAAATTGTCGGTGTTGCCAGAGAAAGTCAAGGTAACAACCTATCGTTGCGATGTGAGACCGTACATCCCGCCTCTTATGCGATGCTATCAATGGCAGAGATTCGGACACATGGCATCTCGTTGTTCGAATCCATGTATGTGTGGTACGTGTGGAAGAGAAGCTCATGGCACGGAAGAGTGCACAACTCCATACAGGTGCGCTAACTGCTCTGGTCTTCATTATCCTCGAGATCGGAATTGTGAGAAGAACATCCAGGAGATCAAGACCCTGGATGGTCTTTCCTACCAGGAAGCTCGCCGTAAGTTTAATTCTCTGAATGCACCGGCCAAGACAGTAGACTTCAGAATGATAGCACAGTCTCTCCCACGTTCGTGATTTACAGCTGGAACACCTTCCCAAGGCGGCAGTTGCTCCTGTGAGCAAGGCCGCAAAGAGGAAAAGCCTGAAGGCGGGTTCATCCCAGCCTTTGATCACAAACAAGCCCGTGCCGGCTAAGAAACCTACACTGGCACAGCAGGGGAATAAGGCAACGTCTCCTTCCCTCACGATTTCGACGAAAGCCGCACCTAAGCCTACATGCATACATACGTTGAGTTCTGTATTTGTGATTAGCGGAGTTCGACGCTTCTTTCTAAGCTTATTGTTACGCTGACCAATCTCGATATAGTCCATTGATCCATTGACAGCAGTTTGTTGCCTATACCGTACGGGTCGTGTAGCTGTTTGCATGTATTCGACGGGAGATGGTGAATTTGAGCCTCGCATTGGCAGTCTTTATCTTTAAGACTGTTTTTGCACGGTTTCTTATTTTAACAAATTCCAAGGCTGTACTTCTACTAAAGTCATGGTCACTTCCTCCTCAGTGCTAGCAAATTCCCACCCCATCGTCGCCGAGAGCCAAACTTTGTCAATGCGACGTTAAACTACTAATTTTTAATTTCCGTTCCCGTTGTGATGTTGATGAGGCCGGTAATGGGCATTAGGATTTTGCATAAAGAATTAATCGTGGAATGAACTGCTACCTCACTGTACGTCTAGATTACAAGAACAAGATTTATGCTTGTAAAATATCACGATGTGGAAGATGTTTCTTCATCGGTGCGTTAGATATGTATTTATATCATTTGCAGTAATTTTCTACAAGCACATGATTTCTCTGATATAAATGACTAATGTGAGCGCCTAATTAGTTTATGTTTTCCACCTTTACTGTCAATTCTCAGATATCTCCTGATATGGATGGTCTTGTCCGCCTCTGTGGTGTAGTGGTTAGCGTGATTAGCTGCCACCCCCGGAGGCCCGGGTTCGATTTCCGGCTCTGCCACGAAATTTGAAAAGTGGTATAAGGGCTGGAACGGGGTCCACTCAGCCTCGGGAGGTCAACTGAGTAGAGGTGGGCTCGATTCCCACCTCAGCCATCCTGGAAGTGGTTTTCCGTGGTTTCCCACTTCCCCTCCAGGCGAATGCCGGGATGGTACCTAACATAAGGCCACGGCCGCTTCCTTCCCTCTTCCTTGCCTATCCCTTCCAATCTTCCCATCCCTTCACAAGGCCCCTGTTCAGCATAGCAGGTGAGGCCGCCTGGGTGAGGTACTGGTCATTCTCCCCAGTTGTATCCCCGACCAGAAGTTTGAGGCTCCAGGACACTGCCCTTGAGGCGGTAGAGGTGGGATCCCTCGCTGTGTCCGAAGGAAAAGCCGACCCTGGAGGGTAAACAGATGATGATGATGATGATGATGATGATGATGATGATGATGATGATGATGATGATGATGATGATGATGATGATGGATGGTCCTCCGCTAAAGAGAACGTGATTTCGATTAAAAAAAACTGCAAGTTATTTACTTACAGTATTAACCTATTGCGTTGGCCATGGTTATAGACGAAGGGTTTGCTTTCGTTTTATGTACAATTTAACTTGAGGAGCACTTTGGTAATAATATTTTATTTTATTTACTTTATAATATATATTTTAACTTCTTGTTATGTTATTCGGTAACATAAATTTCACAACTGTTGTGAGTAGATAATTTGCATTAAAATATGTTTATTTACTGTTTTTGTAGGAATTACGTATTGATATTGTACTTTTATCAGTGCAAAGAATAATGAAAGTGGTTGATCAAACAGAACGGAACAAGAATTAAACAGTTCATAGCCTTACTGAATGTTGTTTCATAATGTTATTGAACAATACATTTTCTTCGTCAGAACCATACTGTATATTTCTTTTTTTTTTTAGCGTGGGACGTTATTTTCCGTCTGTGCTTTCTGTGATTCACTCGCTTGTTGTTGCCTTCAGTCCCTATAAAGGGGGATGCCCAGGGGGGTCAATTGCATGTACTTTTGAGATCTTTCCGTCCTCTGGAGTAAAACTACGCCTCATAGAATACAACGTAGGCAAAAAACATTTTTTTTTTCTTCGGAGCATGGGCCGTAGTACTACCAACCTTTTGTCACAAGAAAACACCTCTTGAACAAAAATTAAAGTACAAATTCCACCTGCATCTCTCTGGCATAAGAAGGAGCATGATTTTACCTTTCATTCGGTGTGATTAAAAATTTCACGTTCAGTTAAGCATAAGGCCATCCATATGTAGCCGTAAACGTGAGTGAATTACGTTACAACTTAGGTTTCAACCATTTGAACGAACTGGGATTCGAGAGCGAGGTTTTCAGGTAAATAGTGGGATGCTTTACATACACATTAGGGACCTGTAGAGGGTCCTCTGATAGTAAAAATGTAGTAAATCAATAACGCACAACTTGTAATAAATACGGGGTAAGATCATCAGAGTCTCACAGGGAAGTAAGAAATTACCTGCTACTGCTCGTACTCTTGTTCTGATTTAAACATATTTGAGTGTTTCAATTTGGTTATTATTGGTCCCATTGAACTTTAATTGGGCCAAATAATAGCTACTATTGTTTCAACGGAAGCAGAATAAATTCCCTTTCATTTTGATTTCGCTCGAAAGCAATTAAATGAGACGACAAAATTATTCCCATTTCGCTGAGCTTCATTAATGTTGAAACAGTAACTGAGGACCGGCCTTCCATTCCATTAGCGAGGCTCCCATCAGATGATAACTGAAAGTACTTCACCTTACAACGGCTCGCATTCACCTGTTAGATGTGAGGTGATCACGATCAATAGCTTGGCAAATGTCTGATATTAAGAAGAAATAACATGCACTTTATAAAAAGGCTTAGTATTTAAGGCATTAAGAGGAGAAGCTTTGTCTGTTATATACATTTCACCATATTATTATTATTATTTTTAATCGGATGTACTGCGCATGTGCTCGCCTTTTATGCTCAGTGTTACAGGATCGAATTACGACGAAGCTGAAGGGGAATGATGACTGAAATTTAGGCCATTTCCGTCCAAAATATTCATTTTGAAATTTTGGGTTTAAAAATGACCAATTCTTCCTTTTTCTAAAATATGTGATTACCTTCACCCTACCACCATTTTCAAAATTTTTAAAATGAGGCGTTTATGCATTCGTAGCGCTAGCCCCGCCCCTCAATTCTTTTCCCACTTTTATGTTTTTTGCACATTGTCTTAAATAAAATGCTTCTCCTTGTATCATATTCTCTATCGCATTCCCGTGTAACTTTCAGGAAATCTTCCAATACCTATAAGAATTAAAAGTTGTTATTTGTTGTGGCCAAATGAGTATTACTACCTCTACTTGCCCTTTAAAATAACAAAGAAGCACTGTACTTCTTTTTTCGAAATTTTATAGGGAAGTTTTTTAACAATTGGCTTTTGCGCCGAACCGACACATATCAACGATGTCAACGATGGGATTGGTAAGGGCTAGGAGTGTGAACGAAGAAACCGTGGCCTTAATTAAGTTACAGCCCCAGCATTTTCGTGATGTACAATGGGTAACCACGGAAAATCATCTTCAGGGCTGCCGACAGTGAGGTTCGAACACACTGTCTCCCGATTACAAGCTCACAGCTGCGCGCCCATTACCGCACGGCTAACTCGCTTGGTTTGTCCGGAAGACAAAATTGAAAAGTGCGCTCCCTTCATGTCTTGCTTGAGAGCGAAATACAGAGTAAATATTAATTACAGTATATATGTTTACGACGAGCCATCCAAATTTCAGCTTCAGAATTAAATACAAAATGTTGATGTAATTAGCGTTTTTCGTGTTGCATGGTAAAATGTAATATCAACATCTGTAGGTAAAAAAAACTGATGGACCAATATTTTCAATATGTTTTCATTGTTTTTTCATAAGACAGTGTATTAGTGATTAACATTGGCTGTGATTGCTAGAATACTGTAAGTTCAGAATTTCAGCCATGGATGCTCTTAATAGTTTTTATCCCATTAATTTCCATTTATTAAGTAATTTAAATGATTTCCCAGCTCTCGTAAAGTGTCTGGTAACAAGGAAAGAAGCAATTGGGCTGTGTTGGAGGCATGGCCGCAAGGTACATGGCGTAGATTTAATGTCCCTGACAGAAATGAAGTAGAATGAATTAGATATAACAAAAGTCTTCATCCACAACAAAACATCAAATTGTTTAATGGCAGCTTCCCAAATCCTATCATGCTCGGTGCCCGACGCGCGTCCTTCATGATGTGGTGGTGTTGAGAGATGGTCTATCAGAGGTCCTCAGTGACTGCTTCGTCATGTACAGGCGACTCTCAGTCCACTATTTCTTATACGGTCTGATGCAGACTTCTTCGGCTTGCTCGATTTCTCATATTTTCTATCCCCCTGAGCGCAGCTGATCCATTTACACAGAAGTTATTTAGATATTTTGCAAATTTCATTTTTTGACATTTCAACTGATCTGGTCACGATGTTGTGGAAGTTATGGTGACGAATACACTAGCACCACGCAGTCGCGTGGTATTTTTTCCGCATCGCGACAATCTCGATTTGAACATAAAATGACGTACGCCTCTACCTCTCGCCATGACTTCACTGATTATTAAAACTAACTTCAGGAAGTATTAGAGAACCCGCTCCGCAGATAACGTGCCTTGATATACAGTATATTGCTCCATGCGCTGCTTGGGTACTTTCTTTAATGTTTACTTCCAGGATTTGTATTACACGTTGATTATGTGCGATGTGTAGTTAGCGGGTTCAAACCCGGCAGTGGTATTCGGATTTTTGAAGGCGGAAAAATGTCCATTCGACGATGTCGGTATGTAAAAGATCTCTGGTGACACACTTGGTGTTGAGCCGAGAAAATTCATTACATCTCAGCCATAGACGCCCAAGAGAGTTTCGGTTTTGCTAGGTCTGCCATCTAGTGGGCCTAGAGTAAAACGGAACGTCGAAATTGACAAGCAGACAGCCAGATGGCGTCAACTTGAAATGTCTGCACACGGTAGTTGAGACCATACGATTATTATTATTATTATTATTATTATTATTATTATTATTATTATTATTATTATTATTATTATTGCTATATCACGAACTTTTTTTTACAATTTGCTTTACGTCGCATCGACACATAAGTTTTGTGGTGACGATGGATAAGAAAGTGGTAGGAGTGAGAAGGAAGCGACCGTGGCCTTTAAGAACAGCCGCAGCATCTGGCAGGTGTGAAAATAGAAAACCACGGACAACCACCTTCAGATGTACCGACAGTGGAGTTCGAACCCACTACCTACCAAATGCAAGCTGACAGCTACGTGACTCAAACCGCGCAGCCACTCGCTCGGTTTTTACGAAATATTTTGTGGCTTTAGAGTTATTGTTTTTTGTTTCTTTTTTAAATGCTATTTATTCTGGTCGTGGACCTAAGAAGATCTTTTGCCTCTACTTTGCACCATATGTTGTGAACGTTCATGTATTTTGAAAATGGCGGAAGTGTAAAGCGTTGAATGTGAGGAAAGGAAGACACAAAAAACCCAGTCTCCAGGCCAGGGATATTAATCATTTACAATTAAAAACCCCTGACCCGGCCGGGAATCGAACCCGCAGCCGCCGGGTGACAGGCGGACGCATTGTTTCCTACACCGCGAGGCCGGCAGAGTTATTGTTTAGTGTTTAATTCAAAGTTTTAGATTATTTTGTTTCGCGTAGAACTTTATACTTGTGGCAGCTCAGATTGGCTGGGAGGTAAATGATCCTTCCATGTACTCTTCTTCTTCTTCTTCTTCTTCTTCTTAATCTGTTTACCCTCCAGGGTCGGTTTTTCCCTGGGACTGGGCGAGGGATCCCACCTCAACCGCCTCAACGGCAGTGTCCTGGAGTTTCAGACTTTGGGTCGGGTGATACAACTGGGGAGAATGACCAGTACCTCGCCCAGGCGGCCTTACCTGCTGTGCTGAACAGGGGCCTTGTGGGGGGGGGAAGATTGGATGGAACAGGCAAGGATGAGGGAAGGAAGCGACCGTGGCCTTAAGTTAGGTACCATTCCGGCATTTGCCTGGAGGAGAAGTGGGAAACCACGGAAAACCACTTCCAGGATGGCTGAGGCGGGAATCGAACCCACATCTACTTATTTGACTTCCCGAGGCTGAGTAGACCCCGTTCCAGCCCTCGTACCACTTTTCAAATTTCGTGGCAGAGCCGGGAATCGAACGCGGACCTCCGGGGGTGGCAGCTAATCACGCTAACCACTACACAACGGTCCATGCACTCATCCAGACATAATCTCGATTATTTTGGACATTTTCTTTCCCACCCATTTTCATCCCCTACGCCGATGGTGGATGAACTTGGACTTAAATTGTCATCGGAGTGTCACTATTCTTCTCAGTGAACCCGAAAACTATGGACTCAACACTAATATAGTTCGTTTTCGATTATTTTTACATGTTACTCCCTTTCTACTCGTGCTACGTGTGTCTTACTCCCACGATATTTCACTGCAGATAATATTACGCCAGATGTGTACCACGTTTGGTTGAAATTGCAGGTTTCCGTCCAGTCGCCGTCATTTAGCTTCGCCGATATCTTTGCATAAAGATATTGCTCCTTAACTGTGCGCAATCTGCTTAGTACATAAGGTACTGCGGGCTAGGGTAAGCCTTCGCCTGCAATAACTGAAGTGATCATTTTATGATTTGATTGTATGTAGACTGAACTTAGAGTCCTATCAGTGCTTCATGATTCACAGGCGGGTAATTCCGGAGAGAAATGACAATCCACAGCCTGTTTCCAGTCATTTGACCGGGTCAGGAATGGAATGAAAAAAGCCCCCTTCTAGCGGCGAGGATGGGAATTGTGACGTTACATGAGAGTCGGAGTGGTCTCAAATGAAAAACCATATCCTGACAAAGGGAGCGATGCGCGTGGTGCATACGTACGATGTATAGCGAGGAAGTTATTAGCATTTCAAATCTTCAAATGAAATCGTGACTTGCATTTTCCTATAGAAACCGCCGGGAGAGAAGTGTTTATATTAAAATAGCAATTAGGTATTCATTTTGAAAAAGTTATCTTCTAGCATGAGTTACAAATGGTGATCAATTTCAAAAGTACCCCTAATAGCACCAGGAAATCGGTTGTGAAAACACACTGCTATTAGTTATAGTGTAGGGCTATCGATTTTAAGAAACAAAATGATATTGCCTACTATCTTCTTTCTGTCTGTAGAATAATATGGCTTAACATACAGCTTTCCATAAACCTTGATGAAGCGTGGTTCTTCCTACAAGAAACACTTCACAACTAATTTGTTTTAAACAACTCAACAATCACTTCATGTACAGGCTTGAATAAGTTCCGGAAATAACATGTCACTGTCAGCCTAAGGATTGCTTCATAATTTATGCAGCGGAGAAAATATTCAGAGAGATAATGGCAGTTAATGGATTAAAAGGAAGCGACTCGTGTCAGCTTATTTAGTGCAACTAAAAGGAAATCCATTTTCAGGGCAAGATTTTGGCACTCTATATATTTATTTATGTATTCATTCAGTGAGTCTTTACGGAGTTATCCTCCCACTTTTGAATCTAAATTATAAGGAATGAGCAAATCAAAACCAGGTTAAGTATATAATGTATGAAAGAAAGGAACCGCAAACGCGGCCCTCAGCACAAAATAAATGAAACTATTAAATTACGGCAAACAGCAACATGGCAAATGATCCAAAGTAAAGAAACTGTTAAGAAACCTGTCACATAGATTCCGTAACAAAAGTAAAAAATAATAATAATAAGGCAACCTAATTATTAGTTGCAAGCTCACACCTGGTGTTGAGCCACATCTTATCTGAAAGAGTCAGCTTGTGTGGTATTACGATGTACCACTACAAGCCGACTCTATCAAAACTTTACATTCAGCTGAGTGCAATGTCCTTCTTTCTGCTGTCCTTAAACTGTCATCATTACTGTTTAAATTCCGGACAGCCTGAGAACTTACATAATCACTTCTTGCATCGACAAAACATGCTAATATCACTTTTCTTGAACATATTTTTTTACTGCGCTTAAGAACTTATTCAAACTCCGTTCGTTGTTTCACTCTTTCGATATCCACGTAAGAATTTTTTGTTCGTCACTTTGCACATCTCTTGCTGCTTGGCACTTAGAAACTTTATCCTTAACTTCTCAGTTTCAATGCAATCACCTACCAAATGTACTTCTTTTCTTGTCACCTGTTGTATGATAGTTCCAGGAAAGTGTGGAGACAGTACGGACTTCCAGTTCCCGAGCTATTGAAATTAACTGTTCGCAATTAAATATTTAATGAACCAAATAACGATCAATGCGTAGGATGCGGAAAGCTAGCGGACACCACCGCATGAGAGATCCGCCGGATATCCCAAGTAACAGATGACTGGCAGTCTGGGAATTGCCTGCAGGAAGGTGAAGATTTTCCTTCTAAACAAGGGGAGTGGTGCGTAACGGCTTCCTGAAAGACGACAGCACTCTAGCGTATGAACAGGACGAAGTCGCGATGATATAGAAACAGTGCCTGGAAGAGCTATATGGTGGAAGAGGAGTCACAGAAGTAGTACACTGACTGACAGAGCAAATGCAACACCAAGAAGGAGTGGTTCGAAAGGGATGAAAGTTGGGGAAAAACAGAGACGGCACGGACGAATAATTGATGTTTATTTCAAACCGATATGCAGGTTACACAATGCGCACGGCATCGACTCAGTAGGATGTAGGACCACCGCGAGCGGCGATGCACGCAGAAACACGTCGAGGTACAGAGTGAATAAGAATGCGGATGGTGTCCTGAGGGATGGTTCTCCATACTCTGTCAACCATTTGCCACAGTTGGTCGTCCGTACGAGGCTGGGGCAGAGTTTGCAAATGGCGTCCAATGAGATCCCACACGTGTTCGATTGGTGAGAGATCCGGAGAGTACGCTGGCCACGGAAGCATCTGTACACCTCGTAGAGCCTGTTGGGAGATGCGAGCAGTGTGTGGGCGGGCATTATCCTGCTGAAACAGAGCATTGGGCAGCCCCTGAAGGTACGGGAGTGCCACCGGCCGCAGCACATGCTGCACGTAGCGGTGAGCATTTAACGTGCCTTGAATACGCACTGGAGGTGACGTGGAATCATACGCAATAGCGCCCCAAACCATGATGCCGCGTTGTCTAGCGGTAGGGCGCTCCACAGTTACGGCCGGATTTGACCTTTCCCCACGCCGACGCCACACTCGTCTGCGATGACTATCACTGACAGAACAGAAGCGTGACTCATCGGAGAACACGACGTTCCGCCATTCCCTCATCCAAGTCGCTCTAGCCCGGCACCATGCCAGGCGTGCACGTCTATGCTGTGGAGTCAATGGTAGTCTTCTGAGCGGACGCCGGGAGTGCAGGCCTCCTTCAACCAATCGACGGGAAATTGTTCTGGTCGATATTGGAACAGCCAGGGTGTCTTGCACATGCTGAAGAATGGCGGTTGACGTGGCGTGCGGGGCTGCCACCGCTTGGCGGCGGATGCGCCGATCCTCGCGTGCTGACGTCACTCGGGCTGCGCCTGGACCCCTCGCACGTGCCACATGTCCCTGCGCCAACCATCTTCGCCACAGGCGCTGCACCGTGGACACATCCCTATGGGTATCGGCTGCGATTTGACGAAGCGACCAACCTGCCCTTCTCAACCCGATCACCATACCTCTCGTAAAGTCGTCTGTCTGCTGGAAATGCCTCCGTTGACGGCGGCGTGGCATTCTTAGCTATACACGTGTCCTGTGGCACACGACAACACGTTCTACAATGACTGTCGGCTGAGAAATCACGGTACGAAGTGGGCCATTCGCCAACGCCGTGTCCCATTTATCGTTCGCTACGTGCGCAGCACAGCGGCGCATTTCACATCATGAGCATACCTCAGTGACGTCAGTCTACCCTGCAATTGGCATAAAGTTCTGACCACTCCTTCCTGGTGTTGCATTTGCTCTGTCAGTCAGTGTAAATTCCGAAACGAGAGTCTTATCGATCGAGATGACTCAAGGGACAACATTTACACGTAGAATTCGATCAGGCAGTTCAATCGGTGCGGGCAAGAAGGTGGCGGGAACTGACGAACTTACAACTGAGTTGATCAAAGCTGCAGAAGATAGAGAGAAGAACATCCTATTCACCTTTGTGTGCAACCTCTACGCAACTCGACGGCTGTCCAAGGACTTCACAAAGGGTACATTATCCTACTATCGAAAAAGCTTTCGTCCAAATGGTGTGTTATACCGCACACTCAGCCTAGTGTCGCATGCCTCAAAAATCCTAACAATCGTCACGAAGCGGATGGAACAGGAAATCGAGGAGATACTCACTGAGCACCAATTCGGCTTCAGGAAGGGAAGAGGAACACGTGAGACGATCGTGCCGTTGAAGCTGATACTGGAGAAGCCAGTTCGGCAAGGACGCCTATATTGCTTTCATTAACTTCGAAAAAGCGTTTGGCAGAGTGACCTAGTTTTTTCAAGTGCTGAGATAGGTTGAGTGAAATTCAACGCTAGGAGGTTAATTTGGCTCCTATACAAAGATGAAGGGGCTGTCATCAGGTGCGGTGAACATCAGGAAGAAGCAAGAATAAAGAAGTGGGTGAGACAGGGCTTCTCACTGTCTTCCCCGCTGTTCAACGTGTACAACCAACAAGCTCTGGAGCAAGTAAGAGAGAAGTGCGAAGAAAACGCCGGAGTGTGGGCTAAGTGTGAACTGCGCTTTGCAGAGGATGTAGCATTCCTGGCTGAAGAGCAGTTAACATCCATGCTGAATGATTTGGAAGCCACACTCAGCACTGGATGGAACATGACCGTAAACAAGAACAAGACCAAGACCTTCATGATGAGCAGGCCCGGGACGTGGCCATTGTTTTCCTGGGTGAACACAGATTAAAGAAGGGGGGCAGTATCCGACAATCGAAGTGCGACAGATATTGTAAGCAGGATCAACCAGACCAAGGCAGCCTTTAACAAGATGATTTCCAACAATATCAACCTGGGCCAAAGGAAGCAACTTCTCAGTGCATTTGTTTGGATTGCGCTGCTCGACAGCAGTGAAACGTCGACTCTTGGTTCAGAGGGAGAGACGAGTATTGACGTCTACTACCGGAGGATCAAAATATCGTGGGTAGGCAAGGCTTCCTTTGAGGGGTTCCTACGGAGGTTAAAATAGTGCCGCGTCTGTGTAACACCATTCGTCAGGCACGGAGGAACAGTGGTCACATTACTGAAAAGCTCCGTCCATGGCTCCAGTGCGAGAGGCAGACCCAGACTGGAGTAAATCAAGCAGATCATCATGGACCTGGGCTGTTCCTCATACTTGGAGCAGAAGAGGCTATTCGAGGACAGGAAAGAGTGAATGATCAGAGCGACAACCGCTGCAAACGAATTTTAGGATTGATTGCTAGAAAAGTAGAAGAATTAAATTTACTCAGACCGATCTGAAATCGAATCCGAGTCCCCTCAGAACAGAGGTTATTGCGCTACCATTCAGCCAATGTCGTGGAAAATCGAGTGTCAGCCCTGAAGATGGTTTACCGTGGTTTCCCATTTACACATCAGGCGGTACCTTAATTAAGGTCACGGTTTCTCATACTTGGAGCAGAAGAGGCTATTCGAGGACAGGAAAGAGTGAATGATCAGAGCGACAACCTCTGCAAACGTTTTTTTTTTAGGATTGATTGCTAGAAAAGTAGAAGAATTAAATTTACTCAGACCGATCTGAAATCGTCGGTGCGACGTTAAGCAAATTGTGAACAAAAAATGTGGAGATCAATGTCAATTGAAGAGACGTTAAACATGTTTTAGAACTGAAGCTTCTACGGTCTGTTAAACTATTTAGTTCCTCACCCGAGTTAGACTGTGTTGTTGTTTTATGTTGTAGGTTGCTGACGTCACAATTACATTAATGATTCTTTATCAAGGGCGGCTGACATGTCTTTACTCGATACGACGTTAAAGATGGTCGATAAATCACAGCCTGTTACTTTGTCACCGATATTTTTTGTCACCGTTATATCAGATACGCTGTCACGGAAGTATCTGTGACAAAATATCGTTTAAGTTGTGTACTTGGATCACGCTCACAGGGCTATGTTATCTGCTGTTTGTTTTTCATTTATCAGGTGTTAAATCATACATTTTATCACAGTGTATTTATCAGCACAGTAGAGAGAATACCTGTCTAGCAGCTCTCTATGTCCGTAGGTAGCTCATGTTGCATCGAACAGATTAGTCCTCAGCTGGAAAATGAGGCATATTTGATTACATAATATTTTTTTCGAGAAGTACTTGTCCGGTTTTCAAAATAATCACGGTGCTGAATTTTTAATGTTTGTAGATTTAAGGCTATGTGTACAAAATATTATAGTACCTTTTAAACAAGCGAAGTTAGTACCATTATACCAGAAAATATTAACGTCATGACACAGTACTTAAAGTTCGATTATTAGCCCTTTGGTACCACTGCTGCAAGTGAAAGCAAAATGTCATTATCTTTAACCGTTCACGAGTTTTTATTTTTAAACCTACAGTAAGTACTGTAAATAATTGGTAACCCGGAGATACGGCACAGGTAATCACATTCCGCTTGTTAATTTATTGCGCATCATGTTAACAACCTATTCCCTGTGCATTATTGAAACTTCAAATTATAAATGTGAATGTTATTTTTCCCCACTTCTAATGTCCCGAAACTTCCGAAAAATACTACCCGACTTTGTCATCATTTCAACTAGAAATAGGGCCTATTTCCATATTGGCCGCCAGCGACCAAAGCGTGACCGTGACGATAATCATATGCTCGTGCGCCCTGTGACTTAATGACAGATTCGCCGGTCACAGGTATTCTGAAATATCATTTAAACTCATCTCTAACTGTGACCCCTAACGATAATCATATGCTCGGGCTTCCTGTGACTGAATCACAGATAAAAGTCACATTTTTTTTTTTTGTCACAGATACGCCTGTCACCGATATTCTGAAATATCTGTTAAGCTCATCTCTGTACGAGGTAATCTTCTCCTCAGGCAGTGAAAATCGAGTATGGGTACATCCGTCACCTTGATGAAGGATGCTGTTAAACGACATAGTCCAACCAGGATGAAAAACGTAATTATCGTTTTTTGAACAAGAGTTGATTAAGAAATATGGGATAATAATTTGTAATTAGCAAATTAAATCTCTTAACAAATGACTCTTGGCACAGAAACGTTCACTTACGACTGGTTGTAAAAGGGTAAAGGATGTGCTTTTAAATTGCAGAGAGCGGAGTCTATTTTATAAATAACAGACTGTTTAGTTGTGTATATCTATATTTAATGTATATACATGTGTGTAATACTTGAAAAGACAACTGCGATAATTAGATGGATGGGAGTAGGAAGAAGTAGCTAGTTTTCTATCAGTTGACTAAATTTAGAGAAGTGCTGCTATTTAGTTAGTCACTTTGTGGCTATAAGATTTTTGGGTGGAGTCAGGACTGTTTGCAAGATCTGTTTGTTGCCAGTGAGTGGACATTGCCAAATTATAAAGGGAAAATTATCCAGTAACTGCCGTTGTATTCATGGTGCACCTCACTCCATATGTTATGGCTGAAGTCATTCCTTCCCTCCTGGTGTGAAGGTAGAGCGATGGTCATTGAAGGACAAAGGCTGCATACCACAGATTATGAAGTGTCTGTGCTAACAATAAGCGCCCGCTACAGAATGAGGCACACTGGTCGGAGGTGAAACCAACGTCCTGTTGTTACGGACAGGCACGAGGCTATAAATGTCAGAGGAACTTCGTGGTTCACATGTTTTGATGACACTGCTTGCTATCAATCATCATAATTCATCCTCTCAGCTCTCCTGGCCGGCAGTGAACGCGCTCAACAATGACCCCTTCAAAAAGTACCGCACGTCACTCGCCAGGCGCAAACGAAGTTTATGATGACGAGGTGAAGGTTCATGTGTTTAACAGCAGGTACAAACCTGCAGACACAAACATAAGCTCAATAAAACCTACACTTTTGAGTTCTGTCCCAGTTATTTATATTGATCTGTACAGATGAAGACTGTTGTAAACATATTCTACCTTAAAACACATTGTTGCACCAGTTAGCTGCGGGTGGCTGAAAGACCAACATGGATGGGTCTTGGTAGGAAGAAGGAAAGATTATGATCAGGTTTAGGATTTTTAGGGGCGTACCTTTTCTTCTTTTCTAATGTTTTCTGCTTCATTTTTACATATTTCCACTTCGCATGCCATTTAATTAACTTTCCAATACCCAAGAAACATTTTTGAAGTGATCAATGTTATTATAATTTCTCCTCACCTTGCAGTTAACATGGGAGCGATAAACTTGTCTGCTTCCAGTGAACGCGGGCTTGAAAATGAAATCAATACAGCATGCTTGAAACAATGAGAAATAATGTTATTTGTAAAGGATTCACAAACCTGTGAAGGACAAAAAATATCTTAATATCACTGTCTAGAATTCGCGAAGTTAACAATTTATTTATTTATTTATTTATTTATTTAGCGTATGATGAATACAATATTATATACAATGTGTACAACTGCCATCTCAAGTTCATAACTAAAGTTCCATGTCAAAAATTGAGAGCCAGAAAAGAGCTTCGCTTGAGACACAGTGCAAGTTCTCTATAGAGCCTCTATAAGCATGCAAAGGACACTCAAATGCAATGTGACCCACTATCTGCTCCTCACATTGCGGTGATGGCTTCCATCCCCATTTGAAGAGAGTGGCTCCACATCTACCTTAGCCGGTCCTAATTCGGTTTAGCCTCCTCCACTGCCGTCTGGGAAGAGAAAAACCATCTGGGCACTTGCAGGGTTGCTCAATGATGTGATGATGTGGTAACGAGGATTGCTGTTGCCATTGTTCTTTCCAGGCGTCCGATACATTAAAGGAGGTGCCCTGTAGATTCATTGCAGTACACCAAGAAGGGAGTCTGGAGTTCAGTCGTTTAGCTGGAGAAGCTGCTATGTCAGAATGAATAGGTAGGTGAGGATTCTTTTCTTTCCTGTTTTCTTCCATAAGTTAAGCAATGACTGTAATCTTCTTAGGGATGGAGGTGCTTATGGCTTAGGGTGGGAAGCCAGTGTGTGTTAGTTGGTCGCATGCATCCTGTAATGATACGCATTGCTTGGTTCAGCTGGGTGTCTACTAATCCAGTGTGAGCACTGTTAAGCCAGGTAGAGCACCAATATCCAGCGACGGAATAAGAAAGTGCAGAAGTCTTGATCTTGGCTGACATATTATAGAGGTGATTCTTGTAGGTCAAGGACTTGTCCAGGGTGACTCCCAGGTATTTTGGGTTACTACAGTACTGTAGATTCTCTCCTCGAAATGGTATGCTTGGTTTGTACCCCTCCATAACTTCTATTCCGCAAGTGGAATGTAGACACAACAGTTTTCTGAGGGTTTTATCTAAGGTTGTTCTGATGAAAGTAACTGTCTAGAATCTTTAAGTCTGATGTAAGCATCGACTCAGACTCATCGAAGTGTTAACAATGTTCCAATAACAATCGAGTTTTAGTCATCTTGACATTTAAATCTAACTGTTATAATAATAGGGCGTAACACCGAACAATTAATTGCTATTAAAATCATATTTTTCATCGCCAATTTACATTGATAAAAATCAGCCATGACAAAGGGGTTCAGATCTCGATATTTCGTCCGTTGTCAGGAATTTAGATAAGATTTCACTGAAACTGATGTACGTGTTATGCGACGCATTTATTTGCATATCAGGAATCACGTTGGATGAAAAGCACCATTGAGACCGCATAGAAAAACACATTTACACCTCGAAGCATCAAAGGAACACGACTTTTCAAACAGGTAAGTCCCGGTAGACTCTGTTATGAAATACCTTGGAGCGGTGTTCTACGAAGACCAAAATTTAAAGGAATGTAACATAGTTTTGTGTGCAGCTTTAACATAGACAAAAATTCCACTCAGTAAGGTGAACCACCCGCGCTCCAAAGGATTTCTTGAAAAATATACACGGATATTAGTGTCCGATGAGGCTACTTTTGAGCCTATTTATTTACAAAGAATTGGGAGTAAAGTGCCTGATTGCTATGAGGGAATCATACTGGATGAAACCACAGACTCAATAGATCGATATATTTTGAACGTATCTCCTGGCAGAAGAAGTTAAGCCAGTTATTGAAGATGTACGGGTGGGCGGAAGCCAATGCCAGTACAGTAATGCAATCAACCGTGGACTTCTGTCAAAAGTCGTGGACCGGTGACACGAAGTTCTAAAATCATCTTTTGATAGTTACAGACTACGCTCCCTACATCCTTTCGGAAGATGACCAATTGAAGCCTTTGTTTCCGAAGTTAAACAACGTAATCTACTTGACCTATGTCCTTCACAGGGTTTGTGAATCCTTTAAGGAATGAATCCGACATTGCGAATCAGTTCATGTCTGGCCTGTGATAAATTTTGGTCAAAGCCCCGAATTGTACTTTTCACTACAGGGAAACAACAGGTCTGCCCCTTCCAAAACTCCCGATCATTACTCGTTGGGGAATGTGTATTCAGTGTGCTGCTTTCTTGTGAGTATTTTGAAAAAATTAAAAAGTTTGCACTTTTTCTGGATCTAACCAACGCAGATGAAATTTCGGAGATACAGGATATGTACGAGAACTATTTCGTGCCCATGGTTACAAGTACTTGTCGGTAGCCGTTAAAAGCTTGGAATAACAAGGCCTCAAAGTAAAAAAAAAACCCAGTGGATTATCTTCACTTCCGTGAGGGGAAAGTTAGATGGTTTTACCAAAGAAAAGCTTGAGTCTAGTGTTCAGAAGAATCCGGATGTTGTGAAATTTGTCGTGTCTGCAGAGTAGCCATTCCGAGTGAACATGAAGTCTATCCCACTTGTTTCTGTGGATGTGGATGGAAGTTTTAGCATCTACAAAGACTTCTTAACTCCAAATAGAAACAAACTAACTGTTAAAACTTACAGATGATATATGTTTTGTGGTACAACAGCTTAGCCGGCCCCGTGGTGTAGGGGTAGCGTGCCTGCCTCTTACCCGGAGACGTCGGGTTCGATTCCCGGCCAGGTCAGGGATTTTTACCTGGACCTGAGGGCTGGTTCGAGGTCCACTCAGCCTACGTGATTATAATTGAGGAGCTATCTGACGGTGAGATAGCGGCCCCGGTCTAGAAAGCCAAGAATAACGGCCGAGAGGATTCGTCGTGCTAACCACGCGACACCTCGCAATCTGGAGGCCTTCGGGCTGAGCAGCGGTCGCTTGGTAGGCCAAGGCCCTTCAAGGGCAGTAGTGCCTTGGGGTTTGGTTTTTGGTTTTGGTTTTGGTTTTGGTACAACAGCTTCATAGCTTTTCGTTCCTCTGATGAATGATTTATGTAGTTTACTGATATGTCCAGTTTCGAGTGAGTTGATTCATATTACATAAAATAAGAGACATAGCACCTTTTTGGCCCCGTTTTTGTCCTATTTTGACACAATTTCCTTCCTTTAAAATCATAACCCCGATAATAATAATATAATTTGGTCACACACCACTCCAATAGAATTGTACTCTGCGTACAAGCCGGACAACATGTTCAAGGTATTTGTGACAATAGCGTCTTCACTGACACAAATGTGCCATATAGCAGGCAAAATATTACTGTTAGGACCGCTCTGCCAAACATGTTGAATGGTAGATTTTTCAGTGGTGTATGGTTCAAATATTTGACCAACTTATTACATGAAACTACAGGTATACATATTGTACGTTGGAGATCATTGGCGAATGGACTAAGTAACAAGAGTACCAGTTGTAACGGGAGCAACAAGACTTGGGTGTAACAACCCGAAACAGACAGAGAAGAAACTTCACCTGTCCATCTGTCTGACTGGACACATCCAGTATTTAACAGCGCCTGCAGAATTAGCAAAATTTCAAGAACGTACTTACGACAATTTAGAAAATTGTCTGTTGTTATTAGTGATTGCCCTAAATAATTATGTGGCTTGGTTCTAAAACGGTCAGTGTCAAAATACCTTTTCTCGAGCTATGAACATTTGAAGTTTTGCTTATCATTTTCCAACAATGTTTTTCAACAACTAATTTTAAATCATTTGATGAAATACTCAATTTTTATGTCGTATTCTTTAAAATTTCCCAGGTCTCTAATCTGTGTCAAGCCGGGCTGAGTGGATCAGATGGTTGAACTTGGCAGGCTCGATCCTGGCTCAGTCCGGTGGTATTTGAAGATGCTCAAATACGACAGCCCCGTGTCGGTAGATTTACTGGCACGTAACATAACTCCTACGGGACACACTTCCAGCACCACGAAAACCGTAAAAGTAGTTAGTGGGACGTAAAGCAAATAACACTATTATTAATCTGTGTCAGTAATCTAAAATTATTAGCAGGGCTTATTTAATTAAACGTTAACTGTTCGTTTAATATTTGTGAGAGACATTGAGCCTTTTAATATGTTGCAAGCCAGGATATAATGTTTTTGTACCTGTCAGTATCTCAATTTGATAAAAAGTAGTCCTTTCTGAACCAAGCCACAGAATGACGTGTCCATATAATAATTATGATGGTGAACCGGATAAGAAGTCTGTTACCTAATGGAATAATAACATTTTTCAGGCTATCCTAATTATTTCTGCGGTTGCTGGAGCTTCGGTATGTCTTAGAGTTTTTCGGCGAGTGATTTAACTTCTCATTAATACATCGTAGCCGTCATTACGGTGCACCCCCAACATTTTCCTGTTGTAAAATGGGGAAATCACAGAAAACCATGGTGAGGGTTACCGACGGTGGAGATCGAACACGTCATGTCTCGAATTCAAGCTCACAGCTCCGCGACCCATATCTTGTTTCCTTTTCACATTAAAAATATATTTGTTTCGTAAATGTTAAGTGTAAGATAACCTGGACCGAGGGACATACAATTTACTCTTATTTGGGCGAACTGACTAGAATTCCGTTTCTCTCTTTAGGTTTGCATGATCATTGGTGGCTGAGTTTTCATGATCTTCCCCACGCTCCTGTGGTTCATATTCCACTGGAAATCCAATAGTTATTATCACATATAATATTTAGTTTTCGCTGGTAGTTCTGGTAGTTCAACGTCACATTAACATGCGTTTGTTCACCTTAGGGTAAAGAAACAACCGTGGTCATTATTAAGGTACAGTTCCGGCATTTACCTCGTGTGAAAATGAGAAAGCATGTTCAGATCTGCCAACAGGCGGGATCGAACCTGCCATCTCCCGAATGCAAGCTTACAGCTGTACGACGTAAAGTAACAAACTTGCTTGTTGCATATTGAGGGCACTGGCAGCTGTGCTCTGAATGATAAGGAGAATGGAGCATTGTATCACAGAATGCGAGTAAGTTTAACAATTTGAGCTAAGCCTTTGGGCTAGTAACTTGCGTGGGCTGATTTATAGTGGATCGACCCAAGTTCGGCGACGCGCACTCTCTATCAGCAAGATGAATGCGCTCTGCTTTCTTTGATTAACTCGGGAAATTTCCATATGGAGCCCTGGGATGTACCTACAGCTGCAGCGAGGAATAATGTCGTACAGTTAGCGTTTAGGGACTAAATCACATCCATTCTCATGACATTCCTCCGCTACAGCAGTAGTTGGCTCCGTTCATTTAACGACAAACAGAAGTGAATTCTAGAAATATTACTTGTGAAAACTGCTCTGAACGATGTGAGATCGGTTTGATCTGTCATATTATTTAACTACAGAGTAGGTTATGTTTAGTTTTCAACCTCTGCTTGCATCTCAAGTATTTCCACCACAGCTGTCATAGAAAGCTCGTGTTTTACTGAAGAGATATGTCAAGGTGCTATTACATATGAACCTGCCAAGTTTACTGAAACGTGCGAGGAGCGTCCGGAAAGAAAGTTTCGGATATGTTATATATTTCTCACTTTGTATATAACTCTATATGCACTGCGTTTTTCACTTAACACTTAATGTTTGCACTGAGTCTCCTTGATGACTGGAACATTTGTCTAGCAGTGGAACAAGTTTGTCTGTGCCACTCTTGTAAAATGTGGTGTTTCGATGCTGTTCTGACATCACTTTGATATCCGTGATCCCTAAGATGTTCTTTCAAAGCCGGAAGGAAATGGATACGCTTGGTGCTAGGTCACGACTACACGGTGAATATTCCAAGATCTCCCACAGAAATTTAGAGCACCATTTTACCACACTCTGATGACTCTAGATTTCCACCAATCGACGATCAATTTCCACAGCTGGGTGGCGCATTTTTTGCGTTGAGAAATCGAATAACAACATGGACTTCCTGCTTGGACCACTGCTCCAGTCGATACTCCATCTGTAACTGACATTTTTAGTCATCAAGGTGGTAGTGTACAAGGCTACCAACCGATACAGGAATACGAACTGAAACATATATTAAAAATTCTGCCACAATTATAGCCGGTCCAAGACCAAGTTTACAGATTATAAAGGTCTCGTAAATTTACTTTCGGAACTAGCCTTGTGTACACCAAATAATAATAATAATAATAATAATAAGTCCGCCTCTGTGGTGTAGTGGTTAGCGTGATTAGCTGCCACCCCCGGAGGTCCGGGTTCGATTCCCGGCTCTGCCACGAAATTTGAAAAGTGGTACGAGGGCTGGAACGGGGTCCACTCAGCCTCGGGAGGTCAACTGAGTAGAGGTGGGTTCGATTCCCACCTCAGCCATCCTGGAAGTGGTTTTCCGTGGTTTCCCACTTCTCCTCCAGGCAAATGCCGGGATGGTACCTAACTTAAGCCCACGGCCGCTTCCTTCCCTCTTCCTTGTCTATCCCTTCCAATCTTCCCCATCCCCCGCAAGGCCCCTGTTCAGCATAGCAGGTGAGGCCGCCTGGGCGAGGTACTTGTCATTCTCCCCAGTTATATCCCCCGACCAAGAGTCTGAAGCTCCAGGACACTGCCCTTGAGGCGGTAGAAGTGGTATCCCTCGCTGAGTCCGAGGGACAAACCGAACCTGGAGGGTAAACAGATGAATAATAATAATAATAATAATAATAATAATAATAATAATAATAATAATAATAATAATAATAATAATAATGTGCAGACATTTTAATTTGACGCCACTTGGCTGTGTGCTAGTCTGTTTCAACGTTCCGTTTTACTCCAGAACTAATAAATGGCAGAGTAAACCAACGCTATTTTGGACGTCTAAGGCTGAGTTTTAATCAGTTTTGTCCGCTAAACACCGAATGTGTCACCAGAGATCTTTTACTTGCACACATCAAATGACACGGAGTGTCGCACGGAATTTTCTCCGCCCTTTAAAATCCGACTACCTCTGCCGGGTTTGAAACCTCTGTCTTGGGATATGGAGGCCGAAACTCTACCATTGATCCAACTGACCCTACTAGCAAATATTTCGCATAATTAATCACAGTCCGACTCGTTGGCTGAATGGTCAGCGTACTGACCTTCTGTTCAGAGGGTCCCGGGTTCGATTCCCAGCCGGGTCGGGGATTTTAACCTTCATTGGTTAATTCCAATGGCCCGGGGGCTGGGTGTTTGTGCTGTTCCCAACATCCCTGCAACTCACACACCACACATAACACTGTCCTCCACCACAATAACACGGAGTTACCTACACATGGCAGGGTCTGCCTTACAAGGGCTGCACTCGGCTAGAAATAGCCACACGAAATTATTATTATTATTAATCACAGGGATTGGATGCATAAGGATGGCGATTCTAGCATAGATAATTTCTCGATCACTTTCATATATTAAGAAAACCCAGGTCTTTGACAGGTCGGTGAAAGTAACCTTTATAGCCCACCCCAGAAGACCTTACCAGAGCTGAATCTTGGCTGCTACACTAGATGAAAAATGAGGTACATTCGAACATTATGGAGGTCTTACGGGGCAGTTTTTGTAACAGACACCTTAGACACGGGAGTCTAATTGTTGGTGCTTTGGCAGGAATATGTGTAGGACGTCCGGTATTGCCCTATGACCATCGTCATCAACATCATATGTATTCGTTCACTGACGAATTTAACGATTATCTTCCTGGTATGTCAGTGCTGCCAATTGTGGGCTCTTAAATGGCTGAAAAGATCAATTATAGAACCACAAGCTCTGCTACAAACCTGGCACATTAAATTCTCCAAAACTCGTTGTTGTAGACCCTGGCGGTCAAATCTTCTCTCATGTTCTGGTTCTTTTGTGATCACTTTTATCGGACTCGTACCTTTGTCGCTGCTGTTCAAAATGTTATTAGCTCTCGTGGAAAACTCGTCGCTAGAGCGTCGATTAGACGCCACATTCTTCCAGTTGCCGATCCCAGTTAGACTCTTCTTCATATTAGGCTTCAGAATATCTGTATAGCTTCTGCTATTTTTTGGGGGATTTAAGGGTTGCCTACATAAAACAAAACTTAAGTACCGCGCGAGTTGGCCGTGCGGTCAGGGGCGCGTGGCTGTGAGCTTGCATCCGGGAGCTAGTGGGTTCGAATCCCACTGTCGGCAGCCCTGAAGATGGTTTTCCGTGTTTTCCCATTTTCACACCAGGCAAATGCTGCGGATGTACGTTAATTAAGACCACGGCCGCTTCCTTCCCATTCCTAGGCCTTTGCTATCCCAACGTCGCCATATGACCTGTCTGTGTCGGTGCGACTGACACTGTGGTTAGCCGGTTCGAGCCCCTTTGGTTGAAAACTATTACCATCGAAATGTTGGCTGGCAGGGTAAGAATGCTGGAGGTATACAATTTCCAATCATTAGATTGCGTGCCAAAAGCCTGGATTCAATTTCAAACCTTTCCTCATTGTGTATCTGGAGTGAGGACATATGACGACGTGGATGGTGATTCGTCCGTCAGATGAGGACGTTTAAGTCTCGAGCAGACCCTTTGGTGCTATTCCAGAGGAGTAGTCTAAATGTTGGTGCGGGGTTTCACCCTCTCCTTCCAGTTTATGGTGGTAGATAGTGTTAGCAAAGCCGGCATTTACCGTTGTAACAGGGATGGTAGTGAGTGTGTATCACGCTATACAGGGTGGCCGAAAACATCGTGAACCGGGTATATGAGCGCTAGACGGTTGGTCATACTGATAAATAATTTGAAAAAAAAATTCGATGTCTTGCGTCTTTGTCATTTCATCAGCCAATTAGATTGCTTCGCGGACCGGCCTGAGAGCACCAATCGAAGGAACATGGGAGGGGAGGGATTTGAACACGGGCCTCCGAGTTGACAGAACCGATCCATGACAGGTACGCTCTAGCGTCACCGGGTGGAACCCACGGTGTGTTTTGTGTTTAATGTTGACTTCTCGGCATGGCTCTCAAGCTCGTCTAAGCCACTTGCAGATTTAGCAACATTGCCGCGCAAAACCCGTTTGAATTCGTCCGTGAAGCGATCTGACTGGCCAACTTCAGCAGCTAATATAAAATGACAATGGCGCGAGACGTCGATTTAAAAAAATATATGTATATTTACAGTATGACCAACCCTCTAGCGATCATGTATCTGATTCACGTGTTTTCCGACCACCCTGCACAGTGTTCAGATGGTTGTGGGAATAGCGTCATGGACGAGTAAGGACACGTCAGTGCCAGATCAGACACAGTGGGCAGCTCAATGAAAATAAATTATGCCAGTGGATGCCGGTTCGCAAGTAGTGGTGAGTCCGAGACGCCGCTGAAGAATGGTTCCACCGCCAACCAGGGACATTGTTTGCTCAGGGTATTCGTCAACAAGAGGACCGCTGGGACACTTGCTTGAACAAAAATGTCGACTGCATTTAGGCAGATATATCGTGCACTCATCACTTTTACTGTATGTCCGTGTATTCCAAACAATAAACCATTAGAGAAACCAACAAAAATCTCAATTTCATTTGGACAACCATTATATATAAGGACTGTCTTAAGGGGACCACTGCAGGGCTGAGTGGCTCACACGGTTGAGGCGCTGGCCTTCTGACCCCAACTTGGCAGGTTCGATCCTGGCTCAGTCCGGTGGTATTTGAAAGTGCTCAGATACGTCAGCCTCGTGTCAGTAGGTGCACTGGCACTGGCACTGGACTAAATTCCGGCACCTCGACGTCTCCAAAGCCGAAGAATTAGCTAATGTGACATAAAGGAATAACAATATTATTAAGGGAATCACTCTGTGCAATCAAATCAAGATAAACGTTAAGCAAAACTGATAGAATCTCTGATGCAGAACTTTGAAATTCATGATAATCAATTGGGAGGTCTTTTATAATAACTACTAAATTAACTACCGAGTGATCAGTGTTTGATAGGAATAATGATTTCAGCTGTACATAATTGGTGTGTAGTTGGTTTATGTCCCGGCGATTGATTGTTAATTTCATTCTTTAATAAACACATTTGGATTTTAACTGCCACCATTGATATGTGTAATTACCGCAGCAGTAACCATAAATACCAGAATATCACCTCTCAATTTGGACTGGCATGATGGATAGCGGGTTATATTGAATTGAATGTATTTAACTTCTATATGTTGGCCATCGATCGTCATTTATCTACGTTTGCGCGGTTTCTTTTGCGACAAAAGTCGCTCTCTGAGATAAGTAGTCTTCCAAATTTGCCCCACGGTGACTCCCAGGAGCTACTCAGAGCTCAGAGCATGATTATTCTGCAGAGATTTGTTCTTTCTGCGAAAATATTTTTTATTACATGGTATCTTTCTCAGTCCTAGTCCTACGCTAACTACTTCAGATCCTGCTAATGATTCAGGCTGTACCACGCACATAATTTACACAGGTATTATGGCAAATGATGTTCCGCAAAGCAAGTGGCTGCCCGGGTTGGATCACGCAGCTATCAGCTTGCATTTGGGAAATAAAGGTTTCCAAACCCACTGTCGGCATCCCTAAGGACGGTTTTCCTTCTTTCCCATATATAACATTTCCGATCCCTTCCCACTCTTAGCCCTTTCCTATCCCGTAGTAGCCCCAGCATTTGCCTGGTGTGAAAATGGGAAACCACGGAAAACCGTCTTCAGCGCTGCCGAGAGTGTGGTTCGAACCCACTATCTCCCAGATGCAAGCTCACAGCTGTTGACATTATTATTATTATTATTATTATTATTATTATTATTATTATTATTATTATTATTATTATTATTATTATTATTATTATTATTATTATACACATAATTTGAGAGAAAATAAGAAGACAACTAACGTTTGGCGGGGCATGGAAGATCTACGCACTCTTACCTCTTAAAAGGGAGACTCCATTGTGTGTTCTTGTGGTGCCGACTTCACCATCATCCACAACCTCACAGAATGCGCCGATCTCTCTGGCCTAAGACGGAACCTTGACATGCAGGAGACACTCGAACTCATTTTTTTTTTTTTTTTTTTGCTACTTGCTTTACGTCGCACCGACACAGATAGGTCTTACGGCGACTATGGGACAGGGAAGGGCTAGGAGTGGGTAGAAAGCGGCCGTGGCTTTAATTAAGGTATAGCCCCAGCATTTGCCTGGTGTGAAAATGGGAAACCACGGAAAACCATTTGCAGGGCTGCCGACAGTGGGGTTCGAATCTACCATCTCCCGAATACTGGATACTGGCGGCACTTAAGCGACTGCAGCTGTCGAGCTCGGTCGAACTCTTATTAGCCGATGACCTGACTACTGCTGATCTCACGATTCAGATAGTGGATTAATCAAGCGTATGCAAATTTCAAGTGTTCTGTCACTTAGGGATCTTCCCTTCCCTTTTGAAGGGGTTTTTATTTTATCTTTAAATTTATTTTCAAATTCCTCCGTGTGGTTTTATTTTAAATTTCTTTTCCAATTAATGATTTCAGAGACGGTGATTACCTAGTTGTAGTTCCTCTTAAAACAACAACAATCACCACCTACTACTACTACTACTCTGATAAATCGCGAGGATTATCGGTAGACCTCGGATTTTAGGCTAAAACCTATTTTGTTCCTGGCGAAATAACTTACAATGAAGTTGAATTTCGTTTTCTGTATTTATACGGTTACAAACTGTGGTCCTAAAGTGCCTAAATTGATGTCACAATTTGTATTTGCCTATATTACTATAATTCTTATTTTTTAGCCCGAAATCGATTAAAATTGCTTTTAAATTATTGCGAGAAATTGAGATATTTGCCGACTCATTTTCAGTATCTTGAAAAGTATATTCTTGAAATGCTTTTCAAACAAAATCTTAAAAGTGAGAAGCTGTTAGTCGCACTCCCCAAAAGTCCTAACAAAACACACCCGTAGTCCGTGTGTCACGAAGTGGGGAAGAGTATCCATTGAGTTGCTGGAAACAAACTCATTTCATTCTCTGAGAACATTTCAGTGTCTCAGTTTGTTTAGAATGTGAATTATGCTGAAAGTTTCGGTTTCCAGCTCGTCTTTAATTAAACAGTGGTTACACGCATTTCCCCATTTCACATCGGATGGTAAAATTATATTCTACGACTTTTTCAGCATAGAGTTGAGTGATATCTTTTCGCAATATTTCCTCTTAATGAATTATCATGAACTTAGCAAAAATGTGTATTTTAATTGATAAATGCTTATTAGAATACGTAAAATTGAAGCTGTCCGCCCCTGTGATGTAGTGGTTAGTGTGATTAGCTGCCACCCCCGGAGGCCCGAGTTCGATTCCCGGCTTTGCCACGAAATTTGAAAAATGATGCGAGGGCTGGTACGGGGTCCACTCAGTCTCGGGAGGTCAAATGAGTAGAGGTGGGTTCGATTCCACCTCAGCCATCCTGGAAGTGTTTTTCCGTGGTTTCCCACTTCTCCAGGCAAATGCCGGGATGGTACCTAATTTAAGGCCACGGGCGCTTCCTTCCCACTTCCTTGTCTATCCCTTCCAATATTCCCATCCCCCGCCAAGGCCCCTGTTCAGCATAGTAGGTGAGGCCGCCTGGGCGAGGTACTGTTGTATTCCCCGACCCAGAGTCTTAAGCTCCAGGACACTTCCCTTGAGGCGGTAGAGGTGGGATCCCTTGCTGAGTCCTGGAGGGTAAGCAGATAAAGAAGAAGAAGAAAAAAATTGAAGCTGCCTAAAATATATTTTAAGACCTATTTTTTTCATATTTGAGAGTCTAATTTGGGCACCTAAAACAACATTTCTAGCGCCTAAAACTCCGAGGTCTAATTTACAGCATTCTGGATAGGCTCCGATTCAAATAGCATACTTCTGGTTTCCTTCGTACAGAGAATCTCATGGCGTGCACTGAGGTGACGTAGAATCGCTAAAGGGAAATGACGAGTCACGCATGAAAGTCAGATGTTTTTTTCCTTCAAAGCCGAGCGAGTTATAAGTGTCATCCACCCCGTCCTAATACCAAGTCTCTCCTGTGTATTGTGTCCTGAATGTTTTTGCTGTTAAAACAGAAGCAATGACGCTGCGCCTCTTCCTGGGTGTCGCAATGCGGCACGCTGCGCCCTTCATTAGGACTCACTATTATCGGTTTCTTATACGAGCTGTCTGCAAAGTGCAGGGTCGGTCAGTCGCGGGGGAGAGATACATGAGTTCGAAACATCGTGCTAATAATAATAACTACTACTTCGTGTGGCTATTTCCAGCTTCTCTAGGCAGACCCTCCAATGAGGGTGGGTGGCATCTGCCGTGTATACGGGAATGCGTGTTATTGTAGTGGGGTGTGTGAGTTGCAGAGATGTTGGGGACAGTACAAACACCCAGTCCCCGAGCCAAGGGAATTAACCATGTAAGGTTGAATCCACCGACCCGGTTGGGAATCGAACCCGAATCCCTCTGTACCGAAGAGCATTGTGCTGACCATTCAACCAAAGAGCCGGACAAACTCGTGTCCTCATCCCGAGGTGGTGCAGTTCTTATCAGGCACACCCCGAACGGAGGTGAGTTGCCTGTACCATTTTAACCACGTACCAGCCCTCCTGCCATTCTTAAATCTCTAGCAGTACCGGGAATCGAACCCGGGCCTCCGAGGACAGCTGCTAATAGCGCGAACATTTACGCTACGGAGATGGACAACATTTTGCTGATATCTTCAACATAGTTGTGGCCTTGAATTTAAAAAAGACAATACATTATCAGACTAAAGGACCCGTGGCAAGAACTGCAGGAACCGCAGTTTCGGACGGAAGTAATGGACAGAATGTCCTCCTTAGAGAATCTTCTTCTCCTAGTCGTTCAACTAGCCTTTGCTGGCAGGACCTAGTGTTTACAGTGCACTGTGTCTTCTGGTATGGGCTAGAACAAATTTGTTACTTTTATTGATCTTCCCCACCCTCAACTTCGACTTTGACAGCATGAAAGTGATCGAGATATGAGATGTGATTTTAATGCCTTTTTTTATGCAGCCAGTCCCTGTTATGAATAGTATGAAAATGCTACTCATTTCAGTTGGCTTGGCAGACTGATATGTAATAGCAACTTTTGGCTCGGCGAGGAAAGCAACGGGAAACGACCTCACTCCTCATGCCCCTGATATGCCACCTGAGTGACGCCTAGGCCATGTATGACAGCTGATGGCGGAACTGTTGAGGATCCAATCTGCCTTTGGGCTGAATACTCAACATACGTAGTCGTTTAACGTTACACTAACTTACTCAGGTTTGCTGATTTGTGTGGATACTATGACCTTAGTCAAGGTATAAAACAAGTGTTCGGGGTCACTACCGGAAGTTTTGACGTGGGATACGAACCGCGTGATGGGTATTGTCGAAATGAGGTATCTAGTCAGCCTGTCTGCCTGCCCCTTAGTCTCATTTTCTGGTACGGGGTTGGGAATGAGGTGAAATGAAATGACATGGTACATTTTACGGGCGGTTTCCTTCCTGACGCTAATCTCAGTAGAGAAGCTAATGAAGATGAAATGAAATGTGAATAAAATTAGGTACTGAAGTGGAAGGAAGGAGGTCTGGCGTATGAATAGGACAAATACAGTACTTAGTGAAAACTCCAGAGCCTGTTTCGATTTTCAACGGGGTCAGGAATGGAATGGAATGGAATGGTATGAAGCCCTCATCTAGCAGCGAGGATAGGAACGGTGGCGGTTGCCGAAGCCTGTTGCACTCCTCAGTGACGAATGACTGACAGGTGTAATGTAACGATAATGGAGAGCGTTGCTGGAATGAAATATGATAGGGAAACCAGAGTACCCGGAGGAACACCTGTCTCGCCTCCGCTTTGTCCAGCACAAATCTCGCATGGAGTGATCGGGATTTGAACCACGGAACCCAGGGAACTGTCGCCTAAGCCACGGAGGTTTCCAGTGTATAGTCAGTATCGGTTTGAAATGATGTTGTTGACGTTTTATTTATTAATTCTGAATACATTTACACATCTTCAAGACCTTGCACTCCATATAATTTTCCACCTCTGGGACTGTAAATGCTCTCGGCTGGGGCTCCTGTAACGTGGAACTCGCCTCACAACGTTCGATCGCCTTAACTTTGAGACGTTCCCGAATAAGCCTACCGATGTTCGACATTAGTGATTTTTTACTTTCTAGAATTCTGACAAGCTACTCTATCTTCGAAAATGCGTTCTCGAAAATTCCGAAACCGTTTATTGTCCGCATGTCATGTGACACTTTACTGAATACATATTTCACACTTGTCCGCTCCACAGTTTAGTCAAACGTTCACTGTTTGATTTGTTTCTGTCGTATGACTGTAGAAAACACTGCGAGTAATTAATAAATATCACCTTGCATGACGTTCTAACACTCTGGATTCCACAGTTACAATAATTGCTAGCGGCGCGGCACGGTGATTTTTGTACCTCATGACGGCAAGATTGCGTCATGCAGTGACGTGGTACCGAGGTCGGACTCTGGTTGCTACATGCATCGGTCCTTCCTCCTTAAAATGAGATATTCAACGCTATCGTCACACACGTTACTTCGATTTTGAAAAACCCGCGGTTTTTCACCTCTCACCGGCCTATGTAAGGTTCAGAAAGTATAGACGCACTCCCCTTGAAACAAACTCTTCCATTTTCAATCGTTTTGCTTGGCGTTCTTGACCGGGTTCATTGCCTCTCTTTCAAACAGCACCTCACCTCATCTATCGAGGCTAAATGAACTCCGTCCAGTCCTCATCCAATATCGAAATCGCCGGAATGACCAGGAATTGAACCATGGGCCTCCGGGTAACGGCCAAGCACTTACCTCTACACCAAGGGGCTGGGTAATTAATATTACAAGCCCTATGACTTTTTTCTTTTTAGTTATGGAGTTTAGGTCATGATTATAAACTAAGTTAAGTTTTGAGACGGGACTCACCTACTACCTATTGAACGGTTGGAGGCTGAGCAGTCATTCTCTCTACTTTCAATATTGACAGAACATTTATGTTTCGAAAATTGTTAATGCAGGGAACTTCAGCATTCCTTAATTTATAGAGGGCGTAATAAAATTTAGTATAAGGAGTGTTTTGAGGTATTCTTGTACATTGCTGTCGACGTTTTTCTAATCATGTGTTGAACATCATGCTATGTTTCTCTTGTCCGAAAAGAACGGAAGCTTTTCTTGCTCATTATTGTAGTCTATACCAGGGCCTCTCAAACGCCCAAAATCTCACGCGTGCAGAGCGAGGCGCAGGAGCTCCGTGCACTGTGCATCGGTGCCGCTCGGTGCCGCTCGGTATGACTCGGATCAACGCTTCGTCTCTGGGCTACTCGGGTATGCTCGGCTCTACTCGGCTATACTCGGCTCAACTCAGCCAGGATTTGGAGCGCTACGGCGCAAGTGGGGGAGAGGGAAACAGGGGGAGCGAGCGAGACAGGCGTGGGGAAAGAGAGAGACAGCGCTATTGCTCCTTATCGAGGAGTGGGGGGTCTGCACTCTGGTCAACCAAGCGAAGTCGTCTTTTGCACCGTGCACAGTGCATGCACCACGCGCATGCACCCTGAGAGGCCCTGGTCTATACCTTAATTTTGTTGTACGAGAACGAAATATTCTCCCAGTGAGTTGGCGATGCCGTACAGGTCGGTAACCCTGAAGATGATTTTCCGTGGTTTCCCATTTTCACACCAGGCTGTGCCTTAATTAATTTATTATCCCATCGTCGCCGTAACACCTGCTTGTGTCGGTATGACGTAACTTTTCATGCTGTTTTGGACCATCTCTGTTTCTAGTAATAATGTTACTGGTTTTACGACTCACTAACCTCTTTTACGCTTTTTTCCGAGATGCTGAGGTGCCGGAATTTCGTTACGCAGGAGTTCTCTTAAATTACCGCTACGAGGCTGGCGTATTTGAGCACCGTCAAATACCATCGCACTGAGCCGGAATTGAATCCGCACACTTGAGCTCAAAATAATAGCGTTTGTAACCTCTGAGTCACATTTGAGTCGGCTTCTCAAGATGTTAGTGAACAGTTATCCACTCATCACACTAGACATTTCTCTGCTTGTCCTCTGCTTCTGCTCCTCTCCATTTTTTATAGGCCCAGGGAGGATTCATCGCTTCGCTGTTCTTTCCAAGATGTCGAGCTTTCCTCAGTTGGCCTTTCTAACTGTTCAGAGCGGTACAATACAATCGGGCGAATAATGGTTTTGTATATCTTTGTTCAACATGAAAAGCCTCTGTGGGTGGGGACGGTAGGGAGAGTGGGTTGGCGATCACAGAGCCTCAAGATGAATCTGGAATTGCTTCAAGTAATTTGTGCGAGACTCCTCACTTTGATATTTCCTGTCCAATATCCTTTGGCCAACTCTTGTTCTCTTCTGACACAGAGGCCCGGTTTCATCAACACATGTTAGTACTTAACAAGGTGTTAAATCATTTTAACATACGATTTAAGAAAATTTGCGTTTCATCAACAAATGTTAACATTAACAAATGTTAAACTGCGTGTTAAAGTTAACATCAGCCATTTCCAATGTCAAATGGCTAACATGAGCATTTAGCAACCTGTTCCAAAATGGCTACTGTGAATCTCGCTTTCGAAGCGGAATTGCTCTATTTAGATCTTTTACAAAACAATCCTAAGGTTGTTGACGAAATTCAAGTGAGGTTAGAATATCATACGAAGAGAAACTTACCTCTTTCTCCAATGTTGCAGGTACTGATAATATTACGAGTTTTTGCTACTGGTTATTTTCACATAATGGCCGGAGACAATGCTGGAATGTCTAAAGCCACTGTTAATAGAGTTGTTTGTCGAGTGTCTGTAGCAATAGCATCCATGAGAAGGAGGTATATAACATTCCCTTCAGTAGAAGAGCGTCAGCAAATTATCCGCGACTTCTATGACATAAGCCGTTTCCCTGGTGTTTGTTCTACGTGCAATAGATTGCACACATGTAAGAATCCAATCACCTGGAGGCAATTGGGCCGAAATATATCGTAATCGAAAGGGTTATTTCTCTGTTAATGTTAAGGTGATTAGTGAGCCTAACCTCCAAATCAGGGATATATTTGCTAGGTGGTCTGGTTCTGCACACGACAATACATTATTTAATAACTCCCATATCGGAGCACAGTTTGAAGTGAAACAATTAATGAAGTGATTTTGTTAGGTGACAGCGGATACCCGCTAAAAAAAGTATCTGTTTACCCCATTGAAATCCTCGCGGACTTTTCCCGCGCCTCGTCCTTTTCTTTTATTGTCAAGCCATCCGTGCCCTTGCACTCAATAACTTATATATATTTACTAACGAATTCAATTAACAACTCTTTTTCGAAGGAGGAAAAATTAGAACTACGATTTCGTTTCACTTCACGCGCCATATTTTACAGCTGTGCTCAAACAAAAGCGCATCGGAGCCCGCTGTAAAACAGCATGTTCGTACCACTGCCTCCTTGATTCGCACCAGTTCACAAAATCGGGAGAGTTAACAGTCGATTAGTTAACATTTCACAAGAGAAGTTTGATGAAACGCAAGAAACCTAACAAGATGTTAAATTTTTAACTCCGTATTAACTAACTACTTGTTAGTATATATTTAACATGTGTTGATGATACCGGACAAGACTGTATTAGGGTCGTGACTACTATAGAATCTTTAATTTTCACGGTGTTCGTCACCCTTCCCTTCCTTTTGCCTTTTCGAGGTGTCATTGTCGGTCCTCTCCCTGATTAGAGTTAAAATAGAATGGTTACTCAGTAGTACTTCGTATTAAAACAACAATAGCTGCATCCAGTATTCGGGAGATAGTGGGTTCGAATCCCACTGTCGACAGCCCTGAAGATGGTTTTCCGTGGTTTCCCATGGTTTCCCATTTTTACAGCAGGCAAATGCTGGGGCTGTGCCTTAATTGAGGTCACGGCCGCTTCCTTCCCACTCCTAGCCATTTCCTGTCCCATCGCCGCCATAAGACCTATCTGTGTCGGTGCAACGTAAAGCAATAAACAACAATAATCATCACCACCACCACTACCAACGCGATCATTAAAGTCCTCCTGCAAGCTAGGGTCTCCATACTACGAAAAACGTAAAGTCAAGCAATTTCCGCAATTGTGCCGAAAGTTGAAGGGCTAAGGGGCTCAGAAATGTTTCAAATTGTGAGTCTTGAATTTTGAAAATCTCATCCGACCTAAATGCAGTTCCCGAAAATCAGCCTAAATCGCTTGTTTCTTTACTCGTTTAATTTTTTACTCAAATCGTAGTTAAATTAACTTATTTACATAATTATTTCTGTAATGTGTTCCTTGATTCAATACCCAAAGCCTTTTTTTTTAAAAAATGTCCATAACGAATGTAGTTATAAGGGCTTAGCTTTAGCGCTCGTTGTGGTGCTTAAGTGAAACAAGTCATTGACTCACATCAGCGCTCGTAGTGGTGCTTAAGTGACACAAGTCATTGACTCGCATTAGCGCTCGTTGTGGTGCTTAAGTGAAACAAGTCATTGACTCACATCAGCGGTCGTAGTGGTGCTTAAGTGACACAAGTCATTGACTCGCATTAGCGCTCGTTGTGGTGCTTAAGTGAAACAAGTCATTGACTCACATCAGCGCTCGTTGTGGTGCTTAAGTGAAACAAGTCATTGACTCGCATCAGCGCTCGTAGTGGTGCGTAAGTGAAACAAGTCATTGACTCACATCAGCGCTCGTAGTGGTGCTTAAGTGAAACGAGTCATTGACTCGCATCAGCGCTCGTTGTGGTGCTTAAGTGAAACAAGTCATTGACTCGCATTAGCGCTCGTTGTGGTGCTTGAGTGAAACAAGTCATTGACTCGCATTAGCGCTCGTTGTGGTGCTTAACTGAAACAAGTCATTGACTCACATCAGCGCTCGTAGTGGTGCTTAAGTGAAACAAGTCATTGACTCACATCAGCGCTCGTTGTGGTGCTTAAGTGAAACAAGTCATTGACTCGCATTAGCGCTCGTTGTGGTGCTTAAGTGAAATAAGTCATTGACTCACATTAGCGCTCGTTGTGGTGCTTAAGTGAAACAAGTCATTGACTCCACGGCCGACTGGATCCCTCGCTTCGCAGGAGCTAGCTAGAGCGACGCATCATGTCGGCCGTGTTGACTCACATTAGCGCTCGTTGTGGTGCTTAGGTGAAACAAATCATTGACTCACATTAGCGCTCGTATTGGTAGAAGAAGGCAAGCTGCTAATCTAATCGTCAGGTTGACGATGATTAAGAGAAAGATAGTAAATTTTAGAAATAAATAAAGAATATATTCCCATACTTTATTTTGTTTACCTAAAATTCGTAGCTCATATGCCTAGGATGATCTCAACACTAAGTTGCTTACCTGAAGGGCTAGAACTGGGAAAATGACGGTTCAGAGTTGGAGTTTCCACTGGCGCCGCACCCCCCCCCCCCCAAATGGCATTAAAGAAAAACAGGATTTTGTTCTACTTGTAGTTCTATTTTAGTCGCTGTAGATGGCTGTGTAATGAGTGTACGGACTATATAGGAGTACTAACGTAGTGCCAATGGGGCCGCTGGATTGAGCCTGTAACTGAGTTAGCGCTCACACTTCCATTAACAGGCTGCTGTACTTGTCAATCACACGGCTGTTCGTTCTACCGCACGCCTGTCTTCCCACAGCTGCTCCCGGATATTAAATACTGTAAACGTATATTTCTTCAAATACTGTACCCATTTTAATTGATGGATATCTAGAAACTTGAAAACAGACAGATTTAATTAAATTTAACTTCGCTGCAAGTTGAACAGAAATGTTGGTAGTGCGGGTTGAGAACGAAACATTTCAAAGACTGAAGTGATTGCTTTATGAAAGAGACCCAAGAAGATTGAATACTAGGTAAGAGACAGCTAACTGGAACTGTTGAACTATTTCAACTTTTTAGGCTGTATATATAATCCTCCCAGCGTGCCACAATACATCTGACATAATGATGGAGGCGATTTTTGTGCTTTAAGTCTGTCAAAAGCAACACTATACCATAATAATATTTTAAATATGAAGAAAGGAAAGAAAAACATTGTGTGTTAGTGCTTATTTGAATGATTTATGTAAAGTAATTAAATAAAGGAGAAGTCTTTAATGTTGAATAAATAAACACAATAAACTTATTTGACTCAAAAGAAAGAAAGAAAGAAAGGACAGGAATAAACATATTAGATATCATACGGAAAAGGAGGAGCGTTTTCTTCGGACACATCCTGAGAATGGACCAGCGGAGTTTAACACTGTAAATATGAAGGTCTATTAAATTTGAATAATACAGTTTCTTATGAACAAGAAATCCAAACTACGCTGGATGCAAGAGGTGCAAAGGGATCTAGAAGAAATGGGAATACAGGAACTAAAGATATACAAAAGACTGATCTTAAATAAAAACAGGCTTTCACAGGTTTTCAGGACAGAACTAGGCCCAGAACAAAATCATCATGGACAGAAGGGAAAAGAAGGTTGCAAATTGTGAGAATGAAATAATATTTTACAAGGAGAAAGGCTATAAGAAACGAGGCTGATACTAATTAACTTGGTCCTCAGACGGCCACACGAAAAGAAGAAGAAAACTTTATATGTTCATACAATACTTAATAAAATAAATATAATAAAACAAAATGAAATTCAAATATAGAAACACTAGATGTTATAATCCAGTATTCGGCCACATCCCCCAGTTTGCAGCTTAATGGGCACCTGCTGCAGTTCATCAGATATTCCCTCGTCTGTTACTCTCCACATTCCCAAGGAGTAGGCCTTCTCGAGACGGTCCGATAAGTGCAAGCCTTCTGGCTGTGTGAAGTCTTCTTAGGGAACCAAGGTTCTCCGTGGTTTCATGTGCCATGTATAGGTTTTCACTGTTTTGATGTAGGATAAGACAGGGTGTAACAGCAGTACAGGACACATTTTAGAAAATAAATTAATCTTATATCGGGGAATACTTTATTTCTGAGTTACCAGACTGTTTATTTACTTGATTGAATTACATTTGAGAAATTCGTTTGTTACAATGTGTGATCATCCAACTGAATGATGTAGTAAGTAGCTTTCCTCAATGCACTGCCAAGTCTACCTGATAATATGCATTACGTTAGAAATGTTGTAACAATTCAGATCATTTCTAGCGTCCCATGTGAGGATGACCTATTTCGTCCAAAGTAAGTATATTATTTTAAACATTGCATATGTATTCGAGTTTTTGCAGTGAAAAATATTTACCGAGATTTAAGTATACATTAAAAATAATTCGGAATTTAATGGGTTATTTATAGGAATAAAAATGACCTCTCTATTCCACTCAGTGCCGAGGTGATGAGTGTTGGAAACCTATAAACTATCGTCCATTCCTCCAGGGATCTTCATTGTCTAACAGAGATGGATTTGTCTTATTTTAACTACAAAAATTGCTATAAAATATCGTATTTGCTATGAGCATTTACCGACCGTTGCTCTGTTAATTGAAAATCTACGGAATGCAGTTATACATGTCACATACGCTCGTGTTCATAAAAAAACAGACAACCTTGAAAGACTAGGGATATGAAATTGATATTCACAGGACATGTTCATTAGTATGTTCTGCAGAAACGATTAGTATTTCAGTCACCTATGTAGGCTCAGCATGTGTCCTGTTACCTAGTAGGCACTGGGTCCTCCATGGCCACTGATAACTTGTTCCATGCGTGATGGCATCGACGCGTATAAGGCGGGAATGGCGTCCTGGGGTATAGCCATCCATGCTGCATTCATCTGGTTCCACCGTTCGTCTTTGGTGTTTGGCATTGGGTCACAGCGCCGCACCCGTCGTTTCACCATATCCCACACATTTTCGATTGGCGACAAGTACGGTGATCGTGCGGGCCAGGGCAACAGTCTGACATTCTGCGGCAACAAGAAGGCGGGTGTTCGTGCAGCAACATGTGGTCGCGCATTGTCCTGCTGAAATATGGCGTCTGGGGTGTCGTGCAGAAAGGATATGGCTACGGGTCGCAGGATGTCATTCTCCTAGGTCAAACTGGTCACAGTGTCCTGGACACTCACCAGTTGTGATTTGTGATTGTACCCAATAGCACCCCATACCATAAGGCCTTAAGTTGGCGCTGTATGTCTTGTGCGAATGCAGTCAATATGATGCCTCTCCCCCTGTCTGCGGCGAACCAAAATGCAGCCATTATTTTCAAACAAACAGAACCTGAATGGCATGTTTATGCACATTAGTCAAAGGTAGGCGAAAAAGTGGATGACGCTGGTAACCCAGACCGTAATAAGCGGCGACGGACTGTCACTCACAATAGTGTGCGATGTGTTACACAGTTCCACTGTTGCGCCAGAGCCGAGGACGACGCATATCTGTCCTGCAATGCCATTCGGATGAGGTGTCCATCTTCTCGCGGGGTGGTCTGGGTGGTGCGACCAGACCCATCTCGTCGTGTTCTATGGCCTTCTGTGAACCAGTCTGTACACACCCGTTGCACTGCCGACACACTTCGTCCCATAGTAGCAGCAATTTTCCGGATAGATGTATCACTTTCTCTCATGCTAATAATGCGCCCTCTTTCAAACTCACTGATTTGACGGTACGGTTCTCTCATACGTCTGCGAGACATCCTTCTACGTCTGCTCATGTCACACTGATCCATCACCTTCGGTTCATAGCGACAACGAGAGCTGCAGGCACATTTTCCAGTCGGTGGTGATGTGCCGAGATATCGATGTGTACCTTGAATCTGGGGGCCGACATGGTTCATATGCTAATCATTTCTTCAGAACATACTGGTACATATGTCCTGTGAATATGAACTCCGTATCTCTAGTCTTTCAAGGTGTTCTGATGTATGTGAACATGAGTGTATATGTGCAGTATACATATATACTGATAAGTGATTTTCGTTTTGTTTCTTTGTTCTAATTTATAATTATTTAAGGTCGCGCTACAACTTGGATAGTTTTCGGTGTCCTAAGTATGAGAAAGGGCCAGGACTGGGAAGGTAGTGGACGTGGTCTTAAGTAAGATACAACTCTATGTTCAGGGCTGCTGCCGATAGTATTAGAACCAACCATCCCACTAATGCAAGTTCACAGCTACATGACCCTAACCACGCAGCCAATTCGCTTGATAACATAAGTTTGTGGCGCCCAGGATCACAGCTGTTGGTCAGGAGGTCGTACCTCTCAGAAACCTGGGGGGGGGGGAGGGGTAATGAGGAACTTCTCGTTACTGTTTTTGAATTCGAAATAATGTAAGCACTCCTTTTAGAACAAAGTAACTGCTACATATGAGTCTGAGTGCTGATTGTGTGGTGTAATGAGGGCAGCGCGCTCAAGTCGCGTGCGGTAAGGCGGCTCCCGTGACCTCGTGGACATTGATGGAGGTGGAATGATGCAAGCATCAATAATTTTCATCAAAAATGTGGAACGGGAAGGCCTGAGATTCTAATCTGTTTTGGAACATAAAGTCTATCAGCAGGCAATTTAAACTTACTCTAGAAAAATGTTCCGGAACTGTTCGGCCATTGCTTGTACCACTTCCGGGTTATATGACCTTTTAATGGAGTCCAACCTTAATTTACTTTTTGAGTCTTGTAGCAGTCACGTTCGTAAGTATTTTACTAATGACCGAACAAGTTAGTTACATCGTTCAACTATAACCTTGCATTCGGGAGATAGTGGCTTCATATCCCACCATCGACAGCACTAGTTTCCTACTACCACAGACAGCAAGTTCGTGGACTGGCGCCTGGAGTGTATGCAGCTATGTAACACGAGTTACACATGCAGTTTCACATCATTATTAACAGTAAGCTCTGTTGCCTACCGGGCACGTATCCCAACTTGGGTATAGCTGTCGGAAACAATGTTGAAGTAATTATATTAACAGAAAGATCCTATGCGGCTGATCTTGTGGCAGTGACTATCTCTTCGGCGGAAGAAAATGTATGCCCATGTAGCTTTGCTTTCCAACGGGAGAGAGAAAGGACCTGCGTGTTGGGAGATCCTATCGCTATGGAGGGTGAGGCAAAACTGCTGCCATGCTTGTTCCTTTTGAACAAGCACAGGGCAATTCAGGGGCATTGTCGTGTAGCAGCAGCCAGTTCTTCCTTCCTCTCAGGATGCTTACGACGAATTTAATCGCTCAGATAGTGAAGGATCTCTTGTAACTGTTCATGTGGGATGAAGTACTGTAAAGTACAATATTATCATTGTGCAAAATTTAAAAAAAAAAACTATATTACCTTCCATTTTGATCTGCATCGTCGTGGTTTTCTTCCTTCATGGTGATATGGATGATTTTAGCTTCTTCATCTGAAACGTTTTGCTAGCAGATTTACGAATGATTAGCAGAAGTCGTGTGCTCATTCTTTAAGCTGTGACATTCTCGCATTCCATCGCTCATATTCAAATACCCTTCGCAACTGTGACCGTAGTCCTGCTTACAATGTATGAACGCAACCGCCTCTTGCTGGGACTAGCGATCAACTGTCTAGGCACCATTCCGTGGTGCAACCCATCCACTGTAGAGCACTACAGCACTAAATAACTACACTACGTACATTCCAGGCAAATTCTGGAGATATAGCTTAATTCTATCCTAACCTCGCACAAAACCTGTCTTTTAGTGCGACATTGCACAGCTACAAAAGCTGATTCACAGTCGCAAATGTTATTATTTACTAGCAGTTCGTGCGGTACCGTTCGCGTTGAAGTCAGACTTGATTTTAATATTGTTGGTAACAGCAATGGACAGCCCAGTAAGTTAACTTAATCCCCCTCTCAGTCAAACCTCACCTCTCGTATTGCCTGTACATTGATTAATGTGTTCAGGGCCATAGAGAAGAAGCATCACTTGTATTTCCGAGAGATTAGGCAACGTATTCTCTTATAATGGCCCCAGAAAGTCGTTTGCTTTGGCTTGGTCGACATTTTCTTTCACTGTCCTCATCTCCCACCTTGATCAACGTTGTGAAAAAATATGGGGATACAAGTAACGAATTTCACCCTATACCACCCGCTGTACGACGCTCAGCATGCGAATCCTCCAGGGCGTGTGCATAAATTCCAATTTGACACGCAAAAGTGTAATTTTCTGCAAACCGTTATAAATATCATGAAAATGTTTATAGAAAATTTAATTCTAAATCCTGGAAGTATGTTCCTTTTTTATAAGACTAACAGTTTATCTTTTATTTTCCTTTTTTATGGAATAAAACATGTTCTTAATAACAGAAAAGCACTTTTCCTGGAAAACTTCTAGTTAGGAAGAAAATTCATATGAACTTTCTTTAGAAAACTAAACTCTACGTACACGTTCTGGGCTTCGTTGTTTGTTTGTTTTTTTTTTTCTATTTTGCTTTACGTCGCACTGGCACAAATACGTCTTATGGCGACGATGGGACAGGTAAGGCATAGGAATGGGAAGGAAGCGGCCGTGGCCTTAATTAAGGTACAGCCCCAGCATTTGCCCGGTGTGAAAATGGGAAACCACGGAAAACCCTCTTCAGGGCTGCCGGCAATGGGGTTCGAACCCACTATCTCCCGGATGCGAGTTCACAGCTGCGCGCTGCTAACCGCACGGCCAACTCGCCCGGTAGGGCTTCGTTGTTCAATAGAACTAACGGTTCAGGCAGCGTGTTTAATATTTAGGGTCTCGGACGCACGATTTTTTTCAACCTGCTCCAGTTGTTTTAATCACCTGCTTCCCTGATAACCAAATATAATTATACATAAAAAGCAAAAGCAGAGTAATCTTCTACTATTCGTAACCTTGGCACTTCGTAGGGTAGAGTAATTATCTCTACAACCAGCCGCCTTTGACTCCAGCAATTAACATTGCACTCATTTTTGGTGTAAGTTGAGTAAACCTTAGAGCCATGTGCCGCTCCGAAATTGGAAATCTATTTTCTGACATTTTTCGACTTCCTGACAGAGAATCGAACGCACGTCCTTCTGGGAGAACCGAGCACGCCGTAACCGCAGCTCCTCACACGAAAAACAAAGGTTTTTCCAGAAAATGATGCCCACTAAATAGTTTCAATATCGGTGTCGTATTTGTTGTTCTGGTTCATAATTTTGTATGTTTTCTTGGATGTCGATTGTGCGAATTTTGGCTTTCAGTTCAGTTTGATGAGTGCAGGAGAGTCAGCTGTTCTGATTGATCCGCTGAACCTACTATCCTTTTCTGTTATGTTGTTTGATAGTCCTAGACAAGTGATTTTTCAATGTTTATTGAGTAATAATACACCAGAGAAATAGTGAATTTTTCCACTGAAGGTTATGCTTATGATAGGAAGTCATAAGTGTAATTTTAAAGGGAGAAATCGCAATATAATTTACGTGTTTAATACCTTGAATGTGTCTGTCGTATATTTCGTTAAAATAAGATAATACATTTATATTCATAGAACAGTAAAGTGTGGCTAAAATCTTACATAAGGACAGTGCATCATGTCAAGAAGATATCAAGCGTCCTGACAACATTTTTAGGCTTTTTGAGCTTTGTCTAGGAGATAAAAGTCACGATTTATGTCATCATTCTATCTTATTTTCGTATGTTTTATAGTCCATTTGTTGTAGTGTCACTTTGGTAATAGTCTACAGTTCACCTGTCGTTTGTTGTGTTGACCGAGAAGAAACTCTCGCTAGAGACATTCCTGTAGTTGTTGAATTTTATGTAAACACAGTGTAAAATTGTACGTGATAAATTGAGGAAGCGTTCGTGTTTATTTACTTCAGTGTCATGGACTACACTACTGTCACAAACGGAATCATGCAAACGCTTGTGTCATGTTTATATGGTTTACATCATATTTTCCCATTTCTTGATTCTACCTTCACTGAAATATGAAATATCGTATGGCTTTTAGTGCCGGGATATCCCAGGACGGGTTCGGCTCGCCGGGTGCAGGTCTTTCTATTTGACTCCCGTAGGCGACCTGCGCGTCGTGATGAGGATGAAATGATGATGAAGACAACACATACACCCAGCCCCCGTGCCGTTGGAATTAACCAATTAAGGTTAAAATCCCCGACCCGGCCGGGAATCGAACCCGGGACCCTCTGAACAGAAGGCCAGTACGCTGACCGTTCAGCCAACGAGTTGGACTCTACCTTCACTTTTGATTCATCAAAAGATGATACTGACAAAAATTTATGACGATGCCTGATACTGAGCTATAATATTACCACGTAGAGATCGTAATTATGTAACTTCATTTTCTATCTCATATTATCTCTCTCTCTCTCTTGATAATAATAATAATAATAATAATAATAATAATAATAATAATAATAATAATAAATGCATTGCTGTTGAGAGATATCTGTGGTGATGCTTGCTAACAGTAGCGTAGCAATTAAATGAGTAGTATGATGTAATAATTTTAATCAATGCATGGAAATTCGCTCAAAGCATACAATATACAACTTAAAATATTCCATTACATTGGAATGTTTGTGGAGTGCTGTGCCGGTAAAAGGTTATAAAAGCTTCGATGAAACTGTGTGTTGATTATGTTTGCTGTAGGGGAATCGACTACATTTGCATTTCACACTGCGATACGTGACGAACAACCACAGTGTAGAGGGGGAGCTGCATTTGCCTATGCATGTCGTTGCACATTACGCCGTGGGTTGATTCGTGCAGGCAAACCTGAAGGCACGCGTGTAATGCAGCGCTGCATATCTCCCAGGTGCATGTACCGTAATATCGTGGGAGCGAGTGCAGGCTGCTGAGGTTGCTGCCAGACTATCACTGTAACCGTTTCAAGCGGAGTGCTTTTTGGTGTTTTACTACTACTACTACTACTACTACTACTACTACTACTACTACTACTACTACTACTACTACTACTACTACTACTAAAATGAAAAACAAACTCGTGGCACGTATATTCTATTTAGGGCTTCGGCCTGCCAAGACGTCTATTGCTCAGTCAGATGGCGTAAAAGTATTGGAGTAAAACGTGGTCAGCGTGATGACATCTTCAACCGTATTGCTTGGCTTTCGTGACCGGGTTCACTACTGCTCATATCAGACAGCTCTTCGGATGGTCTCACGAGCCCTTGCTCTAGAACTAAAATGCTTAGACTGTCCGGTAATCGAACCAGGCTATTCCTAGTAGGAGGCAAGGAATGTAATCGTACGCCAGACAACTGCCCTTTATTTCCCTCCTTATTTCCCATATTTCTCTTTGAGGCAAAATTCACCATCACCACCACGTCGTCGTCTTAAGTTGCAAGAGTTTTCGAGGGCTGCTCGCATTTCTCTGTTTTAAAGAATAGTAGAAGAAGTTAGAGTGTATTGGAATATGATACGAACTTCGTATTCATTCGTCTGACAAGTAAAAGAAACTTTTAATTGTGACGTGTAGAAACAACTTCCGCAAACTAATGACATTCTTCGTGATTTTACACTTCAACTTTTGACAGATACTGAGATGGTACGTGACATGTAAATTACGGCAGCGTAATTTCCCATTCCAGCCTGGCTGAGTGGATCAGGTTGTAGAGCGCTGGCTTTCTGAGCGCAAGTTGGCGAGTTCGATCGCAGTTCACTTTGGTAGTTCATGAAGGTCTTGAAATACGCCAGTTACGTGTTGGTAGATTTACCAGCACTTGAATGACCTCCAGCGAGAACATTTCTGACACCTCAGAGTCTCTGAAAACCGTGAAAGTAAGTAGTGTGACATAAAAACAATAACAATACTTATGGTACTTTCTATCACCAGCCCCAATTGATTGTAAGTACTGACACTCCAGCCAGCAGGGTATCAGATAGATTTCACACGCAAGGAATATGGAACTGCTAACCAACATGTTGTAAGCTTCTTGAATAATAATAATAATAATAATAATAATAATAATAATAATAATAATAATAATAATAATAATAAAATATGTTCTAGGATGCCTAAATTATGTCAATCTCTACGTTTTCTTGTACACTCCATGAGTACCAAGGCTGGAAGGAACATTCTGCAAGGAAATGAGACTGAGAAGCATAAGTTGAATATATTTCACTACTGATATGTTGTATTTGGCGTGTATTTTATTGTTCATCTTATTAAATTTAGTTAGTTGTAATGTACGTTAAACAAGGGTTGATTTCGTAAACTTCCTTCTCACCAAAGTGGCGCGGTTTGAATCCCGACTAACGTATGGGGATTTTTAAAATTGAAAATCAAGTCTTTACTCAGGGAGTTTGCCGTGCGGTTAGGGACGCGCAGCTGTAAGCTTGCATTCGGGAAATAGTGGGTTCTAACCCCACTGTCGGAAGCTCTGAAGATGGTTTTCCGTGGTTTCCCATTTTCATACCAGGCAATTAACTCCACGGCCGATTCCTTCCCACTCCTAGCCCTTTCCTATCCCATCGTCGCCATAAGACTTATCTGTGTCGGTGCGACGTAAAGCAAACGTTTCAAAAGTCAAGACTTCGTGATTCGGATTCTACGTAAAACTGAAGGTACTGTGGCTGTGTTCACGAAATCTATGATTACACGAAACTACTATTTTACTTGTTAGTTCTTAGCAAGGACTTCCATCTTCTTCGCTCGTAAGTGATGAGTGGAGAGAGTGGCTGATAGCTAGTATTACTGTGGGATTTGTATTTAATTCGATCCATAATCGGGAAAGGAATTACACGATTGCACTCGGACATACTAGGAACAACTAATTGTTTAAATCTGGTGCTCTGTCACTCGGCTCTGTCATCCTGTTCTGAATCTGTGAATGCACAGTTCGTCATTTGGACATTCCTGGGTGATACAGTGCTTCCTTTCGCTCTGACGATCGTCTTTAGTCTTGATCGAAGATCCGCTAGCCCATGAATGATCAACACGCATTCTATTCTGAATTCGCCTGATTGTTTTATATTTGAAGCACTTATAAATTCTTCTCTAAAATTCACATTGACATCGGTAATACAAGACTCATGTGATGACTGTATTCGGTCCACTAACGCGCACGCTGCTCGCCCCGCTGTCGTCCATTAACTGCGATAACGAAACAACACCGCCTGATTGACCAATTGCAATCTCATTTTTAATATGAAATTTCATTAATCTTCAGTTCTACGTTAGAACGGTACTACTTCCATGTGATATTGTAGACCAACTTGAGCACTTGACAACCAAAATGGATATCACCAAGAACCGTGCCCAGTATACCGAAGCAAGCAAGCGTGTACTTTTACGTGCCAGTTCGTGTTATGGCTTCGATATTTAAAACACAGAAATTATTTACCAACCGGAATCATAGGATATCGAACACTTCGTCTGACGACAAATGCTAGCAAAAATGCTGAGTATAGTCTCAGAAGTGCCAGTTCAATCTTCGGTCATCTCCTCAAGAGGGTCTTTGAATTTGGCGTCCAGAAGAATCTTTATGTTTGTGTTGTAATAGTATTTAAGGTGCGAAACTTGAACCAGGTGCAGCAGACACTAAAATACTTATAGTAGAATGGCAGTATCGTCGAACAAACATCAGTAGCTTGGAAGAGGCTAATACCACGAGTATTTACGCAATGATTTATCAAACAGCAACTTCAGTATGACAGTCATGTCGCGCGTGCCTGATACACGCCATCCAAAGCAAGTGATATGTTCTGAATTGAAGAATGTACAAGTAACCAGGGACGACAGTAAATGCGATACAAGGACGTTCCAGAGTCTGTCATGAAGAAGCGATGAACTGATATCGGCACCTGGGGTGTAGTAGTGACCGAATGGCCGATGTGGTGGCGTATTGTCCATGAGGGACCACAACTTAACACCATTGACGGAGCTACGAGTCCGATAAGAGATTGCAGGGAAGAACGAGAAAATTGAGAGTTTGCCACCATGTTGTACAAAAACAAAGCCTTTGACAGTTTTGGTGTGCCAGGAATGAGGCAGAACATGTAGAAAATTGGGTCACTGAACTTTTTAAGAACTTATAATCAGCGATCTTGATGCAAGGTATCATTATACTCGTCAACTATATTATGATGATTATCACCATGTTGTGGCTATAATCTTCTGTGAAATAGGAAGTACAGTGAGATGACATTTCATTAGGATGTCCGAAAAGCATTGGTCGTACCCCAGTAGCCTTGATGAGAAGCCAGTTGTACCTATCCCGTCCTGGCCAGTGAAGCGTCCTCATGTGACAGAAATCTCAACCGCTCAGTGGAGTTATCTCCCTAATCCGATAACCACTTGACGGAGCGGCTTATTTCATGTCATACACATCTCGTCGTTTATCCAGCTAAAGCGCGCTGCAATGACAGGTAATAGATTTTAATTCAAATTGACGGGCATTGCTGTGTGATAGACTTAACACAGATCTACGAGGCTAGCTCAACCCAAACACCGCATACGGTTCATTTTGGCGATAACTATCAATTCTTTGTCCGATTCGTTGGCTGAACGGTCAGCGTACTGGCCTTCGGTTCAGAGGGTCCCGGGTTCGATTCCCGACCGGGTCGGGGATTTTAACCTTAATTGGTTAATTCCTACGGCACGGGGGCTGGGTGTATGTGTTGTCTTCATCATCATTTCATCCTCATCATGACGCGCAGGTCGCCTACGGGAGTCAAATAGAAAGACCTGCACCTGGCGAGCCGAACTCGTCCTGGGATATCAATTCTTTTGTTGGTGTTTGAACGGGATCATAAGATACTAATGAACCTAAACTTGAGTAAATATACTATAACAGTTGCGTACGGATCAGTTTCGCAGTTGACGGAGACGAACGTGTAAAGTAAGTTTATTCCATCTTCTGAGATTTACGAGTAATTTGGTTACCTTTTATTTCAGATTGATTGATTCATGATAAATCTTTCTTTACCGTAGAATACGGTGGTTTTTGGGAAGGGGGAACTACTTTGTCAAAAGGTGCACACAGGCACCGTTATCAACAGCAAAAGAGGGCATGCGCCTACTCTGCCATAAGTATAGTTATCAGTTCGCAAATAGTCATTGTTAAGTATAACTTCAGAGTGTGAAAAATGAGCTTCCTTGTACATATTAATCATACCATGAACATGTTGGGGCTGTACCTTAATTAAGGCCATGGTCGCTTGCTACTCACTCCTAGCCCTTTCGTAACCAATCATCACCATAAGACCCATCTGTCTTGGAGCGACATAAAGCGAATTGGAAAGAAGTTTAAAAAATATTTTTTTAAACCAGTTTGTTCATTTTAATCTCTTTTGGGGAATAATAATAATAATAATAATAATAATAATAATAATAATAATAATAATAATAATAATAATAATAATACGGCGATAAAGCCCGAAGTCTTATATGCCAGTGAGACCCTTACACTAAACGGGAAAGGTGACCTAGAAAACATTTTAAAAGAAGAAAGAAGAATCCTGATGAAAATTCTCGGCCCCCGAGAAAAAAGTATGGTTATAGACTGAGGTCACGCAAAGTGACAGAAGAGCTTTCCAACATTGCAGCAGACATGCGCAAAAGACGTCTGAAATTTTATGACCATGTTCGCAGACTACTGGCAAGTAGACTGACATACAAGATTCTCACCTACATTGAACAAAAAATATATTCCATAGGTACTGGAAGTGAAGAAAGATCTGGAAAAAGCGCAGATGAACTCAACTGACACCGCGGACAGAAACCTCTATAGGAAAAGAATTAATGGATGGAAAGTGCAACCAGAGAACGAAGTGAAAAAGAAGACTGGAGCAAAGTGGACAGAAGAAAGAGAAAGGATCCAAGGTGAAAGGATGAGAGCTCTTTGGCAACTCAGAAAACAGAATCGTTAGAGCTTTGCGTGATCCATTGGATCCATACGCACATAATAATAATAATAATAATAATAATAATAATAATAATAATAATAATAATAATAATAATAATAATTTCATGTGGACATCTCTGGCCCGTTGCAACCCTTATAAGACAGACCCTCCGACGAGGGTGGGCGGCACATGTCGAGTGTAGGAAATTGTGACACTGTGGTGTAGTATAGTGCCATGATATGTGAGTTAATAGGAATGTTGGGGACGGCGCAGTCATCCAATTTCCGGCCCAATGCAATTGTTCGTTTAAAATTAAAATCCCGCAACACGGCTGGGTACGGAATACGTGACACAGAGGACTGAAAGATAGGGCGCTGACCACTCAGCTGTGGAGAAGAACGTATATTATAAAGAAATATTAATAGCGGTAAAAATCATAATCATCATCATGATTGTCTAAAGGCAATGCCTTGTCTGTGAAACCCGTGTTCTCTGTCCTCAGCTCCTAGTTTCATTTCGTAGTAAGAACAACAATGAGGACTCTTTTCCCAAATCCTGAAGGAATATTTTCCTCGGTTGTCCTTGGCCTTTCTTCCCCACGATTTTCCCTTCCAGCAGATTGGTAAGAAAGGTATTATATCGCAAGATATGGGCAATGAAAGTAGCTCTCTTTTCTGTATCGTCAGCATCAGCGCTCTCTTTTCAGTATTACTCAAAAACATATTGTAAATATATATGTAATAGTAACTTCCGAGTTTTCCCGGCTCCTTGGATGAATAGTGAGCGTACTTACCTTCGGTTCATGGGAATTCTATTCCCGGAGATTTTAACTGTGTATGATTAATTCCTATGGCTTGGGAACTGGGTGTTTTTGTTTGTCCTAACACATTCCCCATCATATTCACACAACACATCGCAGAAATACTCAATAGTAAATACATCCCTCCACATGGGGTTTGCGTCAGAAATAACATTCGGCCGTAAAATCGGGACAGATCCATATGTGCGACACAGCTCGCACTCGCGATCCCACACGTGTTGGGGGGAAAAAGGGTAGAAGACAAAAAGTTCCGAGCTTAATCCCTTATTAGTTGATAGTTCGGATAAGTGGAAGTTCCACTAAAGAGGAGTGAGTAGTCAGATGAAAGAATATTATAAGTAAATAAAAGTATTGTTATAAAAGACGTATTCTGTACGTGATACTTTCATGAAAACTGGTTGTTTTTCCGTCCTCTAGAATTATTAATGTTGGGTGGCCAGATGCAATGAAGAGTTTCTGGTCTGATTTGGTTATGTTTATGATAGGGCTTACAATTGAAGATGCTGACGCAAGAGATGGACAAGTCTGCCGTTCGGTCTATTTTGTTTCATTATTGGAAACTATCGTGAAAAAAGAAAAAAAGCGGTAGGTTGTATCAGAGACACAGTCGCAAGTTTTGTACGTGAGTACGTCTCTCGCGATTGGACGTTAAGAGATTCATCTCAGATATCCTCTGGAAGCGTTCTCTCGCGAATTTCCAATCAGTCAAATCAATAATCATTGATCTGCATTTAAGACTGTCGTCCAGGAGATTCTTTATCAGTTGTTTGCCAACTCTTTTCTTAAATGGTTTCAAGGAACGTAGAAATCTGTCGAACATTTCACTTGATAAGTCATTCAATTCTCCTTCGAAATCCAACGACCTCTGTAACTGTACTTCAAAGTCTATCGTATCGTGCGTAGTCGGCTCAGTAGACTACTTCGAGTTTCTTTCGCTCTCTATATCTTCTCTAGCTCTCAGCATTGGTAAGTTTGGACTACTTCTCTTCGTCTAAATCGTTTGCTATTCGTCGCTTGTATCCCTCATCCCATCTGCGATGCATATACCTCGACGCAGTGAATTTTCTCCCTTCACTCAACTTCACTCATTATTTTTTCTACCTTCTCGACTACCCATTATTGCTGAGTTGCAATTGTAGCCTCTTTAGCTACGAATAGTGAACGTTCTATATCTTCGCATTCTCGAGTTACAATGCCTCGGCTGCTCCGCGACTTGCCTATTTCCCCGTCCCGCGTATCACAAGATGAAGTTACCCACCCTACTCAAGGTCATTTTTTTCTTTTTTATAATTGGCTTTACGTCGCACCGACACAGATAGGTGTTCTGGCGATGATGGGATGGGAAAGGCCTAGGAGTGGAAAGAAGCGGCCGCGGCCGTTATTAAGGTAAGCCCCAGCATTTGCCTGGTGTGAAAATGGAAACCACGAAAAACCATCTTCAGGGCTGCCGACAGTGGGGATCGAACCCACTATCTCCCGGATGCAAGCTCACAGCTGCGCGCCCCTAACAGCACAACTCAAGGTCACATTGGATACATTGATCCTTCATCTGTTGATCATCATCCATTTTATTGAACTATGGCGTATAGTTTAGATATTATAGGCATCTCAAATTTCGCCTGAAAGGATGTCGGACGATATTTTGTCATCGTATCAGTACCCTATTAATGGACCGAAGTTTCAGATATATCTACATCAAAAATACTATACCGTCAATGCAAAAACCAAAATGCTGCACTGATTTGCTACGTGATAGTAATGGAAATGGTGCAGTTCGTGTTTGTTTCATGTTTCTGTCTGTGCATGAGTCGACAGGTCTTTCAGCACCCTGGTTCTTAAAGCGGCTGTAATTCACTGTTGGACCGCGCTGGTAAAAGATTCCTTCGTTTGGAAAAAGAACCAGGAGCTACATTTTTCTCACCAGACGCAAAATGTCTTTTAAAACTCAGTTCAGATAAGGTGAAGGATGTCAAAGACATAGCATCAAAGGACGCCCTCCTCCCTCGCGACTGTTTTTGGTTCTACATTCAGATGGTTTCCACTGGGAATGGTGTCGAATCTGAATGTACGGATGTTGATGCTGAATAATGAGGAAATAATTGTGGACTTACTTTACTTCACACGTACAAATGTTGTTTCATCGAAACTGATCTGAGGCGCCATTGTATGAGGCCAGAGAAAACAGCATATGGAAATTCGAGAATGAATACAGAGTTACAGTATTTACTGATGACATTGTTATTTGGAAAGATGATGGAGTTTCTTGCAGCAAATGAGAATATTAAATAATGGTAAATGAGAATGAGAGTGATGACAAGAAAACACAGAAGGGAGGGAAAATAGCATCGGAAATTGAAGACAGAGTTATCGCAATAGTGAAGGGCTAAGTATTTAGGAGGTGAGTTAATGAAGAACTCAGGACAGGCCGTGGAAATTAGCTGGAGGAAACAGCCCGGGTGTGATTTCTATCGCGAAATTCAGAATCTACAATTGAACAACTAATATGTAGAGTATGTAACATTCCTATAATAGCATGTAGCTGAGGCAAGGAAAGAATAAAATCCTATACCGTTAGCAGAAATGAAATTTTTGAGAAGTTTGTTGAAAAGAAAGTGTGTGTGTGAGAAAGACGTACAGATGGAAAACTGGTGTGTTAAAATGGAGAAATATTGAATGATTATCATAGTTTGGCTCCTTGATTGATTGTTCAGTGTTGAAGTCTTCGGTTAGAGGATTCCAAGCCAGGTTGGGGACTTTAATTGCGTCAGGTTGATTCCTCTGAATCGGAGACTGTGTATTTGTTTGTTTGTTTGTTTGTTTGTTTGTTCCAATACTCCACCTACCCCCCCCCCCCTCCTTCATACAAACACAGAGCACACCGCAATACCAACCATCACAAACATCACTGTACATAAGGTTGGCGTTGGGAAGCGTACCCGGCCGTAAAACTGGGGCAAGATTAACAGTGCTTCATATTTCGCACCCATAGCCCCACCCGGGCGTGGGAAAAGTGGCGGAAGCAGAAGAAAAAGACTGGTTATCATTAGTGAGCGTATGGCAACAACATTATACTACAGATAAAATCAGAGTCTTCCAGCATTACAAACAAGCACGAGAACCTACACTAAATGTACAATACAAAACTACATAGGCTAGAGACAGTTTGATTACAACATACCGCCCTAGATTTTACTGTTGGTAAGTCACTATAGTCTCCACGGTGTGCTTGGCTTTTCCATTTTGTCATTATCCGGTATGCTGAACGATTATCTTCTAAATACCGCAATCGCATTTGGATGAGGATATTTTCTCTCACATTTACAGAGCATCTGCACACCTTTCGTGGCAATCCGGATTCCTTCGAGGGTCGTCCGTATTGCTCTTCACTATGCAGGGCAATCTTCGACATTGTGAAGAGCAGTTTTGTTGTCCATGGGCTGCGGAATTCGTGTTCTAAGAGGTCTTTTACGGTGGAAATGGCTGGATGTTTACATCTGAGATCGATTCCCTCCGCAAGGGGTATGATATTTAATACCAGAAGCTGATGGTTATCTATATTCTTCTGATATTCTCATAGGCAAGAACTCTTTCATCTTGCATCAGTGGGTAGTACATGGCTGAGAATGGCCAAACAGTCCGCTTGGCGACCTACGGCTGTTTTAATTACCTGCATCAAGTAAACACCAAGTATGTCACCAGTGATTTTTTTTTTACATGTCAACATTGTAAAACATGGATTGTAGATTGGACTTTTCCATTTCAAAAATCCGATACCTTTCCCTGGTTTTAACCCGCGATATTGAGATCCGAAAGCCGACACTCTACCACTGTTCCACGGAAGGAGCTCTTGAAATTACAATTTAAATGAAAGGTTTACCTGGACTGGAACAAGGTGACGGAAGAGTGGTGGAATGATTATGTTTTGTGGAGAAGGATATTTGCCTCCATTGGGTATGTTGACCGTCCAGCCTAAATTTAGAATTTTGCCAAGGATTTAAGACTGGGTGACGTTCCTGCTGCCACGCGTTGGTCGTAATGAACATGCCATGAGAAGACGCGCGATTCGAGCCCAGAAAACTTACTTTCTGGAGTAGAAGGCTAGACGCCAGCGCCTTCTAAACATAACGGAGATCATAAGCCAGAATTTCTTGGTTCATATCTGAGCGTCATTGTCTTCCAGCTAATTATTTTTTTAATCGTATGATGATTATAATAATAATTTCATAAGTCCAGGTCCAAGTTTTACAGCCACTCTACAGCACTTTCTGAAAGATGAAACAGGTTGCTTGGGCTTCCGGAATAGGCATGAAGCGGGCAGCCTTTGTATATTTCACTTACTTCAGTAGAGTGTTATAATGTGTTTCTCCAGTATACCTTTCACAGTATGAAACACACATAGCCTATTTATTATACTTTTGTAGGCAATAAAATGAAAAATAAACGGAATGATTTATTTAATACCCTCCAGCATGGTTGTTCTAGCTGCCCGAGGATGGTTCAAGTTATTGACCACTCGCTCGATCGCGTGTTGACCTCGCGTCGACCTTGCCGGCACGGCACATTCCACCACACTTTGATGGCGACACGTCAATAATGTACGGCTAATCGTTATGGAGCACACAAATTACCCTCAACTCTCCTGCGCTCTTTTCCATTACACAGTATTCCTCTTCGGCCACCAACTACTTTCATTAGATTGTGAATAACATTAATAACTACAATTTTGTCCGACTTCTTGGCTGAATAATCAGCATTGAGGCCTTCGGTTCAGAGCGTCCCGTGTTCGATTCCCAGCCAGGTCCGGGATTTTAACCACGTCTAAATAATTCTTCTGGCTAGGGGACTGGGCTATTGTGTTCCTCCCAACACTTCCCTCTTCATATTCAGACAACACATTACACTACCAACCACCACATAAACACGCAGTAGTGATTACTTCCTTCCATTTAGGGTTGGCGTCAGGAAGGGCATCCGGCCGTAAAACAGCGCGAAATCAACATGTGCAACACAGTTCGCACCCGCGACCCCACAGTTGGGGGAAAAGCTGTGGAAGAATAAAACGATTAAACGAAAATTGTCCCCACCCATCGTGCGTTTCAGACTGTTACACGAATACATTCAAAATTGCATTTAAAATAAAAAACGTGTTCATTATTGAAAAATAATTCAACCTGTAGCTCATAAAGAACGCCATGGTTCTTGAGCCCTCCAAGACGACTACTGCCCTGGCCATCCACATGACCAGTACGTATTGGGGTGCTACGGGAATAGTGTAATAGTGTAATTATCCGTAATAATAATGTGGATTATTATTATTATTATTATTATTATTATTATTATTATTATTATTATTAATCGTAATTGAAAAGATAGTGACTGAATTAAGAGAAGAGCCATGAATATGAATGACTCCCTAGGCGTCGCTGATCTAACGTCGTCGGGATCGGTAGAGATCAAGAATTGAGACAGGAAACTAGGATCGGAAAGAGGGTGAGATGCAAACGCTGGAAGCACCTTAGAAATACTAGAAAAAAAAATATTGGGTCAGATAATTGGAAACTGAACTGAAGATGGGTTTAAATTGAAAGTTAGCACAACAGCAATGTTGTGCAATTAATGCAAGAGTTTTTGCCATCTACACGCATTTGTTTCTGCATGAATGAGAAGGTATCAAACAGAATACAGTCATAGTGTTGCTCCAGCTTATTCCAAAGGGATAAAAATTATGTACGGGTATTATTATTGGAAAACTATCCTAGGCTGTAGAAACATATGTTTACTGAAGCACACACTCCTTCATGATTTGTATAAGTGTTAAAATGCAGTTCAATTCCAGATTCCGGGGGATTTCTTCAGATGATTTCATGTAAATGTCGTGAAATGTGTGCGAAGTGTTTAATCATTTATATTACTGTAGTGATTCAAGTACTGGGAGTACTCTCTAAGGATTAGAAGAGCCGACCCTGAGTGATACTCGGGAGTGTCCATTGTAGGCACACATAAGGCCAGGAAAGAAGAAGAAGAATTAGTCATCCAAACACTCCCTTATTAGTTTGAAGTACGGATTACTCATCGGTGCGGCGTTACAACGTCTCGAAAGTTACAACCACAAATGTTGTAAGTTGATCTTTGGGTGTCCTTGGAAAAATAAGGCGACAAATACAACATACTCGAAGGGAGACGACCGAGCAAGTGGAAGTGCAGTTTGGGTCACGTAGCTTACATTTGGGAGAGAGTGGTTTCGAACCCCAATGTCGGCAGTCTTGAAGATGGTTTTCCGTGGCTTCCTATTTTCACACCAGGCAAATGCTGGGTCTGTACCTTAATTAAGGCCACCTTCCAATTCATAGGCCTTTCCTATCCCATCGTTGCCATAAGACCTATCTGTGTCGGTGCGACGTAAAGCAGATTGTAAAAAAACGGGAGGAGACGATGTAGATTTCATGGTACTTAGAAACCAGGATCATTAAACTAGACGTTAATTTGAATGCCTAATCAGTATCCTTTATAACACCTATTGTACACGGGAGACTTCTGTGGACGCAATAAGAATTTTAAAGACATGGCTATCCCACTGTTGGCAGCCCTTAATATGGTTTACCGTGGTTTCCCATTTCCACACCAGGAAAATGCTGGGGCTGTACCTTAATTAAGGCCACGGGCGCTTCATTCCAACTCCTAGGCCTTTCCTATCCCATCGTCGCCATAACACCTGCCTGTGTCCGTGCGACGTAAAACCACTAGCAAAAAAATATGGTTAAATACAGTGTCGGGCCGATGACCTAGATGTCAGGCCCCTTTAAACAATAAGGATTATCATCAAAACATGTGGTGTTTCCCTGGTCCAGGATCGTCGCTTTTGACACCTATTATGGAAACAACTTGTCAGTCCTTGAATGAAGACGAATAGTGTGTCGTATCAGAATGAATATTTTAACGTTGTGGGATAGTATGTAGGTTAAATACTGGCCTTTTCCATTACTTGTAACGGCACACTCAGAAGAGTTGTCTACAAAAGCAAACCCGACTTGCTTTTTAAGTTACCGGGCGAGTTAGCCGTGCGGTTAGGAGCGCGCAGCTGTGAGCTCGCATCCGAGAGATAGTGGGTTCGAATCCCACTGTCGGCAGCCCTGAAGATGGTTTTCCGTGGTTTCCCATATTCACACCAGGCAAATGCTGGGGTTGTACCTTAATTAAGGCCACGCCCGCTTCCTTCCCATTCCTAGGCTTTTCCCGTCCCATCGTCGCCATAAGACCTATCTGTGTCAGTGCGACGTAAAGCAAAAATAGCAACAAAAAATAGCTTTTTAAGTTGTCGCTGCATATATTTGAAACGGATGTTTGTGGAGGATGTTGTGTATACAGGGTGAGTCAAGGAAAATGTTCAGTCCAAGTAACTCGTAAACAGTGAAATATATCGAAAATCTGTTTATTTACCACTGAGCTGAATTGACATTTTTCAAAATAATGTGGAAAGTGTAATTTTGTAATACTGTGATTTAGGGTTGTGATTATTTTCAAATGGAGCTAGTACTTCTGGAGGAAATGCAAGGTTTTTAAACATCTTTCTTACGCTAGCTATATGCTGTCCTGTTCGAATAAATTGTGTCTCTTAAAACACCAACAAATAAACATATCCCATGAAAAGTTTTCAGTGCATGTAGTTATTACAGACACCGGATGGCTGAACTGCGTCATGCCGCGGAGTAAAAGGATATGTCGACTGATTCTTGAATGGTATAAAATCGTTCGTGGTTGGCATCAACTCTTTAAATAGTGCTCCTTGAACTGAGCGCAATATTTTCATTTTATGAAAATAAAAGTATATAAATGACACATAGTATGAAATAAAATATTGTACGTTACAAAGCGGAAAGTATTTCACGTCTTCGTTTCGAAATTCCAACCGATCTGTTTTCAACTCAAACGTAAAACCTCACTTGTGTCCTTGTAATGTAAATAATTAATGTATTTCACTCCCAGTAACGATACGAAGGGGTTCATGGTACTTTTCCGCAGTGTCAATACCTGGCGAGATATCGGCACTTACTTTGTTCTTTAAACGAAACTGCACTGTTTACTACACATGATAATACATGTATGGGTACTGCAAATTTAGGGATGTGATTATTTTCAAATACTGCCAGTACTTCTTGAGGAAATGGAACGGTTTAATATATTCTTCTTACACTAGCAATGCTCTGCTCTGTGCGAATGAATTGTGTCTCGTTAAAATCCTTCGATATTCGTTTTTCCTATATTTGTTATCTAAGGCAAAATGATCCTAAATTATACAACATTGGGACGGTTCTACCATCTGCTGGTAAAGTGGCTGGCAGCTGCCCGGGAGGTAAACTACCTGGAGGTGTAAATCGGCTGGTACTTTGGCTTGCATCCAACCACCTCCGCGCAAGCGCTAGGTAGCTACCCGGAGCTAGACACCGATATACGAAGTTGGCTAGACTGATTTTCAGGGACTTCTCGCTTTCGAGTGTGGTGCTATCTATCGTCAGATGCATGAAACTCATTTCGATTGTCTTATTTCCCTGTGCTTGCGTTTGCTGATCACCAAAAAGCCTAATAAGGGGAGTCTTAAGAGGTATGGACAACGATTTATGTCAAGCTTTCGTGATTTTAATCTATGATCTTCAATATCAATACCTAATTGGGATTAAAATCTTGAGATTACATTTTCTTACGCCAGTTATAACCTGTCATGTAAGGCAGCGTTTTTGAAAAGCATTCTCGTAGTAGATTGGTCAAATCGCTCGTTCCATAATAGAAGGTACGCAGGTTTACATCGTATTTCTAATTTACATTTTAAAATGTATTTTCGTTCCCTGCCGTTGTTCTTAACTCTTTTACGTGGTTCCATATACGTAGGCCTACACACACACACACACACACACACACACACACACACACACACACACATCTTCTTTACGGACTTATTGCCTTTGAGCATTTTATCTGCAGGCTTCTGTGATTTGATTAAGTATCTCCACTATGCTCTATTTGCAACTAGTTCTGTGACCTCGTTTAGTTCCACATGCTTCCATTTATTGATAAAGCATTTCATTCTAATGTTTCACTTTGTGAAGATAAAGTTGGAAGGTATTGTACATGTAAATAACTAATCGGGATAAATATCCATTCATAGGAAGAGGAATTCGGGAATGGAATAGTTTCCAATTTCTTCGAAATAATTTACAAGAAGACTATGTAAACAACTAATAGTGAATCTGCTACCTGGGCGACAGTCCTATATGCTATGAATCATAACACCACTTTCTATAAGTAGCATACATGTAAAGCAATTTCCTAGTAGACATAATATTATGATTAAATATTTCAATGAAAAGAACGTATGAACAGAGGCATACAGATTAACACAACGCTAATAATGGAAATAAAAAAAGATTCGTCATAATAATGACTCGAACCTGCATACCTCGTATTACGAGGTGAACGTGTTAGCCATTACGCTACGAGAACAAATCAATAGTTAGGATACATACATTAAGTTATACCTCGTGTCTGAAAACTGTAAAGCAGAAAATTAAAGCCCATTTGAAATGATTTCCAAATAGATTTTGATTTTATATCCTTTTAAAGTTTCTTTACGAAAGCTTGACTTATAAAATGTGTTCCCTAAGCTACCGATGCGAGAGGCTGGTGTGACCGTTGCAGCACAAGGGAAGCATTAATATTCAAGATCCTGCAATACAATATCGGCCACTGTTAATCATGCCTTTTTCAGTATACTAAGCTAATTTAAGTTGTATGTCACCAGAAATACAGCTAATAATGTTCAACTCTCAAAACTTGCTCGGCAGGTAAAGTCTTATCGGGCCCTCGAAGTGGTCGATAAATTACGCGCCGGGTAACTACGATTTATGCTGCCGATAGCGCTACCTGGGGGTGGTCGAACGGAAACATCCTTTTACGCGGAGGGCAAATTACGCGCTACTTTACCAGTAGGTGGTAGAACTGGCCCTTTGTCATAATGTATTTACGTGCATAGTAAGGGTAAAACATACCGTACAATTTAGAAGAAGGTGATGGCATTCTGTCCGTAGCACATTCCTATGGAATAGGCCTCATGGTTGGTGAAGAAAGGGCGTTTGAAGTCATTCCACTTATTCGAAAAGCAAGTGTCGGATTTTAAAACTAATCGCCCGCTCTGAATTTGTGATAACCATATCCAGAAAACTGTGTAGTTCCATATCATTCTTTTTAGTCACGACTAATCTGCATATAGGGCTGTCGAGAGCCGGCAGATTGTGTATCAGTTGTTTAGCTAATATTTTCTTAAGTGCATTCATAGAAGTTAGAAATTAACCAAATTTCTCATTAGTATTTCCCAATTTATCCTCCTGAATTCCAACTTTATCTTCATGTTATGATCTTTCCTTCCTTCAAGCATACTCATCTACTAATGCCATTCCACGTCATCTCTTCACTGGCAGCTCGGAACGTTCCGCTTAGTTGAGCAACATTTTCGTAACACTACTGTTTTTCCAGAAATCAGCTCGAACAAATTGTGCTGCTTTCCTTTGGATCTTCTCCAGGTCTCGAACCGAGTAATCCTGGCGAGGGTCCCATACGCTGGAGTCTTACCGGTTATATACGCCTTCTCCTCTTCATCCTTACTACAACCTGTAAATACATTCATAACAACATGAAGACATCTGTAAACTTTATTTACAGCCTCTGTAATTTGATTACTCCCATAAAGAACTTTCCTTATATTAACACCTAGGTACGTACAGTGATCCCAATTAAGTACTTCCACTCTGTCAACACAATAATTAAAACTGAGAGGACTTTTCTTCTTGGTGGAACACACTGAACCTCGTTTGCCGTCACACCATTGTCTGCTGTCAATCTCACAACTTTGTTGGGGTCTTTTCGCAGTCGTTCACAAACCTGTAACTTATTTATTACTCTATACAGCATAACATCAACATCCTCAAAAGGCCGTATCTGTGATTCGGCTTCACTAAGAGATGGCACCAACGAACAGTACGCAGCGTATGAATTTGACACACACACCTACGTGAGTTTGTTCGTCTGATATTAACCTACCAACACACACAAGTTGAGTCCGCCAAACACTAGCATCTGTGTTGTATCGTTAAGTGATTATGTCGACGTTTGTGCCTGAAAAAGAACATTTGCAGCACGCATTGCTTTTATTATTTAATCAAAAGAAAAAAAGGCTGTGGAAAGTCATCGTTTGCTGGTAGAAACATATGGCGAACACGCTCCATCAATTAGAATATATAAGACATGGTTTCGACAATTTAAACGTGATGATTTCAATGTGAAAGCCAGTGCGCTCTGGTAGACCACAAAAGTGCGAAGACGAGCAATTTCAGGCGTTACTGTATGATGACCCAACTCAAACTCAAGACTATCGCCAACAAAGGATTAATTGAAATCACGAATTGATCGAAAGACGACTGGAATGGACCAGAAGACATGGCAAAGTGATACTGTTACACGACAATGCGCCGTCTCACTCAGAAAAACCAGTCGAAGACGCCTTGAAATCGCTTGGATGGGACATCCTTCCGCACCCGCCGTACTGCCCCGACCTAGCACCATCTGACTATCACCTCTTCGCATCAATGGGGCACTCGCTCGCAGAGCAGCACTTCAGCAATTTCGAGGAAGTTGGAAAATGGCTCGACGAATGGTTTGCCGCAAAAGACAAGCAGTTTTTCTGGCATGGTATTCATACCTTACCTGAAAGATGGGCGAAGTGTGTAGAAGCCGATGGCCAATATTTTGAATGAACAAAAAATGAATTTCCCTTGAAAATTACGTGTTTTCTTTACCACAAAAACCTGCAAAAATGTATGCATACACCTGGTGAAATACAGAGATCCAATAATACAGCCTTGCGGGATGCCCCTTTAATCATTACAGGATCAGTTAATGCTTCACCAACTCTAATTCTTTGTCTTTTTTCTTTAAATTTAGCCATCCATTCAGTCACTCATTGAGCACGCCAGTAGCTCCCAACGTCGTCAGTAGCCTCTCTAAAGCCCTTGATACGTTAATAGCGATACAGCACATTTGACCTCCTGAATCTAAAATATGTTATATCTTGCTGGAATAATGCAAGTTGAGCCTCACTGGAATAGCCGTTCCTAAATCCAAACCACCTTCTATCAAGGCAGGTGGTAATTTCTGATATTATCAGAAACAATGTTTTCCTAGAGCTTACACGCAACACATGTCAATGTGACTAGTCTGTAATTATCCGCTTTAGATTTATCACCCTTTTTCTCTATACACTGGGGCTAATATAGAAACGCTCATAGCATAGCAGGTTTCAGAAACAAAGTACCGTTATTACCGAGCTCGATAGCTGCAGTCGCTTACGTGAGGCCGGTATCCAGTATTCGAGAGATAGTGGGTTCGAACCCCACGGTCGGCAGCCCTGATGATGGTTTTCCGTGGTTTCTCATTTTCACACAAGAAAAATGCCGGGGCTGTACCTTAATTAAGGTTACGGCTGCTTCCTTCCCACTCCTATCCCCTTCCTGTCCCATCGTCGCCATAAGACCTATTTGTGTCGGTGCGACATAAAACAAATTGTAAAAAACAGTACAGTTATTTTAGCAGATATTGACACCCTGTAAGTTTGATTGTGAACTCTTTGGTAACATCGCTGAAAGTGAAACGAGATGTTCGATTACTTTAACGGTTTACGACATTTTTGAGGTGAACCTCTTAGATGATTCGTCTAGTATATCGTCGCTGCCGGGACAAAAACTCCTATGTGAAATATTTTAGCTTAGAACTTTGCCCGGTAAGGTTCTGTCATCTAAGGTGCAATATTGTGTGCATACTGTCAAGGCATTCTCGCTCTTCATAAAGTATGTGCTGCGGGTCAGTATATCTCCCAAAATATTATCACATAGGAAGTTTTGTCCCGGCAACGAAGATATGCAGTTTTTTCACAGTTGTGAGAGATAAGGACCTGGGATATTAGCATGAGTAATAAAGGAACTCCAACGTATAGATGTTCTATTTGTTAGGAAAAGTATATAGAAATACGTTTAACAATTTTCTTGATGATGATTCCATGTTTCAGCATAATATTGCAACGGGAACAAATTTACATATATATCTAACCTTGAAATACTTTCATAGGTACTCCTTCGAGCAAACAGTGGATTTTTGGTAAGAATGAAAATAAGCTTTATGTGAGGCAACAGTGGCAAGCTGGATTTCTCATTTTAAAGGTTTCGCCCATACCTACTACTCCCATTGTATACTGTTACCATTAATCTACATGTTTATCAGTAGCTGTTTCTCAGCCTTAGCTAGAAAAATTGTGGTCATTCAGGAGATACTCTCCTTTCATAAAGCAGTAGCGTGCAGACAAAGCTATCTCCGGAGAACTTGTTGCCAAAGCTTTGGGGTTAAGTGTAATATGAACGTTATCTATCCATTCATAGTCCACTGCTCTCAGGCTGAGTCGACAGCGTGTTTTAGTGTTTCCTGGAGTGGGAGGTTTCAAAATAGATATTTGTGATCCAGATGTCCCGTTATTTGAAAAGTTTAAAGCTAAGGTCAGGAACAAAGGAAAAGTAGTTAAATTGCCTTTGATCATGGCAGTGTGTTATAGGACAAAAGCAGATCACACCCGGAATGACTGCGACGATGAACTGTAAATTGTGTCCTAGGTTGTCCTAGGTTTACACCGTGGGCATTTAAGTAGCGTTCCGTGGTTCTCAAGAATTACGCGACGTTTATACGCATTTTATTTATTTATTTACTTTATTTAATGTTTATTAAATTTGTTTATTTATTTATTTATAACAGCATGCTGGGTTTCTTAAAATAGTAGTATTTAATGGTTTTATTGATCATGTACAAGCTGTGTCAAGAACATTCTTCTCTTTGACAGATTTCGGACTGATATTAACAGCGACAAGTTTTGTTTAAATATTTTTCAGTATTGTGTTAAATTATACGTCCCACCCATAAATTGTCTATATAGTGTCTACTGTTCTGTTTCGCGAAATGTTGTCGGTGTATTGAAGAACACCTACAGGATGAAATTCTAACACCCGGACGTGTTCGGCAGTTTAGGGAACTTTTAACCATATTATTATTATTATTATTATTATTATTATTATTATTATTATTATTATTATTATTATTATTATTATTATTATTATTATTAGCCTTTTTCATTTAATTGGGATCAGCACTCTTTTGTGGATTCAGTGAGTGTTACAGCCTGATGCCCTTTCTAACGCCAATCCTATAAGGAGTTATGTGTTCAATGTTGAGGGTTTCCGTGATGGTTTGTATTGTGATGTGAAAATAAATATGTGTGCCAAGACGAACACAAACACTCGGTCCCCGAATTAAAGAAATTAACTAGACGTAGTTAACATTCCCGGCCCGGCCGGTAATCGAACTCGGGGTCCTCTGAACTGAAAGCCACTGCGCTGACCATTCAGTCAAGGAAATAGACTTTTAATTATTATTATTACTTCAGCGTCAAACCTGATAGAATAGGCCTACTCGGAATTTTGGAGGGTACAAGAAATTTCATTCGGCCCCACTTCTTTTCATACCATACCGTCATTTAAGAGATATCGTCTGACACATTTATGAATTATTTCCTCCCTCCCACTCCCCTCCCCCTACACCCAACCTTCTCACCCTGCTACATACAGCCCATTACCGACATTCACTTGCCAAGACAAGCTGCCGGACAACTTGCCTGTGGATATTTAAGCCACACAGTCAACGTATCGATATATCGTATTGCATGGCTTCCGTGACCAGGTCCGCTAGCTCTTGCACCGACAGCTTCTCAGTTTGTTTCACGAGGCTGAGTGAGTCCCGTTTCAGCACTCTGCTCAGACTTAAAATTCCTACACTGGTCGAGAATGTAACACTGGGCATCACGGGTGAGATGCGTGCACGCTACCCCTGTGCCATGGGGTTTCGAATTTACCCAACAAAATTAATTAACACTCAGCAATTGGTCACCCAGGAGAGTTTTGTTTTCTCTGCCCTGCGGTACAGTCAAATACAATATCGAAATTGACAGGCAGCCTAGATAGCCTCATATCAACATTTCTGCAGTTACCAGCTGAGGCTCTAATATTTAACGGATAACCAATCAAACAACAAACAGCTAATCGGAATACCAGAGTACTTCAACCTGGTGACTATTAAAGAAGAGAAAAGGATTTAAATAGCGTTGCTAAGATCTGCTGACGTTAATTCTGGATGAAAATTGCGAGTTGGTTTGTACCATCATTTTAATTTTCTCGCCCCCATTTTCACGACCTATGATTATTGGATGGTATTTTTGTATACCCCGTATGTTGTATCTTTAACCTTCCAGTCCATTTTCTTTTTCCAGTTGGCTTTACGTCGCACCAACACAGATAGGTCTTACGGGGACGATAGAATAAGATAAGGGTTGGAATGGTAAGGAAGCGGCCGTAGTGTTAATTAAGGTACAGCCTGGTGTGAAAATGGGAAACTACGGAAAACCATATTCGGGGCTTCCGACGGTGGGATTCAAACCCACTATATCCCGAAAGCTGCGCGCCCCTAACCACATGGCAACTCGCTCGGCCAGTCCATTAGTAAGTTCCATGATTCTTTCATTTCTTCACCACACAGTTATTGCTTACTAATTTCCCCATTTATCTTTCTTCCATAGTGTCATTATCCATCATATTGTCCCCCCCCCCGTTTCCTTTTCTGAACATGACATATTTAAACCATCATGGTCACACGTTATCTATATATATAAAAGCAAGTCGGTCTCGAGCGATCTATATATGAAGGTATAAAAATTAAAATAGACGTGAATTAATCAGGCACTTCCCGAAATCTCAAAAACTTGAAATTTGTTACCGGAGAATCTGATGATCCCAGCATCCCTAGAAAAATCGAAAATTCTTAAAATTCCCCGAAGAGGTCACGGTGGGGTCCTTCAAATTTTGGGCTTAGCATAAGAAGTCAGTGGTATAATTTATCCATTATAATTTATAGGTTTTGTGGGCTTAAAATATTTCGTGTATTTCCTAAATGTTATCCCCCTTCCCCCAAATCAAGATGGAGGCACAATCTGCCAGACGAGCTAGAAAATTGAAATTTGGCGAAATTATAGCTTTTAGCATGTAACCGACGGAAAATTTACGAGATGCTCAAATGGTTCACTTTTTACCCCTAAAACTGCCTGCTGTCATTTATTGATGGATATAGTACTTTTGCATCCATCTCTTGGCACAGGTCAGAGTAAAGTGTAGCTTCCACCGATGTCCCAGTCAACATCCATGGCTGTAACAATATGGAAGTTGCTGGGGTATGGGCAGTGCTGAGTAATGACATTCAGAGCATGACTAGTGCATCTGAGTGTTATGGAAGGTGCAGCTCATAGGGTCAGTTGTGCTGCAATAGTACTTTCTGACCCAGCAAGGAAAGCAATGGCAAACTACCTCACTCCTCATCTTGCCTAGTACGTCTCATTTTGGTGTTGCCATTGGTTTTTGGGGTTTCCTTATAACCGCATAACCTTTGGTGGTACTATTTGAGGATCCAACCAGCCTCTGGGCTGATGACCTATCAGACAACAGACAGACCCCTAAAAATATCGAAATATGGAGGCAATTTTAATGACTGTGCAGACTTTCTTTTTGAGCTATTTGTTGGCTAAACGGTAAGTCGTATCACAAAACGGATGCCACAATCTCGGTTCAATTTGGAGTGATCTACTACTTTGGTTCTATGCCTTTTTGTCGTATCTCTCTCATTTATACGTTAGATTTGGCTGTATTTCTGGATTGTTCGTAAATTTGGTGATTTTTACATGTATATTTCATTGTTTGACACTCTTATAGGAAAGAGAGTCATCAGGTTGTGTGCACACATTGGCACGATCGAAGGCCATATGGGGACCAAATTGCATGATTCTAGCTTATACTGAATAATGCAAAAAATAATGTAAAGCGTTAAAAATGTACTCAAATTTCACCCTATTCAAAATTTCGAACTCAATTTAACGCATAAATATCGGAGATATGAGAAAATGTTTTAGAATTAAAGATATAGAACAATAAAGGGGGCGTCTGATGGCACAAACCGTATGTTAATATGATGTACCGTTTAGGAGTAGTGAATCTCGAAGTGGAGGTCTGCACTTTAATAAATTTAATGAAATCTCAATTGCGGCGTGTAAAGTAACTTATGTAGAAATCCGTATACTATGTAAAAAAAACCGCAGCGAAGCACGGGCGCATTTGCTAGTCTGCAATATTCTGCCATTGTTACACTATTGCCACCATAGATCATTAAATATAGATTTTTTAATATCTGTTTATTTTGCACTCAGTATGAATCCTTCAATCACAATCTAATCATACCTATTTTTTGTAGTCTTAGTTTTCATCGGTCGTAACCAGTAAACTATGAGAATTTTTCTGCTTAGTGTTGATACGCTGACTGGAAAAATTTCAATTCATATTACCATTTTCAACAGTAACGACAATCAGATAAGATGCTAAATCAGAGTATCAGTTAGTATCGAACAATTACAAGGGGAGTGATGTTCTTCGTTTTTTCACATTGTAAAAATGAATACACAACAAGTACAGGAACAGAAAGCATGAGAAAATTTCATTCTGATGTCTCATTCTGATTGAAAATGTAATGCAAATATAAGAAATTAGCGTTTATCCGCGGCCTCGCACGTGTAGAATTCTTTGCAGTTTCATATGAATTTCAACTAATAGTAGCTCGTCATGTGTTAAAACGGCATGCAGTGCTTCAGCACCCCATTTAAAAGTTAGTTATTATTATTATTATTATTATTATTATTATTATTATTATTATTATTATTATTGCCCTGGATTTGTGCTGCAGGACTCTTTAACTAAATCTCGAGTGTAAAATGAGGTTGGATAAGTATTAAATAACGATACATGTGTATAAGTTATTTGTTAGTGTGGGATGTAGATTCAATATTTACTAACGGAGACAAACGACTGGCCATAAATACTGCTTGTCGGAGCTAAATCTTTATGTGGGAGATAAAATATTGAGCGGACAGGCCAGACACAGTTTGTTAATGGGCTGCTGGGCGATTCGTTTTGTCACAAGTGCTGCAGTTGGCCGTGATTCTCAATTTCCATTCGATGGGATTTTTTCGCCATCCAGTGAAGAACAACACGAGAGAGGATGCCCCAGTAAATGTATTCATTTCGTTTGAGTAGGAGTGATTTTGGATTTTATAAGGGGCGCCAGGAAATCTGATTCCCTTCTCACAATTGTTTGTGTTGCATCTTATTCATGTTTACCAGATAGTAATGAAAAGAAGAAGGGAATGTATATCTATCTCTATAATTATAAAAGGAAGTGTTTGTCTGTCTGTGTGTCTGTGTGCGATGCCCAGCAAAATCTACAGCACGTAGAGATCTGAAATTTTGAACATAGGTAGATGGAAGGGGGTCCGAATGCACATCGAAGCCGGAATTTTCATTTTCGCTTTCGTTGGTGAGTTATGAACGAAAACCCATTGGAAAACGTGCGTTGGGATATGACAATCCAACGTGCTGTCACCAAGATTAAATGCATAGAGTCGCTGTCGCTAGGCAACGTACATAAGATAGATAGAGAACACAATATTCAAGGAGCCATTTTACGTCCAGGACGTAGGAAGCTGTTTTTGGTCTTATATGGTGTGGGGTCATATTACGGTGTTGATGATGATTCGTACGTCAGATCGGGACGTTAAGTCTTGAGCTATTCGAGAGGAGTGGTCTATGTGCCAGCGGCGGGTTTCATCCTCTTCATTCTTGCTATCATATATCATGTCATTCATTTCTTTCAACAAGCAACTTTTACAAGAATTACCCGATGTTCTACACAGTTACAAGTCTATCGACTACACGGCAGAGCTTCGAAAGACTTGGAGTCACCTGGAGTACCCTCGAACATCTTAGAGCGGACGATTGTGGCACCAATTATTCCTCTTAAGAATAATAATCCTGTCCTCTGCAATGAACACGACTCTGAAACTGATGACTAATATTATTGAGCCATTCTCATGATTGGGCATGCCGCGAGCGAAGTAATATTCATTCCTCGTATTCGAATAATTTCTTCGGATATACAGTGAAGTTTAGATGTCTGCAGTGTTCAAAGGGACGCTTGTGGCACCAATTATCCTTCTTAAGAATAAGAATCCTGCCCTCTGCAATTAACACGACTCTGAAACTGATGACTAATATTATTGAAGCCATTCTCATGATTGGGCATGCCGCGAGCGAAGTAATATTCATTCCTTGGATTCGAATAATTTCTTCGGACATACAGTGAAGTTTAGATCTCTGCAGTGTTCAAAATAAAATTTCTCAATGTAATAATAAAGCAAACTTAATCTTCTTCTTCTTACTATATATAAAAATGGATGTATGCATGTATGTGTGTGTGTAAATGACACATCTCCTCCTAAACCACTGGAGCAATTTCATCCAAACTTTGTACACTTACGACTTACTATCTGGAGACGAGCACTGTGCGGGTAAGCCATCCGTAGCTCCCTTAGGGTTGGGTGGCCAGTGGGGGGGGGGGAATATGAATATAATCGACAAAAGTGCCGAATCCACAGTTTTCGGGGTCGCTGAGATGAACAGTGACACTCCCGATTTTTCAAAAGTCAAAGTTCAGCTCTCTTTCGTATGGGAAACGAGCGGGGGTGATATATAAAGTTAAACGAAAATAATGTCGAATACATAGTTTTCGGGGGTCACCGAGGTAAATTGTATATTCTAGATTTTTAGTATCAGGAGACAAACCACGTGGGGGTAAGACAGCCCAGGAACCCTTAGGGGCGGGGGGGGGGGGGTGCGAGGGGGCTCAGATAAACAAATTAACGAAAATAGTGTCGAATCCGTACTTTTGGGGTCGCTGAGATGAATAGTGACACTCCGGATTTTTTAAAAGTTCAAGTTCGGCCCCCTTCGGGGTGGGGGCAAAGGGGGAGTGATATATAAAATTAAACGAAAATAGTGTCGAATACATAGTTTTCGGGGTCGCCGAGGTGAATTCTACACTCCGGATTTTTAGTATCAGGAGACAAACCACATGGGGGTAAAACACCCCAGGAACCCTTAGGGGCGGAGGGGGGGGGGCAAGAGGACTGAGATATACAAATCACCGAAAGTAGTGTCGAATCCGTACTTTTCGGGGTCGCTGAGATGAAATAGTAACATTCCGATTTTTTAAAACTCAAAGTTTAGCCCCCTTTAGGGTGGGGGAGGGGTGAGTGAGGTGTAATAATAATCGAATATACTGCCGATTCCATAGTTTTCCGGGTCGTTGAGATGAATAGTATTATTCCGGATTTTTTAAGTCTAACTTCAGCCCCTTTTGGCATAGGGGGTGAGAAAGGGTGAAAAATAAATTGTCAGAAATGACCGAGGTAATGGACGTGTGTGTTCCAGTACGACTTCCAAGTATAACTTACTACCTGGAAAATGTACTGTGGGAGTAAGACGCCCCTAGAACCACTAGGGAAGCGGGTGAAATATAATCCATCTATATATATATATACACTGTATATATAAATTAAGGCATAAAATGAAAAGAGACGTGAATTAGTGAGACCATTCTAGGCAAATTTAAAACTTGGTACCCGCCAAGCTGATGACTTCCAAGGATCCCTAGAACAATCTCAAATTCTCATAATTCTCTGAGGGGTACATGCTGCGAGTTTCAAGCCTGCATAAGAACACAGTCGGTGATATTTATGCAGAATCTACAGGTTTCATGGGCTTAAAAGTTTCCCGAAAGTCCTGATTTTTAACCCACTCTCCCATATCAAGATCACAGCACAATCTCCCAGACGAGTTAGAAAATTGAAATTTTGCAAAATTATAGCTTTTAGCATGTAACCGACGGAGAATTTACGAGATGTTTAAAATTTTAATTTTTACCCCCGAAAAATATCGAAATATGGAGGCAATTTTAATGATGGTGCAGTCCTTCCTTTCGATGAATTTCGTGCTAAACGGTAAGTAGTATCACAAAACGGATGGCACAATCTGCGTTCAATTTGGAGTGATCTACAACATCGGTCCTATGACCTTTTGTCGTATCTCTATCCCTTATACATTCAATTTTTCTCTTTCTGGATTTACCTAAATTTTGCACTTTGTACACATATAATTGATGGTTTGATTCACTTATAGGAAAGATGGAATCATCAAATTCTACACGAATATCGGCCCACCCAGTAGCCATATGTGAGCCAAATTCTATGTTTGAAGCTGTCGCATAAGTATCTGAAAAGTAATTCACTGTGTGAAAATCTTACACAAATTTCACCCTATTCAACGTTTCTAAAACATAATGAATTGTGGTAGACAAGTGCACCTGTCGTTATCATCACAACTCCACAACTCGCACTTTACATTGGAAACATCGTCTACGGACCTCCCTATGCTTTTTCTCGGATAACGCCAATTTACATGCAATTTAAAAATTATTATTCACTTCATGTAAAGTAATTTACTTCGATATCCGTATACAATATGAAATACCGTAGCGAAGCACGGGTACAATTGCTAGTAATATTATAAAAGGAAGTGTTTGTCTGTCTGTCTGTCTGTCTGTCTGTCTGTCTGTCTGTCTGTCTGTCTGTCTGTCTGTGTGTGTGTCTGTGCGCGATGCCCAGCAAAATCTACAGCACGTAGAGATCTGAAATTTTGAACATTGGTAGATGGAAAGGGGTCCGAATGCACCTCGAAGCCGGAATTTTCAATTTCGCTTTCGTTGGTGAGTTATGAACGAAAAACCATCGGAAAACGTGCATTGGGATATGACAATCCAACGTGCTGTCACCAAGATTAAATGCATAGAGTCGCTGTCGCTAGGCAACGTACATAAGATAGGTTGAGAACACAATATTCAAGGAGCCATTTTACGTCCAGGACGTAGGATGCTGATTTTGGTCTTATATGGTGTGAGGGCATATGACGGTGTTGATGATGATTCGTCCGTCGGATCGGGACGTTAAGTCTTGAGCTATTCGAGAGGAGTGGCATATGTGCCGGCGCCGGGATTCATCCTCTTCATTCTTGCTATCATATATCATGCCATTCATTTCTTTCAACAAGCAACTTTTACAAGAATTACCCGATGTTCTACACAGTTACAAGTCTATCGACTACACGGCAGAGCTTCGAAAGACTTGGAGTCACCTGGAGTACCCTCGAGCATCTTAGAGCGGACGATTATGGCACCAACTATCCTTCTTAAGAATAAGAATCCTGCCCTCTGCAATGAACACGACTCTGAAACTGATGACTAATATTATTGAAGCCATTCTCATGATTGGGCATGCCGCGAGCGAAGTAATATTCATTCCTCGGATTCGAATAATTTCTTCGGATATACAGTTTAAGTTTAGATCTCTGCAGTGTTCAAAATGAAATTTCTCTATGTAATAATAAAGCAAGCATAATCTTCTTCTTACTATATATAAAAATGGATGCATGCATGTATGTGTGTGTGTAAATGACACATCTCCTCCTAAACCACTGGAGCAATTTCATCCAAACTTGGTACACTTATGACTTACTATCTGGAGACGAGCACTGGTGGGGGGGAGTAAGCCATCCGTAGCTCCCTTAGGGGTGGGGGTCAGGGGGGGGCAAGGTATAAAAATAATCGAAAAAAGTGCCGAATCCACAGTTTTCGGGGTCGCTGAGATGAACAGTGACACTCCCCATTTTTCAAATGTCAAAGTTCAGCTCCCTTTTGCATGGGGGGGGTGAGGGGGGAGTGATATATAAAATTAAACGAAAATAATGTCGAATACATAGTTTTCGGCGGTCGCCGAAGTGAATTGTATACTCTGGATTTTTAGTATCAGGAGACAAACAATGTGGGGGTAAGAAAGCCCAGGAACCCGTAGGGGCGGGGGGGGCGAGGGGGTCAGATAAACAAATTAACGAAAATAATGTCGAATCCATACTTTTGGGGGTCGCTGAGATGAATAGTGACACTCCGGATTTTTTTAAAGTTCAAGTTCAACCCCCTTTGGGGTGGGGGCGAGGGGAGTGATATATAACATTAAAAGAAAATAGTGTCGAATACATAGTTTTCTGGATCGCCGGGGTGAATTGTACACTCGGGATTTTTAGTATCAGGAGACAAACCACGTGGGGGTAAGACAGACCAGGAACCCTTAGGGGCAGGTGGGGCGAGGGGGCTGAGATATAAAAATCATCGAAAATAGTGTCGAATCCATACTTTTCGGGGTCTCTGAGATGAACAGTGACACTCCAGAATTTTTTAAAGTCCAAGTTCAGGCCCCTTCGTGGTGGGGGGCGATGGGAGAGTGATATATAGAAATAATAATGATATATGGAAATAATAATTATATATAGAAATAATAGTGTCGAATACATAGTCGCTGGGGTGAATAGTGACACTCCGGAATTTTTAGTATCAGGAGACAAACCACATGGGGGTAAAACACCCCAGGAACCCTTAGGGGCGGCGGGGGGCAAGGTTACTGAGATATTAAAATCATCGAAAGTAGTGTCGAATCCATACTTTTCGGGGTCGCTGAGATGAATAGTAACATTCCGATTTTTTAAAACTCAGAGTTTAGCCCCCTTTAGGGTGGGGGAAGGGGGAGTGAGATATAATAGTAATCGAATATACTGCCGAATCCTTAGTTTTCCGGGTCGCTGAGTTTGATAGTAACATTCCGGATGTTTAAAGTCTAACTTCAGCTCCCTTTGGCATAGGGGCTGAGAAAGGGTGAAAAAATAAATTGTTAGAAATGACCGAGATAATGGACGTGTGTATGTTCCAGTATGACTTTCAAGTATGACTTACTACCTGGAAAACGTACTTTGGGAGTAGGACGCCCCTAGAACCACTAGGGAAGCGGATAAAATATTATCCACACTAATAAATGGAAGTTTGTTTGGCGCGATCTATATGTACTATATATATGTATAAATATAAATATAGGCATAAAAATGAAAACAGACGTAAATTAGTGAGACCATTCTAGGCATTTTAGAAATGTAAAACTTTGTACCAGACAACCTGATGACTTCAGGATCCCTAGAAAAATCTCAAATTCTCATCATTCTCTGAGGGGTACATGCTGGGAGTTTCAAACCTGCATAAGAATACAGTCGGTGATATTTATCCAGAACCTACAGCTTAAAAGTCTCCTTAAATTTCTGATGTTTAACCCACTCCCCCATATCAAGATCGCAGCACAATCTCCCAGACAAGTTAGAAAATTGAAATTTTGCAAAATTATAGCTTTTAGCATGTAACCGACGGAAAATTTACGAGATGTTTTAAACATTTTATTTTTTACCCCCGAAAAATATCGAAATATGGAGACAATTTTTAATGACGGTGCAGTCCTTCCTTTCGATGTATTTCGTGGCTAAACGGTAGGTCGTATCACAAAACGGATGGCACAATCTCCGTTCAATTTGGAGTGATCTACAACATCGGTCCTATGACCTTTTGTCGTATCTCTATCCCTTATACATTCAATTTTTCTCTATTTCTGGGTTTACCTAAATTTTTCACTTTGTACACGTACAATTGATGGTTTGATTCACTTATAGGAAAGATGGGATCATCAAATTCTATACGAATATTTGCCCACCCAGTAGACATATGTGAGCCAAATTCTGTGTTTGAAGCTGTCACATAAGTATCTGAAAAGTAATGCACTGTGTGGAAATCTTACACAAATTTCACCCTATTCAACGTTTCTTAAACATAATGAATTGTGGTAGACAAGTGCACCTGTCGTTATCATCACAACTCCACAACTCGCACTTTACATTGGAAACATCGTCTGCGGACCTCTCTATGCTTTTTCTCGGATAACGCCAATTTACATGCAATTTAAAAATTATTATTAACTTCATGTACAGTAATTTACTTCGATATCCGTATACAATCTGGAATACCGTAGCGAAGCACGGGTACAAGTGCTAGTAGTATATATATTGCAAACGTCAATAAGAAAATTACCAATCGGATAAAGAATTGCTGGGCAAAATGGCGAGTAGCTACTAGAGTTCTGTGTGCTAAGAATGTCCCACACCACCCGGCAGGATTTTTTGTCCAGTCATATTGCAAAAAAGCTGGGTTAAAAAGGAAATTGAGGAACAGAAACTCTATGTATCACAGGTGAGGGTTTTAAGATAGGCCTGTGGAGTGACCATGCTGGTTACAATCTGATCTACATCTCACATTCAGCATTCTTCTCCATCGCCACATTTCAAATGGTTCTATTCTCTTTATCCATATGGTAGTTATTACCAGTGCTTCAAAGTTTTCCAGCTGTAAGACAGGGAACAATTCGTAAATAGAATATAGGTTTTACAGTGTCGTTGGTAGAAGCGATAATATTCTACGCTCAGAATTGCAGAATTGAATTCTGGCCAAGTGGTTTAGATTTAACAGTGTTTAAATTTCGGAGACCCATGTCCGTAGATTAACGGGTAAGTTAGATAACGCGGTTAGGGACAAAATGCGGCCACCTGGGCATTTCCAAAGAGGTATAGCTTCTAATAAGTTACTAAACAAATGTCATTAAGACATTAAATTGGGTATGATGCGCAAAGGTATCGCCCAAATATCACTATAAAATTTGTCACAAATGGAACGTAATAATTGCTTTTACACATATCAAGTGAAAAATCCCTGGCAAATTAAGAAATACCGTCGTTATTTGAGAAAATTGAAAACATACTTAAGGCTTGTAGACAGGACTGGTTTATGTCGTACTACGCTGCTGGTGCCGTCTTTTGTTATTTTCTTCAGGTCCAGGCCTAGCACCGTGGAATGGGAGGGCTATGTCTGTAGATTCTCATTATCTTTGGCCAGTACAAACAGCAAAATGGAGGTTAAAAGAAAAATAGCATGATCCCTGGACCAATAAATATTTTTATTTCTGTTCGAAAGAAAGTAGCTCGATCCCTGGACCAATAAATCACTAGTCCACTGAATTTTTCTTATGTACATTGGCCATACCATTTTGTCGCCTATTAAATATAGCATATCGCGATACAATTCATGAAATGATGTCATTGACAAGTGAAGAATGAAACGAAAGCAAAGAACTTCAGTGAACACAGATATCACACACGAAATTGTTCAAAGTGTAAGACAAAAGACATACGTGTGTCACTATGAGCGCAACACCAAATGTACTTGCAAAGTTGGTAAGTACGTATTAATATTTTCCAAAAAACATATTTCTTAATTTGCCAGGGATTTTTCACTTGATATGTGTAAAAGTAATTATTATGTTCCATTTGTGACAAATTTTATAGTGATATTTAGGTGATACCAATGCGCACTATACCCCATTAAATTATATTTTTACATTGGAAAAATAATGTGTTGCATATTTATTTCGTGTGTCAATGTAGCTCTTGGCACGAAACAAAAGAAAAGAAAATTGGGAGCTGAACAATTTCACGGCTGATTAACTTAGAACTCGGTCGTAACTCTCAAGAGAATCTTCCGGTGTATTAACTATTACCATTCCAATAAGTTTACCTGGTTACATAGCTGTACTCATATTCAATTTTCTGGGAGAATATGGGTGCATGCTATCTATTCTTGAGGCCAAAATGTTTTAATACTAGTATATATATATATATATATATATATAACCTATATAAAAACTGCACACATTTGATATTAACCTCACTCTTGCCTTTGTCGGGTTCAGTTCAAGATTTTTCTCTCTGTGATGAGCCGTATGGCTGTTAGCTTGCATTCGAGAGATGGTGGGTTCGAGCCTCACTATTGGTCGCAGCCGTATAGATGACTTTATGGCGGTTTTCTATTTTCATACCAGTAAAATGCTAGGGCTGTACCTTAATGAAGGCCACGATCGCTTCCTTCCCAGTCCTAGACATTTCTTCTCCCATCGTCACTAAACAGAACCTCTCTGAGTTGTTGCGATTCTAAACCACTGCATACTACTACTACTACTACTACTACTACTACTACTACTACTACTAATAATAATAATAATAATAATAATAATAATACGACGACGATGACGACGACGAAAACGACGACTCGGGTCTTCAGCCCATAGAGTGGTTTTGTCGCATTCCTCGATGCTATCCTATCCTGTGATAACCTTTACATTTCTAAATAACGACTACATTATACGTCTGCTCTAATCTGTTTCTTAATTCATGCCTTGGTCTACCCCGACCATCCTTATCGCATACACTTCCCTTAAAAGAATAACTGAATACTCGTAATAATACATCTTCGTTATAGACGGTTATACCTTTCAGCGTTCACTCTCTAATCCCCTCGCCGGGCTGGGTAGCTCAGGTGGTAGAGCGCTGGCCTTCTAAGCTGAAGTTGGCGGGTTTGATACCGGTTCAGGCTGGTGATATATGAAGGTGCTCAAATACCGTGTCGGTGGATTTATTGGCACTTTAATGAACTCCTAGGGACAACATTCCGGCACCTCGTTATCTCACAGAACGGTAAAAGTAGTTACTGGGACGTAAACTATTATTATTATTATTATTATTATTATTATTATTATTATTATTATTATTATTATTATTATTATTATTATTATTATTCTCTGTTAGTGAACTACTCGCCAATCCTCTATTTGCAACTAGCTTTGTGGCCTCGTTAATTTCTACAAATTTTACCTCTAAATCATTAAAAATTGAGTATAACTATTGTGATCTTTGCATACCTCTGCTCCTCTTACACTCCATGAACAAATCCATTATTTTCCTACGTAACCTGTCCTCAACATTTTCACCATCCATAGCCCCGCCATCAGAGTCGATTATTGGCCGGGCTGAGTTGCTCAGACTGTTGATGCGCTGGCCTTCTGACCCCAACTTGGCAGGTTCGATCCTGGCTCAGTTCGATGGTATTCGAATGTGTTCAAATACATCAGCCTCGTGCGGTAGATTTACTGGCACGTGAAAGAACTTCTGCGGGACAAAATTCCGACACCTCGGCGTCACCGATAAGTGTTAAAAAGTAGTTAGTGGGACGTAACAAGCAATAACATTATTATTGTGGTTCATTCGCACAGTTTATTCCATCGAAATTCTTCCGAACTTTTCGCTTGCAATAAGGTGTTAATGACGAGCAAGTGGCTGCGTGGTTTAGATCACGTAGCTGTCAGCTTGCATTCGTGAGATAGTGGGTTCGAACTCCCCTGTCAGCAGTTCTAAAGATTATTTTCCGTGGTTTATCATTTCCACAAGTACTGCGGCTGTACCTTAATTTTTTTTTACAAGTTTCTTTACGTTGCACCGACACAGATAGGTCTTATGGCGACGATGGGACAGTAAAGGCCTAGGAGTGGGAAGGAAGCGGCCGTGGCCTTAATTAATGTACAGCCTGGTGTGAAAATGGGAAACCACGAAAAACCATCTTCAGGGTTGCCGACAGTGGGGCACGAACCCACTATCTCCCGAATACTGGCCGCAATTAAGCGACTGCAACTATAGAGCTCAGTGTACCTTAATTAATGCCCCAGGCGTTTCCTTCCCATTCCAAAACATTTCCTATCCCATCTTCGCCATAAGACCTGTCTTTGTCGATTCGATGTAAAACAAATATTGTACAATTTAAGGAAAATGAAGGTAAGTGGTATAAAACCTGAATGAGAACGCAGTGTTTGTTGTAGACATAGAAAGGCCCCTCGGTTAATTAATTTTCAGAGGCCTACAGACTGAACGCTGACGCGTACTATATGTGCCAGTTCTTACGGTAATCACTATTTCGAACGTTTGTCTGCCTGAGGAAACCCAATGCAAATGTCTATAACAAACATCTACCTCTGATGATGATGATGATGATGAATATGATGATGAAGGTGTTTGGCCTCCGGAGAGTCCTGTCGGAGGTTTTCTAGTTGACGCCTGATAGGCAACCTGCGAGTCAGTGAGAATGGGTCCCTACCTGTGGTGAATTCTAATAATGTTAAAGGAAACCAGGTTGTTGTTATTGTGTCCTGTAGAAATTCCTTGACGTACAGGTCGTATTCAAACACCCTCAAACCCCACCGACCGGAACTCGCTATCTTGGTAACATGAGGACAGCAGCTAACCGACTATCCCTCTGAGGTCGGCTATAAATATTCGTTTTAATAGCGTTCAGTAAACGTAACACGCATTTGAAAAGCTCGCTCGTACAGATTTAAACCCAGAAGACGTATGGTAGGTCTAGATTTGAGGTGATCAGGTATAAAAATGCATTTTTTCTGATAGAATTTTGCTTTGTCAAACAACGTTCGTCTCTGTTGGAAACTGACATTGGAACTTAGAATTATCCTAATTGTTCAGTCCTATTGTGAACCGGCTTTAAATATCCCACATAGCGAATTATTTACTGTTAAACTTCGTTCATTCCTATTGCAGACCGGTGTTAAATACCCCTCTAAGGCTTAGAATTTATTCCCGTTTGAAATTGCTTATTCCTATTGCAAGTCGGTATTAAAATTCCCACTGGAAATTATTATGGTAAATTGTTTCATTCCTCCCACAATCCGGTATTAAGTATTCCATTCCCCCTCTGGGTGAGGGACGTAGACGAAGAATACACCTACGGTATGCCATGCCTGTCGCAAGAGGCGACTAAAGGGGGTGACCAAGGGATGATGACATTAGAACTATGATGTGCTTGTGATTAGTATCATTTCGTGCGGAACACCATAGATCGACGTTACTTGCTGCTAGTACCAACTTACGAAGAAAACCAGTGCAGTGATTGTTTTTGTTTCACGATCATTTTTTCATCAACATACTTTACATATGGATCTGGGGATTACCTGTGATAAGTGTCATCGTGTACATCCCACCGGTCGGTTCCACTGTGTTCAAAATGGGTCTGCGTTACCTATGAGTGGTACCACTTTATGAAAAATGCCATGGGTCTACTTTGCCTGTAATTAATTCCACTACGAGAGAAACACAACGGGTTTGTCTGGCGCCTGTGATTAGTACCACTATGAGCAACACCATGGGTCTCCGTAGCCTGAGATATGTGAGGAAAACCATGGGTTTTTGTTGCCTGTGTGCGTTACCATAAGGTGTCGTATACCATGGGTCTACACTGTCTGTGATCAGTACCGCTATGTCAGCAACACCATGAATATACGTGGCCTGTGATTAGGTCACTAAGTGAGGAACACCAGGGGAATACCCTACCGGCGTGCGTGATTACTCCCACCATGTGAGGAACACCATGGGTCTGCGTTGCTTGTGAGTACTGTAGTACCCTTATGTGCGAAACACCATGTGTTTGTGTTACCTGTGAGTGGTGCCATTGTGTGTGACATACCATGGGTCTACATTACCTGTGATTAGTACCACCATGCGAGGAAAAAAACATGAGTCTACGTTACCTGTGATTTGTACCACGATAGGAGGAACACCATGGTTCTGCTTTACCAGTGATTAGTACCATTATGACGGGCCGATGACCTGGAAATTGGACCCCTTTAGTTAATAAGCATCATCCCAGTAATTACGGCATTGTGAATTGGATCATTCTTATGATCTTTTCATCATCATTCGTTTTAGATTGTAGTCAGTGGATACATTTTGATGTTTTAATTATCGCTTCATTTCGTTACATTTTGTACCATTAGGGGCCGATGACCTTGCTGTTATTTTACTTTAATAAAACATCATCATCATCATCATCATCATCACCAAATATTCCATTGGAACTTAAAAAATTAAATCATGTTAAAAACTCTTAATTCTTGCTGCAAACCGGCATTAAATGTTTCACTGGGACTTAGAGTTATATCATGTTAAAACTGTTCGTTTCTCTTTCAAACTGGTATTTAACATCCCAGTGCAACATAACAAGGTGGGGGTAGTACCGGCGCGTATCATATATCGCATATCGTGTGGTAATTGCCATTTCCAACGTAATCCTGCTTACTTGTGGAATATACAGTATGTCCGCCTGAGCGAGCTCGATGCAAAAAAGGAAATTAAAAAAAACCGCTCTCCTCTCCATCGTACAATTTGTCCGTGTTTTCTGAGAGGATGCTGATGAGGGATAAAGGGAGGAGGATGCGGCATTAAAACTGCGACAAGACATGGAGATAGCAGACGGAGATGGTATCATTTAAAACGAAATTACAAGCAATATGAGTGGAAGACAAAGTGGCTTATACAACGGCATTTAAAAACAGAAGCGGAAAAATTAAGAGGCGGAGACGGCAGCTGTAATTCTCTCCACTTGTACTTCCTAATGTAGAATGATGTCATGTAATAATAAAAGGACGAGACTAGCGGTCGCGGATAACAGTACTATTATAGGAAGGATCAAACTGTATAGATGATACCATAGAAGCTATTTTGTTTCGTTCTTGTCAGTGCTCCAAACTTAGCAGTTCTGTCGACATTTGGGAACCTCCTAATGGGTAGTGGACATTCCAGAGAAATGGCTTTGTGGCATTTTGAAATCTGAAAGGAATAATAATGATGTTATTGATTTTAAGTCCGCAGCATTCGTTATAAGCCGTCCCCGTGGTGTAGGGGAAGGAGGCCCCGGGTTCGATTCTCGACCAGGTCAGGGATTTTTACCTGGACCTCAGGGCTGGTTCGAGGTCCACTCAGTCTACGTGATTAGAATTGAGGAGCTATCTGATGGTGAGATGGCGGCCCCGGTCTAGAAAGCCAAGAATAACGGCCGAGGGGATTCGTTGTGCTGACCACACGACACCTCGTAATCTGCAGGCCTTGGGGATGAGCAGCGGTTGCTGGGTAATCCAAGGCCCTCCAAGGGCTGTAGTGCCATGGGGTTTGGTTTAGCATTCGTTATAAATAAGTCAGATAACTCTTCTTGATATATCTATTGTAGTCATACTGTTTTGTTTTACTTTTCAACATGGAACATTTAACAATAAGCGCGTTGTGGTACGCCGCAGTTCGTAGTAAGAATCCATTCTGACATCATCATGCCGTCTGTTCGGTAAAAATGTATCCACATACTCGCTTTTTTATCCTGCAGTTCTTCACGTAAAGCTTGGTACTGTGTCGTAGAAGGCAATGAATGATATTTTTAATCGCAGTTCTTCTATATAGATCGGATGTCTTGTGAGCTCATAGGTTAGTCTTGAAGGAGCGGTTTTCGCCAGGCAGAGAACTCTTTAAGATACATGGCCTTCACTCTTTCTAGTGTAGCTAGGTGTTTCCAGATAACGTCGAAGGCGTATTTCATGATGGGGTCTGTCTATACAATTTTTTCTCTCAGCAGCATGTAAGTTATGAGGAATGCTCTGCCATCTGTTGAAGATATTTGGAAGCTGGGAAAGCTTAGCGAATCAAAGAGTATCTAGCAGAGAACATAATTCTTCCATGATCAGAGGAAGTGTTTACTCTGTGACAAGTGGTAATCAGACATGGTTGCATGCAGTCACATTACTCAGGGTAAAAATCACAGATACCAGAATAAATAAAAGTGTAGGTCGCTGTGCAACCTGCTAAGTACAGAATGTTTTGCGGGTTAGGGTAAGACATCGCCTGCAACTATTGGAGTGACCATTTATTGATTTGATGATTACTGAAAGTTGGCTGCACTTAGAGACGTATCAGTATCTCATGATTCACTGGCAGGTAATTCCGGAGAGAATGAAACAAAAATGAAGCAGATCAGTCCAGTAGAACGGACGGACGGATTTGCCAAAGCTGTTTTTACTAAACTCGTTTAATATATAGTTTGAGTCATATTTCATACGTCTACATTCTCCAGGAAGATTAAGTTTACAGTGTTAGAGTTACTTATCGCTCTAACTTATATCAGCTTGAAAACCTATCATCAGAACCTTTTTTTTCAGTGCATGTGAATCAATTACTTCGATACTTACATTCATGGATGGCGTTGAGTGTTTGAATACACCAAAAATGAGTACCAGGTTAATTCCTGGGACCGGACGTACAGTAGAGCTAACTACCCTGTCCCACCAAGTGCCAAAGTTACGAATTGTGGAAGCCTTAACTTCAGTCTCCCCAAAGCCTTCGAGGTGTGAACGGAAATGACTTTGCTGTGCTTTTTCTTAAATTACAGTATGTGTTGAAAATACTTTCCCTCATCCTGCGGACGGTCGTGATGATATACCGGTTCACTCTCTGCAATTCAGTCTTATAAACCTTCAAAGTTTCGGGGTACTAATACTGTTTAAAAAATATACATCACACTAAAATACGCTGTTTAACACAATTTAGAAGCCATGATATACACTAAACCGATCAGTTGTAGCTGTATAAGAATTAATCACGTTGTACGGAAGCTTATCGCAGACTACCTGAGACTATGACATCATTGGTTGACCTATATGAGTCAGGCTCTTGATGCATCATCCACTCACCCACACAGCACATAGTATAGTATGCACTATAGTATGAAAATACGTATGTTTCATATTCGTTTCGAAGTGATACGTTCAATCTCACTTTCAGCCGGGTTGAGTGGTTCAGACAGTTGAGGCGCTGGCCTTCTGATCCCAAGTTGCCAGGTTCGCTCCTGGCTTAGTCTGATGGTATTCGAAGGTGCTGATACGTCAGCGCGCCGGCCTCTCACCGCTGAGTTTCCTTGGATTAAATCCCAGTCAATCCGTGTGAGATTTGTGCTGGACAAAGCGGAGGCGGGATAGGTTTTCCTCCGTGTACTCCGGTTTTCCCTGTCATCTTTCATTCCAGCGACAGTCTCCAATATCATTTCATTTCATCTGTCAGTCATTAATCATTGTTGCCCCAGAGGAGTGCGACAGGCTTCAACAGCCGGCACAATTCCCATCCTCGCTGCTAAATGAGGGCTTCATTCATTACATCCCTGGCCCGGTCGAATGACTGGAAACAGACTGAGGATTTTATGTTGAGTTGGAAAGAGAAATTCAAATGTTCAAGTGAGGGTGAGGGAAGTTAAACCCGGCGACCTCTTACCTCCCCCCTCGTCAGCCACACCCACCCCCACCCCCGCTCCCGACCTTCACGTACGCCGCTGAACTGTGTATGGTTGAAAATATTCTCAGTTTATAGTCTCACCTCATCCTTCCCTCTGTGTAGTTTTGTCTTAACCGTGTTGAATGAAAATAGTTCCTGTGGATTTTCAAGAGATTAATGCTTGCAAAGTATGCAAATTCCTACATTTGTTCTTGTTTCCACCAAAGAACTTAAATTGGGACTCGCCCGACCTCTGTACCTGCAAGAGTTAATTACAGTGCCTCATTCATCTCTTGGAATATCGATTTCTCCGCCCCAGCTACGTCAGTAATTATTATTATCAGAACCTGGAAATCTTATGTCTGCTCACTACATATTTAACGTTCTGGAGGAGGAGTGTGGTACAAGGGCGTGTATTGTTCTGCTGGTAGAATAGTGTCTGAGCTAGCAAGGCAAGCAGTGAGGTGAATGCAATCAGTTGTGTTTGTAGGTAGTTTATCGTGGCGCACTGGCATATCATGTGTGGCTGTGGACTGACTAACGCCAAATATCTGTCAAGTCAAGGAGCTCTAAATAACAGTGCACTGACTGAAAAACATTCTTTTCTGAAAGTCATTTACTTGTGCTGTGCTTGGTCCGTTTAATTCCACTTTGAGAATGTGTGTTGTTTAAAACAATTTGTGTTTTATGTCGTCATGTACAGTTGCTTTGTCTGAATACTGTACGATTGGTTTCAGCCCATGATTTTCTGTACTAACTTGGTAAGTATTCCTATAGATTGAACTACGTTAAGTATGTACATGAAATTAAGAAGATCGTTCAACACAGAATTGTATAATTCATCCAATTAATTGGACATCAGGTTACTCAAACCTCACCTAAGATACGTTACAAGGGCCGAAAGTGAGGTTATACGTATGAGTGGTGAGGATGAGGCAAGAATTTCGAAATGAATACGTGGAGCACTTTGTAAAAGGATATTCTATTATATAATGTGTTAATTTTCTTTATTTTAATTAACAGTAAGTTGAATACGTTGTGTACAGTTCAGGGCCCACCATTCAAACGATCGAAGCCATCCGTGAAAGAATCGATATCATTCAAGAATCTGTCGATGGATGTATAGCCTCGCAAACATGACGCTGTGTAGGCATCTGGTACGAAATTAAGTAACTGTTTTACATGCCTTGAAAACGTATCTAATGAAGAAAGGGAGTGATAATATATGGAATGGATATATTTATTATTAGTTTTAAATATCATATTGTAGTGAGGGAGAGGACCTCTGCTATCATACTATAATATAGCGCTACCATAACAGTCGGGGTGGTAGCGTGTTTAGTCAAAAGTACAAGTAACGATAAATAATCAGAAGTACGCAGAGGAATATGCAAAGATATATGGCGATACAGTAGAGAGCTCAGCGTACTAGAATAATAATAATAAATGATGATGAGGAGTAGTATAAATCAAGGAAAATTGCGCAGTAAGGAAGAAGCTAGGCCAATAACAATGCGAAATAGAATATATATTTAACAACCATAATTTAACAACAAGATAAATAATTGCAAGTAGAAGAAAAATCCAAAGGTGTGCCACATTTACAAATAATTATCCAATGGTAGATAAAAAGCCAGTTGAATAAATTGGAAGTGTACAATATACATTGAAACTGAACCCTGAAAGAGAAAAAGCATGAAAGGGAGGGGGAAGGGGAGTAGGATGAGTATTGGGACGGGGAAAGGATTTTCTTCACCGGGTATTCCTGAAGTTTAGTAATAGCATAGATCTAGGATGACGTCTGAAAGTAATATACAATCGTCCGTAGCGCAGTGCGTGAATAGAAGCAGTCTAAGTTATGAGTTTTTAAAGGGAAGCATAACCACTCGACAGAAGAAAGTATTACAGCAGGCAATAGCCCGAATGAAAGTTTTGAGTCCAAATGCAGATAAATATTATAAGTCTTGCTCACCGAGTCGCTGTAGATAGAGTCCAGATGAATTTGACATGATTACAATAAGCACAGTATTAGTGTGTGGTCCACCACTCCGCCACGAAGCCCGACTCAACGGTGGAAAGGCGGAGTGAGCAATATATAGTAGAAAGGAAGATTCCAGAAAAAGAGCGCAGGCTACAAGCCAGTGAGTTCTAGAAACATAATGTCACGTGGTTACACAGCGCACAGGCACAGCGGAGTGCAGAGAAGATGACGTAATCAGTCAAGTAGACGACAGGTGAGCGGGGTGCATGGTGCGGCGAGGAGGAAGTTGAGACGAGCAGCAGTAAACAAGGTAGGGATATGTACAGTAGATACGGCGATCGTAATAATATTTAATGTAGTAATAGATAGATAGTTGTTACAAAGAACCCCCTGTGTGTGAGGGAGGCAGATGAAGAATACACCCACTGCGATTAGTACCACTATGTGAGGAACGCCATGGGTATGTGATTAGTATCTTCGTGCGTGTATCACTATGGGTTTACAGTACCCATGATTAGTACCACTATATGCGGAACATCATGGGTTTGCATTGTCTGTGATTAGTACCACTGTGTGAGGAACATCAGAGTTCTGGACGTTCTTGTGATTAGTACCGTCACACGAGAAACACCATAGTTCTACTTCACAGAGTAAACCGGAACGTCGAAATTGACGATTAGACAGCCAGATGGCGTCAAATCGAAATGTCTGCAAACGGTAGCTGAGGCCATACGATTATTATTATTATTATTATTATTATTATTATTATTATTATTATTATTATTATTATTATTATTATTATTATTATTACCAGCGATTAGTACCATTACGAGGGACCGGTGGATCCATTTAGACAACGAGCATCATCGATTTAAAATTTTGCTTTGAAGCAGTCCCTTGTTAGGTTTATACCATTCTTTTAAGTTATTTTTATGGGAAGGTGGGGCATTGCGGGTCGGACCCACTGGTTTTTTCAAGTTCATAATCATTGTTCATAGTCGTGTTTTTAATTCTAGTCACTGGGTGGATTTTGGAATGATGTTAACTTTAAATATTGTGAGTTGGATTTGCCGATTATTTTAAATTCATATTCATTCATTCATTCTGTATCATCATGTTTTGAATTCAGGTCAGTGGACGAATTTTGAAATTTTAATTGTCATTGCATTTCTTCTTATCTCGTACTGTTAAGGGCCGATGACCTAGATGTTAGGACCCTTTAAACAACAATAATCGTCATAATCATCATTGTTACAAATATAATGTAATGCACTTACCAAACAAAGGGATTGTGGTAAGTGAATGCTCTATCCCCCGTTTCAGACGATGCGGAACTAGGAGATGGGAGTATTCTCTAATATTATATTATATATAGATATTATGTTTTGTTAGTTGGTAGAAGTTGGATGCGGCGAGAAACTAGAATATCGTGAAGTTCCGCTTTCCACATTATCGAGAACATATGAAACATTATATGAAATAGATGGAATTTACAAGTAGGCTATTATGTGCAGATGTGTTCATGATCTGTTAACTTGTTGCTGTGCTGTAAAAGGAAAACTCACTCATTTTGTAGGCTATAATTTGTTTTGTGTGTGCTGCAGGTTCGTTGGATATTTTGCCTGTTTTGTCCAACGACTTACACTCAGCATTACTGAACTAGCTGGGGTAGAGAAGTCGATATCCTAAGAGATGATATGAACCGCTGCAATTAACTCGTGAGAACAAAATACAACGTTCGAACGAGACCCATTTTAAGTTCTACAATAAAAAGATTACAGTCCGAATCCTTGCCTGAATGATCAGCATTGAGATCTTCTGTTCAGACGCTTCCGGGTTCGATTCCTGGCCGAGTCAAGGATTTGAATCCCTTGTGATTAATTCTTCTGGCTCTGGAACTGGATGTTTATGTTTCTCCCAACGCTTTCCTCTTCATATAAAGACAACACCCAACACTACCAATCACCGTAGAATCACGCAATAATGATTAAATCCCTCCATATAGGATTGACGTCAAGAAGGGCATCCGGCTGTAAAACGGGGCCAAGTTCACATGTGCGAAATATTTCGCACGTGCGATCCCACAGCGGTAGATTAAGAAGAATGAAAATATTACACATTTTTCGTTCCTAACACAGTAAGGAATTTATCATTTGCTAACGCATTTGTATGCAGAGTGATTCATTAGGAGGTAGCGCCACTCACCTTGCGGATTGCTGAGGACCTGTCCTGTTCTTAGTACTTACAATAATCTGGATGTTATTTGTAAAACACGTTTTTCTTGACTTCCTTTCGTTGGAAGGTTAAAATTAAATGAACGCTTCACGAATAATCCTTTACTTAACTGGCTAATATTCCTAAGCTCAGCGTGTGTTTTGTGTTCATTAATTGTTTCGTAGAGGAATTTCAAAATTGTTTACTTCGAAAGTACAGTTTGCTACAGATTGTATGTATTATTTTTGCTTGATGCGTGAGTTTCATTTTGCATGATTAATGTACAATCTTAAACAGTTCACATGACATTGGTTGCCTTGGTGAAAAACTAATACCGCTGGGTGTACCTCATTCCCATTCGCAACTTCAAATGAAATGCAGAAACATTCCCTGTGATGCTTATATATTCCGTATTATTATGTATTCTCCGTATTTTTCCTATGTATATGTACTTAGGAACTTTTTTCTAGTTGCTTTACGTCGCTCCAACATAGGTAGGTCTTATGGCGACGATGGGACAGGACAGGGCTAGGAGTGGGAAAGAAGCGGCCGTGGCCTTAATTAGTAGGTTCGAATCCCACTGTCGGCAGCCCTGAAAATGGTTTTCCGTGGTTTCCCCATTTTCACACCAGGCAAATGCTGGGGCTGTACCTTAATTAAGTCCACGGCCGCTTCCTTCCCACTCCTAGCCCTTCCCTGTCCCATCGTCGTCACAAGACCTATCCTTGTCGGTGCGACGTAAAGCAACTAGCAAAAAAAAAAAAAAAAAAAAAAAGAAAAAAGCATATTAGAAGTCACGAAACGGATACCGTTGGCAAGGAGAACCTTCGAAGATAAAAAGCATCTGCTGGCCAACAAACATATAGGTATTCAAACTCGGAAGGCCTTAGCAAAATCCTTTGTATTGAGCGTACTTCTGTATGGTTGCGAAAGCTGGAAATTAGGAGAACAGGTAAAGTAAAGATTGGAGGCAAGTGAAATGTGGATCTGGAGAAGAATGCAGAGGATAAATTGCCTGAAATGAAGAGCAATACGGAAGTTCTCAAAGAGGAGAAAAGTGGTGTCTGGTAACTGAACTTGAAATACGACAATTAAATTTATTGGTCACATTCTGCGGCATGATGATTTCCTTTGTAACAACACTGAAGGAAGAATTGCCGGGACAAGAGGGAGAGTGTCTTATTTCAGGAACCTGCTGCTCAGGATGATCTGCAAGACTTACACAGAGTTGAAAAAACTGGCACAAGATAGACATATATGGCTCCGGTGACAAGGCTTAGCCTTTAGAATATATTGATGTAGGAATGATACCGAGTGATGGCTCACGCATAATAATTTGTTTCGTGTGGTACTTAAGAGAGGTTGAAAACCACTGGTCTAAACATGTTTCTCTGCTGGAATCAGTGTCACGTCAGCTATGAATCTTGCCGAATCTGATATGCCCTCGCGCACCTGACTCGTCTAACCTCCTTTGGCGGTCTGTTTATGTGGTAGATGAGTGTAGTTAGCCTAGCGTGGGCTTGATTCAATTTCCTAGCGCTCTCGGCTTTGTGTAAGGAGAGGGGGAGCTGCTCCCTCGAGCGTTACCATATTCAACCAGCCACACTTGTGTGTTTTGTGGGTTGCCAGGAGCCAGGGTTATTGACTCTGTAAAGGATGAAAGAAGGGTTAACACTACACGAGGATGAAAAGGCCACATATTTCAAATGTTCCCCGCTGTATTTTTTCACGTAGGGTACTGTTCAATAAATATACTATTATCCGTGAATGCAGATGGAAACAGATTTGTAGAACCTGGCCACATACAATCTCAAAAACAGATGAGCTCAAAGCAAAGCTGTTTTTTTTATTTCCTGGTCTTAGGTTAGGACTCTCTTTTAGCTGTAATGTTTCAAATCAAAGGTTTCCATGATGCATTATATGTTCTAATTGGCCCACAAACGAAGACACCTGAGACGCAATAGTCTATTTGGGGTTTGATTTGTCGAGAGACTGCTGCCCGGTCAAATGGCTCGTCGATATTGGAGTGCCATGAGGTCAGCGTGACGAATCCTCAGCTTATTACCTTTCTCGACCGGAGCCGTTACCTGTCGCATTAGGTACCACTTCAGTTGATCTCACAAGGCTGAGTTAATCCCGTGGCCGGATGCCCTTCCTGACGTCAACCCTAAGTAGAGGGATACATTTACTATTGCATGTTTCTGTGATGTTAATAGGGTAGTATGGTGTTTACGGATAGAAGGAAATGTTTGAAGATGAATGCAAACACCTAGTTGCTGAGTCCTATGAATTAACCGTACGCGGTTAAAATTCCCAAACCAGCCGGAAAGTGAACCTGGGCCAGTACGCTCACCGGTCAGCCAAGGAACCGGACGACTTTATATATAAGTCTTATTTAACCGAAACTCGGTGTCAAGAAATACCTCTTAAACCGTAGAACCGTCAGGTAAAATGGCACGTTCACTGAAAAATTAAACGAGATTAGCACAACGAACCATCCACAGATATTTTCATAGTTTTAGGCCAGGACCGAAGAATGTTCTGAGTTATGATCCTCTATATTGTACTGGAGGGTACTGTATTTTTTCCTTGAAAAAATAATTAATAGCCTATTGCCAGGTTTTCAGGCTGATACAGTGTCGTTTCATAGGAGAATGTTGTATGGACTATTCCCAGCATAAAGAGGCCTGACGTGGTTCTCTCCACCATTCTCTATAAAGAGCCGTGAACTAAGTACAATATAATATAGGCTAGAGATACGCGCCTGCACCGGCCTGTCCTTCAATCGGTGCATGTGCAGCAAGGGGAGTTGGGAACGAATCAGGCGATAACAGTGGCTTTCTGTCAAGCAATCAACCAATGAATCGGTATCATGATTTTAATAGGTACAATTACAGTAGATATGTGTTACTATAAAGGAAATGATAACATAAGATTATTTTCATTTTAACACAGGAATCATAATACTTTATTCTTATTAAAATGGTGTTTTAATGAATTAGCTATTTTCATTTTAAAGTAATTGTGAACATGTGAATATTGATCTTTTCTGTGTCTTACTAGTTTTGAAAATTATCCTGAAAGTGCACTTGGGTCAAGTTATTCTTGATTTAATGACACAACTATTATCAAAAATGTATTAACGATACGTTTTGTATCTGAAACTAGACCAAAAATGTATTTTTCGCCTTGATACCTAGCCTACATAACATACAAAACCCATTCTTTCAACAACAGCTGTATCAACATGTAGACAAAAATTACAAAACTAAAAGATATGAATGAACAGTCATAAATCAGAACTCATAATTGTATTTTTGCTCCAGTGGCACAAAATACATATAATGCATTACTTATTGTAACATAAACATATTTTCCCTCGAACCGAACAAGGTCGCCAAGCTGTGAGCTTGAATTCGGGAGCTAGTGGGTTTGAAACCCACTGTCAGCAGCACTGAAGATTGTTTTCCTTGGTTTCCCATTTTCACACCAGGAAAATGTTTGGGCTGTACCTTACGTAAGGCCACGGCAGCTTCCTTCCTGTTCCTAGCCCTTTCCTCTCCCATCGTCGCCATAAGACCTATCTGTGACGCTGCGATATAAAACTACTTGAAAAAGAAACCCTTCGATATCTCAGTAATTCTCGATTTAATGTTTCAAAATGTAGTGACAGATGTGCATTCAGCGAATGAGCCGTCTCAGCTCACATGCGTGCACAAACCGCTGCTTACCTGTCGACGTAGTGCACAAAGCAACTGACGATGCCCGTTCTCTTCTACAAAATACAGCGGCCCACATCCACTGTAATCTATTTCCAATTCATACCTTGGTCTCCCCTAACATCCTACCCTGGAAAACAAAATCCTAAATATTCAAACTTATCACCCCTTCTGTTCTCTTATTATAGTTCACCGTTCCCCTCTCACCAACGTACAATACTTCATTTCGATCCCTCTTCATCGCCGATTTACCTCACCATCTCATCTTTAGCACCCTTCTTCAATATTGAATATCAAATCGTTCTGTTGTCTGTCTTGAATAATCGCCCATGTTTCATTTCCTTGGGATAGCAAATCCGCCTCAGACACCTTCGGAAACTATCTCTGTAGGCTATACGAATATCTGTGTTGAAACAGATAGGGTTACAAGATGGATGTAAAATATTGTGAAGGAGCTCTTGCAAATAAGTGTAAGAATGATGTAAGTTGTTGTTGTTGTTTTCCAAGGTTCCACTTGTTAACTCGTGGGATGTGAAAAGGGATGGATTTGCGTGTTCCGAATGGAGAAGGATGATAAAAATGACACAGATGGTAACACCTATGCATACTCTACCGGGATGAAGTTTGAAACTTTACCACACGTACTGGGGAGTTGTCCTCTGGGGGAACTTACTTCGGGTTAAGTGCCACAATAACATCAGAACCATGATCGCTAACGCCATTTGCCTCATGAAAAAGTACAGTTCGTTGTTGATCGAGGCACAGTTCTGACATCATTTGTAAACTGGCGGAAGAAATAATAGATTGGACAAATAACTCCATGATGAAATCGTTACTTGCAATGTTAAATATTTTGTCTCCATAGTAAGACGCCATCTGTACGGCGCACGTAGTACATAATTTGTAGCCTGCTGCTTCTGCAGCCTCCACGTGTTTGCAGATTGATTCAGTGTCAAATTGTACTCTTGAACTGTTGGTATATTTTTTTAAGAAAAACTAATTTTTGCTATTCTGTGTTAGTCAGCAAACCCAAATATCTTGAGTCAGATTCATAATTAAAAACTAACTAAATTAATAATCATTGTAAACCATACCTTAGGAGCCATTCTAAAATCGCAGAAATTGACATGCAGAACTGAAGATTCTCAGGACTAATTGGATAATCGAAATTGAAAAAGAACCTGCATGAAATCAACATAACAGACGAAATTATATGTTACAGGCCTAGCTTTAGAACGTTGGTGGAAAAACATCATTTTACTGAAAACCTTAAGATGACGACAAATACTGCATGAACGGAAGAACGGAAGGAAAATGACAGCGAGAGTATGGAGATATTCTGGGATGAGAAGAAAGCTAATTCATCAGCTAGATCAATCGCGGTCGTTAGTTGGGCACAATGGTGTAATAAATAAATAAATAAATAAATAAATAAATAAATAAATAAATAAATAAATAAATAAATAAATAAATAAATAAATAAATAAATCCTTATTATAGACCGTTATGCCTTTCAGCGTTCAGTCTACAAGCCTTTGGGAGTAAATATTTCACTATTTGCAACTAGCTCTGTGGCCTCATTGAGATTCACACGTAACTTTCAACCATTAAAAACTGAGTCTACCGTCACCTAGGTCTCCTCGTGCTTCTACTACCCTTCATGGCTGAGTCCATTAATTCCCTAGGTAAACTATTATCCTCCATTCGCCTCTCATTACACCATCGAAGACGGTTCATCCATCGAGTCCATTATTACTTTAACTGTTACCTCCTCATTTATGGTACCCTCTAGTTATTTTTCCCATCTGTTTGTAACATCAATTATTCTCGCTACTTTCTTATCTGTTACTCCCTAGTCCACCAGGCTTTAACTCCTGTACAGCAATGATTCCGTCCGATTGTTAATTTCCTTCTTAAAGGATACCTTCTTGTTCTTCTTCTTCTTCTGTGCATTTCCCAAAACCTGGTGGGGTCGCAGATGTGAACCGGATGTGGACTGGTTCTGCTTTACGGACGGATGCCCTTCTTGACGTCAACTCTATGTTGAGGTATATATTCATTATTGCGTGTTGCTATGGTGTTCGGTAGTGTACTGTGTGTCTGTATGTGTGTGTGTGAAGAGTAATAGGAGTGTATTTGGACAAACGCCTACCCTCCAAATTCGGGGAATTATTCACACAAGATTAAAATCTCCGACCTGTCCGTGAGTCGAGTTCAGTACCTTCTGAATGGAAGACCCCGACGCTGACTATTCAGCCAAGAAGCAGGACCACATTCTTACCGCATATTATTTAATAAATAATAATACGTATAGATATCAATAATTTCCATTGGTAAATTTGTCGACGAGACCGATATCAGTGCAGTAGTCTTGTTGTCTGCAGAATTCTGGTTGAAGGGTGAATAAATAGGGAAATTCTAATAAACGTCATTTCCGTCGTAATGACCAGTCATTAACTCTACTCTTTGTCACATTTGTTGTTGTCAGACGCACTCTACCTGCCTACGGCGTCATTATGGGCGAGATTCCATTTTGTTTGGAAACACAAACAGAAGCTCGACTATTTCATGTTGCCAGGAGTGGGCTTTGTTCTCCGGCTATATCGATTCTCCCGGTAGGAAACTCGGCCCATTAGCTGAACGTCGCTCTTCATCATGTGATCCTCCTGTTAACTGTTTACATGTTTTAGCTTCGTGAAGTTTATATACTCTGAATTAATGTCTCTGCCAATGACATTTATATCACTTTACATGATTGATAATATTTTAATCATCTTATATAGAAACATTCTTATCCCTCTGAGCAGAAAATTGACCTTCCCATCTTTCAGAGCATGAGAATTCAGATTCGAGTCTGTTGTATTAACAACGAAGCAGGCTTGTAGTGATCAAAGCCATGGAACCTCCAACATTACGCTTCGGGGAATACGAAGGACAGGGACGTGACTTTTCACTTCAGAAATTATATTTTGGCCGGGCTTCGAACCTTATACACTGGTGAGAAGCCAGTAATTATTTCACTCGTCTAGCCCCGCGGTGTAGGGGGCAACGCGTCCGCATGTCACCCGGCGGCCCCGGGTTCGATTCCCAGCCGGGTCAGGGTTTTATAAATTGTAATGATTAATATCCCTGACCTGGGAACTGGGTGTTTGTGACGTCCGTAATCTTCCTTTCCTCACACACAACATTCCACACTACCGCCATTCCAATTACACGCAGGTTCATACAGTAGAGTGCCAGTAGGGGCAAAAGATCCACATGAGTCGACGCCCCGAACAAACAGCATTAAAAAAAAAATATTTCACTCAACTTTTTCTAAAATGTTATATACATGCGCAATTATTGATTTTAAATCAAATTGTATTTATTTTCTGGAAACATAAACTGAAGAGTTTGTAGGCCTACTTCCTTGCACTGCCTGCATATGCTGTTGGATGATAAGCTCAGATGCCCGAATTTTGTCCAAGGAACTGTGCAAAGTATTTGGGGTCCTACGTATATTGTAAACGCTGAAACATATCTTAGTAAATATAATTTTAAATTATTGAGAACACAAATGATAGGACAAAATAACGAATTTATATGTGGCGTTGGATATAGCGTGCTATGAAATTTTGGTCTAGGATTGAGATTATTGCCTTAGACTGTGTCTGAAAAGTACGAGCACTACTCTCTTTGAGTTAACTTTGACCGTTTTTAAAAGGAAATTATATTGATTAAGTTCTCTTGTGTGATCATAAAATGAGTCAACTAGAGTCAAACTTCTAGTGAACTCTATTTATTCTTCGCTGAGAGGTTGGGGAATTTAAATCGACGTGCGCAAATGGGAATCTGGTGCATGGCATGTGATATAACCTCTTTTTTTTCCTTTTAATATATGTTATTACCTTCCCTGCGTTGATACGCAAAAAGGCATTTGATGAATGACTGGCGATATGTCAACACAAAAAATGAACTAAGTTTGTATATAAATTAAAATTTTCCGTTTGTTGAAACCTGCTGAACTCAGTGGCTGAGTTGTTATCCTGATGTTCCCAAGATATTTGATTAGATTCCAGCTGAGGTCGATGGTGCTGTTAAATTTGACAATTATAACACATTAAAGAACACCGATGACCGAAATGCCGATACCTTGGAGTCAGTTAATAGGTACAGCAATTGAAATGGTCTTTCAGCAGCTATATTACAGATTAAAACTGGAAATATTATTTATATAAACAATATTATTTGTTTCGGGTCTTGTACAGTATATCGGATTATTATTATTATTATTTATCGTATGATGAATCTATGTACACACATGTATATAGTTCAGGGTAAATGTGCATAGTCACAAGTCCGTACAATACTATAACTCAAGGTCTAGCATTTTGACCCAGTCAACTGCTTCATCCGATGTGCGGTGAATGCCCATAAGTGTTCCTTTGAAAGCTCGAATTGGGCAGTCAGCAACAATACGGTGGATTGATTGAGAAGAGACACCACAATCACAATCTGCAGAGCTAGTCCAACCCCATTTGCACAACAGATAACCACATCTGCCTTGTCCAGTTCTTATCCGATTGATGATTCTCCACTGTCGTCTTGGAAGATCAAATCCTTGTACTCGTTTAGAAGGATTCTCAACCAGATGTTTGTTCACTACTAAAGACTGATGCCACTTGGCTTTCCATGAACTGTTAACATGAAAAGAGGTTCTTTCAAGATCCATTGCTGTACGCCAGGGTGGTTTCCTTGATTTCAGTCGTTGATGTTCAGTGTGCGTAATATCTTGATGGATGGGTAGTTGGGGGTTCTGCTGAATGTTCTTCCAAACCTTTAGGTGCAGCGAGACGATGCATCCCTAGAGGATATCGTAAGGAGTATATTCCTGGCTGGAGTTCAGAGAGTGAGGAATTACTACGAGAATATGAAGAACATCCTAATTCCGACAATGCAGCTGGTCTCCTCCAATCCTTGGATGAGAGTCGAAGAAGGATCTGGCATGAAACAGTATATAGGATGATCCGGTTCTTTGGTTAACTGGTTTAGGTGTTGGCCTATGACTCGTGATATGACCGGGTTCGATCCATGACCGGGTTGGGGAATTTCACCCTTCATTGGTTATTTCCTCTTGACTCGGGGACTGGGTGATGATGGGCCGTCTTCAACATTAGATTTCATCCTAATAGATGCGCAGTTTGCCAATAGGCGTCAACTTGAAGGACCTGCACCAGGCCTCTCCGGAGGCCACGCGCCATTATTATTATTATTATTATTATTATTATTATTATTATTATTATTATTATTATTAACTAATACATTTTAAAGCCAGTATGGGTGTATATCATAAAAGATTCCGTATTTTTCGTGCCTTATTATTTATTGATATATATTCATGGATTAATATGTACTCTGGTGGTTACATCTTACTCTGAGTACAATATATTACTGTTCGCTCCTTACTCCAACTCTACAGACTTCGAGCAAGTAAACGCACCCTTGGAGATTGAAATCGGTTACTATTTTCTTTATTAAACTTGCAAAATCAGTAGAGCCGTGAGGCAGATTAGTCAACTGTTCACAGCACAGATGGTCAAGAAAATGAAAAAGAAATGTAGGAAAGGAATCACTGTCCCGTTTCCTTCCTCTGAAGTTCTTAGTAACATTTATTTATATGGTTTGGTTGCTAATTATACACACAGCCCCGTTTGATGAGTACCAGGAACTTCTGTGTTAGGCTCGTGAAAAGGGAAGTTTGTGACATAACACCGCAATTTACCTGAAATTTCGTTGACAGAATGAATATTTGTATTTGTATTTATTGAATGAACTTACAGGCCTTCGCCCATTACAGCGTTCAAATTCATAACAACCAAGCAAGAACTGAATATTAATCATAATGATAGTAATAGTTAAATTAGAATTGTAAACAAAATGGCTCACGGTCAACTCACTACCGGAGAGCCGCTTAGCCCGAAGGAAATATGAACTATGATTGCCAGGAGATGTGAGGCTACTCAGGAGACAGTATGGATTTTGAAGTAATGGTAAAATTACCGGCAAACGTGAGGCTACTCACGACCCTATATAATTGAATTATTATGAATGATAATAAAATGATAACCGCTCCTACCCGAAGTGCTCACTTCTGGGTAAGGACAGAATGAATACCGCGTGAAATCTCCCTGCACCAAAAATCAGCTTTGTCTTCTTTAAGTAGAAGATTCCGAAACCTAGACTGGAACTACCACGTGACACCGCGGCTTCCCAACTGCAGTGGTCATACCTATCAGCTTGTTGACTGGACATGGGGTGGGGGAGGGGAGTGTTTTTTAGTCAGCTGAGGTCTGCTGTTCGTTCTCCTCTACCGGGCGAGTTGGCCGTGCGGTTAGGGGCGCACAGCTGTGAGCTTGCATCCGGGAGATTGTGGGTTCGAACCCCACTGTTGGCAGCCCTACAGATGGTTTTCCGTGGTTTCCCATTCTCACACCAGGCAAAAGGTGGGGCTGTACCCTAATTGAGGCCACGGCCGCATCCTTCCCATTCCTAGGCCTTTCCTGTCCCATCGTCGCCATAAGGCCTATCTGTGTCGGTGCGACGTAAAGCAACTTGCAAGCAAGTAGCAACAAGTAGCGTTCTCCTCTGCTTCTTCGGGGATGGAAACGATGATTCATGCAGCTTGTCTATCATGTGTCCATGATCTATTGCACACCGCCCGGCCCATACATGCGCTGTCCAAGACCAATTCATACAACTGATATTTCTCACCCTGCGTTTTTCCACCCACAGATTTCGATATCGTTTTCGGAAACTTCCGATTAAAAATCGCTGCTAATTTTTAGTAGAAGACAATGTCATATATTAGTGAAATTTCAAAGTTGGAAAGGTTACAATTGTCTCTACGTCGCACCGACACATGTAGGTCTTATGGCGATGATGGGAAAGTGAAGGACTAGGGTAGATAGGCCTCGCCCTTAATTAACATACAGCTCCATCATTTGCCTGGTGTGAAAATGGTAAACCACGGAAAACCATCTTCACGGCTGGCGATAGTGCGGTTCGAACCCATTAACTCTCAAATGCAAGCTCACAGCTGCGCGCCCCTAACCACACGGCCATCTCGCTCGGAAGGTTGCAATGTTATCCCACTAATGCTTCCTTTCTGAGCGCAAGTTCCCGGTTCAGTCAGGTAGTATTTGTAGATGTTAAGAATACGCCAGTACCAATATAAATGGTCCGTTATTGGACATTATACATTTTCCAGCTAACTCATTCCTGGTTGCCAGCGTTTCGCCCCCGTGTGCTAAGTTGGGCTCATGAGTTGGTATTTAGCACACCCACCAAGACGCATGGCTAGTGCATACCGTGGAGGCCACTGCATAGGCTACTTGGAGCCACTGGCAGTGCCAATGCACTATGAGAGACTTGGTATTGTACCAACACGTAAAAGGACGCTTGTTGGGACAAAATTTCAACTCTTCGGCGTCTCTGAAAACTGTAAAAGTAGTACGTGTCGTAAATCAATAACGTTATTTATTACTGATCTACTGGTTAACCACTTCATGCGTATGTTACAAGATCGATTCGAAAAGTAATAAGATGCAGCATTCAACATACATTTCGTTTTATCGCCACTGACTTCCAGTCATAAAGCTTCTTTATTGTCTTCATAAAGGATACAATTCTTCATTTCTATTAGAAGTTACCAGGTAAGTGTCCTATTACAAGGTTTAGAGCCTTCTCAAATATCGGCCAGGTAATGGAGACCAGCTCTCATTGGTCATTCCCTCTGCCGCCACCCTCACGAAATTGGCTCCCGGAAAGCAATCGTAGACTCCACTTAGTGCCGTCAGGAGTTGCTTGTTTTCCAATCTCGAAGGATACCCCAGTCCAATCTCCATTCTCTTTTTTACAAAATGGTGGGGAACAAAAAGGTAACAAGAAGTTAAGTGCGGGGCGAGAAGCGCACGTTCGGAGCTAATTGAGATGAACAACCTTGTCTTAACTAGGAATAGCAATCCCTACGAACCCTTGATGTTGGGGTATAATTTGTGGATCAGAATGGTCTGAGTAAGGAAGGTACTGAGTATTGAAAACAAATTGGGTAGAGTAATACTGTCGTACCCTCGATCATTATCTAAATCCATTAGCAGAATTCAAGCATTATCAATCCCTGGACACTAACAAAGATTATTATTATTATTATTATTATTATTATTATTTATTATGGCGCATGCATTTCTGTTCTGACTTCTGACAAACTGTTGTAGATATCTGCTTTGAAATTCGCTGATTCTACTCCATATAGGAGAATAGACCAATCGTAATAAGTTTCATTCGTAGATTTAAACTGAGCCTAGAGTTACAGAATAATTGCTTCATTCGCGTAAATCCCAGTCCTAATTTCTACATACAGATTTAGTTGATGTTCAGACCAGCAGCTGAGATACTTGAATCTGTTTATCCTTTCAATCATTTTACTGTTTATTATTATTATTATTATTATTATTATTATTATTATTATCAAAGCAAAATCAAATCCATTTTCGTAAGGACCACGAAGCCCTTGGAGGAGTGGATGATAAAGGCTTCCACTATCCATAACCGTGGCCTTGAGTGGCATAGAGTGCTTAACCCTATATCCGACCGCCTTTATCCCCAGAAATTAACCCAGTATACTTGGGGACAAAACATGACGATCTCACCTCTCACTACTACTCTCCGGCGGCGGCCCTGTGTCTATTAGTGGCTTATAGGATTTACTACGTCTGCTGTAGTCGGAGGTGCCAAATCGTCTACCTCATTAGCACCAAAAGAGCATGAGCAAAAATAAAACATTTTATGGACGTCAATATATGTCATTTGGATGAAAACTGAGTTATTTATTTATTATTACTGTATTATTATATTATACTGTATTAATAATGCTAAAGGGATCAATACACTTCATTCGATACGAAGAAAGTGATTTGGCAAGCTCTCCACTCCAAACAACGATCACTTAGAACTCGTTAACTCAGTGATTAACAGCAGGCTTCGAGCTCGCTTCCAGGAACTACTGGACATAAAGAAATAACATTTTGGGGATACATTATTTTATATTCTAGAGTAGGTCCTCACTAAGGGGAAATTGTTTGATAATCCGTCGCTGAGGGGTGAAAACGGGGGTTAATTGTTTAAGTGAGTATATCTATATCTCAAAAACGTAAAAGTTTACATACATAAAAATTGGCATTTAGAATCTCCTTTAAAAATGAAGAAATACTTTTTTTGTTTTCGGAAAATCCCATTAATTGGGGGTGATAAAAGGTGAAAAGGGGGTTGAGCACGCTTTATGAGGATACTTATTTCTCAAAAACTGAAGATGTTACAGATATGAAAGTTGGTATATGAAATCTCCTTTAAGAATAAAGAAAATCGTACTTTTCGTTTTTTGAAAATCCAGTTAATCGGGGGTGAATAGGAATAACAAAGAGATGAATTTGAAAAAAAGATTATATCTACAGAATATCTCCGAAACTTAACATGTTACAGACGTGAAAATTGGTATCTGGAATCTCACGTATATGGAAAGAAATATAGAAAATTTGTTTTTGGAAAATCCGCTTAAGGGGAAATGAAAACAGGGGAGAATTTTTAAAGTGAGCACATCTACAGTATATATCAAAAACTTAGCATGTCACAGACGTGAAAATTGGTATATTTAATCTTTAAAAAATAAACATATTTTTATTTAACAGGGGGGTAAAAAGGACTAAAAGGTGTTGAATTCTTTTAATACTCATATCTCAAAAACTAAAGATGTTACAGACGTGAAAATTGGTATTTCAAATATCCTTTAAAAATAAAGAAAGACGTATTTTGGGGGGAAATCAATTTGAGGGGGGAGTGAGAAGAGAGTTAAATTATTTTTAAGAGGATACATATATCTCTAAATCTGAAGATGTCAGTCGTGATAATTTGTATTTGGACGCTTCATTATAAATAAAGGAACATTTTTTGTTTTCGGAAATTCACTTAATTAATTAAAAAAATAGTTGAATTCTTTGTATGAGGATACATATGTCTTAAAAACTGAGTATGTTACACATGTGAAAATTGGTATTTGGAATCTGATTTAAATATAAGCACGCATTTTGGAGTTGGGATCAACTTAACGGGGGGTAGGGTCAAAAGGGGGTTGTATTATTTTTATGAGGATACGATATCTCAAACACTGAAGATGTTACAGACATGAAAATTTGTATTTGGAATCTTCTTTCAAAGTAAAGAAACACGTATTCTGTTTATGAGGATACTTATATCCCAGAAACTTAAGACGTTACAGCCGTGAAAGTTGGTATTTTGAATCTCCTTTCGTTCTCGGAGAGTCCACTTAAGGGAGAGAGGTGGTGGAAAGAAGTGAAGCTACATTTTTTTGCTATGTGCTTTACGTCGCACCGACACAGATAGGTCTTATGGCGACGATAGGATGGGGAGGGCCTAGGAATGGGAAGGAAGCGGCCGTGGCCTTAATTAAGGTACATCCTCAGCATTTGCCTGGTGTGAAAATGGGAAGCTACGGAAACCATCTTCAGGGCTGCCGACAGTGGGGTTCGAACCCACTATCTCCCGATTACTGGATACTGGCCGCACTTAAGCGACTGCAGCTATCGAGCTCGGTAAAAGTGAAAAAGAAGTTTTTTTTATCAGGATACTTATATCTCAAAAACTGAAGATGATACAGGTGTGAAAACTGGCATTTGGAATCTCCTTTAAAAATAAAGAAACACTTACTTTTTCCCGGAAAATCCACTTAAAGGGCTGAAAAGAATTGAAAAACCGGGTGAATTTTTAAAATAAGTACCGGTATATCTACAGCATATATAATAACTTAACATGTTACAGACATGAAACTTGGTATTTGGAAAGTCATTTAAAATTACAGGAATATGTATTTTTTGTTTCAGAAAAGGCACTTAACGGGGATGAAAAGAAGTGAAAAAAGAGTTGAATTATTTTTATGAGGATACATACATCTGAAAATCTGAAGGTGTTACAGACGTGGAAATTGGTATTTGGAATCTCCTTTAATAAAGAAACATGTTTTTTTTTTTCGGAAAATTCACTTCGGTGTGGGAAGGACTGATAGAGGGGTGAATAATTTTTATGGGGATGCTTATATCTCAAGAACTGAAGATTTTACAGACGTGGGAATAAGTATTTAGAATCTCCTTTAAGAAATAAAGAAACATGTATGTTTTGTTTGCGACTTGAGAGAAGACTGTTTCTCAGATGAACAGTTCTCTGTCGCATGGCCATCTTTGTCCCAAAAGGAAATACCAAAAACGTAGTTTACAAAGAGTTTCTGGAGTAAATGAAACTCAATTTTTTGGCGAGTTTTTATACTTCAGGGATTTTCTGATAATTTCTTAGTACGATTACTTTTATCAAATTACGAAATCCACGCGAGCGAAGCAGAGGGTAACTGCTAGTAAGAAATAAAATAGGACAAAATCCGCCCGTTAATGATAAGCAAACAGTGAGCTCAGGCCATGGTTATAAGGGATAGTCATCTGTTCGATTTCCAGATTAAACTAAAGATTCTGGAGAAAGTGCATCGACGAAAACGGTAACCGGTGAAACGCTAATTAAGTCTAGCAAGTACTTAATTACTTATACTCTCTGTATAGCACTTCTCAAAGCAGACGTCTCCATGAAGGCCTAGATTACTTGAAAAAGTTTTGGAGAAGTGGGATTGTCTTAGACGTCCTTTGTTCTTTCTGTTTACTACAGTCAGCACAGTCCCATGTATTATTCTGAGAGTGCAGCTTGATGAAATGTTGCTTTCTGTCCAATGGTTGCCGGTATTGACTGGAAAAATATACTGCATAGACCATGAGCTGCTACTTTATAGACGTGTTATTACCCAACCTTTCATAAAAATGTAAGTTCTGCCGTTAATTCAGTCTCTTAGTATAAACATACGTGACATAGGAGCGCAAAGGGTTTAGCTGCTACCGTAAGAAAAAAGGGTCGCACTTGTTTCGAGGGCACGCGTCCTTACTTCGTCTTGTAATCAGCGTCCCTTGTTCTTACACGCGAACTCTGCCGCTTGCTGGTCTTTGTCCTGCTTTGAGTTGCGTTCTAAGACGCTTCACTCGCTTTGTGAAATACATAATCCGGACAAGGGCGGAAGAAAGTGACTTGATTGTACGCACTGAAGAGCTGTCACATCGTTCAATAATGGATGCTTCTCTTGAACTCCAAATATTATAGCATTCTTCTTATTCTTATTCTTCTTCTTATTATTATTATCATTATTATCATCATCCCTTTCAGACCGGGAGAGTTGGCCGTGCTGTTAGGCGCGCGCAGCTGTGAGGTTGCATCCGGGAGATAGTTGGTTCGAGCCCCACTGTCGGCAGCCGTGAAGATGGTTTTCCAGGGTTTGCCATTTTCACACCAGGCAAATGCAGAGGTTGTACCTTAATTAAGGCCACGGCCGCTTCCTCCCCACTCCTGGCTCTTTCGTATCCCATCGTCGCCATTGTCTGTCGGTGCGAGTAAAACAAATAGCATCCCTTTCAGAACTTGCTCACACGTATGTGTAAGCCACGATCATATTTCTTCCTGGTTTCATACAAGGGCTGTAAGTAAAGTTGTAGCAATATTGATAGAACGTAATATTTAATGAACTAACAAGTACAACTGCATTACATTCCTTCATTGTAGTCACCTGCAAAGTCTGCCAAAGTTTGCCAAATGTCGGAGAGCCGTTGTGAACCGTTGACAAGGCGTTCTTTGTTGATGGCAGCGACGGTGCGCCCTACTGCGCTGAGTACAGGTGCCTCTACGGATAATTCCCGGACAGTCCATCAGTGGTCTACGGCAGGGCCTCTCAAACGCCCAAAATCTCACGCGTGCAAATTGAGGCGCAGAGTTCCTGTGCACAGTGCATCGGTCCCATTCGGCTCGGCTCAGACCAACGGTTCGTCTCTGTGCTACTCGGCTAAGCTCGGCTCAACTCGGCTCGGATTTGGAGCGCTACGGAGCAAGTGAGGAAGTGGGAGACAGGCGGAGCGAGCGAGACAGGCGTGGAGAAAGAGAGAGACAGCGCTATTACTCCAAATCGAAGAGTGGGGGTCTGCACTCTGGTGAACGAAGCGAAGTCGTCTTTTGGTGGCCCTGGTCTACGGAAACGATACCATTTATGATGTCAATCTGATCCTGAGGAATGGACGGCCGGCCTGTGCGGTGCAAATCCGCAGTCTCATTCGAACCCGCACGAAACTTCTTTAACCCATCGTGGAACCGTCCTATACGGTAAAGCAACCTCGCAGCAGGCTTCACGTAATCCTTGATAACATGCTGATGTATTTTTGTCACGGGAAACCTCGATTTTAATCCACGAATGCTGATCACCTTTTGAAAACATCCTGTAAAGCGGTGAAATCGACACTCTTCACTTCAACGCCGCACACCAAAAACACTCACAACTGGATGCCTCTCAAATGCACACCACACATCGACAACAGCGCCACCTGACCGCTCCCATGTCCTATTTGCGCATGCCCGATCTCGTGCTATTGTCTGGAGTATGTTCATTTACAGCACTCGTATTTTCCACTCAATAGTACAAACGTAAAGTATATATTTGTGTATATTTTGTTATCTCTCTTCCGGATAGTTAATGTTTCAAGGATCTGTACCACTTGATAGTGAAATGCGGGTGTTACCTGTCTATCAGGGAATGCAAACCTACAAACCTGCGTTCTTGAGATCTGCAGGCCAAAACTCTACCACTGATCCACAGAACAGTGTGATCAGCTGTCATAAATCTAGTAAACCTCATTTTTGTCACAAGATATTCAAATGGTGACTCGTATCACATTTTTTCAATCAAACAATCAATACTGATCTGCATTTAGGACAGTCGCCCAGGTAGCAGATTCCCTGTCCGTTGTTTTCCTAACATTTTCTTAAATGATTTCAAAGAAATTTGATATTTATTGAACATCTCCCTTGGAGAGTTATTCCAATCCCTAACTCCCTTCCTATTTGTCCCCAATTTGTCCTCTTGAATTCCAACTTTATCTTCATATTGTGACCTTTCCTACTTTTAAAGACACCACTCAAACTTATTCGTCCACTAATGTCATTCCACGCCATCTCTCCGTCGACAGCTCGGAACATAATTTTCAGATCAGTTTTTCGATTGGGTTTGGTGTTTCTGTGACATCTACTACTTACGTTTGAATTCTAAACTCTGTACTAAAGTAATTGCACCACTCCTCAAAATGACATGGAATAAACGGGTGGTGACAAACAAAAAGAATGCAGACAATATATGAATTACTATATAATCAATTTTGGTAACATGCGTTCATCATTATTACTGTTATTGTCTGATGTGTTGAATATGAATTTTCCTTTGGCAGAGAACTCGTAGTGACTGACCACTTTAAATCACGTACGTGATCATTTCAAGCATCTTGATGTACAAAGTTCTGAATAATAGTTTGACTTTGTTAACTTTTTATTTTCAATCGCTTTACGTCGCACCGACACAAATAGGTCTTTTGTCGATGATGGAGTAGGAAAGGGGTAGGAGTGGAAATAAAGCTACCGTGGACGTAATTAATGTACAGCCGCAGCATTTTCCTGGTGTGAAAATGGGAAACCACGAAAAATGGTCTTCAGGGCTGCCGACAATGGGGTTCGAACCTATTATCTCCCGAATGCAAGCTCACAGCTGTGCGACTCTAACCACACGGCCAACTCGCTCGGTACTTTGTGGTCCAACATCATGGTATACATTAAAGTTATTTTCGTACCATGCAGTCCACTGTCATGCTCGGCATATTTTGATGCTGAACACGTCTAATATTCCTCAACCGTACTCGGGCCGGTGAGTTTTACGAAAACATGGAAGAAAATCGAAATAATTTCTAGACAGCACGTGTGACGGCAGTGTTTAACAACTCTTCGTAGAGAGGAAGAACCAGTGCATGTAGAAACAACCGTCTGACGTTGGTTTGTTGTCAACGGCTAATAACAGCGCCACCATCTTCATTTACTAAAATACCGTGCCGCGTGTGAGGTGTCGTTTGATTCGCCTCGCACGGTTCTGCAAACAAACGACGAGAATTATATAAACTACCTGATGTACCCGTGCTTCGCTACAGAATTCTACATTCAATACAGAATTCTAGGTTAAGTAGTGTACACGGTGTGACTAAGATTATATTAAATTACATTACCCCAGAAACGAGACTGGAAAGTTTTCTCTCGTGCGAAGACTGGTTAGGGAATTTTCATTGTAATGGCAGGCCCTCCTGCGTACTATCTGTCACAATCAAGTTGAGAAGTTTTCATTATGATGGCAGGTCCACTTGCCTACTGCCGGTCACAATCGACCTGGGCAATTTTCCTTATAATGGCAGACATTCACTCTCCAGCTGCCTTTTTACATCCTCAGAAAGTCTGTCGTTGTGGCTTGCCAAACTGAAATCTACATAGGTCATTACAATGAAATCAGGAGGAATGTCGCGATTAAAAGCGATGCTATCATATGAAATACTCATCAAATGAAAAGCCGCACATTTTCACCTTTAACGAACATAAGTACGCTGCCGATCTAACAGTCCAGAGTCACCCTGCTGGAATGACCAGGTCGCAGACAGCCATTATTCCTTTATGTGTGCACACTGTTCATTCCAATCAGCGTCTCAGAGTAGAGACGGAATAGCTGGAATTCTATGATGAACCAGTGTATTACTTACCGGTAATATAATAAAGTTTATTAACCAGAGGAATGGCGTGCTAAAGAAGAAATGTACCTAACTCCCGAGCTACTTCTCGCCAATATTCAGACAGGCTGTTGTACTCCATACGCAGCAGTAATGCCATTTATCGGAGGTGAACGGCAACAGAATAGACAAAACATATCACAAAAGACAATGGTCAATGTAAGTGTTATTGTTGATCAGTTTTATGAGCTTTCTATATTGTAGGCCTTCGCATTTAGTTTTCTTCCGAATCTGTCATATAAGGGCATCTAATGTAAAGGGGGTCTTCCTTTCTTTCATGACTCCCTTTTGTCTTATTCTTCAAGCGATCTCCGTGGTCAACTCTTGTTCTTTTCTGACTCTCACAGTATTACGTATGGAAGCCTAGAGAGTCTTTCATTTTCATGTCCTTCCTGGCCCTTGTCATGCTTAGGCCGATACCTTCATTTTTCGAAGTGTCGTACCCCTTCCATTTTTTCTCTCTGACTATTAGTATTATGTAGAGGATGGTTGCCTAGTTTCACTTCCTTTAAAACAATAGTCACCACCACCACCAATGTTATCATAGTCGGTACGGTAAAACTGAATAAGACATAAATGATCGGAAATTGTATTATCTATAACTTTTGGTATGTTTTACTTTTCGATAGGACAAATAACATAATTATTTTAAAGTTAAATTTCAGTTTCCTTCCCTGAAAGTACCATTTTATCCAGCGAGAATAAAATTTATTTATATCCTAGATCATCTCATTAACTCCTCTATGAGGTTGACGTCAGGAAGGGCCTCCGGTCATAAAAACCTGCCGCAACAGATTCATCTCACCTCATACCCGACACCGTAGAGAAACGGGATAAGGGTTGGACAAACAAACAAACAAACAAACAAACACTGTAGTTCCTTATTCCCCGACTTTACGTACTGATTTTCATTAAATTCTGTTCACCCAATTTCCCGTGGCTCGGCGTTGATATTCATGATATTCATGAATATCTCTGTCATCATAGACCGTACAGTAAAAAATTATGATATAAATGATCGAAAATTTAATTATGTATAACTTTAGTTATGTAGTATTTATCGATAGAACCACCAATAACATAAATATTTGAGAATTACATTGTAGGTCTTCCCCTAAACTACCATTTTACGTAGCGTGAATACAATTATTTATAGCCTAGACTGTAGTGGCTCATTCTCCGACTTTACATACCGATTTTCATTCAATTCTCTTCAGCTGTTTTCTCCCGATGCCCGTACAGACAGACAGACAGACAGACAGACAGACAGACAGACAGACAGACAGACAGACATGACGGAAAATTAAAAAAAAATGCATTTCCTTGTTATTGTGGACACGACCGATACAGAAATATCATTATTTTTAAATTTTGAGCAATGTACAGAGAAAACTCTTATTTTATATATATATAGATAGAGAACATTTGAAGAATTTATGGTGGGAGAGTGCGAAAATTGTATTTTTTGCGTGTAATGTCACGGTATATACGCAATAAATGACTCTGAAATTGTCAAATGTGCATTACAGAGAATAGCGGATATTCAGAATTCCAAAAGTTCCAATACCACCAAGGTCGAGCTTGAAAAATCTTAACGGGAGCGTCTCGAAGATGAGGCGCTGTTCCACGCTGTTGGAGTCCCAGCAGAGCACATCTGCTGCTCCGGTGGTGTAAAACAATTTTGTAATTAGTGTTCTTGACGACGTGCAATTCTTTATAGAATGAAAACATAAAATATCACAAAATATATGAAATCCATACTGGCCAGCTACGTTATTTCAATAACACCTGACACAGGATACGTAGGCCTATAGTACGTGGAAACTTGTGGCCGTGACCCCGACGTAGCCCCGTTCAAATGGTTTTGGTATTGTTTCCTTTACGGTTATACTACTTCCATCTATCTCTAGGTGTAAATAAGTAGCTTCTTAGCTTCATCACAGCTTCTTCTTCGTAAATTTACATCAGTCCTCTCTCAATGTGCAAGATGTGCACAGAAATGGCCAAGAGACCAGAAGTTGATAAACTATTGAGAGATGAGATATTTGATCATTTAAAGTGTACACTTTTATTTCAGCAAAGCTAAATTCGGACTTGTGGGGCATGCGTATGCAAATTATACTGGATTGAAAAGGGCACGTGTCTTCATTGTTTGGACTAGTTTCTCAGTGATACGGAAATATTCACGAAGTTGCTCAACTGTTAGCTTATACAGTCGTCTTATTCCAAGAAACCATTGAATTATCATCTCAATAAGGTAATATGGAGAATCTGCTTCTTTGATTTGATTATTTAAACTTGAGACGTATCCTATTATCCTTAGGCTACGTCGCTCTGTTTTCAGACTGACTTTGCTATACGTCAGTGAAAGCTAGGCACATTCAGAATATCTTATTAATAAGCTAGAAGTAACGGACATAGAAATAGCGAGATATTGCTGGTATAAATGGCAGAAGGAAATTCGCAAAGAGGAGATAGAGGTCAATTTAGGAATGAACTCGATGTTTGAATCTAAATGTAAACAGGATTCGGTATAGGAAGTCATGTGAGGCGTAGGAAAGAAGCAAGGTTACCGAGGAGAGTTATGGATTCCTCCAAGGAAGGTAAGAGATTTATAGAAAGACCTAGGAGAGAATTGTTACTCAATTTTTGGTGATTCAAAGGTAAGAGATTTGGAGCTAAATGAGGCGACAGAGATACTTGTAAAAAGGCGCCTGATTTATTCACGTAGGTTTGCAGGTTGAATACTGAAAGACACAGTGGTCTATAATGAAGATATCTATTTATGTGTGTGTGTTTTAAATTTCGGGCTTTGATTCTAATAACTGCATAGATTTGTTTCTGTCAGCGCTAGTTTTGGAGAACTAGAGCAATTTCATTAGATTTTATCGATATTTCATTGGTTTACTCTCAGAAATGCTACCACTTAGAGAACAAACCAAACCAAACCAAGGGACCACTGCTCAGCCCGAGGGCCTGCAGATTACGAGGTGTCGTGTGGTCAGCACGATGAATCCTCTCGGCCGTTATTCTTGGCTTTCGAGACCGGGGCCGCTATCTCACCGTCAGATAGCTCTTCAATTCTAATCATGTAGGCTGACTGGACCTCGAACCAGCCCTCAGGTCCAGGTAAAAATCCCTGACCTGGCCGTGAATCGAACCCGGGGCCTCCGGGTAAGAGGCAGGCACGGTACCCCTACACCGCGGGGCCGGCCAATAGAGAACAAAGTTGTGCAAATGTTATAAAAGCTTGGCTAAAATAATTGAAAATACATTTCTCCATTCTGCTTCTCTGAAAACCTTATGGATTTAATCATCAAGCAAGGAATAAGGAAGATATTAACTAGACTTTAACATCGGGTATATTGTGCTGAACTGTTATGGGATACCCTAGATTAGCTTTACTTTAAGGAACCAAATTATGTCCTGTCATGTTTTACTAACAATTTATTTTAGGTTACACTCGTTTATACCAGCATTTTTAATATCATTGTAATGCACAGCAATATCATGAACGCTAACATTTACTTTAGGAAGCCTTTACTTAGAAAAACAGTAGTTGAAACGGGGTGAATAGTTTGTTACAGTCCTAAGAATCAGTTCAGTCCAACATACCAGGCAGCATGGAACGTTAGGTCATGTCGATCTGTGTCATTGGCCTGGTTGGCTAAATTTTCCGCCGTCTTGACCGCAGAACGTATTGTTCCTTTGTAACACACATCTCCGTGACTGTTGCACTCCCCAAGACAAAGCGCGGAAACACACCGGATTGGCGCGGAAGATGTTAACATAGATACAGAAATGGAGGAGATGAGTTCTGGACCTCGCAGCCTTATCACCGGACGTGGGGAAACTCTGATGCTGATGACACCGTATCACAATTCTGTAACTAAAATATTGACATTTGAACCCGATAATGTCAGTTTTATGAATGTAATCGGATTCATCATGGATTTGTTATAAATTTAATTTTTGTTTGCACTGGTTGGTTTTTATTGTCACTCGTATCATAGCTCTGTTACCCGATAATCGTGAAATCAATGGACTAGAAACATTTCTGCAGCAAAAGTGAAGTTCCCAGTTGGGCACTGTAATTTAATTAACGGCGGGAATATCAAATGAAACAAACCTGATTACTACTACTACTCCTCTTTATTACAATTATTATTTCCCTTCGGAAAGCAAAGCAAAGCAAAGCAAAGCAAAGCAAAGTCACCTCCGTACAGGCCATGAAGGCCCTTGGAGGAGTGGAAGGTAAAGGCTTCCACCATTGTTAACCTCGGCACGTGATGGGGTAGGGTGGTTAGCTCTACGCCCGGCCGCCTTTGACCCCAGGAATTAACCTGGTACTCAGTTTTGGTGTAGGCTGAGTGAACCTCAGGGCCAAATGCACCTCCGGAAGGGAAATCTCGTTTCTTAAATTTTACGGCTTCCTGACGGGATTCGAACCCACGTCCTTCCGGGAGAACCGAGCACGTTTTTACCGCCTCGGCCAGGCAGCCGCTATTTCCCTTCCGATCTACAGTATTTCCTACCTTAATGATCTTTAATGGAGAGAAATAACGTTGCCCAACCTAGGTGAACATCTTCAACTATACTCTAGATAAAACAATAGTGTGATAGTGATAAGCATAATAATAGATAAGAGTACTCTACCGCCTCTATGGTGTAGTGGTTAGTGTGATTAGCTGCCACCCCCGAAAGCCCGTGTTCGATTCCCGGGTCTGCCACGAAATTTGAAAAGTGGTACGAGGGCTGGAACGGGGTCCACTCAGCCTCGGGAGGTCAACTGAATAGACGTGGGTTCGATTCCCACTTCAGCCATCCTGGAAGTGGTGTTCCGTGGTTTCCCACTTCTCCGTAAGGCAAATGCCGGGATGGTACCTAACTTAAGGCCACCGCCGCTTCCTTCCCGCTTCTTTGTCCATCCGTTCGAATTTTCCCATCCTCCCGCAAGGCCCCTGTTCAGCATAGCAGGTGAGGCCGCCTGGTCATCCTCCCTAGTTGTATCCCCGACCCAATGCCTCACGCTCCAGGACACTGCCCTTGAGGCGGTAGAGGTGGGATCCCTCGCTGAGTCCGAAGGAAAAACCAACTCTGGAGGGTAAGCAGATTAAGAAAGGAAGAAAGAGTACTCTAATAACCAAAACACAAATTAAATTAACTAACCGATAAGTTAATGGAATAGTGAGCCACAGTAATCACTGCGCGGAGGGTCGTGGTATTCGCCCGCTATTCGACGGTTACCAGAAATCCACGAGGCTGCTCGCGAATATGGCAGGGGATTGGTATAGAGGTGTTGCTCCCCCCTGCAGTGTAAACTGCTGGCTGGAGTCTGCTTGTGCATCAGTTTCGACGTTCTGTTATATCAGGGCCTCTCAGGGTGCATGCGCGTGGTGCATGCACTGTGCACGGTGCAAAAGACGACTTCGCTTGGTTGCCCAGAGTGCAGACCCCCCACTCCTCGATTTGGAGCAATAGCGCTTACTCTCTCTTTCCTCACGCCTGTCTCGCTCGCTCCGCCTGTCTCCCTCCGCCCCACTTGCGCCGTAGCGCTCCAAATCCGGCCTGAGTTTAGCCGAGTATAGCCGAGTAGAGCCGAGCTTAGCCGAGTAGCCCAGAGACGAAGCGTTGATCCGAGCCATGCCGAGCAACACCGATGCACAGTGCACGGAGCTCTTGCGCCTCGCTCTGCACGCGTGAGATTTTGGGCGTTTGAGAGGCCCTGTGTTATATTCTACCAGATGACAGAGTAGACCAGCTCTCTCTTCTGCGATCTGTGGTTGAGTTGTTTTTTAGTTCGTTTGGGATGCCTGAGGACCACGGTGTTTGTGCTTTAGCTGTGTTGTTGTTGTTGTTTTCGATTGTTACTGCTTCTGCTGCTTTCTTCTTGGTGCCTTGACCTTTTCTGTTAGGTCAGTAATCCTTTATTTTCTTGCTGAACTCTATTTTGTGTTCCTCGGTCCCTTTCCTGGTCTCATTGTGGTTAGTTTCTGTAAGGGATGTTAGGAAGGGTCTGGTTTTGATACTTCAACGTTAGTTGCTTTTGTTAATTACGGTGACGATATTAAGTTCTGCCCGACCCTTCTATACCTGCTGTATCCACAGCGATCCAGTGGCTTTACCCTTGCTGGTACTTTGAAGATCTTATAGGACTGTCTGTGGGAATCCATTGTATATAGTCGCCCGAAGAAAGCCAGACGTTTTCTTCTGATGGCATCTTTGAGGGTTTTTTTGGTGTTGGTAGAGTTCACAGTTTGGTTTGTATCATCGCCTTCCATCTGATAGGATCCTTGGTCCTACTATATTTCTCAGGACCAGGCGAGTTGGCCGTGCGGTTTAGGGGCGCACAGGTGTGTGTTTGCATCCGGGAGATAGTGGGTTCGAACCCCACTGTCGGCAGCCCTGAAGATGGTTTTCCGTGATTTCCCATTATCACGTCAGGAAAATGCTAGGGCTGTACCTTAATTAAGTCCGCGGCCACTTCCTTCCCACTCCTCGCCCTTTCCTATCCCATCGTCGCCATAAGACCTATCTGTGTCGGTGCGACGTAAAGCAAATTTTTAAAAAATCTCAGTAACTTCTTTTCTTGTATTTCGAGGTCTCTTGAAGGGGTCTTATTTAATTAATTATTTATTTATTAGCCATCCCTTTGGCGTAGGGGTACCGTGCCTGACTATTAGTCGGAGGCATTGGATTCAGTTCCCAGCCAGGGCTAGGATTTTTACCCAGATCTGAGAAGTGGTTCGAGGTCCACTCAGCGTACATGATTACAATTATTGAGGGTCTTTCTTACGGTGGGATGCCTGCCCCTGTCTTGATAGCCAAGAATAATGGTCGAGAGGATGCGTCGTGCTGACCACACCTTACCTCATAATATGCAGGCCGTCGGGATGAGCAGCGGTCGCTTGGTAGGCCAAAGGACGTTCGAGACCGTTAGCGTGAGGGGATTTATGTATTTTTATGATATGATGTTATAAAGGAATATACACATTATGTACATATTAGAAACAAGATACAATGAAATCATAAGATCGTAATATTACAGATACCAATCCAGATCAGAAATCCGCTGGATGGCTTGATAGATGTGAGATGAGTGCCCAGAAAAGCTCAATACAGACACTGAAATGTAAGTTTTGTTTAACTGACTCTAACTGTTCGCCACGGTCGCTGCTCGGGTAAACACCAAATGTGTCACCTGAGACGTTTAGTGTGATATCGGGGAACGGATGTACTTTTTTTCAGCCTTCAAAACTTCGAGTACCTCTGCCGGGTTTTAACCCGTGATCTTGGGATTCAGAGGCTGGCGTTCAACCACTGGTCTGCAGAGGGGACTATACTATCAGGTTTTGTTTTAACTTTTGTATGTGACACAATCTGCAAATTCTAAATGTTGGTCGTTGTTGATAAAACTCTGCCTAGATATTTTCCGATATTTTCTTCATTCTTTAAACACCACTTCATGGAAGTTACATAGTTACACTGCAAGGAAGTGCTCACAACACTGCTTTTATGTATTTTATTGGCTGTTACCTTGGAACGAGGAACCATGTCGACAATAGATTCACGAATCATTGAAATAAATACACGATAAATGTTTCTGTGATTGGAAATCGTGGAACTTTTGCCTCTAGCGTGCCGACGAATCCAAGTAGGCCAAGGGATTTTCTATTTGCAACATTGCAGTTTCGTGTCTTATGCATTATTCCGTGTACTGTATTGGCCGCCTTGCGTGCTCCGTTCACGAACGTGCAGTCGCCGCAAACTGCATCAGGTCGATAGTCCGTGTTACCATACAAGGCACGTCAGTTCTGTATTTGTAGTTATTATGAAGAGCCTCGAGGATTCTCTCACATTCCACTCGACTAATATAGACACTGGCTGTGACTGTAGCAATCACTTGTCCATTTAATAGGCCCTTGTGGACTCTGATGAATCACACTGTACTTTCTAGAGAAGTGGTATTTTCCCCTTTTCTTTTCGTACCCTCGAATACAACTTTAACTTCGTACTACCTGCAGGTCGTTAAATCGCCTCCTCCTCCTGTTCTTCTTATTGTTATTCTCTTCTTGGATACAAAGCCGAGTGTCTTACCCATGATCCCAAATTCGTGTGTTCACTTTGAGGCGAGATTTATGATTTTAAAGGGGGTGGCGAAAAAATGGCACGCCGTTCCTAACGTGTTGACATGTTAAAGACAAAACTAACTCAGCGATAGGAACTCTCCAGTAGAATTCCGATTATTCGGTGTTAGATCTTACGTGTTCAAACTATGATTGCACTCGGCCATGCCAGGAACTACTGTTTTTTGTCATCCGGCTCTGTCGCCAGGTACAGCAGAGTGCTAAATCTTAGTTTGTCAATCCTTGGTGATACAGTGCTTGCTTTCTCTCTATAGTCACTATCCCCTGAACGATTCACACGCATTCCATTCCGAATTCGCCCTGTTGTTCCTTGCCTTTGTAGCATTCACAAATTCTTCTCTAAAACGTGGGACTCGTATGATGACTGTACTCTGTCCACTGATGTGCCCGCTGCCATCTACCGACTGCGTTAAGCAAACACTGACCACCTTGCCCACGTTCAGTCGTTGTTTGAATAATTAATAACAGCAGATTGGAGTATCAAAATTAATACGCAAATATCCCAGATGACATCACTCCAGAAGACCGGCAGCCTGGTAGCTGAGGCCTATTATTATTATTATTATTATTATTATTATTATTATTATTATTATTATTATTATTATTATTATTATTATTATTATTATTATTATTATTATTATTATTATTATTATTATTATTATTATTATTATTATTATTATTATTATTATTATTATTATTATTATTATTATTATTATTATTATTATTATTATTATTATTATTATTATTATTATTATTATTATTATTATTATTATTATTATTATTATTATTATTATTATTATTATTATTATTATTATTATTATTATTATTATTATTGTACCGGGCGGTACACCTCCACGCCGCTAATTCAAATATTGCGCCAATTGAAACTTCTCTACTGGAGAAACTTGGAACTTTAACTACTGAACTAATTCCACTGTTATTCAGAAGATGTCACTGAGTGTTTTTTATTTGCCTTTTGTTTTCAACGATTAAGAGGTGTGGACAATCTCTAACAGATGTCTCTACCCAAAACTATGGTAACACACTCTGGTGCAATGGAATGAACTTTCTTGAAGAAATATGGTATTCATAAGTTTTGTTTTTACTAAATTTTGTTCTGTGGTTTGTGGGTTGGCAATATAAATCCTTTCTTTCCGCCCGTTTTGAATGTAACCAATCAGGAATTTACGTAATTTATATTCCACCAATAAGGGGTTTCTTCCTCGTCTTGTGTATTAGTTTTTGCTGTTATCCAATAAAAGCGAAAGGGTGTGTCTACTCATTCCTGAAAGGTCTCGAATGTTCCACGAGGGTATATAAACTGCTGATTTTCTTGTCTCGGGGCCACTTCAGTAACATCTCTCTTAGTGTGTGAATATGTAGCAGGGGGCGGGAAGCGCCTCTTTCTTCAAGCAGCTGTTCTTCTACAAGGTAATGGCCGGTTAACATCTTCATTTCTTGCTAGCTCAGCAGTTTAACTCTCGGTCAGGGTTCGAAACCTTTAGTATGTAACCTACTTTTTTCTTTTCTGTCTATGTAAAATCTATAAATTATAAATCTATAAATTACTGTAAAGCGGGGATAGAGAGTGCTTCACCCTCTCGAACTCCCCTTCATTTTTGAAGAGGTGACTACGTTTTCATGACCATTCTTCTCTTCTTTAATGTAGTAAAAGTTTTCTCATACGTGTCACCTCCCTAGCTTGGGATTAGCCCCTGTATGATCGGCCTAGCGCCACATAGGTTTTAGACAAAAACTTGGTGTAGGAGTGCAAGTTATCGCCTCCATTCATTTTGTATTTTGGGCCATTTACTTAACCCGTTTTGTTTTCCTTCCTGCGAAGGCCCAGTAGATTGGGTACTAGTTACCCCTGTTTCCTTGTGTGCCTTAAGGGCAGATAGAAATTAAGTTTGTTGTAGCCTTTGATAGGCTTGTAAAATTGAGAGCAGGTCTGCTCTTTTTCTTAACATTGTAATTAGGAGCAAGTGCTCCTCGTACTTAGGGGTTTTCTGCCCTTCAGCAATTGTGGTTGTGAGCTGAGAGCTCAGGAATTAAACTTGGGGCTCGAAGCCCAAATCTTGTAACGAACTGTAATTTGTTAATTTGTTGATCTGCTACTTGGTACCTGTTATACTCTGTTAATTGTTGATTTTGAAAAGAAAATATAACCTTTGTTAATGTTTTAAATTAACTTTAATTTTTTAGTTGAGACCTATTCCAGCCCGCACCTTCTTTCACCTCTAACTACCACGGATAACTCCGTAACAATTATTATTATTATTATTATTCATTTATTTATTTATTTATTCCTTATATTCAATTTAAATAGCGCGTTTGCACTTGTTAGGTTGGTCTGACGGCTTCCCCTTCTTCTTCTGCCTCCTCCAAAATCTCTTAATTCGATGTGCTGTCTCTTCCGTTCTTCTGTTCACATGCTTCATCTTCTTCTTCTTCTTCTACTACTTCTTCTTATTCTTATTCTTATTCTTCTTCTTCTTATCATTAGTATTATTTCTTCAATTTCTACCGTCAAAGGACCACTTAAAAAAACTTCATGTTTTGGTCCCCTTTCTTGATGTTCGGTTTCTCCACTACTTTTTCCTCCTTTCACTAGGTTCTTTTTCGTCCTGACATTTGCACGTTTTCCTGAAAATCACCGAAGCTTCTATAATCATATTTAGAATTGTAATCCTGTCCAGAATTTATGCTTTCGTAATCCGTATTTCTGTTAAATCCTTTTTCACTTCGATGAACCCCTAATTTTTGTGTTTGGGAATTTTTGTCAAAATGGTCAGATTTTCGTCCTTCTGGGTTCATTCTGATCAAGTGACCATAAAAAAGAAATTATTATTTTCCTGAGGGCATCTTATAATTTTCCACTTTTACTATAAATCTCTTTATTCCTTCCTCCCATCCAAGTACTCCCAACTTTCTTGGTCCAAGTAGCTTTCTTAGTACTTTTCTTTCCTTTTTCTCTAATTTTTCAGTTTAAGACTAGATATTATGCTGTATAAAAGTATTCCAGTTTTATTTATTTATTTTATTTTATTATTTTTTGTGCTAAGGGCCTTACGTCGCACCGGCACAGATAGGTCTGATGGTGACGATGGGGCCTAGGAGTTGGAAGGAAGCGACCGTGGCCTTTAATTTTGTTTTAACTGTGAGTGACTGTTTTATTGTACCGGTGAATGTATTTCGTTAATTGATAAGCCAATTCCATTTTCAGAGCTTTGATATAATCATTGCAGGCGCTTCCTTCATCTGCTTCAAATTCAGTTTTGAGAAGGTACTCCTCATTTGATTTCTTTCTCCCTCCATCTTTATATAGTTTAGTGTCTTATTGGTCAAAAGAATGACCATTAACATTGATTTAGAAAAAGATAATGATTTAGTAACAAGTTGTGCATGCCAATACCAGACACATCTTTTTACAGCAAGCACATACTATTATTCAGCATGTGCCTGTGTATATAAATCTCAGCTTTTACAAAAGTAAGGGTTAGCTGCTTGTTTTTTAAAGGGGCCTAAGACCTAATGTAATTGGCCCCGTAAGGGTTGGCACCTTTTTGCATCGAGTCTTTCATATATTAAATTATGAGGTCGGTCGCATTTGAGTGTGCTTTAAGTGTGATAATCCTGTTCACAGTATACGCCAAGTTATTGTAAATATAATGAATTATTTAATTAATACGATTAACTAAAGAGAGTGACGGTTGTTCCTTGTAAAGATATGTATGCTTCCTAATAATAATAATGATAATAATAAGAATAATAAGAAGAATAAGATATTATTATTATTATTATTAATAATAATAATAATGTTATTTTTTACGTCCCTCTAACTACTTTTTGACTGCTTTCGGAAACACCGAGTTGCCGGAATTTTGTCCCGCAGGAGTTCTTTTACATGCCGGTAAATCTGCCGACACGAAGCTGACGTATTTGAGCAGCTTCAAATACGACTGGACTGATCCAGGATCGAGCCTGCCAAGTTAGGGTCAGAAGGTGAGCGCCTCAACGGTCTGAGCCACTCAGCCCGGCTGTGTGTGCTTTCTATCGATACCCTACCCTATACTCGGCTCATCCACTTTCGGTCTGTATTCACGTTCGACACTTTGGGCAGTTATTATTAGGTAAGATATATTGCAATGTAAATAAATCATCATGATTCACATCCGTAGAATCATTAGATAATGACGCCAGTCGTGTAAGAATTTTTTTAACTCCCCAAGAAGACATACAAACAATGCCTTTGAGAAATGTTCATTATGATTTCGTGAGTTTCTAGCATGTCGCGGAGTTCGCACGGCACCTCATCAATTTCCTCTTCTCACTACACGAGGTTCCCCTTATAAATATTCAGCATCTAAAAATATGGCGGAGAACGCTTGCAATGATAAAGTGTGTCTCTAGCCGCAGAACAATGGTCAGCACGCGTGCTACCTTTCATTTGTTTCTGTCTCTCGGTACAATTAGTTTCATAACTTGCCACAAATGTTCACACGTACCATACGAGGTTTTTAACCTGATAAATGATCTAAGGGTGTTATATTAACCTCCACGTGGTTTGAAACAGTTGTAGAAACAAATGACAAAGGAGTGTGCGGCTTGTACTCAATGTCATCTGAAAGTGAGTACAGAATAGAGCAATTCCAATGGTAACAAGCAGTTCGCTAGAGATCAAATACAATACCAGAACACTACTACACAGTGTGCTAATTTTATGTCAACAATTTATAAAAATCGGTTTTCCGTGGTTTCCCATTTCACATCACGCAAACGCTGGGGTTGTACCTTAATTAAGGTCACGCTCGATTCCTTCCCACTCCTAGCCCTTTCCTATCCAATCGTCGCCGTAAGACCTTGCGACGACAAGCAAATTGTAAAGAAAATGTTCAGAGTGTTTTGTACGAGTTTGTCAAGTGTATTTTTAAGCGTTGAATTTGCAGTCGTCCTGAATGGAATTTCACATACAGAAGTATACCCCAAAGAAGGAAAAATTTAAAAAAGAAAACGAAAGTGAGAAGTATCAACGGTAATTTCTATTAAAACAGGAAATATTATTCTAGCATCTTGTCGAGATTTCCACTTAAATAGATGAACAGCTTGTACGAATGTTAGTGTGAATGAGAGTAGGATTTAGAGCTATTGTTAGGTGATGTAGATAGATAATATTAATCATTAACAAAATGACAATTATATTGCTATTTTACTCCGTTAATTGGGGTAGTTTCTGGAGACTGTAAACAGTGTTATTTTTCTAGATTATGTGAGTATGTACTGTATGCTGTGGTTAAGTGTAAGAGAGGGCCGTAAGCCCTAACTGCGCCACATACAAAGACATAAAATAAAATAAAATAAAATAAAAAAGCAAAGTCACCGCCTTACAGGCCATGAAGGCCTTTTGAGGAGTGGACGGTAAAGGCTTCCGCCATTGTTAATCTCAGCACGTGATGGGGTAGAGTGGTTAGTTCTAAACTCGGCCACCTTTGCCCCCAGGAATTAACCTGGTACTCATTTTGGTATAGGCTGAGTGAACCTCAGGGCCATGTGCACCTCCGGAAGTGGAAATCTCGATTCTTAAAATTTACGATTTCCTGACGAGGATTCGAACCCACGTCCTTCCGAGTGAACCGAGTACGCCTTTACCGCCTCGGCCAGGCAGCCCCTAAAATAAAATTCTTTGTAACATCCCTCCCAGAAGTTACCCACAGACCAAAAGACGAGACCAGGAAATGCTCTGAGGACCGTAAGATTGAATTTCGCCGGAAAATGAAGGACTACTGGGCCATCAGAAAAGCTCGAGGTACCAACAAGAAAACAGCTGCAAAACCAACCTCTAAGAACACCAATTGTGGCAAACAACGACGATGACTTCAATAAACAGCTAAAACACAAGCACCGTGGTCCATAGATGGCCCTATCGAAATAAAAATATTTAATAAATAAATAAAATTAGTGGTAATTCCACTCCTTTATTAAGTTATTTTGTACAGGGTAGGTTATTCGAATGCGTTCGTGACCTAATACTGTACAACACTCGCGCTAAAAGAACCAGACTTCACACTAGCTTCAAAAAACAAAACAAAAAAAAAACTAATTATTTATTATATTACTTTGAACCTGTTGCAGTTGCACATTACGTAGCTTTAAAACAGTTCATGAATAATATGTTTATCTTTTCAACATATAATTTAAAATGTTAAAAATAATTTAGTAATCTTAATTGTTACTATAATGCGTTTGAATATAAAATAGTACTATAAGATAAACCTGTGTTCGATTTCCACCTCGTGTAGGGAGGATCAACTGGGACCAACTGAGGATCTGCCTGATGTGTCATGCTGAAAACAAGAAACCTGAATATTGTGGGTGAGGTTGTCGTCACATTGATCACTTGACATTCCAATATCTACAGGTCATTTAGTTTGGCAGAAGTCGTCTTGGCGGCTAAAGTGATGCAATCGTTGGATGAAATACTACCTAATCTACTCCACTGTCCAGAGTAGATAAAGTTTGCAATGAAAGAATCAGGAAATAGTTTGGTATTGCACCAATCGAGGAGAAAATACGGCATACAATGGTTTGGGCGAGTGCTGCCATCAGGATTGGACACCGTCGCTACGAAATGCTGTACTGTACAAGTTGCTGGACAAAGACCAACGAGGTGGTTGAGGCAACGATGGTCTGATACGCTACATATAGACGCCAAAAGAGTAGGTTTACATCCTGACATGTCCCAGGGCACGAAGGAATAAAGGCAGCGGACCCCCACAGCTGGTCCTACTACTAGGTGGGATAAACGATAAAGTAAAAGTTTTTGTTTTTACCATGAGTTGGCATCGCCGTGAACAAGGAAAAGTAAATAATGAGTAGTTGATTTGGCGAGTTTTTCTGATTCCGTAGGCATACTGCACCAACACAAGTGGCAAAGACGCGACTCCAGATTTCCTTTGAGAAAAGGAGTTCCTAACGACGATCAAGCCGCGAGAGGAGAGCCAGTAGAAACTCAAGTAGATAAAAATGCTTGTCTACCTAGGTGGTGGACAGAATCCAGTTTCTCCGAGGAGGAATCCTTGTGTCATCTATTAACAAATACAGCTAATCAACCGCAATGCCTCGCGATGAATAGCGAAGGTTGACTGAAAAACTGGAAGGAAGAAAGAAAGATGCAAAGAAAATGATTGAGCCTGGTCGAAGATAACTGCGAGTACACAAGACAGACCTGCCACGGACTATAACCACACATGGGAAAGATAACGAAGTCGATACGGAAAATAAGAATTGCCTACTAAGGTCACATGACACCAATGAACCCAGAAAATGTATCCACATAGTTATTTATCGACTTCCTAGACAAGAAAACTATGAGGTCCTTGTCCGTTATGTAAAAAGGGATCTGCATGAATTCGGGATCAGACGTGAAGGCATCCAGGACCGTGACTCCCGCTTAACATTTTGAAGCTTATCAGGGTTTCCAAGATAAGCTGAAGATAAGAAAAGCCAAGGCGTGAATTGGAGAAAGAAATGAAGAGCCCCGAGGATGTATGCAGGAATACTCGACAAACGTTAAAGCCCATGGGAAAGAACAGTTGAAATAGCATGGTCGATAGCTTGCCAAAGACGATAATGGAAGCAAATGAAATAAAATAAGCAATGCTCATGGAATAATTCTGATAAGCTGTTAATAAAAGGTTTTATGGAATTACAACGTAGTAATGACATACCGTTACGTGTAGTAATAAGGATGTAACTTAGTGCTTTCATTTTCTAATGCTGTCTACGTTCAGCATACCAAATCATTTGTCACCGAGATGAGTATACAGCGTGACTTCAAAATCAACCAATAATATTCTGCAATTGGAAGGCGAAGGGAGAGAGTGTGCACCTTATAAAATATGAGCTCTTTGTTTTTATACCCAAAGTTTGTGGCGCGAGTGTCATAAAGAGTCAGAAATAAAGGGAAAAGAACCGAGTTTCATACCGAGCTTTACTACGCCAGTATACGTGTGCTCTGGAAGGAGAAAAGTTGAATATCCTGAACGATGTTAGTTTACGACTCGTAGCACAGTGGCAGAAAGCTGACCGCGGTGCGCTCAACTACGGTAAGGCGCCCGTTGTAAATCCTGGACAGAATAGCAAGATGTGCTAATTCGCACTACTGACACAGGATTTTACTTATAGAGGAAACATTATACTACTAATTGCGAAAATTTTCCAATACATCCTGTTATTGTTGTCGTTATCATCAGTTCATGGACTGCCTTGATGCAGCCGCCCAAGCCACCCTGACCTTTGTTAAACAATGTAACTATCACAACCTACATCTGTAGTAATCTGTTTGCCATTTTCTTTCGTCTATCCCTACTCCTGCCTCAAAATTCTAACTGAACAGGCCCTGCGTGTCTCGGAATGAATCCTGTCAAACTATCCCCATTTTATCTTCTTCTTATGAGTTTTCGTCATATAAATCAATCAATTCATCATTGATATGCATGTAGGACTGTTGCCCAGGTGACAGATTCCCTATCTATTGTTCACCTAGATTTAAAAAATAATAATTTCTAGGAACTTGAAAATATATCGAATATTTCCCTTGATAAATTATTCCAGTTCCTAATTCCTCTTCCTTTAAATTAATATTTGCCCTAATGTGTCCTCTTGAATTACAATTTTATCTTCATATTACGATCTTCCCTACATATAAAAACCCCATCCAAGCTTATTCGTCTACTGATGTCATTCCACGCCATCCCTCCGTTGACAGTTCGGAACATACCGCTTAGTTGAGCAGCTCATCTCCTTACTCCCTAGTCTTCCCAGCTCAAACTTTGCAACATTTTAGTAACTCTGCTATGTTTTAGGATATCTCCCAGAACAAATCGTGCTGTTTTCCTTTGGATCCTTTTCGGTTCACGTATCAAGTGTTCCTGGGAAGGTCCTAAACAGTGGAGCCATACTCTAATTGTCGTCTTGCCAGAGACTTTTTTTTTTTTTGCTAGGGGCTTTACGTCGCACCGACACAGATAGGTCTTATGGCGACGATGGGATAGGAAAGGCCTAGGAGTTGGAAGGAAGCGGCCGTGGCCTTAATTAAGGTACAGCCCCAGCATTTGCCTGGTGTGAAAATGGGAAACCACGGAAAACCATTTTCAGGGCTGCCGATAGTGGGATTCGAACCTACTATCTCCCGGATGCAAGCTCACAGCCGCGCGCCTCTACGCGCACGGCCAACTCGCCCGGTGCCAGAGACTTATACGCTATCATAACTGTATGTAGAGATCTGTAACCTTTATCTACGATCTCCTTAATGTGATTACCCCAACGAAAATCTTGCATTCTATTAACACGTAAATACTTGTAGTGATCCCCATGGTGTGTTATCACCCCATCAACACAGTAGTGAAAACAAGAACACTTCTGCTCTTGGTAAAACTTACAACCTGACTTTTCATCCCATTTACCATCATCTCATTACCTGTTGTCCACCTCACAACATTGTCGAGGTCTTTCTGTAGTCTCTTACAATCCTGTAACTTATTTGTGACTTTATACAGTATAACATCACCATCATTCTCAAAATCCGTGTCTGTGACTCCAGTATTTTACTCATATTATATATATATATATATATAAATGTAAAGGACCAATCGTACTACCTTGCGGGAAACCCTCTAAATTATTACAGGATCAAAACAATGCTTCACCTTCTCTAATTCTCTGAGGGTTTTTTTCTAGAGGCTGTTCAATCACTCTTTTGTCTAGTCCAGTACCTCTCATTTTCATCACTAGTCTCCCATAATCTATCCAATCAGAAGCCTTGGACAGGTCAGTAGCGATGTAGTCCATTTGACTTCCTGAATCTAAAATATCTGTTGTATCTTACTGGAATCCTACAAGTTGATCCCCACTCGAATAACTTTTCCTAAATCCGACCAGTCAGTAATTTCGCAAACAAGTCTAGTATATTCATAAAAATTATTTTCCAGACTTAACAAGCAACACGTGTCAAACTGACTGGCCTGTAATTATCCGCTTTATGTCTATCAGCCTTTCTTGTGCACACCATTCATCTGTTATAGCTTCTTCATGCTAACAGCAATCAAATATTTCAGATATGGCACTACATCCTAACCAATTTCCTTCGGTATATCCCCAGAAATCTTATCAATCCCAGCTGCGTTTCTAACTTTCAAACGTTGTATCTTTTTGTAAATATCTTTATTATCCTAGGTAGATTTCAGTGATTCGCTAATATTAGTCACCTTCTCAACCTGGCCATTGTCCATATACTCAACACACTGTTGTGTGAATACTTCGCCTTTTGTGAATCCTCACATATGCACTCGCCTTGTCCATTAATGGTCCCTGAAATGTCCTCCTTGGAACCTGTTTCTTCCTTAAAGTACCTACACTGACATGTCCTTCAATTTTCCCTAAAATTCATATGACTGCCAATTATGTTTGCCATCATGTTATTCGTAACTGGCTTTGTTTGGAAAATTTAATTTCCCAGTACGTTCCTTTAATTTCTCCTGACTTAGCAACCATTCCTAATCATGTTTCTTTTAAACCTGCACCTTGTTCTTCATCTCTTAATTGCTCTGTTATAATAAAAGACGTCTTTACCATTCTCTACCAATTTTACTAATTTTAAAGGGAGGCCTACATACCTGTTTTTACGCTACTCAACAATTGCTTTAAATCCATCCCATAGGCTGTTTATATTTTTATCTCCCAGTTTCCATTGATCGTAATTATTTTTTTAAACTCCCCATGCCTCTCTTATCAACCACATGGTATTAACAAACAATCGTACTTTTACAACCTTCCTTTCTGTCGCATTGATTTTTAATACGATAAACACAGCTTCGAGATCATTTACACCATCTATCACTTCAGTTCCTCTATAGAGCTCATCTTATCAGCACAATGATTGGGATATTCCTCCCTCTGATTGGTTTCCACCGAGCAAGTGGCTGTGCGGTTGGGTTACTTAGCTATCAGCTTGCATTCGGAAGTGGGTTCGAACCCCACTGTCGGCAACCCTGAAGATGGTTTTCCGTGGTTTCCGATTTTTACACAGGCAAATGCTGGGGTTGTACGTTAGTTAAGGCCACGGTCGCTTCCTTCCTATTCCTAGATTTTTTCTATCCCATCGTCGTCGTAGGACCTATCGGTGTCAGTGCGACGTAGAGCAGATTGTAAAAAATTGCGACTGATTCCATAACTTTGTGATTAAGCTGTCCTTCCTAGATTAACTTATTCACGATTTGCTGGTCATGCTTTCTGTCATTTTCATTACACACATTTGGTAAATTGAGATCATTCACCACAACAACATTCATTTTTGTATCGTTCCCCGTTTTACTCTAGTACTAGATCGCATAGTAAACCGAATCTCTCACGGGCGTCTATGGGTGAGTTTTAATTAATCTTATTGGGCTAACACCAAATGTGTCAACAGAGATCTTTTACATGTCGACATCGTACAGCATGGAGTGTCGAATGGACTCTTTCCACCCTTCAAAAATCCGACTACCTCTGCCGGGTTTGAACCGGCTAACTTGGGATCCGGAGGCCGACACACCACCACTGATCTACAGGAGAATGCTGAATATTATCACTTCTCAGCCATGATTACAATATCTGTCTGGGTGGCTCAGACGGTTGAGGCGCTGGCCTTCTGAGCCCAACTTGGCAGGTTCGATCCTGGCTCAGTCCGGTGGTATTTGAAGGTGCTCAGTTACGTCAGCCTCGTGTCGGTAGATTTACTTGCACGTAATAGAACCCCGCGGGACAAAATTCCGGCACCTCGGCGTCGCCAAAAACCGTCAAATGTAGTTAGTGGGACGTTAAGACAATAACAAGTATTATTAAGTATATATTAATTTACTTCATTCTATTTCTTTTTTCAGTACTTCTATAGTTTAACACTAAGAATTTTATGTCTTTACTTAACCTCTAGCTCCCTATACTCTGATCACCGCTTCCTATTCCACCCCGTGTCCCTGAATTTACCTCTCTATTATCCTTCTAAGCAAACTCTCTACCACTGCTGTTCGAGTGAAGTTCATCGGAGCGTAGATCCCTATCTCGTGCCCACCCATTAGGATCTACAAACCTCACTCCCAGTTTCCTCATATACCCACTCCATAGCCTTATTTAAATTCCAGATCGTTCTGCTTTCACCAACTCGATTCCGTATGTCATTCGTAATCCGATCCACCCATCTCGCCTTCAGCATTCTTCTGTTATCGGGCTGAATGGCTCAGACGGTGAGCCTGACTTGATGGGTTCGATCCTGGTTCAATACAATGGTATTTGAACGTGTTCAAATACGCCACCCTCTTGTCGGTAGATTTTTTGGCATGCAAGAGCTCGTGCGGGACTATACTCTGACATCTCGGCGTTTTCGAAAACCTTGAAGTAGTTAGTAGTACGTATAACCAGTAACTTTATTATTATTATTATTATTATTATTATTATTATTATTATTATTATTATTATTATGTAACAAGACATTTCCAAAATGTTCTGTTTTGCGTTAATTATCGTTCTTCTTCAATTTTGATTAAAAAATACTTAACATTACACATAACAGCGTCCTAATAGTGGGCCTACATGTCTGAGTTTGAGGTAAGCAAAGTTCTTTAAAAATCAACGTCTTTACTTCTGCTAGTTACCGTTTTATTTTCTCCTTACTCCCATCACCGTTAGGTGTTCTACTAACCAAATAAAAATATTCATCTACTTTCTTTGAGATTTCATTTCCTAATCTAATATTTTCTGCGTTAGTCCTACCTGAATTTATTCTCCTGCATCCCATTACTTTTGTTTTGAGTGTGTTTAATAAAATACTCATTCTCCAAGACTGTACCCTATTAACAATTTCTTCAGACTACTTCAGACTCAGATAAAATAACGACTTCATCGGCAAGTCTAAGAGTTTGGATTTCCTACTCTTGAATTGTGATTCTTTTTCCAATACATAATTACTACTGACACACGTTGTCTTAATTTTTTACGACCAAGATTTCGGAAATGAATTAAGTGAAGTTTGCGTTTTATCAAAAGCCTTACTTTTCGTCGGCCAGAAATCACTAAATCTATACAGTTAACCTCGTATGACCAAGGAATGTGTACAATCCGACCGTTTGTACGACTACGCAGACAGACAGTTGCACTCGGCCCCCAGGAGTTATACTCGCTTTTCAAAACATAGACCATGCTTTGACCGGGGTAGTAGTTTCTTATTATATCTCCAAAAGAATAATATTTTAAGACATTGAGCTGTAGGAGCACTATACTGTCTTAGACATCTGCAGGTGTTCATCTCGCCTAATGAACCTCATTTACATATAACGCGAGACCTTCAGCTATGAATGGAGTTTGATAAAGTTGTTGATCAATATCCGTTGACCTGCCTGTGGACAGGACTTGAGCTGTCTTCAAAGGGTGACATTATCGACAGATGGTGCTATTTAAAGCGTTGTGCATTGGCAGACACGCTTGCAATTTTCATTGGGCTATCCGTTAAAAAAAGAGGTGTTTAAAACACAGAGCGGACAGTAGCATTGCTAAAACAGGGAACTCGTTAATGATGCATTCGTTGTGGCTTACTTTTGACTCTGTGGGGTTTCAACCTGTTAATTTAATGCAGTAAACCTTCCAAGAATTATGAGTCCAAATGGATGTATTAATTTTATGTAAACATGAAATTAGAACCATGAAGATAACGTATGACTACTTATGCGAGCAAGATATGTAGGCAATTGCTGTACAAATATTTCTGTTAATTTAAACTGGCGTTAAAATAACTTAGAAGTTATTAGTCATTGTTGCTAACGCTATTATTATTATTATTATTATTATTATTATTATTATTATTATTATTATTATTATTAATTATCTATATAGTAAAAGAATTATGAAAACTAAAGTCAGTCAATCCGGCCATTCTACCCGGTCGATTTCCTTCATCATTTTTTGAACTGAAAGGTATTCATGCACAGATTTGTCATCAGGTACTATAAATCACTTAACTTCCGCCTTCCTCAAATTATTTGATTTTTCCATTTTTATCTCTTTGAAGCAATCATATCTTTGGTTCTAATTGAGGTACGGAGTTCGTTTTGGCCTAAGAACACTCAGTGGATGAAGCTCTTTCAGTTCAGCTCTTAACTATTCAAATTGGTTGATTCTGAGGAAAGTTATGAGTGCACATTCAATTTGACGTTTCATTTCCTCAACATTTTTTCTCATTGAAGCAATCATATCTTTCATTCTAATTGAGGTACGCAGTTCGTTTTGGTCTAAAAGCACTCAGTTGTTCAAACGCTTTCTTTTGAGGTAATAACTACTTAAATTGGTAGATTCTGAGAAAAGTTATGAGTACATTTGTCTTCATGACGAAGATCTTTGAAGGACTTTTTAACAGTTTGGCGCGTAGTGTTGTACCAAGGAACGTTTAATTCAATTTCTTTGTGAGATGTATTTGTTGACATAATATTACATTCTATTACCACAAAAGATCATGTGCTTTATTTCATTAACTCGAAACTTTGCAAATACATCCGTGAGGATGGTAACGAACACCATATTTTGTACATTGCGGGCGGAGCCAGCGGGAAACTGCTAGTTATTATTATTATTATTATTATTATTATTATTATTATTATTATTATTTTCGAAAAGGCCACCTGAGTACCACGATGTTCAACTTTTCCGCTAAGAGAGAGTCTTGAATTTTGCCCAGTGCTCGCGCATTCTCTGGCTGTGTTTCACCCTTCTTTCCTTTGTCCAGAGGGCGCCTATTTTCTTACAAGGTGGTCTGTCCTGAAAACTCTGTTTCATTATTCTTCTGAGAGGTGCTCGGTTTCTGATGTCGTCTTCAGTTACTCTCAGTTTCTGTATGTCTTTCTTCACTTCTCTTAGCCATGGGGTCTCTATCTTCCTGTTCTTCCAGTAGTTGAGAAGCCCGTAGGTCAGCCTTTTTGGGTTTATCCTCGTGACATGTCAGACGCCTCTTCCTGGTTACATCTGTGTTTTTATTTTTTTCAGTAGAACTGTATAGCTCCTGGTGTTTTGGTTGCCTTCTGTACTCGCCATCTACACAGATCGGCCCTAGTATTTTTGTCAAAATCTTCCTCTCCTGGACCTCCAGTTTGTCCAACAATCCTTTCCTGTTCAGTATCAAACATTCCGTAGCGTATAGCGTTTATGGGCAGATAACTGTCCGGTAGTGCCTGAACTTGGTATTACGAGAGAGACATTTCTTCTTATAAATATTCTTGGTCAGATTATTATCATCATCATCATCATTATAGACCGTTAAGCCTTTCAGCGTTCAGTCAGCAAGCCTCTGTGAATTTACTTAACGTCGCCACAATCCTCTGTTTGCAACTAGTGCTGTGGCCTCATTTCGTTTTATACCTCTTTTAAATCGTTAGAAACTGAGTCTAACCATCGTCATCTTGGTCTGCCTCTACTTCTCTTACCCTCCATAGCAGAGTCCATTATCCTCCTAGGTAACCTATCCTCCTCCATTCGCTTCGCATGACCCCACCACCGAAACCGGTTTATGCGTACAGCTTCATCCATAGAGTTCATTCCTAAATTAGCCTTTATCTCCTCATTCCGAGTACCGTCCTGCCATTGTTCGTTCCTGCTTGTACCAGCAATCATTCTTGCTACTTTCATGTCTGTTACTTCTAACGTATGAGTCCACCCAGCTTTCACTCCCGTAAAACAAAGTTGGGCTGAAAACAGACCGATGTAAAGATAGTTTCGTCCGCGAGCTGACTTCCTTCTTACAGAATACTGTTGATCGCAACTGCGAGCTCACTGCATTAGCTTTACTGCACATTGATTAAGTCTCACTGACTATATTACCATCCAAGGAGAACATACATGCTAAATACTTGAATTGATCTTCCAGTTCTAGCTTTGTATCACCAATCACCAATTCTCTTAGACTTCTTACCTACAGACATCAATTTACACTTAAGAAAATGGAAATTGCAACACCATGAAGGCATTGGTTGTTTGAGTTGATTTTCGAGATATGGAACGATGCCATGTAGGTATGTAAACGATCAAAGTTTCAGACCCATTGGATTGTTGCTACAGGTCTCCCCACGTGATTGGTCGCGGAGGAATCAACTACAGTATACGGACTCTGGTGTAGCGTAGTTAACTTGCAGTCTGTGCAGTGAAGTGTTCCCCGTCAAAGATGCCTCGACGGTAGAGAAGAGTACGCTATCAACAACTGTCGCCGTTTGAGAGGGCTCTGGATAATTGGGCTGTGTGAGGCTGGATTATGGCTAAGGACTGTCGCTGCACGTGTTGGCCGACAGGCTTCTACGGTACAACGTGTATGGCAGCAGTGGTCAAATGAAGGTACCCACACTCGTAAACCTGGCACAGGCCCAGCGCGACAGACAACTGTGAGAGAGGATCGCCGCATCATTCGGATGGCCCGGATGAAACCCCATGCAACAGCAGCGCAAATTCGAGCAGCTGTGGCACCCCACGTTACACAACAAACAGTTGGTAATCGCCTGCGTGCAGCTGGCTTACGAGCCCGTGTCCCTGCCGAAGGTGTTCCATTGACCCCACAACAGCGACGTGTAAGGTTGGCCTGGTGTCGAGAAAGGTCGACGTGGGTCGACGAATGGCATAGGGTCGTCTTTAGTGATGAATCGCGCTTCTGTCTTGCCCGCAGTGATCGCCGGAAACGTGTGCGCCGACGTACCGGGAAGAGAGGCCACCCAGATCTTATTTTCGGGACTCACACAGGGCCAACACCAAGCATTACGGTCGGGGGAGCTATTGGCTTTAATGTGAAATAACAATTAGTGCTTGTTGAGGGCACTATGACTGCTCGACAGTACGTTGATAGGGAATTCAATTCAGTGGTTGTCCCTATGATGGCGAACATTGCTAATGGGATGTTTCAGCAGGACAGTGCCCGGGTTCACACTGAACGCATCTCCAGAGAAACTCTCCACGACATCACAACCTTAGAATGGCCCGCCAGATCCCCGGACCTCAGTCCTATTGAGCATGTGTGGGACATGATGGGTCGACAACTGGCCAACCGTCCTCAGCCATCTACAACTCTGGAACAACTGACCCGTGCAATGCAGCAAGCATGGGCCACAATTCCTCAGGAAGCGATCCAGGGCCTTATTGACTCCATGCCTCGACGATTTCATCAATGTATTGCAGCTCGTGGTGGGCATATCCTGTACTGTTTGTTGTCCAAACTTGCGGTCAGAGGGACCTGAAAGTGTAATCATCGAAGCACAACCGAACACTCGTCCTGCATGTTCAATTGCAGCAATGTAGTACCACTCTTTCTGGGTGTTGCAATTTCCATTTTCTTCAGTGTAGTTTTGGAAAGGCTAATTTTCATACCATACTCATTACACCTATTTTCAAATTCCAAGATATTAGACTGCAGTCTTTTGACACAATCTGCCATTAAGACCAAGTCATCAGCATAGGCCGGACTGCTTCCTACACTTCCACTTAACTGAATCCCTCCCTGCCAATAAACACCTTTTCAGCAGATGATCCATCTAAACTACGAACAACAAAGGTGAAAGATAACAGCCTTGTCTAACCGCTGTAAGTGCCCTGAACCAAGAACTCATTCTACCATCAATTCTCACTGCAGCCCAATTGTCAACATAAATGCCTTTGATTGATTTTAATAATCTACCCTTAATCCCATAGTCCCCCAGTATGGCGAACATCTTTTCCCTCGGTACCCTGTCATACGCTTTTTCTAGATCTACGAAACATCAACATAACTGTCTATTCCTCTCGTAGCATTTTTCATTTACCTGGCGCATACTGAAAATCTGATCCTGATAGCCCCTTTGTGGTCTGGAACCACACTGGGTTTCATACAACTTACTCTCAACGACTGATCGCACCCTCCCTTCCAAGATGCCAGTGAATACTTTGCCTGTTATACTGATCAATGAGGTACCTCGATAGTTGTGGCAATCCTTCCTGTTCGCTTGCTTATAGATAGGTGCAATTACTGCTTTTGTCCAATCTGAAGGTACCTTACCAACACTCCATGCTAATCTTATTACTCTTTGAAGCCATTTCATCCCTGCCTTCCACTATACTTTACCATTTCAGGTCTAATTTCATCTATTCCTGTTGCTTTATGACAATGGAGTTTAATTACCACCTTTTCCACTTCCTCAAGCGTAATTTCATCAACATCATTTTCTTTCTCCCCATGAGTTCGGTTGTTCGCGACACTACCAAGAAGATTTGCTCTTACGTTGAGAAGATGTTCAAAATATTCCCTCCACCTGTCCAGTGATTCCCTCGGATCTATTATAAGTTCACTGAATCACCCAAAACAGTGTTCATTTCCTTTTTCCCTCCCTTCCTAAGATTCTTTATTACCGTCCAGAAAGGTTTCCCTGCTGCTTGACCTAGCCTTTCCAGGTTATTACCAAAATCTTCTTATGACTTCTTTTTGAATTCAACAACTATTTATTTCGCTCTGCTTCATCTACGTACAACTCCCTATCTGCATCAGCCTTTGTTCGGAGCCATTACTGATAAGCCTTCTTTTCACGTTTACATGTTGCTCTCACTTCATTATTCCACCAAGATGTTCACTTTTTCCCATCTTTACACACAGTTGTTCCTAGGCATTGCCATGCTGTTTCTACCACTGTATGCCCTCCCCCCCCCCCCCATTCTCTTTCTATATCCTGAACCTGCTTACTGTCCACTGTTCGGTACTTCTTACTAATCATATCCATGTACTTCTGTCTAATTGCCTCGTCCTAGAGATTTTCTATCGTTATTCGTTTGCAGGCAGATTGGGAATGTGACACACTATGTAAGAATCATACATACAAATGGTATATGTAGAGTGACTCTCCATGCTCGTATTTCACGTTCGTGTCTTAATTGGACAATTTGTGAGTAAGAAGATAACTCTACTTAAAAATTGCATCAGGAAGTTTTAAAGCGAAACTATCCTTGTTTATAAAAATCTGAGATACAAGTATTCTGAAATAGAACGCTTCATTTGCCCTGTTATGTCTCCCATCGAATTAAATCAGAGTGAGGCTAGGATAGTAGGCATGTCTAATTGTTTGAATAATGCAATCAATAGATAACCTTATTATGGAACGTGGTATTTCAAAGCAATTATGTCTGATATTTTGATGTGTCAAGCTCAATTACCCACCTATTTATATCTATTAGAGTCACCTGCTGTCAATATCGAGTACTCTGTGACTTAGCATCGCTGTTCATGAATTCGTCATGCTTCATTATCCTCCACCTATCATTAATTATATTGCCAAAGTTTGGTTTGAAACTCCTCTACTCTGTCAAACTAATAACTATTATCTTCTACCAACGGTAGTAGAATTTCATCTAACGACATATATAAATTCTTAGGAATGAAGATGTACTAAATTAAATTGAGCGAAATTGCTTACAATTGTTGCAGGAGACGCTGGGAATTGTCATCCTCGCTGCTGAACGCAGAGTTGACTCTTTTTCCACGGTAAAATTTTAGGCTCGCCGGTTCATGGAGCGTTAGGGCATAACGAATTTTGAAGGAGTTCACGTTTTCAATCTAAAAAATATATTTTGGAAACCTCCTCTGTGAACCACGTGACTTTGCCGCGGTGGAGGGGCTTGCGCGTCCCAATAAAGCAGATAGCCGAACCGTAGGTGCAGTCATACCACTTGAGGATGTGTCGAGAGACCAGCCTAACGAATGGCTCGTTGAAGTGGGGTCGCAGCCTTTTGAATGTTGCAAGGGCGGAAGTCTGGATAATTGACTGATGTGGCCTTGTAATAATATGTTAACATAAGTTAGATGAGTTGATACTGCTACACGGCTGAAACCAACGGGAAACTACTGCCATAACAAACTCCCGAGGACATGAAGTTCTCTATGTATGTATATATGAATGAATGATGTGCTGATGATGATTTCCTCCCGGGTAAAATATTCCGGAGGTAAAATAGTCCCCCATTCGGATTTCCGGAACCACTCGGAGTGTGGAATGTTTGGAGTTTGAATCTTTGTGGTTGGTTAGAGAATCTGAGGAGGGAAATGGATAGACTAAAATTTTGGTATAAATGAGGTACGTTGGCAGGAGAAGCTGGATTTTTGGTCAAGCAGTTGCAGAAATTATTAATACAAAATTAAACATGGGAAATGTAGGAGTTAGTTTAAGTATGAATAAGAAAATAGTGCAGCGGGCAAGCTATTACGACCAGTATAGTGAACGGATCGTTGTTGTCCAGATAGACACGAAGCCAATGGGCACCACAGTAGTGCAGGACTGTATACCTACTAGTTCAGCAGATGATGAAGAAATCGAAAGAATATATGAAGAGATAGGATATTTAATACAATACGTAAAAGCAGACGAAAATCTAATTTTTTTTTTGTTAGTTGTTTTACGTCGCACCGACACAGACAGTTCTTACGGCGACGATGGGACAGGAAAGGGCTAGGAGTGGGAAGGAAGCGTCCGTGGCCTTAATTAAGGTACAGCCCCAGCATTTGCCTGGTGTGAAAATGGGAAACTACGGAAAACTATTTTCAGTGCTGCCGACAGTGGGGTTCGAACATTCTATCTCCCGAATACTGGATACTGGCCGCACTTAAGCGACTGCAGCTATCGAGCTCGGTACAAAATCTAATTAAGATGGGAGACTGGAATGCATTGGTTGAGAGGTATGCTAGAACATACACATTCCGGTCATTCTGGACATTCCTTTTCACCACTACTAACCCCTATTCCGATTGGGGCAGAACATTGACTTAAACGGCATACAGAGTGTCACAGTTCATCGCAGCAACCCTGAAAACTATGGATTCGCCACTAATATCTATCGTTTTTAGTAATTTTTATATTTCACCCTCCTCCTTAGGGGCTTTTAGGGGTAGAAGTTTAATTGTCAGCTATGCTGGAACATACACACACATATCCATAATCTCGGTCACTTAGGACACTTTTTTTTTTTACTCTTTCTCACTCCATGCCGATTGGTGCTCAACTTCTACCTAAATGACATCCAGTGTGTTACTATTCATCTCAGCGACCCCGAGAACTATGTAATCGACACTATTTTCCATTATTTTTATATCTCAGCCCCTCCCACCCGCACCCCTAGGGGTGCTGGGGTTGTCATAGGTCTACGCACGTTGTCTCCTGATAGTAAGTCATAAGTGTACCAACTTTGGTTGAAATCGCTCCAGTAGTCCAGAAAAATATGGATTCGAAACTGATATCGGTTGTTTTTAATTATATTTCACCCTCCCTTAGGGGTTGTAGGGATGTCTTGCCCCCACAGTATCTTTTACAGATAGTAAATAATATTTGTAGCAAATTTAGTTGACAGCTATGCTGGAACATACATACGTTCATTACCTCAGTCACTTTTAACATTTTATTTTTTCACCCTTTCTCTACCCCTATGCCAAAGGAGGCTGAACTTGGTACTTAAAAATCCGGAGTGCCACTATTCATCTCAGTGACCCCGAAAAATATGAATTTTCTATTATTTTTATATCTCATACCCACACCCCTACCCCTAAGGGTGCTAGGGGTGGCTTACCCCCTCAGTGCTCGTCTCCAGATACACTGACTGACAGAGCAAATGCAACACCAAGAAGGAGTGGTCAGAACTTTATGCCAATTGCAGGGTAGACTGACGTCACTGAGGTATGCTCATGATGTGAAATGCGCCGCTGTGCTGCGCACGTAGCGAACGATAAATGGGACACGGCGTTGGCGAATGACCCACTTCGTACCGTGATTTCTCAACCGACAGTCATTGTAGAACGTGTTGTCGTGTGCCACAGGACACGTGTATAGTTAAGAATGCCAGGCCGCCGTCAACGGAGGCATTTCCAGCAGACAGACGACTTTACGAGGGGTATGGTGATCGGGCTGAGAAGGGCAGGTTGGTCGCTTCGTCAAATCGCAGCCGATACCCATAGGGATGTGTCCACGGTGCAGCGCCTGTGGCGAAGATGGTTGGCGCAGGGAAATGTGGCACGTGCGAGGGGTCCAGGCGCAGCCCGAGTGACGTCAGCACGCGAGGATCGGCGCATCCGCCGCCAAGCTGTGGCAGGCCCGCACGCCACGTCAACCGCCATTCTTCAGCATGTGCAAGACACCCTGGCTGTTCCAATTTCCAGAACAATTTCCCGTCGATTGGTTGAAGGAGGCCTGCACTCCCGGCGTCCGCTCAGAAGACTACCATTGACTCCACAGCATAGACGTGCACGCCTGGCATGGTGCCGGGCTAGAGCGACTTGGATGAGGGAATGGCGGAACGTCGTGTTCTCCGATGAGTCACGCTTCTGGTCTGTCAGTGATAGTCACTGCAGACGAGTGTGGCGTCGGCGTGGAGAAAGGTCAAATCCGGCAGTAACTGTGGAGCGCCCTACCGCTAGACAACGCGGCATCATGGTTTGGGGCGCTATTGCGTATGATTCCACGTCACCTCTAGTGCGTATTCAAGGCACGTTAAATGCCCACCGCTACGTGCAGCATGTGCTGCGGCCGGTGGCACTCCCGTACCTTCAGGGGCTGCCCAATGCTCTGTTTCAGCAGGATAATGCCCGCCCACACACTGCTCGCATCTCCCAACAGGCTGTACGAGGTGTACAGATGCTTCCGTGGCCAGCGTACTCTCCGGATCTCTCACCAATCGAACACGTGTGGGATCTCATTGGACGCCGTTTGCAAACTCTGCCCCAGCCTCGTACGGACGACCAACTGTGGCAAATGGTTCACAGAGAATGGAGAACCATCCCTCAGGACACCATCGGCACTCTTATTGACTCTGTACCTCGACGTGTTTCTGCGTGCATCGCCGCTCGCGATGGTCCTACATCCTACTGAGTCGATGCCGTGCGCATTGTGTAACCTGCATATCGGTTTGAAATAAACATCAATTATTCGTCCGTGCCGTCTCTGTTTTTTCCCCAACTTTCATCCCTTTCGAACCACTCCTTCTTGGTGTTGCATTTGCTCTGTCAGTCAGTGTAGTAAGTCATAAGTGTACCAAGTTTGGTTGAAATTGCTCCAGTTGTTTAGGAGGAGATGTGGCATTTACATACATACATACATACATACATGTATACATACATACATACATACATACATACATACATACATGTATACATACATACATTTTTTATATACTGTATGAGGGTATCTTACCAACACTCCATGCTAATCTTATTAGTCTATGAAGCCGTTTCATCTCTGCCTTTTCACTATACTTCACAATTTCAGGTCTAATTTCATCTTTTCCTGCATATACTGTATGTGTTTATACGACGTTAAACAAATAGCAGTATTTATTTATTTATACGTATTTATCGCTACAAGCATACAGATGAGCATTTACAAGTGTCTACACTTACGTATTCAAACATAAGTAGATTTGTCATAAATTCACAGTCAACAAAGCACTGGGGAGTCATAATATAAGATCTAAGTTGCCCCGTCACTGTTAAGCCTGTTCACAAGCTCTCACGAAGTGCTCTGTAGATCCTGATAATAACCTCTTCGGACAGTCCTTACCAGTATGTAGGATTGTCTGATTCGCGTCACCACAGTCACACTCAGGGAACGGTCGCATGCCCTATTTATGTAGTAAAGAGCCATATGGTCCATGACTTGTTCGGACTCTGTTGAAGGCAATCCAGGTCTCCATAGTAGACGAAAATCCTTTTGGAGGGTGCTAGGCATTAAACAGAGATTGCCATTCCAAACGCCACTCAGTTATCGCAATGAAATCTCTGGAGTTATTGTGCTATTCAGAATGCTGGAAATCTAAATTTCAGTCGCTGAAATCCTACATATATACCTGACTACGGCATACGACACAGTCTGGAGGGAGGCGTTGTGCATACACCCGACGGCCCCAGGCTCGATTCCCGGCTGGGTCAGGGGTTTTTAATTGTAAATGATTAATATCCATGACCTGGGGACTGGGTATTTTTGTCGTCCTTAACGTTCCTTTCATCACATTCAACACTCTACACTTCCTCCATTCCAATTACACACAGGTTCACATGGTGCAAGTAGGGGCAAAAGATCTCTATAGGTCGACGCCCCGAACAAGTAGCATTTTTTCAATTAGAAAAAGGTTCTAACATATTTTTAGGCAGCTTATATTTTACGTATTGTAATAGGCATCAATTAAAACCATGTTTATGTTACTACATTGATAATACCGCGTTATGGGGATAATATAAAACTAGTTTCACTTGTCTCTTTGCTCCCCACGTCACATAATATAATTTTACCATCCGATGTGAAGTGGGGAAAGTCCTGTAATCACTTTTTAATTAAAGACGATTTGGAACCTAACACTTTCGGCATAATTCATGGTGTAAATTGTACTACCACGCTCAGTTTCAAGGCCGTCTCGCTAGGTGCGCTGCCAATAATTGTCTTGCGATATCTCGCGAAGTGGCACGTATTCTCTATAGCGTATTCGGTAGTAACACTTAAATGTTTCAAGAACCATACATCGTCAGTGTGTACTACTTAGTTTCGTAATAACAGTGCTCTGTATCCGTCTTCTAACTTTATTCCCCTTTCATAATTCCACCGTTTTGATTTCCAGTTTGTTTCCCTCAGTAGTAGCTTTAAGTCTTTTATTTTCTCTAAAGTAATTCCTTTCAGTCTGCTACTTCGATGCTCCAAACAGATATTCAGACCACGTCTCGGTCCATTAATTTAAATGTTGAACTCTAGTACAGCTCACTGGGATGAATTGCTGAGTGCGTGATTTGACTTTTGTAAATGCTCTCTCTTAATGCTTACCGTTTCGATTTATCTACAGCTCTGTATACAAACCTAATAATTTGACCGCATTAGTTACTCTTTTTTTTCCATATCTAATTTCTTCACGTAGTTAGTTTCCATAAATCACCTGATTAATAGAGGCGATGGCCTTAATGGTTGCTCTCTTAAAAAGGTAATAACAATAACACATTACCAAACACTCGTAAACGAACAGGTTGCTATTCCAAGCAGAACTCCTCTTCGCCTGGGAGTCCTTAGGGGACTGTACAGCCCAATACGAGAGGCGCACAATTTGCCGCAGAGATGGCATATAGGCCCTGGTGGACCGGCCACTGTTCTCCTATTTCGCTTTTTTTGTTTTTTATATTGTCTCTTATCGTTTGCTATTCGCCTTTGGTTTTCTTCAAAAAGTAGCGTGCCGCGATGAACTAATGACCTTCACGATGAACGGTTGAGGGGCTAAGGTCTCCCATTTGCTAACATCAGTGTGGCACATCTTCGTGTTACCCTTAATTACATCCTTAAATCCCTTCGTCTGACCTCCCAAACAACTTTTATCCACTGTTAACTCAGAGTAAAACACTTGCTTGGGAATACGAGTATTGGACATGCGTATTACATGTCTTGTCCATCGTCTTAAAGCCATGGCTTCTATACTGGTGGTCTGTGCCTCTTCAAGTACACTGACATGTGTATTTCTGTCTTTCCAGGTTGTAGTCTCTGCAGAATTATCCTTAAACATCGCTGGTGATATTGTTCCAGCATTTTAATATGTCGTCTGTGTCATGTCCAGGATTCATATCTATATAATAAACTGAGAACTACAACTGAATTGTATACGAGGATCCTTGTTACAGCATTGACATCATGATTGTCAAATTCTCTAGATCTTACAACATGGAAAACGATAATCACAATCTTGCCCCCTTCGCAACTTTTGATTGCCGCACGACTTTTGGAAGAAGTCATAAGTTGTTAGAAGACTGCTGTGTGTGGATTCTTTTAGTGTGTGTGTTGCTGCACATCAACAAATGTACCTTACTTAATATTATGTTCAATGGCAAAAAGATGCAATACGATTGAAAGATTCCTAGTCATTGCAGCCTTTAATAATAGCAACAGCAACAGCAATAATAATAATAATAATAATAATAATAATAATAATAATAATAATAATAATAATAATAAATTACACGTACAGGGCTTGGTCTTTTTCTACTAGACGGCCTTATCCGTAAGGATGGGACCCACTGTTAGGTAAATGCTAAGGATGAAAACGGCACACACAGCCAGCCCCCGAACCAGACGAATTAACCAATTAAGTTTAAAATTCCCTACACGGCCGGGAATCGAACCTGGGTCCTTCTGGACCAAAGGTCAGCACGCTAACTATTTAGCCATGTAACGAAAGAGCTAAACGGGTTACATACATGTAAGGATATTGATAGGTTAGGAGTAGACGAACAGCCTTTGGCAAGAAGCGGTCGACTTGTAGTCCGAACGACTGCATTTCGACTGCTTTCCGACTTCATTTTTCAGTTTTCACGACTTTATCTTGTGATCCATCCCTATTTCAACTTCATACCCGACTGTTCATTTAACACATGTGCCAGCCCAAGCATTGTTTATTTCAACTCTGTTGTCACAGGATTCGCACTTGTAATTCCATATGATGGCTTACTTTTATTTCGTCAATAAACGAACCCGTATCAAAGGTATCGTTATCAATATACATCTTGTCACTTCAGCTACAGTTCGTGTAGTGTGAGCGTCTGTAAGTGTGAAGTCGACCGCTCAGCGGGGAACGGTTGCAAATGATCCGGTAGATTGCAAAATGCCCTCCATGTACTCCTAGCCATACTGAAGTCGAGTCGTACGTATATGCAGTATACTTCATGACACTTCACGTGGATGTCACCTTTTATGGAAATGAAGGCTTCCCTGGTGGGTCAGTGGTAAAGTGTCTGACTCATGATCACGAGTTCATGGGTTCGATGACTGCTGAAGTACTGTAGGTGCAGAAATTCACTTTCTTCTTACTCACCAAGAAAGTCGAATTTTGGACAGACGGAGCCAAGGGCAATGCTAGTGAAATGTAAATTATTGTTCACCTTGACTTTTAACTGTCTTGCTTGCTTATTACTTATATAATTATATTATACATGCCTGAATGTTATAGCTAAGGCTGTAAAAGGCTTATTTGAATGAAATTATTTTTATTTCGGTTTTACTCTGCACTTTATCATTGATTATGTTTTAGTCTAGTTTCTTGTAGTAGCACCTCCTTTCCTTGCCTGTTTGCGGTTTTGAATGCTTTCCGCCGTTGTCTTGTACTTCACTTCTAGACTGCATCGGGGTAAATGTATTATTAATGTTCTCATTCGCGGCTCTGTGAATGCTGCATGGTGTCTGGAAACCAAATGATTCCTATAAAATTGTAATTTAGACGACTTAAGTCTGCATTCATTAAGCTGTATATTGCTGTTAAGTGACGTGACACTTTAGGGTAGATAGCGTCCTTGGTTTTTTTTCATATTATTTTCGAATGATGAGAAGAAAGAAGAGGCTCGCAAGGAATCATTTACTGAAAAGTATTAAACAGTAGAGAAGGATTCAGTTGCATGAAAATGTAATAAGCAACTTGGCCAATGCTGACTTTTGCCGAAGCTTTAAATTTAATTTAGACAGTTCTTGTAACTTACAAATTCAACAAGTGTGTTTTGGATATTAGCATTCTCAAGTCTTAGGTGATATCAGTTGAGAAGAAACGTGAGTGAATTGAATGTAACGCATGTAATACAAAACTTCAGGTATGTTAACGCGCTATGGCTATGGAGCTAAGCTCTGCATTCGGGAGGCGATTACGTTAGAACCCCACCGTCGGCTGTCCTGAGAATGGTTTCCTATTGTTTCCCGTTTTTACTTGCAGGCAAATATCGGGACAGTTCCTATCCACTGGCCACAGTCAATTTTTTCCACTTCCTTACCGAATGCCATCCACTATCATTCATTTCATCTTCATTAGCTCCTAAACTGAGGTTGGTGTCAGGAAGAGCATCCGGCCGTAAATCGTGTCATAAAATATCATTTCTACTCATCCCCGACCTCGTAATAAGACTACAGGGTAGACCAGAGGTGCTCACGCTGGGCATTTCGTCTCGCGGGTGCCCACCTCTGTAAGCGGGCAGGCAGGCAAGTGATGAGCCAAAGTGACGTGTTACGTCACACCCCGTGAAGGTTAGGCGAAATTCTTCAAGTTACTATCGATCATTGCGGCGATACCTGAGTTTGAAACGGAGGCAGAAAATAGTGAAAGAAAGAGGGCAGAAATACACGTCATTTTCAAATTACGTTATAAGGAATAACTTATTTATGTTCGTGGCAGTGTATGTATATTGACCGGATGCAGTTAGGCCTACAACCTCAAATATTTTTGCTCTGTACGTAATTAATTAAGGGGCTGCCTGGCCGAGGCGGTAAAGGCGTGCTCGGTTCGCCCAAAAGGACGTGGGTTCGAATCCCCGTCAGGAAGTCGTAAAATTTAAGAAACGAGATTTCCACTTCCGGAGGTGCATATGGCCCTGAGGTTCACTCTGCATACACCAAAAATGAGTACCACGTTAATTCCTGGGGGCAAAGGCGGCCGGGCGTAGAGCTTAACCACTCTACCCCATCACGTGCCGAGGTTAACAATGGTGGAAGCCTTTACCTTCCACTCCTCCAAGGGCCTTCATGGCCTATACGGAGGTGACTTTGCTTTTTGCTTTACGTAATTAATTGCAGTTCCACTAATATATTTCAAAAGGTGCTTTTAGAAACATTTCGTCTTCTTCTTCTTTTAACGAGTTGCTTTACGTCGCACCGACATAGATAGGTCTTATGGCGACGATGGGACAGGAAAGGGCTAGGAGTGGGAAGTAATCCTCCGTGGCCTTAATTAAGGTTCAGCCCCAGCATTTTCCTGGTGTGAAAATGGGAAACCACGGAAAACCATCTTCAGAGCTGCCGACAGTGGGGATCGAACCCACTATCTCCCGAATACTGGATACTGGCCGCACTTAAGCGACTGCAGCTATCGAGCTCGGTAAGAAACATTTCTAACATAATACGGAGTTAAGGTCGATAAGCTGTGGCTTATGGTTGCTTGGATTTAAATTATCTGATAAACTCACCAACAATCCAATCATGCTTTCTGGGAATAACATCAGTATGGTTATTTATTTTAAAGCATGCTGTACATCTGTTTGGTAAGGTACATTTACATTGTTGTACTTTAATCTAGGATAGTAAATATCTATGTCCTCGCTCATGGTGAAACTCCCTGGCCATTTAGAGGCTAGTTATCATCATCGGACACCTGATTAGTTTTAAACACTATTTTCAGAAATTCAGTGAACAGGGATAGGCACAACACTTCAGAACTCTGCATAATCAAGCAGTAAACTTGTTGAATTTATATTACGTTTTGCTGAATGAATTAAAAAATGGAAATAATGTCATTCCTATCCAAGCATTTGTAAATCGTAACTTGTATGCTTAAACCCGGTACCTTTGTAAGTTGTAACACAAAAGTTATAGGGTGTCAGTTTTCTTTTGAATGCATACGTATAAGAAAATAAAACCGACTGTTTATCGAGCGCAGTATAAATCGAACTGGTATATCTTGAAAAGATCGGTTTTCTTGCGATTATAGCGAGGTTTCCTTTTAATACTGCACCCCAGTCAGTATTTTGTTGAGTAGTGGAGGAGAGATTCGTAGTCACTGTTCCCTTTCCTGCAAAGTGTGTTCGCTCTCTCGCTTTACTGTAACGTATGCTTGCTACGTAAGCTGCCCGCATTTACGTCACGCCAGCCCGGCCGCACTGGGCTAGCCTCAACGGGTGAGCGCCTCTGGGGTAGACGGTAGTATATTACAGTAAGTGAAATAAAATCAAGACGTAGCAAAGCTAATCCAGTGACCTCGCAATTGCGATCAATGGAATTCTATAAGAAAGAGGTGCGTTCTCTTACGAAAGTGAAACCTTGAAATGCCATAGGTCATTTTAGTGGAAAATGAGAGTTTCACTTTGATTATTGCCACGAACCCTGCAAGCAGTTCAAATTAGCATGAGTAGATGGCGAGAGTGCATAGTCCACGGGTCCTTAAATTGTAATTTCAAAGGAAAAATTGTCTTCTTTGCCTAGTTTAGTGTGTTTGTATTCACAACTTAAGATTTACTTCGTTGCACGGTAGGGTAGTTCATTGATGTGTCAGAAGCTGTAAGACCTACGGGATCCTCCAAAAGGGCTAGAGGTCCTAGTTCATTTGCTTCAGAGTTATGGCATCCACCTGTCTAACATGCACTTTATTACAAACGAAAACGTTTCTCTTCCATTTAATGGAGGTCAGATACAAAGTGATTTCTTTCTCTTGCTGTTTTGACGTCGCACTGCAACAGATAGCATAGAAGTGGGTTAGAACTAGAAAGGAAGTAGCCGTGGTTGTAGTTAAGGTATACAACCTCGGCAAATGCCGGGTGTGAAAATGAAAACCACGGAAAGCCATACGTAGGGCTCCTAAATGTGGGGTTCAAACAGACTGTCCCTCGAATGCAGACTTCCCGCTATACGACCCGTATCGCGTAACCAACTAGCTCGGGTTCAAAAAGGTTTAGTCCTGTTCTAAATTTGCTTGAATTCAAACTCTTTCCGTTTTTTAATCATCGTCCGCAGTCTGGTTAAATCTTCAAATGCCTATAATAATATTAATAATAATAATTTTATTGGTTTTAAGCAGGGGCATCTCGTCTTGGGATCACACGAGCACGTAAACACCCTGGCAATCCTAAAAATCTTGAAATTTACACGATATTGTATGGTGAGAACAATATTGCTGTACGTTGAAAACGTCTTTACGAAGTTCTAAGTGCTGATTCACTTTCCGTTTGCATTTCAATCACGCGCCACGCCAGCCGATCACAACCCCGCTTTGAACTACAAACTTCGGTGTATTGCATAGCTAGAGATTGAAGCGGCAACGCTATGGGTATGGCGAATATGATCACAGTTTACTGTGTGATCACGGCACTGCCTGTTCGATACGCATCCGATGGCTGCTTCATATCGAGCAAGCGGTGGATTATGGACTGCTGACCCGCTTCCAATGCCTTCTCTAAAAGTTCTTCTCAAATCCGAAAGATGACAGCACGTATCGCATAGTCCGTGGCAGTGGTTAATGCACAGAGCTGACTAACCGCATGGCGCTGTTGACAGTCGCACGTGTAACATATTATTGAACCATAGAGGCGACACCATATAAGCTAACTGAGCTCTTCTTAACGTACTGACTATCTGAGGAGCAACTTAGGCCTATACATCGGATTTTTTAAAATATTCTGTCAGCTCTGTGTGAACACCCAAAGATTTCATGCACTGGTTTTAAGTTCCACTGACTACTTCTACAGTTTTCAGAGTCGCCGAGGTGCCAGAATTTTGTCCCACAGGAGTTGTTTTTGCTGGTAAATCTGCCGACACTTGACTGGCGTATTTGAGTATTTTCAAAAACCATTGGACTGAGCTAGAATCGAACTTGCCCAACCGAAGTCAGATGGCCCCCGTTCTACCATCTAAGCTACTCAGTTCGACACAAATACCTCTACCGGAAGTCTTAAGGAAACGGGGAAATTGCTGGTAACACTAATGAGGCACTCTTTTCATGATGAGTAAGGAGTAGTGAGTTGATTTCCCATTGCATTGCTCACCGACAAGGAAAGTGATATTGCCCTATAAATAGTTCCTTTAATTACATTTAAGCACTCGAGACACCCACACCTCAACAGCTTCCATACTGCCACAGCCACAAATAAGTCTGAGACTTCGGTGGAAGCTACATTTTTCTCTGGGCTTTGCTGTGAGACGTATCAAAAAATAATTTATCCCTCTAGAAATTGCAGAAGTTTTACAAACTCCTTATATATCATATCACTATCTGGCTATTATTACCTTCCTTCAGATGTTTGATCATTTGTATCAAATATAGATTCCATTCATTGAAATCAGTGTAATACAACGGGTAATTTTTCATTGGAACCATAATGGAAGGTTAATCGCTACAGCCTCATCTTTTATTGATAATGTGCCTCGCAGAGTTTTAGTAGTAAAAAAGGTAAAACTCCACTGTGAATATGTTTGAACTGATATTTTTAAGTGGCATATCACTTCCCTGACTATAGTTACGAATGCGATATATACAGTACGTAAGTAAACTTGTTAAATTCCTCATTGTAACATTTAAAGCAGCATATGTTTTTAGCAAAATGGGTGATTTATCTCTTGAGTATTTTGTATTAGCTGAATACCGTACGTATAACTCCGTCCTCGGGTACAGCAGAGTAGAGCGAAACAGTACACAAACCATGAAATATATGGATTTTACTATGACAAATTTCTTGCAATGAAATCTTACATTCCCTCAGCTTCAAGCCAACGGTTTTAATATGAAAGATTGCAAACCTAATTAACTTCCACATGCGGCGTCTATAGTTTTGGTGAAGGAAATACAGCAAGAATAATCACATGGATACGGAGAACTACCACATTTAATGTCACTGAATTCCTTACTCTGAAATACCTGCAGGTGTGAAATATCTTTCTCGCTTACGAAAATTAATACACCACCTGTACATCGCTGGCTGAAAATGTGTGATACAATTCAAAGCACTGTGAAGTGGAATAAATGATTATGTGTTGTGTTAAAGATATGTCGCAACGTTGGTCAACTGTCAGGGACAAAAGTTACATACATAATACATACGTACATAGTAGTAGACCCTATATTGGAGGGTTAGAAACTGTGCCCGAATAGAAACCGCCAAAAACAAAAAATATGAGCCGAGTTGAGTGGCTCAGATGGTCGAGGCGCTGGCCTTCTGACCCCAACCTGGCTCAGTCCGGTGGTATTTGAAAGTGCTCAGATACGTCAGCCTCGTGTCAGTAGATTTACTGGCATGTAAAAGAACTCTTTCGGGACAACATTTCGGCACTTCGGCGTCTCTGAAGGCTGTAAAAGAGGTTAGTGGGACGTAAAGCAAATGCCATTATTAAAAATGATTAGAGTATATTGGGGGATTAGAAACAATATCCGATTATACATACCTTGGCCCAACAGTCGCCAGTAATGTAAATTGCCGCTGATAGATCACGTGCAGAATTTCGGTGGCAGATAAGGCAATGTCGTGACCTACTTCCATGCGTAAAGACTGCTCTTTATCCATCTCACTACAGACGAGACTGGTTAGAACACTCATTCCATCTTCCGGAGCTTAAACTTGGATTTTCAGAGTATCTGGCAAAAATGAAATAAACATATTCAATATGTGGTGTTGAAGACGAATGCTACGAATTTGTCGACAGAAAAGAGTAGGCCTGTTTTGCAGTAACTCGAAGTCGAACGTGTATATCTTCCATGCAAACTGAAGTTTGTTAGTCACACCGCCCTTAGATTAGGAAAGAATATAGAAAACTTGTATCATCTCCGGCCATATCTTGAAGAATACCTCTGAGAAAACCTCCTTTACGATTGAGTGATGCTATCAATGGTGTCACTGACCGTGCAGTCAGTTCTACTTCCAAGAAACCACTAGATGATGATGATGATGATGATGATGATGCTTGTTGTTTTAAGGCGATGTCTTTCACAAAGAGTGCGTTGTGATCCTCAGAAATGAAGAAACGACCGAAAGAAAGAGATCATTGTGTTCATGTAGGACTTTATGTTTTGTTTCAGGAGCTTGGAACATCATGGTCGAAATCTCCGTGTACTTACAGTACAAGCAAATTGCTTGAGTTACATCAGACAGATATCAGTAACACGTTGGTGAATGTTGAAAATGACGGTAATGGTCACCCCAGTACCTGGACGTTCTACGAGCACAGGCCACTGCTGGCACTGCAGCGAATATGGAATCCTACCCCATGTGCTCGAGAGCTCTTCGTATTAAGCGTCATAACAACGTGAGATCTTTATTAGCGAGCAGTCTCAAAGAAAAAAGCCTTGAGGTTCATGAAGAAGTTCACTGTATAGTAGCAGGTGGGAGTAACTGTTGTATTGTTTTAATTGCCATCAATCGAAGACTCAACAAAGCAGAAATCATTGACCCTACGGTAAGGTTTGAAGACTCTTTTTCCCAGCCAGATGACGTGGATGGAGAAAAACAGGATATAGATATATATGTCAAATGCAACAAGACTTAACGTGGTCCTTGATGGCCGCAGCGAATTATATATAGATAGATATGCGCCGGCAATATCATACTTCCAGAGAGCGTCAGGAACCAGCGAGTAAGAGGTCTACTTCTGGGTGCTAGAGGGACCATCGCCAGAAATTTTATCCAATGGCAGCAATCGTACAGACTGGAGAGAAATATTGAAAACAAAATTGTCACCACGATTATAAAATTCTCGGTGGCAATAATGCGGGACCATTTGTAGAGAAAACATAATATTTAATTTCCTCCCGGCAGCATAAAAAAATGTTCATATTCTTGATTACATTGATATTCCTTCATGAAACCAACAATTCAGTTACTTTTTCAAAGAACTTGTGAGCTATTGTGTGTCCTTTGGCAAACACGTATTGGTGTCAGAATGAATACAATGCATATCCTAAATTTATTGGTAATAATACGTTTTTCCGAATGTCAACGGTCGTGTGACTCGGAGCCGTTTGCTGTTGACCAGGTGATGCGTTGTAGAAATATTTTAAATGTTTTAAAGCACAGAAGATACTTTATACCGAAAAATATTTTGACAACATGTACAGAATTTCACCTTTTACAAATCTATTTTACACGTGCACAATATGAATATATCAAAATATTGGTGTTCCAGTACTTCTGCATCGTTTATTAAAAGAAATTGCATCTATATATAGACATGCAAGCTATTACTATTATCATGTTTGCAGTTTTGGTCATTTAGCTGTCAGTTTGATTCGTGAGATGGTGTTTTCGAATCCCATCTGTCCGTATCCCTGACCAAATGTTGGGGCTTTACTTGAATTAAGGCCACAGTTACTTTCTTCGGACTCCTAACCCTTTTCTGTACCATCGTCGCCACAAGACCTACTTGTGTCGGTGCGGTGTAAAACAAATTGAATAAAAGAATAGTCCTCAACATATATAACGTCAAAAATACAGTCCTATTTCAAAAATAAAAATAAAGTTGAATATTTAAATATTCGATTTTTTGTAGGTCAGGTAAAAAATGAAATGGCGTATGGCCGGGGAGTGTCCGGGGAGAAGTTCGGGTCGCCAGATGCAGGTCTTTTGATTTGACTCCCATAGGCGACCTGCGCGTCATGATGAGGATGAAAAGATGATAAAGAAGACACATACACTCAGCCCCCGTGCCAGCGAAATTAACCAATTATGGTTAACATTCCCGACTCTGCCGTGAGTCGAACCCGGGACCCCTGTGAGCAAAGGCCAGCACGCTAACCATGTAGCCATGGGGCCGGACTTTAGGTCAGGTAGTATTTGATGATGAACGACTTAGGGTTTTGCTGACATAAATTACAATATTTTCCAGTGCGAAACGTTCGCTTTTTTACGTAGAATTTACATTCGACTTAGACAGTACGCTTGTATATTGCCTGAAGCTTGGTACGACGGGTAGTATAAACCGAGGGGCAAACGATACTACTACGTACCTCACAAACACCAGTCTCCTCCATTGGACAGGCCATTCGCTAAATTAAACATCATATTTCAAGAACTGTAGACATTCATCCTCCCTTCCATAAAATTATCTCTATTTATCTCCCAAATACCCAGTATAATATTTTATTAGCACAAGCGAGGAAAGTGCGGGATCCTGTTCAGAATTACTCGTTTTCTCATACTGTGGACAGCCTGTATAACCACGGTAGGCGTGCAACCATCTTAGTTGATCATCCTACGAAGTTTCATTGCAATCGGTGTTGTTCAAAAATATCCCTTGTTAGTGAGAGTAATCACGTCTGTCTTACAGGCTGTGTGCCTCTGGCACTCATACCTGTTCTTGTAATTTCGTGGGGCTAGGAATATGAAGTAATAGGCTGTGATACATGTTGTGGACCATTCTCTCTCATATGCCTGCGTTTGAAAGGAGACACCAAGTGTAAAAATTTCTAGGTTCGCCGGCATTAGAGTTTTAACCCACTCTTCAAGACATCTATTTAATTTAGGGCGTAGCGCACCCTAATGGAAGGGAAGTTACTGTGATAATCTATACAAAACACGATTCTGTGCCCCTAAGTAACACGATTAAGAAGAAACGCAACTTTCGGTGATCCTAGAAATGGTTCTCAGTTGCGTTCCTTCTCCAACTCTGAAGGAACGTGAGGATGATACCAAGTACCCATACAGATCAGTGACTTCACACGTAGTAACTTCATAGATCTATTCACTACGTTATTCCTAGCCTCTTATGTAAAACAAACTAGGTTGATTTACTTCTTCCTTTACTGATTAGCGTTGGATATGACTGTCCAAGGTAACTCGCATTTGGTCCCCCTTCGTGACAAATGTAAGGATAATCGAATATTTCATGTTCCCGATCGATTTATCATTCAAATGATATTTCAGCCTATTTCCAGTAAGTCGACCGGGTGAGGGATGGAATGAATGAAGCCCCATCTAGCGGCGAGGATAGGAATTTGGCCGGCTGCCGAAGCCTGTCGCATTCCCCTGGGACAATGATTAATGGATGACAGATGAAATGAAATGATATTGGAGAGTGTTGCTGGAATGAAATATGACAGGGATAACCGGAGTACCCAGAGAAAAACCTGTCCCGAGGCACACAAATCTCGCATGGAGTGACCGGGATTTGAACCACGGAACCCAGCGGTGAGAGGCCGGCGTGCTGCCGCCTGAGCCACGGACGCTGTCATTGTAAAGACATAACTGTAAAATACCGAGCTTGGTAGCTGCAGTCGCTTAAATGCGGCCAGTATCCAGTATTCGGGAGATAGTGGATTCAAGCCCCACTGTCGGCAGCCCTGAAGATGGTTTCCATGATTTCCAATTTTACACCAGGCAAATGTTGGCTCTGCACCTTAATTAAGGCCTCAGCCGCTTCCTTCCAACTCCTAGACCATTCCTATCCCATCGTCGCCATAAGACCTCTCTGTGTCGCTGTGACGTAAAGCTACTTGTAAAACAAAAAACAACTGCCAAATACAAGTATTCCGGGTATTTCTGATTATTATATTCACTCATTTCATTTTATAAAGTATAGAGGAGTGTTTAGCAAAAGGATTAGTGTAACTGGTTTATTTTTAGAATAAAACACAATTTTTGTTATTACACCATAAACAGCATTTTCAGATAAATATGTTGTGTGTAGATAGATCACCGGCTAGTTATTTTTCAAAAATTAGATCCATTTTAACAAGGAATATGAAGTAGTAATTTTAGTGACATACTTGGATATAAGCTTAGATATCTCATAAGGTAAAATCCTCATTTTTAGAGTAAGAGCACTTAACCCAGGTGGGAAATTAATTTCAGTTGTTGTACCGAGCTCGATAGCTGCAGTCGCTTAAGTGCGGCCAGTATCCAGTATTCGGGAGATAGTAGGTTCGAACCCCACTGTCGGCAGCCCTGAAAATGGTTTTCCGTGGTTTCCCATTTTAACACCAGGCAAATGCTGGGGCTGTACCTTAATTAAGGCCACGGCCGCTTCCTTCCCACTCCTAGCCCCTTCCTCTCCCATCGTCGCCATAAGACCTATCTGTGTTGGCGCGACGTAAAGCAACTAGCAAAAAAAAAAAAAAAAAAATCAGTTGTGGAGATTTCTTGTTCGAAAAAACAGCTCCCCGAACGTTTTAAAACCGGCAGAATCGGTCGTGCGCCCACACCCGAAATAAGGCAGTCGTCGGTCATTAGACGAAAGCTCACGTGTCGTTTAATAATACTGAATGTTTTAGTGCATTTTGCGCGTAACAAAAATACAGGGGAAAATTACAGAAATCGATTCCTTACACGTCGAAAAGAAAAATAAGTTATATTAACGTGGGCCCGGAATGACTTTCTGAATTACGAGACCGTTCAGTTTTTATTCGCTGGACTTAATCCGTGACACTCGCATAAAAAAATGTGTGATCATTTCTTGGCTGAACTGAACGATATAGAACCAAGTCGTTTTTTACAGAATATTCGAATCTGTTAGACTAGGAATGTGAGGGTTCAATTAGATGACTACCTATGAACCGAACATTCTATCATTGTAAAGTAACGAACGTGAATTGTGTGTACCAAATAACCGCATTATAATATACCCAGTTCCGTAGTATGTGAAGGTGCTCAAATACGCTAGAGCCGTGTCTTTAGACTTAGCGGGGCAAAATTCAGGCAAATCGGCGTCTGAGAAAATCATAAACGTAGTTAGTGGGGCTTACAGCCAATACTATAATTATCTTCATAGTGCTTAACATTGCTATTATACACTTTCAGTCTGCAAGCATTTCTGAATGAACTAAGTGCCTTCACATTCCTATATTTGCAACTACCTCTGAGACTCTGTTTAGTTCCACACTTCTTCCCTTTAAATCAGTGAAACCTGAGGCATAACCTGGTCTCCCTGCGCTTCTCTCGTCCTCCACGGTTGAGACTGTTAATCTCTCAGGTAACCTATCCTCCGTCATTGTCCGCACACTCGATGATGCCTACAGATTCATCCATCGAATTAACTCCTAACGTAGCCTTTACCTCCTCATTTCGAGTGCCTACTTCTTTCAATCACTCAATCACTACTGATCTACATTTAGGGCAGTCGCCCAGGTGGCAGATTCCCTATCTGTTGTTTTCCTAGCCTTTTCTTCAATGATTGCAAAGAAATTGGAAATATATTGAACATCTCCCTTGGTAAGTTATTCCAATCCCTAACTCCCCTTCCTATAAACGAATATTTGCCCCAATTTGCCCTCTTGAATTCCAACTTTATCTTCATAGTGTGATCTTTCCTACTTTTAAAGACACCACCCAAACGTATTCGTCTACTGATGTCCTCCCACGCCATCTCTCCACTGACAGCTCGGAACATACCACTTAATGGATCAGCTCGTCTCGTTTATCCCAAGTCTTCCCAGCCCAAACTTTCCAACATTTTTGTAACGCTACTCTTTTGTCTGAAATCGCCCAGAAGAAATCGAACTGCTTTTCTTTGGATTTTTTCCATTTCCTGAATCAAGTAATCCTGGTGAGGGTCCCATACGCTGGAACCATACTCTAGTTGGGGTCTCACCAGAGACAAATATGCTATCTCCTTTACATCCGTAATACAACACCTAAATACCCTCACAACCATGTGCAGAGATATGTACCCTTTATTTACAATCATATTTATGTGATAACCCCAATGAAGATCTTTCCTTATATAAATACCTAGGTATTTACAATGATCCCCAAAGGGAACTTTCACCCCATCAGCGGTGTAATTAAAACTGAGAGGACTTTTCCTATTTATGAAACTCACAACCTTAGTTTTATCCCCCTTTATCATCATACCATTGCCTACTGTCCATCTCAGAACATTATCGAGGTCATTTTGCAGTTGCTCACAATCTTGTAACTTATTTATTACTCTGTACAGAATAACATAATCTGCGAAAAGCCTTATCTCTGATTCCACTTCTTTACACAGATCATTGATATATATATAAGGGCACATAAAGGTCCAATAATACTGCCTTGGGGGAATTCCCCTCTTATGTCATCGTTCCGACCATTGTTTACACTTTTCGTTTGTTTTTGTTTCTTTCATTTTTAAAACTGACCACCTGACCTGGGTTGACCGATTGGAAAATGCTAGTTATTTTATTAACTAATTAAACATTAAAGGAGTTCTGATTTATAATACACATACACTGTATTCTTAGAAAATTTCAAGGAGAATGTTTTTGCAAATTTGATGATTCTTCTTGTATATTTAATTTGAACTGTGTTTATGGAATGTACGTAGATATTTTTATTGTGCTTGCAATGCCTGTTTTGTTATAGTTTTCAAGTCACATATTCGCTTTTGTTCAAACGCTTCTTATAATGTCGCAGGTTGTACTGTGAGTGATGCCATGGAGTGCGACATTGCAGGCTATGGTGCACGCCTCTCGCCCGTCGCTGAACCCTTGAGTGAGTACACCGCTTGCTTAGCTTCACTGCACGCTTCTTACATGCTGCCGAGCGGGGTACATCCTCAAAACAGAGCTTGCTTAAGCTTTCTCCAAAACTATTTTGAATCCTAATCAATATATTTTTGATTTTCGATTCACTAGTTTTATTTCTGAAATACAAGATGATTTTTTCCCAACGTTTGATTCAATTCGTTTTTTATTTGAAAATAAACGACATATTTCTCTATATTCGCCGCTCTGCAGCATGTATGACAATGATCGTGCATGATGTTGAATGTTATGCAGTGCTTAGCCTTTAATGCTCTGCACTTGGTCCAGATGCTGTATATGGGGTATGAAATTTAATGTACCGAACACTAATACTCTATTTCATGATATATTGACGTACTTTTCTCTGCCTCTAACTACAGTCATGCTAATCTGAAATACCTTGCTCAATAATATCGTTCTTCTTCAAGAGGGGACCAACACCTTTGACCGACCAAAAGTGCGATTTTTCAATTTATTTTCTCTGTATAAAAGTGCAGCCAGCATGGCAAGGTTATTCCACCTAGAGTGTAAGATGAATGAGACAGGAGAAGTCCCATCCGATTTTCGGCAGAATGTTGCCATACCTATTCCCATGAAAGCCGGTGCTGACAGGTGTGAAAACTACCGCACCATTAGCTTAGTATCTCATGCCTGCAAAATTTTAACACGTATTATTTACAGAAGAATGGAGAAACAAGTTGAAGCTGAGTTGGGAGGAGATCAATTTGGCTTCAGAAGAAATGTGGGAACATGTGAAGCAATCCTGACTTTACGTCTTAGAGGATCGAATCAAGAAGGACAAGCCTACGTACATGGCATTCGTAGATCTAGAAAAGGCATTCGATAATGTTAACTGGACCAAGCTATTTAAGATTCTGAAGGTGATTGGGATCAGATACCGAGAGTGAAGAATTATCTACAATCTTTTTAAAAATCAGTCTGCAGTGATAAGAATCGAGGGCTTTGAAAAAGAAGTAGCAATCCAGAAAGGATTGAGGCAAGGCTGCAGTTTGCCCCCCTCCTTTTCATTGTTTACATAGAACAGGCAGTAAAGGAAATCAAAGAGAAATTTGGAAAGGGAATCACAGTCCAAGGAGAGGAAATCAAAACCTTGAGATTTGCCGATGATATTGTTATTTTATCTGAGACTGCAGAAGATCTCGAGAAGCTGCTGAATGGTATGGACGAAGTAAGGAGTACAAGATGAAAATAAATAAGTCCAAAACAAAAGTAAAGGAGTGCAGTCGAACGAAGGCAGGTGATGCAGGAAATATTAGATTAGGAAATGAAGTCTTAAAGGAAGTAGATAAATATTGTTACTTGGGTAGTAAAATAACTAACGATGGCAGAAGTAAGGAGGACATAAAATGCAGACTAGCACAAGCAAGGAAGAGCTTTCTTAAGAAAAGAAATTTGCTCACTTCAAACATTGATATAGGAATTAGAAAGATGTTTTTGAAGACTTTCGTGTTGAGCGTGGCATTGTATGGAAGTGAAACATGGACGATAACTAGCTCACAAAGAAAGAGAGTAGAAGCGTTTGAAATGTGGTGTTACAGAAGAATACTGAAGGTGAGATGGATAGATCGAATCACGAATGAAGGGATACTGAATCGAATTGGTGAGAAGAGATCGATTTGGCTAAATTTGACGAGAAGAAGAGATAGAATGATATGACACATCTTAAGACACCCAGGACTTGTTCAGTTGGTTTTTGAAGGAAGTGTAGGTGGTAAGAACGGTAGGGGTAGACCACGGTGTGAATATGACAAGCAGATTACAGCAGATGTAGGATGCAATAGTTACGTAGAAATGAAAAGTTAGCACATGATAGGGTGGCATGAGGAGCTGCATCACACCAGTCTATGGACTGACGACTCAAACAACAACAACATAAAAGTGCAAACATTTTGTTAATATCTCCAACACTTTCGGAGTTATGACCAAAAACGTGAAGCCTTGTCACCCAAGCAAGCATTTATCGGCAATTTTGTTGCCCGTTTCTCGTCACTTTTGGTTTTCAGAACAGTTTCGCTGATAACTCTGAAAGTTTTTAAGGTATCAATATGAAATTTATGTAATACAGTATATATTAGAATTATTGAGCTACCTTCAGTGATTAAGTTTAAAAAAATTCAAATTAAAATTAATGAAAAAATTTCATCATCATCATCATCATCATCTGTTTACCCTCCAGGTTCGGTTTTTCCCTCGGACTTAGCGAGGGATCCCACCTCTACCGCCTCAAGGGAAGTGTCCTGGAGCTTCAGACTCTTGGTCGGGGGATACAACTGGGGAGTATGACCAGTACCTCGCCCAGGCGGCCTCACCTGCTATACTGAACAGGGGCCTTGTGGAGGGATGGGAAGATTGGAAGGGATAGGCAAGGAAGAGGGAAGGAAGCTGCCGTGGCCTTAAGGTCGGTACCATCCCGGCATTCGCCTGGAAGAGAAGTGGGAAACCACGGAAAACCACTTCCAGGATGGCTGAGGTGGGAATCGAACCCACCTCTACTCAGGTGATCTCCCGAGGCTGAGTGGACCCCGTTCCAGCCCTCGTACCACTTTTCAAATTTCGTGGCAGAGCCGGGAATCGAACCCGGGCCTCCGGGGGTGGCAGCTAATCACGCTAACCACTACACCACAGAGGCGGACATGAAAAAATTTACTACTTGAAAACGAATTCACGAAAAAAATTATACTTGATGGACTTCACACATTGTAGTACATGTTGTAGCTATATATTAATAGTAATAAAGAATCATAGGAAAATGTTTATGTGCTTGGGAATTATTAAGGACACGGCAAAATAGTGGCCATGATACCGCCATTTTGAGTAATTAATTATATATAATAGCACCGGTTAATATGACTTCTAAATATGTAGGCATACTACGTTTCCTTTTAGTATTTATTTCTATTGCTTCGGAAAAATATTTTAATACACCCCATTTTTCTATGTTCAAAGATCTAGGTTCCCCCTTAAAAAGGAATTTGATATTTGTATCAGTTCAGTTTTATCAAAATCGAATAATAATACCATAGAACAAATATTGTTGGAAATTTCTTTAATAGCGGTTGAATAATTATAGTAGTGACTTAGCCCGCCTTTACACAAGAGCAGTTTTGAATTTCTTTTTTCTGATAGACCTCGAAAGATTTACTTGTGGATGGCATTAGTTGTTTTACTCATATGAACATTGCTCAGTGTGACGTTAGGTTGCTTCTTTCTCCTCATGCATTTTTAAAGCCATACCCGCGCTTTGACTAAGACGACGATAACTCCTAAGACATGCATGTTAATTGCATACTATCATGGGCGTAGCCATGGAGGGGGGGGGGTGTTACTGGGAGTTAAAACACCCCCCTTTGAATTTTTCTTCTTAATCTGCTTACCCTCGTGGGTTGGTTTTTCCCTCGGACTCAGCGAGGGATCCCACCTCTACCGCCTCGAGGGCAGTGTCCTGAAGTTTCACACTCTGGGTCGGGGATACATCTGGGGAGAATGACCAGTATCTCGCCCAGGCGGCCTCACCTGGTATGCTGAACACGAGCCTTGATGGGGGATGAGAAGTTCAGAAGGGATAGACAATGAAGCGGCCATGTTCGTAAGTTAGGTACCATCCCGGCATTTGTCCGGAGAAGTGGGAAACCACGGAAAACCACTTCGAGGATTGCTGAGGTGGGAATCGAACGCCATCTACTGAATTGACCTCCCGAGGCTGAGTGGACTCCGTTCCAGCCCTCGTACCACTTTTCAAATTTTGTGACAGAGCCGGGAATCGAACCCGGGGGTGGCAGCTAATCACACTAACCACTACACCACGAAGGCGGACCTTTGAATTTTTACGAAAGAAAATAAACATTAACTGACAAACTAAATAAACACTCAGAGACATTGTGTTCTACCATCATTTTGTAACTATAAACCCCCCCCCCATTCGGCCTTACATGGCTACGCTACTGCATACAGTGAATGGTATTTTTATCTTAATAACATTATCGATGTGAATAAAACAAATTATTTTGATCAGGAGTACATTATTAATTTCAAAGTATGGTTTCTAATTTAAGGTTAAGTTTTTTACTGCAAACAGTAACATGGAAACGCTTTTACATATAAGTAAATACCGTCGTGGACTTATTTTGTAGAGCTTCTTATGCTCAACAATTCATCCACATATACTTGGGGTTTATAACAGACGGAAGCATTCGGATAATAATGTTTTTCTTTGACTTCCTTCACAAGAAATGGCCAGTACTCGGTTCCGTGTTGTCGTAGACAAATGCTCTATTGATATGAATAATTTAATTTACCAATCTATAGCAAGTATTGGAAATGTTCCTCATGTCGCGTGATATGACATTCCATCATACTCTCTCCAATTCAGCCTCGAGTAATTTCAGAATTTCTCAGCGAATGGCATTCATCTGTTCTTCAAATGTGCGACGAATATTTCCGCATACTTTGTATTTTAAACTAGGTACTCCGGAAATAAATTCACATTGTGCCAGTTCTTGAAAGCGAGTTACCTGCAACATGCCTTAATTAATTCATATATGATATTATGAGGCATTTCAATAATCGAATTCGTTTTGTGTGTGCTGTAAGGCTTCCGACGTTTATATCGTAAAATCATAAATTGCCCAGACATTAAACGCGTTCGACCCGTCAGGAAGTCGAAAAAATATATAAACAAATGTTTACTTTTGGAGAGACAGATAACTCTTAGGTTCACCTAGCCTACATCATAATTGGGTACCATTTTAATTTATGTAGGCAAAGTCTGTCCAGCATTGAGCTAACAACTCTCTTGCTCATGTGCCGATGTTACGAAAATGTAAGGTCTTCATCTGCCACTCCCTGCCAAGGGTGTCCATGGCCTGTACGTAAATTAGTTTTATGTGATAGGTCTTTTTGGAAAAATCCAAGTATTATTTCTTTTTCATTCATTGGTAGGGGAAAAAATATCTGACAATTAATTCGTTGTATCGACCGTGGTAAATAATATGTTGAAAAACCAGGACGATTATTCTTATTGCTGTAATAATGCTTCATACTTCAATATTTATACCATAGACTACAGTTTCTTGAATTAATCTGAGGTATACTGACTTACCTGATCTCAATTATTTGGCGAATTGACTCTTACTCACCTGATCTCATTTATTTTGCGAATTGACTCTTACTCACTTACCTGATCTCATTTATTTTGCGAATTGACTCTTACTCACTTACCTGATCTCATTTATTTTGCGAATTGACTCTTACTCACTTACCTGATCTCAATTATTTTGCGAACTTACACATGCTCACCTGATCTCAATTATTTGGGGAACTTACACATGCTCACCTGATCTAAATTATTTGGGGAACTTACACATGCTCACCTGATCTAAATTATTTGGGGAACTTACACATGCTCACCTGATCTCAATTATTTTGCGAACTTACACATGCTCACCTGATCTCAATTATTTGGGGAACTTACACATGCTCACCTGATCTCAATTATTTGGGGAACTTACACATGCTCACCTGATCTCAATTATTTTGCGAACTTACACATGCTCACCTGATCTCAATTATTTTGCGAACTTACACATGCTCACCTGATCTAAATTATTTTGCGAACTTACACATGCTCACCTGATCTAAATTATTTTGCGAACTTACACATGCTCACCTGATCTCAATTATTTGGGGAACTTACACATGCTCACCTGATCTCATTTATTTTGCGAATTGACTCTTACTCACTTACCTGATCTCAATTATTTTGCGAACTTACACATGCTCACCTGATCTCAATTATTTGGGGAACTTACACATGCTCATCTGATCTAAATTATTTTGCGAACTTACACATGCTCACCTGATCTCAATTATTTTGCGAACTTACACATGCTCATCTGATCTAAATTATTTTGCGAACTTACACATGCTCACCTGATCTCAATTATTTTGCGAACTTACACATGCTCACCTGATCTCAATTATTTGGGGAATTTACACATCTGTACAAATAAAGTCGTACCTCAGCTGGACATTATTCACTGCTTACGGACTGAAGAACCTCTAGTATTAGAAAACTCTCACGTCTGGATACCTTGGGATTGAAATGTGTTATTTTGTATGGCTTAAATATTAATATTTTGTATCAGAAGCATATACCACATACAGATTTCCTTCAGGATCACTGCTTTCAGAAGTTTCCTTAGGCGTTTAATTATGTAGATTATTTTACTGCATTTGTATTTAGCACTGAATCCATAGTTTTCAATTGGTTCACACACTTATAAAATAACATCACGCATTAGCACTCGCGCACCAGCATAATGCTCACAAAATTCTCCCCTAAACACCGCCAGCAAGTTCGTGCTTTAAGAATCTACAGCATATATGAACATACACTGTTGTAAGCCGGTAAAACACCAATCTTGCAACGCACGAAACTTACCACATAGTGCAGTAAAGATCTGACTGCGACTTAAGAAAGTTTTTCTTAGACTAATCAATCGTGCTGTCAGCATGTTCCGCGCTGACATCACCGGCAGTGCAGTATCAGCCATGCAGAAAATATATAACCGATTGACGCTTCATGACATGGCGAAGTAACGAACATGGTATTAAAAGACTCGCTGTTTAACAGTAGTATACTATTTCATTTTCCACTACATTGTGAAGATTAATTTAGTTCTTATCGATTAGTTCACTCCTCAGTCTTATCTTGAACATCAAAGAGATGAACTTTGATCCCTGGTGCGTTGACCGCCCCTGTAGAATCCATTAATGCACTCAAGCAGAGAGTGAAGGGGTTAAAGTTGCCTTTGTAACTTTACGTTATATGTCGCTCTTGGTAATTAACTGTTAAAAATAGGTCTGTGCTCCGGAGGACCACTCCGGCGGCAAAGTTCAATCAGCATGGGATCATTACGACTTCAGACCTCACGTTTGGGCCTGAGGTGCTCTTCACTGAAAATGTACACTTCTCCAAACAGGTCACTCTTTTACATGTTCATACCTGCATGATACACATATTGAAATGAAAACAAACAATTTACGACAATTAAGAACTGAATTCTTTGGACACTCATTACACGACGTCATTGTCCAATGTGTCATAAACAAAGTGGCCCGTGGTCACACACCGAAGTGGCTATGTGGTAATAAAGCGTCTTAATAAAGTGTATTACCACCCCTCGCATGCATAAGAGCTTCACAAAGCCGTCTTATACTTCAGACAAGACGCTGCACGTTCAATTGAGGCAGGCGCCCCTCTCTTCCAAACGAATGTCCTCAAGGGTTTGTAGTGGTTGAGTGGTAGAATTCTCTCTCGTATGTGTTGATCCTTTTTGTCCCAGAGTTTCCGATCGTATTCAAGTCGTGACTTAAGAATCGCACTTCATTCGTTGCATGTGGTGCTCTTACAGGAATCTGAACGATGTTGTTATCATGCATGAATACTGCGTTTGGTCCAAGTTGCCTCACGTGAGAAATCACATATAGCACTGTCAATGTAACCTCGACCAGTTAGGAATTCATTGCGAATGACCAGGAGATCGGTTTTCATGTCAAGACTTAAGCCTGCCCACGCCATAAGAGATCCACCTGCATCATCAACAATAGATTGAACAGTTGTCGGATGAAATCGCCGCGCATGTCTTCTCCGGACCCGCAGACTACCATCTGAATGATATAACGTGAAATAGGATTCATCTTAGAACAGTAAAGGACGTCAGTGTCTTAGCTGTCAGTGCAGATAATTTCTGATAAACTGCATTCTCCTGCCATGGTGTCATCTGCCTAATCCAGAATCTTGAGCGGGTCGTCGAGATCTTACATTTGCCTCTCGAAGCCTATTATGACCGTTTGATCGCTAAATCGTACTCCAGAAGCCTTGCTGTATGTTCACCTGTGGTCGTTGTGCTGTAACCTGGCGGTTTCGGAGGCCTCGTAGGCACACTATTCTACCCTGGGGTTGTTTTTCTTTGGTAGCCCGTGCCAAGGCACCTGGCTTCATTTCCTGGAAACGTACGTGGGGCCAGGCAGAGTTTTCCATGTCCACGTGCTTTGGCCACACTTTTGCCTCGTGTGCCCGGCGCAGTGGTTGATAGATGTCTAGGGGTGAGGAGGAGGAGGAAAAGGTCTGTTTTCGAAGAGTATTGAAGACTGACTTCGCTTTATTTATCGGATCGTTCTCGCTTTCGTTGGAGAATTCTTCCAGTTAGTTCCAGCTTTAGCTGATGGATCTGCAGAGCAACATCTGGCTCAAGCACACATTTCTGCAATCCACTAATGTATACAATTTTTATAAAATACTTCCTCGACGACAGTATCCTCGCTTGCACAGTCAGGTGCTGAGTGTTCGGTTCCATTATGCACGCAATTTTCCTTACTTTTCAGTTGTGGAATTGACCAAATTCTGGCAACGTACGGGTTTAAAGGTCTCTAACATGAGCAACTTCTTTCTTGTGTTGTGACTATACTTTTTGGTGTGAGTTTATGTTCCATTGTAAATGTTAAGCCGGAGAATCACCTCCTATCGGTTCGAGTCCGACTACGGACGTAAGTATTGTGTACCCTTAAGTTAGAGATGAATTTCATCATCATCTGAACAAAGATTGTAACATGCCAGTATTATATCTTGTACTAAATTAAATTGTTAGTAAATGACTTCTCTTCACTATGAATGATACATACACTATATGGTCTAATAAATTAGTGATGGTGGTGGTGGTGGTGGTGGTGGTGGTGGTGGTGGTGGTGGTGATCTTTTTCGCTATAGGTTTTACGTAGCACCAACTCAGGTCCTGGGCGACGGTGGAAGAGGACAGGGTCGGGATTAGGTCGGAAGTGATCATGACCTTATTTGAAGTACAGTCCGAGCATTTGCCTGATGTGAAAAATTGAAAACTTCAGGTAACTACCTTCAGGACTGCCGACAGTGGGATTCGAACAGATCACCTCCCGAATGCAAGTAGTGATTATTGTGTTAAGGGTATGATCAATTAGTATCGAAAGATACTCTTTAACCCTAAATTACCAGTTAACACTAAACCTCCGTACTTGAGGATGTTAAGTCATCGATTAATCTGTTGGTTTCATTCAGTCTGCAAATGCTTTTAACTTGAAGCTGGAACGGTATAAAGAATGGAACTCCAAGGCACCTCCATAATGGCACGCCATCAAAAAGCTAAACGCTAGTCCCGAAGGATTTAACCATCCATTATCTGTGGGCTAGTCTCAATGGGATACGAACCAATAATGGACGCTGTTCTGCGTTTGAAGTGAAGAGGGTCTTAAAGCAGTCAGCTGCATGTGACTATGGAAATGACAACCAGACCAACGGCAATATCGTATTCGAATGTCCTATCAGGTCTTATGCAAGCAAAAGAGAAGATTCCATTGATGCTACCCGTGCAGAATCTTGATTGGCATCTGTGAAGGCTTCGACGTCACTGCCCACTGAATTCTCTCCTTTTCCTTTCTTAAATATTGTGGAACTCTTTTTTAATTTTAATTTTTCTATACGCTTTGTATATGTTATAGGCTAAATAAAAATTAAGTAGATAACGATCTCTGTTTAACTCAAATCATAATAGAAAGGAGGAAGAGATTCGATCTTTGGAAGAATCATGGCGATTAAAGAGGGACTTGATAGCCAAATGTCAAACTTACTGACTTCCTACCGAAGCGACTGCGGATCGAATCCTAGCCAATGCATTTGTAATTTTAAAAATAAAGAGTCATATCCCTGAGGTTAGGATTCCATATAAAACTGAGATTTCCTGGCTACGATCACGATATCAGTAGTCGGGTAAAAATAACTTACACGCATGCATTTTTAGAAAGGTGGGAGGTGAAAGGTTCCGTAGGTCTTGTAAATCTGATACCGTCGGGTTGATAAGAGAACAGAAGCTGGCCAAGGGAGGTTGAGTAGGAAAGGGGAAGATGAGAAGCCTGGCACAATTAAATGGAAGGTACGAAGTAATCAGCTTGGAGTCCCGTAGTCTCCATCTCACTCTCCCCAGTTGAAAGCTCCTGGGGAGACGCCTCGCACAACTGGCAAGGGATGAAACCTACCTGCAAGGGAGGATACACCGAGAGCAACAGCCAAACATTATTTTCTGAAAAACATTTTCAGTCGTATGTCGTCCCGTGAGAGAAACTGGACCGGGCGAGTTGGTCGTGCGTTTGTGGGTTCTAACCCCACTGTCGGCAGCCCTGAAGATAGTTTTCCATGGTTTACCATTTTCACACCAGGCAAATGGTGGGACTGTACCTTAATTAAGACAACGGCCGCTTCCTTCCCACTCCTAGGCCTTTCCTATCCCATCGTCGCCATAAGACCTATCTGTGTCGGTGCGACGTAAAGCAAATGTTAAATAAAGGGAACCTTAGACCTCTATTGGAACTAAAAATAATGTTTTCCTTCTCGAAACTCTGTTAATTATAACGTTGAATATGTTCATTAGCGATCTTGTACATGTTCACATAACAGCATCGCATGTTGCAGGACACCCTCGTCTTCAAAAATCCACTGATCTCAGCTAGGATTGAACCCGCGATTCTGAATGCAAGATGTTAGCTTGCCGGATACCACTGTAATTATTAAATTCAAGGAATAGTAAGTTCCCCATTCTTTGCGTGATTATTATACTGCATAATTTCTTTTCAGTCTGGTATCATGTTACAATAACGGGATGGTACGTTACGTTTCCCTCACTGGGAAAGGCAACATTCTTTTTCTTACATTTTCCAGTATTAAAAAAAAAGACAACAGTGTACGAACATTGGATTACGTGTGGTTCAAGGTGTTTTCTTCTTTCAAGTAATTCAGTCAATTCTGTGTATCTGCCAATTCTCTGTTCTCAGCTGGGATGGGGGGAGTCCAGTGCCCATACAGTCACGTCCTGTAATTCCACTTCACCTCTCCAACTCGGAGCAAGCAATTTCCAGATATTGCTGTGCTTTCTGAACTTTCTTATGTTTTGTGGCCTCGTCCTCATCCAACAACTTGTGGGCGGTTCTCTCTTGACGACACACGATAGCGTCGCTCACGTAGTCCTGGACTAGAACTAGTTTTAGCTCAAGCCTGCTTCAAGTCTGTGTAGAAGTGTTCATGTAATTTCTTCAACGTCCAATCTAACTAACGGGAAAAAATGCCGTACTGGGATGCTGGAATTCTGTCCTTCTTCTTTGACGACTACTACTACTACTACTACTACTACTACTACTACTACTACTACTACTACTACTACTACTACTACTACTACTACTACATTTCGCACACCTGTGGGTGTCGCACATGTGGATTTGGCCCTGCGTTACGGCTGGATGTCCTTCCAGGCGCCAACCCTAGGTGGAGGGATCCACGCTGATTGGCTCAGACCGTTCAGACACTGGTCTTCTGACCCCAACTTGGTAGGTTCGATCCTGGCTCAGCCCGGAGGTATTTGAAGGTGCTCAAATACGTTGGCCTCGTGTCGCTGGATTTACTGGCGCGTAGAACTCCTGCAGGACTACATTCCGGCACCCCGGCGTCTCCGAAAACCGTAACAGTACTTAGTGGGACGTAAAGCAAATAGCATTATTATATTACTAGTTTATGTGGTAGTTGATAGTGTGTGATGTCTGAATATGAAGAGGTGAGTGTTGGGGCGGACACAAAGAACCAGTCCTCGGGGCAGAAGAAATAATCACACGCGAATCGAAGGCCTCAACGCTGACCAATCAGCCAAGGAGTCAGACGCTGGAATCCAGTCCTATTGGGTCTTTTTTCATGAATTACTTAATCTTACGGGAACCAGCACACGGTTTTTCACTCCCTGTTGAGAGGCGCTCACTTCATTCTGTGCCATCTCCACATCTACCTATCACTTCTCCCTCTCTAAGGTAATTTTCAAAAATGGAACACCGTAAGAATAACTGCTCATGTGTATGTTAATCCTTTAAGGACTTAATCTGAAACATCTGAAATTGGTCCCTGTCCTGAAATATTTGTGAAACTCATTTCTGTGTACCTAAACATTTTGAAGTAGGCTACAATATATGTATTCTGCAAAAGACAGAAAATTTAATTTCCAGTGTCACTCTCCGAAATGTCACTGCTGTTTGCTGACAAAGAATCATTGTCGAGTATACTGCTAACATTTTTTTTTATCGATATCGATGTCGGAACTAATAATAATTCGTGATATTTCTCTTCATTCAGTCCGACTCTTTGAGTTAATGTCAGCGGAATTATGCGGCTTTCGGTTCAGAGGGTCCCGGTTTTGATTCCCGACCGGACCTGGAACTTTAATCGCGTCTGATGAATTATTCTGGCTTGTGGATTGGGTGTTTTGTGTTTGTGCCAACACTCTCCTCTCCATAATAACACAGCACATCACACTGCCAACCACCACAGAAACAAGGAATAGTGATTAGATTCCTTCACATAGGGTTGGCGTCAGGAAGGGCATCCGACCGTAAAATAGGGCCAAATCCATATGTGGTGCACTTTTCGCACTTGCGACCCCACATGTCTGTGAAAATTGATAGAAGAAAAATAAACAGAAGAATACATCCCTTCGTTCAGCCTTGCGTCGTCGAAAACCTTCGATATGTTGGTGCGACGTTAAACCACTAGCAAAAATAAAACAAATCAATTTATCAAATGTATATTGGTAAATTTTTCCAATCGTTAACTCCTATTCCTATAAACGAATATTTGCCCCAATTTGTCCTCTTGAATTCCAACTTAATCTTCATATAGTGATCCTTCCTACTTTTAAAAACATCACCGGAACTTATTTTTCTACTAATAGAGAGTTTTCGCACCCAAGCCGTTCGCTAACCGGTTAACGCTATATTGACGTCACTGATGAAAGAGCCAATCGGAGCCAGTCATCTTACGTTATTGAAATAAGCGGCCCGGTTATCACCAGTCGATTAACGTAACGTTATCTACCAGACGTTTGAGGCTTGTCAGCCTGCTGGCCAGAAGCTGCGTTGTCTCATACAGACAGACTTGTAAAACTAAGATCAAATAATATGAGCGCTCGGAGGAATGTGTAATTTTAGGGACTTCGAGTGCAAATGACACGGGTGGGGACAATTTTGTGAATATATGGAAATAAACATTGTATTTTTACTCTGTGTGGTTCGCATTTTATCGTTTGTTAAATAAAATAGGAGTACCAATGTCCAGGATTATGCTCAGATTATTGCCGTCTCGAAATTTGTCCAGCAACAAAATGGAAACGAACGTAAATGAAATAACTGCAATAATTTCGCGTGGTTTTTCATTTCAACTCCAGGCAAACATTGCGAATTTTTTTCATACTTCCACGATTATTACCTTTTATATGTTAACACTAATTAACTGGGATTTTCTACCCGTCATAAACACCCCGTTATGTACAGAATTTCCATGAGATATTACATGTTTTCTAATATAACTTTTTCTTTAAACAAAAGAGAAAACAACCATATTTCAGCACGTCCGGTATAAATTTCGAAACACCTAAGCATAATCCTGGAAATTTGTTACTGCTATTTTCTTTAACAAACTCTAAAATGCGAACCACTCAGCGTAAATTTATGACTTTTGTTTCTATATATTGATCAAAGTATTCTCATCCGTGTCAATTGCACTCGAACTCCCGAAAATGAAATATATCTCCGAGCGCTCGTGGTTAATTGTTTGTCCGTATGACAACCTCGTGCTTGCACTCGCACGTGATTAGCGCCCCAGGAACGTCTTCAGGTCCAATTCAGCGTGAAAATATGGCTTCCCGTTTGAGATTTAATATTCAGGACGATATTTACCTTCTAAGGGAGGTATTAGCTGCAAACCCCTTCGAGGATAGTGGTAGATGGGTTAGTGTTCAACTTAAACTACAAGAAGGTTCGGGGAAGAATTTCTCATTGAGGACTCTCAAGGAACATGTGCACCATTTGATGCAGCTTTGGAAGAAAGGCGATAGAGCAAATCTTCGCAAGTGAGTATAATTTCTTTTGCTAAAATTCACTTTTTGAATCAACAGTAATCGTATATAATGTTGTATACTATCTCATTTATGCATTATATAGAAATGATTAGTGAAACAGTGACGGAATTTAGGCCTAACCTCAAATTTTCTTTGTATTAAAAAAATCATGCCTTTAGATCGGGCACAGAAGAGCAGTATGGAGAAAAGGAGCAGTTACTGCAAGAAATAGTGGACACGGAACGAGACTTTTTAACTGCGAAAAGCAAAAGCATCGATGGAAGTAGAAAGAAGGGACTAGAGGCCAGGGACCTTGCCTTACACAATTTGCAGGACAGCCACAATCCTGACGCAGCAGTACACACTCCTTCTCCCTCCACTTCCTCCCAGGCAACTGAAATATCATGGGAAGAGCTCACGGAAACACCAGGACAAGCCCCAGTAGAAACACCCGTCAGGTAGGCTTAACCTGTACATAATTTGTTCTTCTAGTAGGATTAAAACTTCTTGTTTGTCATTACAGTATGACTATTATGATAAAGATACTATTATTAGTTATACATTATTTTATTTCAGAGTATCTGCTATCCGAAAAAGAAAAGCCGGTCAAATGAGTAAAGAATGCCTCGACCTGCTTGAAAAAAAACAAGCAGATGAGAAAGAGTGGAGAAATGAACAAATCAATTTGAAGAAAGAAAAGCTGGAAATCCAGAGAAGACAACTAGCATTAGAGGAACATAAGTTCGAAGTGGAAAAGAAGGAGAGATTGCACAGGATAGAGATGGAGAAGAATCAGCAGGCCCTGATGGAGAGGGTTATTAATCTGCTAGGGAATAAATAGACTGTATTTTATTTTTGGGGATTAAATTATTAACATTAGATTCACATTTTATTTCAATATTAATCAACAGACATTAATGAGCATGATAACTGATCTCTTTTGAAACTAATAAACAAAATTAAGGCCATTTAATGATAATTATTTACTGTAACACAAAAATTCTGCTAAATACCATTCTTATTTCATTGTCCCTACTACACAACAGCCCCAATGGGCAGGGTTAGGCCTGCTCACATCTTTAGAACTTAATTAAGCCCACTGAATGTTACAGTTATTCAAATTAAATAAACATGTAGTTAATATTCTTATTTTACTGCCTTGGATTATCAATAGACCTTAATGAACATGGTAACTGGAAACTAATAAACAAAATGAAGGCCATTTAATGATAATTATTTACTGTAAAACAAAAATTCTGCTAAATACCATTCTTATTTCATTGTCCCTACTACACAACAGCCCCAATGGGCAGGGTTAGGCCTGCTCACATCTTTAGAACTTAATTAAGCCCACTGAATGTTACAGTTATTCAAATTAAATAAACATGTAATTAATATTCTTATTTTACTGCCTTGGGTTATCAACAGACCCTAATGAGCATGGTAACTGATCTCTTTTGAAACTAATAAACAAAATTAAGGCCATTTAATGATAATTATTTACTGTAACACAAAAATTCTGCTAAATACCATTCTTATTTCATTGTCCCTACTACACAACAGCCCCAATGGGCAGGGTTAGGCCTGCTCACATCTTTAGAACTTAATTAAGCCCACTGAATGTTACAGTTATTCAAATTAAATAAACATGTAGTTAATATTCTTATTTTACTGCCTTGGATTATCAATAGACCTTAATGAACATGGTAACTGGAAACTAATAAACAAAATTAAGGCCATTTAATGATAATTATTTACTGTAAAACAAAAATTCTGCTAAATACCATTCTTATTTCATTGTCCCTACTATATAACAGCCCCTAATGGGCAGGATTAGGCCTACTAACATCTTTAGAACTTAATTAAGCCTACTGAATGTTACAGTTATTCAAATTAAATAAACATGTAGTTAATATTCTTATTTTACTGCCTTGGATTATCAATAGACCCTAATGAACATGGTAACTGATCTCTTTTGAAACTAATAAACAAATTTAAGGCCATTTAATGATAATTATTTACTGTAAAACAAAAATTCTGCTAAATACCATTCTTATTTCATTGTCCTTACTATATAACAGCCCCTAATGGGCAGGATTAGGCCTGCTCACATCTTTAGAACTTAATTAAGCCCACTGAATGTTACAGTTATTCAAATTAAAAAAACATGTAGTTAATATTCTTATTTTACTGCCTTGGATTATCAATAGACCCTAATGAGCATGGTAACTGATCTCTTTTGAAACTAATAAACAAAATTAAGGCCATTTAATGATAATTATTTACTGTAACACAAAAATTCTGCTAAATACCATTCTTATTTCATTGTCCCTACTATATAACAGCCCCTAATGGGCAGGATTAGGCCTACTCACATCTTTAGAACTTAATTAAGCCTACTGAATGTTACAGTTATTCAAATTAAATAAACATGTAGTTAATATTCTTATTTTACTGCCTTGGATTATCAATACACCCTAATGAACATGGTAACTGATCTTTTTTGAAACTAATAAACAAAATTAAGGCCATTTAATGATAATTATTTACTGTAACACAAAAATTCTGCTAAATACCATTCTTATTTCATTGTCCCTACTACACAACAGCCCCAATGGGCAGGGTTAGGCCTGCTCACATCTTTAGAACTTAATTAAGCCCACTGAATGTTACAGTTATTCAAATTAAATAAACATGTAGTTAATATTCTTATTTTACTGCCTTGGGTTATCAACAGACCCTAATGAGCATGGTAAGTGATCTATTTAGAAGTTATTAAAGCCTTTTTAAGGTTATAATTTTTCACTGCAACACAAAAATTCTGCTAAATACAAATTCTTATATCAACAATCACCTTCACTACACTGTATATATCTTATTATTCACTGTAATTAAAAAATCATATAAACTGTTGTATCATAGTATTCACTTTAAAGAACATTTCCTATAAAATACTAAGCAATTATTAATTACCATTATAGATTTTACCATGGATTATTTGTAGCCTATTGTTAGTAGATTATTATAAATATTAAATTAAACATATGGTGTATTAATTATTGAGATATCTTGTTTCAAATACTCAAATATTCTGTCAAGGTTGGGGGAGAAATGTCAAAAAATAATCCTGATTGACTGCCATATAAACATGTATGACAGTTTGTTAAAATAACTGCACTGTGATACATTTTTTCAAGATCCTGTAGTAACAGTTTTTTATTTTTCTTGAAATCAAGGAATGCAAATTCTCTCACTATTTTCCCAAAACCCCATTCCACACTTTGTCTCACATGACTCATGGCACTATTGAATGACATTTGATCAGGAGTTAAGTTTTGGCTTGAATACGGTCTAAGGAGCAACTCCCTAAGTGGATATGCAGAATCTCCATACAACACAAATTTCTCACCATCGGGGAATACTGCACACTGTTCAAGTTCGTTGTAGAAGTTACAATCACGTAATATTCCAGCATCATGCATCCTTCCTGGAAATGGCCCTTTTAAACTAACAACAATACCATCAGGACACAAGACAGATTGATATTTGACACAATGTACCCGCTTGTGTCCAGAAAAGTAGTTTTCTTGATTTCTCACTGGCCTACATATTGCCCTTGCTGTTCCATCAATAAATCCCCAACAATTGTTAACTGGAACATTTTTTGATGCAACAGCAGCAGAATAGTTACTTAATTTATCCTTGTTTAACCACTTCAGATTATGCAAGTTGGTAAGTAGAGGTCCCCAATGCTGGTGAATGAAATTCATTACATAACTGCAAATCATTGAAATATATGGTGCAGACACTCCAAATATTCTTTCCAAATCAGTTAACCTATTTGGGTAGGCTAGGCGTCGTAGATACATGCAGAGGGCTTCCAGACCTGAAAAATAATAACGTTCATTAGATCTAAATACAGTATATGAAGACATTTGAAATGCTAATTCAGTAGATTCAGAGCTAGTAAACGTACCTGTTACAGTTCGATTCTCTACTGTAATGCTTCTTGGTATATTTAAAGCATCCAACAATTTAACCAAGCCATCTGTATCAAATCTAAAATTAAGTAAGCTATCCTCGGGAGAAAAGTTGTCTATATTAAAACGTGGATATTCCATTGATCTTATCCTTCGTTTTCCTGCTCTTTCCGATAGAGATTGTAGCATCAAAATAGGAATATCATCTTCCAGGTCACCAAGTAATGCAAGCTGTATTATGTCCTCCATGTTAATACAGCTGTTCGACTGCCGTTCGTGAAGTGACCTTCGGCAAGCGGAGAGTTACGATTTCTTCCGATTCTTCCCGAAGTTTAGCGGACGGTCAGATGGTGCGCGAAAGGTGTTTACGTTACGCTACAAGTAAGGGAACATACGTCAGAAACACGTCATAACTGAAGTGTTATAACGTTAAGCGCTTAACGAACGAGTACAGCGCGAAAACTCTCTAATGTTAGTCCACGCTATCTCTCTAATGACAGCTCGGAACAATACGCTTAGTCGAGCAGCTCGTCTCCTTACTCCCAAGTCTTCCCAGCCCAAAGTTTGCAACATTTTCGTACCACTACCCTTTTGTCGGAAATCACCCAGATCAAATCGAGCTGCTTTTTGTTCTTTACCGGGCGAGCTGGGCGTGCGTGTAGAGGCGCGCGGCTGTGAGCTTGCATCCGGGAGATTTTTTTTTTTTGCTAGGGGCTTTACGTCGCACCGACACAGATAGGTCTTATGGCGACGATGGGATAGGAAAGGCCTAGGAGTTGGAAGGAAGCGGCCGTGGCCTTAATTAAGGTACAGCCCCAGCATTTGCCTGGTGTGAAAATGGGAAACCACGGAAAACCATCTTCAGGGCTGCCGATAGTGGGATTCGAACATACTATCTCCCGGATGCAAGCTCACAGCCGCGCGCCTCTACGCGCACGGCCAACTCGCCCGGTGTGTACCTTAATTAAGGCCACGGCCGCTTCCTTCCAACTCCTAGGGCTGTCCTATCCCATCGTCGCCATAAGACCTATCTGTGTCGGTGCGACGTAAAGCCCCTAGCAAAAAAAAAAAAAAAATCTTTTCTTTGGATTTTTTCTTTTTCCATTTCTCGAATGAAGTAATCCTGGCGAGGGTCCCGTGGACTGGAACCGTAATGTAATTGTGGCCTTATGGGGGACTTATGTGCCCTAAATACCCTCATAACCATGTGAAGAGATTCGCAACATTTATATACAATCCCGTTTATGTGATTACCCCAATGAAGATAGATATGTATCTTATATTAACACTTAGGTACTTAACAGTGATCCCTATAGGGAACTTTCACGTCATCAATGCAATAATTAAAACTGAGAGAAGTTTTCCTCTTTGTGTAACGTACAACCTGACTGTACGCCCCGTTTGCCACCAAGCCATTGCCTGCTGTCCATCTCAAAATATTGTCGAGGTCTTTTTGCAGTCGCTTACAATCGTGCAACTTATTTTTTACTCTATATAGCATAACATCATCCGCAAAAAGCCGTATCTCTGATTTCAGTTCTTCACTTACAACATTTTTTATAAATACAGTAGGCGGTACAGGGGTATAAATAAGAACAAATGAAGGACGAATAATATTATTACCGGGCGAGTTGGCCGTGTGGTTAGGGGCACGCAGCTGTGAGTTAGTATCCGGCAGATAGTGGGTTCGAAATCCACTGTCGGCAGCCCTGAAGATGGTTTTCCGTGATTTCCTATTTTCACACCAGGCAAATGCTGGGGCTGTTCCTTAAATTAAGGCCACGGCCGCTTCCTTCTCACTCCTAGGCCTTTCCTATCCCATTGTCGCCATAAGGCCTATCTATGTCGGTGCGACGTAAAGCAAATTCTAAAATAATAATAATTAATTATAATAATAATAGTAATAATAATAATAATAATAATAATACTATCCTGAAATAATATTGTCTTGGCCGGGCTAAGTTGTTCAGGCGGTAGGAGCGCTGGCCTTCTGAGCTCAGGTTGGTGGGTTCGATCCCGTCTCATTAGGATTTTATTTGATGGAGCTCCAAAACTTCCGCCTCGTGTCTGTAGATTTACAAGCACGTAGAATAAATTCTGCGTGTCAAAATTCCGGATCCCCTACTTTTTACTTCATATATGCTTCTGTTATCATGAGTTCCAAGGTATTTAAGCTGATACACTTGGTCCATCCCAAAAGTAAATAAAATAAAAACATAATCATCCCTGTGGAATTACAACATAACAGGACTTGTAATATTGTGTGATGGACATTACACTTCTTCTTCTTCAACTTTTATTACAAATATGCTTTTCGCCAGCGCTCTTGTAATATATCTCCAGGGAACTGTTGTACATCGCCTGTTGTGTTTTAATTAATTCTTCTCTTTGTCAATGTCATTCCACGCTTACTATTCTTACCCTAGCCTCCAACACACCTTTTTCCTTCTGTACAGATCCACGTTTTAATACAATATTACAACATTCCACAGTCGGACTCATTCTTCATTTCTGTAGGAAAGCATTAATGCTGTCTACATTCGTGCGATCCATCCTGGGTGATGTTAATAGGATTGCATTCCAGGAGCTGGGAAATACTGTAATGCCGTAAGAATACAAACACAACACGCAGTTGATTCACAGTGAAAACGTTTCTGAGATATATTCGATACACAGTAATATTCTATCACCTTTTGTAATTCTACAAGTCTTACCAAGTTCCTATTTCTTTACTCATTATTGTTCAAATGATTATCATTGCAGGGGTCATGGATATTAGATTTCATCACTAGCTTCCTACTAAGGCGTACCTAGTTCGAATCACAGTCAATGCAGTGAGAGTTCGTAAATGACAAATGAAGTCCAAATGGTTCGGATTCGACTTAAAACTGTTGGTCATGTGGGTTTTAATCACTCGCGTTGAGACACGAACCGTATGCATTTCCACAAACATAGCAAGAATACCTCAGAAAGTTGTAAATATTCACTGCTGTAATAATAATAATAATAATAGTATTAATAATAATGATAATACTACATTAGTAATTATCTTTACTGTTAAACGTGACTTCAATTGATATAGATTTTAAGAGACTGCGAGATTGTCGTTTTGTACCCCAGAAGTTCTTTGACGTGTTGGTAGCCAACGACAATCAAGTCAGTCAGTCAGTCAGTCAGTCAGTCTGTCTGTCTGTCTGTCTGTCTGTCTGTCTGTCTGTCTGTCTGTCTGTCTGTCTGTCATCTGCATTTGGGGTGGTCGCCCTGGTGGCAGATTCCCTATAACTTGTTTACTTCATATTTACGTTTACCTAATATTTTCAACGAACTTGGAAATTTATCGAACATTCCCCTTCATAATTTATTCCAATCCCTTACTCCTCGTCTTGTAAATGAATATTTTCCCGAATATATTTCTTGAATTCCAACTCTATCTTCGTATTATGATCTTTCCTACTTTTAAAGTTCCGCTCAAGCGTATTCTTCTACTTATGTCATTCGACGTCAACTCACCACTGACAGCTCGAAACATATCGCATAGTCGAGCATCTCGTTTCCTTACTCCCAAAGTCTTCCCAGACCAAAGATTGCAACATATTAGGAGGCCCTAACACTACTACTTTGTCAGAAATCACCCAGAACAAATCGCGCTGCTTTCCTTTGAATTGTTTCTAGTTCTCGTATCAAGTAGTCCTGATGAGGGTCCCACTCTATCTGCGATCTTACCACAGACGTATACGCCCTCTCGTTTACATCCTTACTACAACCCCTAAATACTCTGATAACCATGTGAAGAGATCTGTAACTTTTCTTAACTACCTCGTTAATATGATTACCCCAATGAAGATCATTCCTTATATTAACACCTAGGTACTTATATTGTTCCCCATGAGATACTGTCACCCCCATAAACACAATAATTAAAACTGAGAGGACTTTTCCTCTTGGTATAACTCACAACTTGACTTTTATTCCCATTTACATTCGTACCATTGTCTGCTGTCCATCTCACTACATAGTTTAAGTCCCTCTGCAGTCGCTCACAGTCCTGGAACTCATTTACTACTCTATACACTATAACATCTTCCGCAAATATCCTTATCTCTGATTCCAGACCTTTATTTACATCTTATATAACAAAACATGGAGGTCCAATAGTACTGCCCTGTGAGACCCCCTTCTTAATCATTACAGGATCAGATAATGCTTCACCTACTCTAATTCTCTGAGTACTGTTTTCTAGAAATGTAGCCACCCATTAAACCACTCTTTTGTCTAGTCCAATTGCCCTCATTTTTGTCAGTAATCTCCTATGATCTACCCTATCAAAAGCCTTGGATAGGTCAATCGCGATATAGTCGATTTGACCTCCTGAATCTAAACCATCTGCTATACCTTGCTGGAATCCTACAAGTTGAGCTTCAGTGGAATAACCTTGCCTAAAATCGAACTGCCTTTATCAAACAGTTTGTTGCATTTATACAGTGCTAGCATCAGTCGAGTTGCCGGTTATTTCTTGTGCCATGTCTGGGGGAGAGGATGATGCAATGGCCGCCTGTCCCACAGCTCGCGCAGTGATGTCATCGTCTGAGCTAGTCTGCGATAAGCTATCGTTCAGACTGATTGCTTCTTATACAGCAGCAATTAATCGGTTTAGTGCATTTCGTGGCTTCCGAATTAAGTGTTGAACAGTGTATTGTCGAGTACTGTAGATTTTTAAAGCACGATGCTGCTGGGAGAGTGAGAAGAATTCCGAGAACAATTTCCTGAAACGCGAATGCCAAGGCGTTACGCAATTAAATGGAAATATTGTTTATCCGTGGGTGTTCTGGTGTTCTGAAGTCAAGTTGACAGGCGCTATACCTGACGCTTTCCACCCTGCCTTTATTGGAACACGAGGGTGGGATTGGCTACAGTCACGGCTGAAAGAGATGAAACGAGCGAACATATCGTTTTTCAGTGAGGCTGAATGGTGGAACGAAACCCATAATCTCCCCGCACTGTGGAAACATAAAGCTGACGAGTGCCTGTCAACTGGGCTTAGCGCCATCGCGCTATAGGGGAGCAGACACGCTCCTGTGTGTTAAATAACACAGTCTAGTGAATCAGTTTCTTCTCAGCTTGCTTCCCTTTCCAAATGTTACAAGATACGTTTATGGGCTTGGGTATAGTGAAACAAGTTAATTTCTTCATGTTCCCTTCCACCAACGCCGCAAATTAATTTTGCAATATATACACACCCGGAGAAAAGTTTGGAATGTTATGGGATTAGAAACGTTATGTGGTAGGGCGTGTGTAGTTCCGTTTTAAGTGGTAAAGCGCTCTGTATACACGAAAGTAATTCAATCGCTTGTGTTCAGTACAGCAGATGTCGCTACCTACGGTGTGTGTTGAGTGTGAGGTGAACTATGTCATTTCAGGTGAAGACTGGTAGTAGTGGAAACACTGTAGTACAAGCTTCAGCTACTGTGTTTACGTTTAATGTGCAATGCGTATTTCCCAGTTTGACTGAGCTAGAATTGTGGCATTGATTCAGGGTGGACATACACGCATCGTAGGGGTTACCCAAAGTGCGGTGTCAGAAACGTGGAAAGGGCATCGTGAGGCCAATGGTGTGACTGGCAGACTGAGGGTGACGACTCGTCAAGATCGGTATATCCGCTTAGCAGCGCAAAGATGACCAACATCTTGGCGGCAACGGGGGTCCGTGTATCTACAGAAACTGTACGCAATCGGGTGCATAGTGCCCAAATAATGTCATTTCGACCGATTCGACGTGTTCCACCAGAGGTTCTTCATCGTGTTGACGGAAGAAGATGGATCATCCATCCAACATCTTAACAATCGTAGGCTGCATAAATGGCGTAATGTCATGTTTGCAGATAAAACGCGGATAGCCATATACACTGATCGCGAGGGTGTGGAGATATAAAGGACGCACTGGAAAGTACCAACATGTTCAAGAAATGCATGCTTTTGGTGTAATGGTTTGGGCTGGGATTTTGCATGGCCGTCGTACATCCTTGATACCAATTCGACGGACTATAAATGCTCAGCGGTATACCGTTGAAAGTCTTCGACCATTTTTACAATCCTTTCGGGATGAATATGGTGCTGAATCCATATTCCTTGACGACAATGCTCACCCTCATCAAGATGCGTCAGTGAGGAACTTAATGAGAGAGGCGGTTATCAACCTTATGAAATGGCGAGCTAATTCATCAGACATGAACTGCATTGCGCGTATATGGGGCAGGATAAAAGCGGCTGTTTCTGATCATCCACAACCCCCCACAGATACTCCCAGACCTCATTAGAGTTGTCCAGATGGAATGGGAAATTCTTCCTCAAAATGACGTTCATGTTCTGATCGCATGCGTACCACAGCGTGTCACAGACCTGAATAGTGCCAGAGGAGGCCATACACAGTACTAAGGCAAAGTGAACAAGGGACAACCTTCGTTAAAAAAAAAAAAGTAACCGTTTCATCATTTATTATTAAAAAACACCATTTGAGTTCGTAAAAGTTTTTGCATTTCCAGGTTGTGTGATTCTGTGATAAAATAAACATCGTCCTGTAACTTTATTATTGCATTGCACCCTTGATATTCCATTCTTGTTTTGCCGTGTGTATTTAAATTCTCTTTCACACGTTTGAGGAGTGTCTAAGCAAAACAAACAATCCCCACTCATTTCTTCTTTCCTATTTATTGGTGCTATTACTTCTTGTATATACCTGTTATTCAGCACATAGGCGTAAGAAACCGTACGGTATTGACAATGATTTGAAAATCTGCATCCACTGCAGATATAGCTATCTCCTGTGGTCAGATGCGTAGCTTATATGTGTGACATTATCGATGATGATTAGTTTGTTGTTGTTGTTTTTTTGCTAGTGGCTTAACGTTGCATTAACACATCGAAGGTTTTCGGCAGTGGAGGGATTGGGGGGTGGGTTAGGATTGGTAAGGTAGCGGCCGTGACCTTAATTAAGGTACATCACCAGCATTTGCCTGGTGTGAAAATGGGTAACCACGGGAAAAACATATTCAGGGCTGCCGACGGTGGGACTTCAACCCACCATCTTCCGAATGCAACCACCTACGCCACGCTAAATAATAATAATAATAATAATAATAATAATAATAATAATAATAATAATAATAATAATAATAATAATAATAATAATTCTTTTGAACATAATACTGGACATAGTGATCAGCGAATGGAAAAAAGGGACTTCACAAACCCATCAGGTTATGAAGAAAGAACAAGGGAATAGATATCAGTTATCAATCAATCAATCAATCAATAATGATCTGCATTTAGGGCAGTCGCCCAAGTGGCAGATTCCCTATCTGTTGCTTTCCTAGCCTTTTCCTAAATGATTTCAGAGAAATTGGAAATTTATTGAACATCTCCCTTGGTAAGTTATTCCAATCCCTAACTCCCCTTCCTATAAATGAATATTTGCCTCAGTTTGTCCTTTTGAATTCCAAATTTATCTTTATATTGTGATCTTTCCTACTTTTATAAACGCCACTCAAACTTATTCGTCTACTAATGTCATTCCACGCCATCTCTCCACTGACAGCTCGGAACATACCACTTAGTCGAGCAGCTCTTCTTCTTTCTCTCAATTCTTCCCAACCCAAACTTTGCAACATTTTTGTAACACTACTCTTTTGTCGGAAATCACCCAGAACAAATCGAGCTGCTTTTCTTTGGATTTTTTCCAGTTCTTGAATCAGGTAATCCTGGTGAGGGTCCCATACTCTGGAACCATACTCTAGTTGGGGTCTTACCAGAGACTTATATGCCCTCTCCTTTACATCCTTACTACAACCCCTAAACACCCTCATAACCATGTGCAGAGATCTGTACCCTTTATTTACAATCCCATTTATGTGATTACCCCAATGAAGATCTTTCCTTATATTAACACCTAGATACTTACAATGATTGTCTAGCATTTGCCGATGATTTAGCAACACTTGCAGATACCACAGAAACAGCAACAAAACAAATCGAAATTCTTAGACATGGCTGGGAAAGTGGGACTACAGATTTCCTTCGAGGAAACACAATATCTGTCGAACCTGAAAGACGCACCGGAGGAAATTATTACAAAATACGGGAATATCAAGAGGGTTCACACATTCAAGTACCTTGGAGAGATGATACAGGCCAATGGGATGGAGAAATGAGCTTACGAGCAGAAAGGAGAAAAGATGACCAGAGCATTCTGGAAGACTGGGAACATCTACAATAAATCATGTCTCTCGCGTAACACCAAAGTGAGACATTATAACACGGTCATCGAACCTGAAACCCTGTACGCATCTGAAACGTTGGTCTTGAATCAAAAAGGTGAACTAGAAAACATAGAGAAACTAGAGAGAAGAATTGGCAGGAAAATTCTGGAACCCAGAGAGACACAAGAAGGATACCGGTTGGGAAGTAGACAGGAGACTGAGCGGATATCCAACATAGTACACGACACGATGAGACGTCGACTGAAATTCTATGGTCACATCAAGAGAATGCCGGACAGCCGACTGACTAAGCAGATCTTTGAATACACCGAAAGCATAAAGAACATGAAGTGGATCGCAGATTCGGACATACACGACACACGGATATTCGGACAAAAAGTACACAAGTGGAAAGAGGGCCGGGAGGTCAAGGAATTGAAGACTGGAACAACTTGGTCTGAAGAAAGGAAGAAAGCACACAGTGAGAAGATGAAAGAAGTGTGGCGCCTTAGGAAATCTCACATCAAGTAGATGCTTTACGTGCTCCATTAGTGGCCTATACGAATAAATAAATGAACGAATGAATGAATAATAAATATTCAGTATAGACTCTTTAACCTTTCAGCGTTCAGTCTGCGAGGCTCTGTGAATTTACTAAAATCCGCAACAATCCTCTGTTTGTAACAAGCTCTGTGGCCCCGTTTAGTTCCGTACCTCTTATCTTTAAATCATTAGAAACTGAGTAGAGCCATAATAAACAATAACCACCACCATCTCCCCCAATATAGCGGACTTTATTTCCCTTGGTATTCTGTCATATGCCTTCCCTAGATCAACGAAACATAAACTTGACAGCCTATTCCTCTCGTCTATCTGTGTCGGTGCGACGTAAAGCCCATAGCAAAAAAAAAAAAAAAAAAAAATCCTCTCGTAACATCTTTTTAATTACCTGTTGCATACTGAAAGTCTGATCCTGACCCCCCTGTGGGTGAGGGGACGCAGACGAAGAGTACACCCACGGTATCCCCTGCCTGTCGTAAGAGGCAACTGAAAGGGGAAACAAAAGGTGTATTGAATTAGAACCATGAAACTACTTGTGATTAGTACCATCACGCGGGGAACACCACGAATCGCCTCTAGTTGCGAGTAGAACCACTATGTTAGGTACACAATAGGCTTGTGATTAGTAGCAGCAGAGAGCGGTTCACTGTGGGTTTACAGTACCTGTGACTACTGCCACTACTGTATACGCGGAACACCACGGGTTTATATTGCCTATGATTAGTATCATTATGTGAGAAACACCACGGGTGTGGGCGTTGCTTGAGATTAGTATCACTATATGAACGACGCCGTGGGTCTGCTTTCCCACTATGTGAGGAACACCACGGGAATACCGGCGCCCGTAATTAGTAGACCTATGTGAGGAACACCATGGGTTGCGTTGCCTATGAGCGGCGCTATTATGTGAGAAATACCTTAGGTCTGCGTTACCTGTGTGACATACAATACCTGCGAGTAGTACCATAATGTGTGCAACACCGTGAGTCTACACCACTTTTGATTAGTACCGCAACATGAGAAATACCATGGTTCTACTTTACTAGCGATAAGTACCATTATGAGGGGCCGCTAACATGGATTTTGGACCTCTTTAGACAACAAGAATCATCGATTCAGAATTGTGCTTTGGAAGCAGTCCTTTGATCAGTAATACTATTGTATTAAGATAATTTCTGGGAAGGTGAGGCATTGCGGGTCGGATCCACTAATTGTTTTTTAAAGTAAATAATCATTGTTCATCGCCGTCTTTTTGAATTCTAGTCAGTGGATCGATTTTGGAATTCATTTTAAATTTCAGTGTTGTGAGTGGGATCCGCTGATTACTTTAAATTCATATTCATCCATTCATTCTTCATCATCACGTTTTGAATTCTGGTCAGTGGATTAATTTTGGACTCATTACATTTCGTCTCATTTCGTACCATTAGGGGCCGATGATCTAGATTTGATTTGATTTGATTTATTATTTTTCTTTAGATCTACAGTAATAATACCCATTTGATCCGTTATAAAGAAAAATAACAATGTCCAGCCTAAGCCAAATTACATACTACTAACTTGGTGGACCCTACACAGGCGGAATACCGGACAACCATGCAAGGTTCCACCCCTAGCTAAATCTGTTAAGCTGCCTCTAACATGGACGGATGACCGGCTCACATGCTAGGGCACCCCCTATCTCTAAATTAAGCCTATAACTAATTACAACATTAAATCTATACTAATCTATCTTAAGCTGCCTCTAACATGGACGGATGACCAGCTCACATGCTAGGGCACCCCCTACGTCTAAATTAAGCCTATAACTAATTACAACATTAAATCTATACTAGTTCTAAATCTATACTAATCTATCCTAAGCTGCCTCTAACATGGACAGATGACCAGCTCGCATGCTAGGGCACCCCCTACATCTGAATTAAGCCTATAACTAATTACAACATTAAATCTATACTAATTCTATCCTAGTACCTCTTATCATTAACTAATGAATCAAAACCAATACTGTCTCAATACACATAAATACACCTTCACTTGAATAAATACCCTCTAAACTTCGCTATCTTCCTAATATCCATAAATACACCTTCACTTGAAAAAATACCCTCTAAACTTCGCTATCTCCTTTAATATCCATCCATCGAACTCAACAATCATTCACTTCATTTCCATGCCACATATCATAACATATCTACCTCTTATCATAAAGACACCTTTACTAGAATAAATACCCACTAAACTTCGCGATCTTTCTTATCATCCATTCGCCACCATGCCCCTGCTGAACATACACACAAACCTTTGCACATTCCATTCCTCCTACATTTCCTCTACTTGTCTCTCTCAGGGTTGCTGATTCCATGCTTCAGCGATATTATGAATGTCACAGACCCCATACACGCTAACCTTAGCACATTCCATTCCTACTACATTTCCTCTACTTGACTCCCTCGTGGTTGCTGATTCCATACTTCCGTTGCACTCACATTCTGCTAATACGTATTCTACTCATGTTGCAACGTTATCACTGCACTACCTATCTATTCCTGCTTATCTTATTCAACCATGCTTAATCTAATTAAATAATCATCTAAAACCAACTTTGCTTGCCGATTTACCATTAACTAATAAATCACTTACCAATACCATTTAAACTTCGCTACCTCTCTTAACATTCATCCATCATCGTCATACTTAACACTTCAATTCCAGTCCTCATTCACTTTACAATTATAATACACATTAAGACATCTTTACTTGAATAAATACCATCTAGACTTCGCTACCCCTCTTCTCATCCATCCATCGAATTCAACAATCTATCCATCTTATATCTCAAGTCTCATTACTTGAATAAGTACCATACAATTACAGTACACTTAAAAACACCTTATCACCTCGCTACCTCTCTTATCATTCATCCATCATACCATACACATGCAGATACCATCACTTCTTTACTTTAACCATTACAATGCCCTTCGAACTCAACAATCCATCCATCTTATATCTCCAAACTCGTAACAATTACACTACACATATAGACATCATTACTTGAGTAAGTACCATCTAAACTTCGCTACCTCTCTTATCATCCATCCATCTAAACTCTGATCCAACTTCTAAACATCAATACATATCTACCTCTTATCATTCTTCACTTGAATAAATACCCTCTAAGCTTCACTACCTCTCTTATCATCCATCCATCGCACTCCACAATCATTCTCTTCAATTCCATACCACATATCCTTACATATATACCTCTTATCATTAACTAGTAAATCACTCACCAATACGATCTCCGTCATGCCATCACTTGAATAAATACCATACACTTGGTCTATCCATCTTCTACCTAAAGACACCATCACTTCAATTACAATTATACTACACATACAGGCACCATTACTTGAGTAAATACACACATACAAACACCACCATAACTACGCTTCTGTCCTCCATCATAGGCAAACTATGTTACTTACTACTGTTACTTGACTTTTTACTTCTCGTAATTATTCCTTCCATTTTTCCTTTTTTGTCCCATAGGTCCTTCAAACTCAAGCTTCTCCCTTTGATCACGGCACTTCTTACTTCTGCTTCCTCCATCAAACCATTATTCTCGCTCCGATTCTGTCCGCTTGTCTTCCCCTGTGGTTCTTTTTCTTCCCTCGCGCAGACTTCCGACACTAATTCGTCCATTAAATTCCTGACTACTTCCATCCTTCTTGCATTTACTTTTTCTTCAGCTCTTTTCATGATCTCTTCCCAGGAACCCCATCTACTCAGTGTTCCTTCATTTACAGTATGTACATCAGCCCTGGTAGTTTCTTCTTGCCTCGAACTGTCAGCCCTGCTAGTTTCTTCTTGCCTCAAACTCTCATCCATTAATTTCAGTTTCGATATTGTCCACTTACGGGTCCAATTCCTGTCGCTCACCACGAGTATCTGACCACTAATATACGCTTTCAATCCCTGAATTTTTGCTTTCACAAGATGTTTCTTAAGAATTTTAAAATTTCTACTCTCTTCTCTTCCGAAATCTTTCTTAATTCTAATGTTCTCACACTGTAGATTACCAGCGTTCCTTATCACTATGTCTGCCATCAATGAAGATAGCAGCGACACTTTTATGGGCCTGTGCCCTCCCACCTTGCCAACTCTCTCCACATTGTCTATATCTACCTCACTGAAATTTATTTTCATTTTTTTTTGTATAACATCTACCACTTTGTAAATAATGTCCACTTTAGATTCTGCCTTGTCTTCCTCCACCCCATAAATAAATATGGATTTCTTCTTGCGCTCCTGTCTGCAGAATTCGATTTCTTTCTTCAGGTTTACCATCTCTTCATCCATATTTTTTATTTTCTCTCTTAGTGACACCAGTTCTTTCTCGCTGCCTTCTATCATCGCCTTCGTATTCTTCATATAATCCTGGATCCATTGTCTCGTCTTTTCTTGCTCCTGGCCTTGTTCTTGAAGCATTTTCTTTAATTGTTCAAACGGACATACCTCCTGTATTACTTCTCTTACTACTTTCCTCATAACCTCTACGTCTACCCAATTCATCGTATCTATCTCCTTGCCGACCGCTTGACCTTACCGCTTCCTCACTCTTAATTCACTCCACTCAGCAGGCGCACGCCACACGACCCGTCCGTCCTCCTCACTGGCTTAAGCTAGACTGGATGATCTAGATGTTAGTCCCTTTTAAACAACAAGCACCATCATCATCATCATTATCATCATCATCAATCTGATCCTGACAGATTTGGTCTGAAACGACATTGGTTTTCATCCAACTTCCTCTCAAGTACTGATCGTATCCTCCCTTCTAAAATGCCTGGTATACTGATCAATGGAATACCTCGATAGTTGTTATAAGTTTCCCTCTTCCCTTGCCTATAGATATGTACAATTACTGCTTTCGTCCAATCATTAGGTATCTTACAATACATTCCTCACTTATCTTATTACTCTTTGAAGCGAATACGTCCCTGCCTTGCCAGTATATTTCTTCATTTCAGGTATAATTTCATCTATTCTTGCTGTTTTATGACACCGGGCGAGTTGGCTGTGTGGTTAGGGGCGCGCAGCTGTGAGCTTGCATCCTGGAGATAGTGGGTTCTAACCCCACTGTCGGCAGTCCTGAAGATGATTTTCCATTTTCAAACCAGCAAATGCTGGAGCTGTACCTTGATTAAGGTCACGGCCGCATCCTCCCCACTCCTAGGCCTTCCCTAACCCATCGTCCCCGTAAGACCGATCTGTGTCGATGCGACGTAAAGCAAATTTAATAATAATAATAATAATAATAATAATAATAATAATAATAATAATAATAATAATAATAATAATTTGATCGTCTTTCGGAGTCCGCGATATTTTTTATTTAATTTTGGACTGAAAAGTTGAGAAATTGTTGTTGTAGGATGGTGAGTTTTGTTTTTGCAATTTCCAATTCTTGTTCAAACAACACAAACCAATGCCGTTCCTAATAGGACCTATTGCCGGCGTATAGCACTCTTGACCTCCGCTCCGTGAGTCATAAAATCGACCGTTCCTTACTATGTTTACTGTACGAGGTGAACTCTGAACATCGATCCATTCTGATGTGGCCGAGTAGGGAAGCTCCTCACATCGGCGTGACATATTCCAGAAGGCACAGATAATACTGAAGTCACAATGCTCCGTGAGGATACGAATACGTTTATACGCAGATATAGATAGGAAGAGAATAAAATGTTCCTCGTTGAAATTGTCCCTAGCGGCTCTAAAATTGAGAGCGTAGTTCGACGGACCCGGGAACCCTACCTGAGTCTGGCATTGCTTGTGCGAGGTTCCTCACTTCCACGCCTCCCTTGATCACTCCTGTTCTCATCAAACTACGACGATATTAGTTTTACGAGTCCTAGGGAGCCTTTCATTTACACCGGACTGAGTAGCGCAGACAATAAAAGGCTGGCCTTCTGAGCTCTGGTTGGCGACTTCGATCCTTCTCTGTCCGGTGGTATTTGAAGGTGCTCAAACACTCCAGTCTCATATTGGCAGATTTACAGGCAAGTAAAAGAACTCCTGCGGGGTAAAATTCCAGGTCTTCGGCGTCTCCAAAAACCGAAACATTTAGCTAGTGGGACGTTTCGTACAGTTGTACTTCCTCTCTGTCGGTTAAGCTTTCAGCCCGAGGCTGGTTGGATTTTCGATATTTAGCACCAATGGTGGTGCCATAATGAGGCGTACAAGGCATTATGAGGGGGCAGGTAATTTGCCATTGCTTTCCTCACGGGGACAGAAAATGCTATCGCAGCATGACTGACCCTATGAGTAGTGCTTTTCGTAATATCCAGACGCACTCACTCGTGTTGTCGTTATTAGCACAACCCATACCTCAGCAGCTTCCGCACTATCACGTAAGCTCTTGAATTTAATAAACAGACGATATTAAGATGAGAGAAATATATGAAACATAATAAGGTTCTATATAGTCTTAATTAAATGATCTGCTACAACCTAACAAATACATCAAAACTGTAAAAGATAATGTTTGTGGGTAAAAGTGCAAGATAAGACACGTGGAACGTACCCATCTTTCTGGTCTGGATTGCTCAGGGCATTCGATAATATTCAACTACTGCAACGCATGTGAACGAGATTCTGTTTTTGTTTGGAATTTGAAATACAGTACAGTAGTACATTTTGAACAGACACTCTTCTACACGCTGGATTAGCTAATGAGCTGTTTTCTCTGTTCGAAAATCTTCCTCATCACCAGAATATACATCTAAATCAGGTATGTCACCATTCTCTAAATAAACTCAGGATGCAGTTGACATCGTTCTGACCTATTCATTCTGGATGTGTCTGAAATTTAACAACACAATTATTTAAAAAATAATCAAGCAGAAAATAATGAGTGTAACAAATTCCCTGAAGTAATTGTAATTGCAGATTTCCAAATTTACTCACATATCGTAGGTACAACATTTTTTGTGAAATATAACCTGTCCATGTCGTAAAAGTTACACTATTCGACCCCAGTGTACAACAGATTGTACATAAGTATTCTAAAGCAAATTCTGTACAAAAATATTGCATTGTGATCAGTTAAATTGACTGAATAATGAAATTCCATCTTTGCTTCTTATTCAGCAACTGTTATGCTGTTCAATAATACAAAAATAATAAAAATACACAATGTAAATACCACACTTATCAGGTTGGTGAATATGGTTGTCTGCAATCTTCCTTGTTTACACATAACAATGCAGGGTTCTGTAGTCGCATAAACGACAAAGAGAATCCATAGAGATTTATAAAAAAAATAGAGAAGTATCTTTTCACATGTATTTCACTGAGTTATATTGGAATAATAGTGATTTACACTATACTGTATATTTAGAATGAAAGGTCCAGACGACCCGGCGAGTTGGCCGCGCGGTTAGGGTCGCGCGGCTGTGGGCTTGCATCCGGAAAATAGTGGGTTCGAATCCCACTGTCGGCAGCCCTGAAGCTGGTTTTCCGTAGTTTCCCATTTTCACACCTTAATTAAGACCACGACCACTTCTTTTCAACTCCTAGGCCTTCCCTATCCAATCGTCGCCATAAGACCTATCTGTGTCGGTACGACGTAAAGCCACTAGCTAAAAAAGTCTAGACGAGAATCCTCAAGGGGCTTTGAAATATGGATGTATCGCAGAATGTTCTGTATCCCATTTGTATACCACGCCAGCAGCGAGGAAGTATTCAGCCCACGAGTGGCCATGGCTGTGATCCGACAGCTCTGCACTCCGACCGGCCAGCCGAGCAGAGGGGGAATGGCCACGGCTGTATCGCGGCTCTACGCCTCTGTATTCGGGAGACGGAGAGGGGCTGATACCCCCGTCGGCTGTCCTGAGAATGGTTTTCCGTGGTTTTCCATTCACCTGCACTAAGGCTAAGTCCGGGACAGTTCCTAGTGTAGGGCACGGCCGCCAACCCTCTCAACTTCACCGAGCATCTCCTTCACCGACAAAAATCTCCTGGCCAAGAGTCGGCGTCACCGTCTAGAAGGCCGGCCTTCCCCTTGAGAGAAGGAATGAAAACATTTGTAGTAGTAGTAAGTGCTTCATCGTGCCGGGAAATCATGTGAGGACATAATCCTGCCAAAACGTAGGACAGCAGCCTATTTCAGTTGCATCTTCGTAAATGACAAATACAGCTTGATACAATTCATCATGGAAGACAAGAATAGAAGGAGAAAATTATTCTGAACGCGGAACCGCCGATATTGGTTTGACATCGACGAAATGCAACTCTGATATGACAAACACAACTTACTCCATGATAGTCACTGTGAGGAGACACCACCAGAAGAAAACGAAGATCATTTTTGGTGTAGGGCGAGTAAACCACAGGGCCATGTACCTCTTCTTGACGGAGAATCGAACTCGCATCCGATCTAGTTAACAGAGCACGCCGTTACTGCGTCATATTGTATGTTATACAGATAATTAATTAAAGATGTCCACGTGTTTAGAATATATGTAGAGTGAGGGAGAATTAGTTACATATCTGAAAGCTTCAGAACTATAAAACATCCTGTATTGTTATGAGAAGTATCTCTATCTTTTCGCTGAAGAAGCCGCATGCTTCCTTATAAAACTCGTTAACACAACATTGTATACAGTTGCAACAGCGGCAGGTGAAACTGAACCGGGGGTGTTTGTCTTATGTAGCGTATAACTTTAATTACAGCTCGTAACCATAAAAGTCAAAGTGCGTTTGTAAGGGCAATTTTGAATAATTTTCTCCACAGTTAGCAAGGCTCGTAAAGAGCTGAGATTACTCTCCACCGCACTACACTGGCATAAACAAGGTGCCTCTTAGTGTTACCTCCCTGGATTAAATGTGGTATAAAAAGTTTAGCAACACACTTACCGGCAGGTATAAGGGGCTGTCATCGTCGTCTTCGTCGTCGTCGTCGTTGTTATTCTTACTGTTGGTGTTGATTCACTTTAGTGGCCAGATTATTTCTGTGGACATCAGCTTCATAGAACTAGCTAGTGTTGGGCATCTTCAACTTCTACTGCCTGGCAATTTTACCAGTTTCTTCAGGTTGGCACTTGAAATGGGTTTGGTACAGTTTTACATACAACATATCATACGGCATACCACCACAAAGACAAGCAACAGTGAATACATTCCTCCACGTAGGGCTGACACGAGCTTAATTCAAATAGTTTGATAAAGGTGAAGAACAAGAAGAATATTATGCGTACTGTTTGATAGTTTCGTTGTGTAGGGGCAGCCTCTCTCTTCCCAAGAGGCCCAGACGGGGTTCACCAGCTCTCGTATGAATTTGTAAGGAGCTGTTAATACGAGAGGCAAATTATTATTATTATTATTATTATTATTATTATTATTATTATTATTGTACCGGGCGGTACACCTCCACTCCGCTAATTTAAAATGTGCGCCAGTTGAAACTCCTCTGCTGGAGGAAGTCTGAACTTTATCTACGCTATTAATTCTCTACTTTCTCAGAAGATGTCACCACGTGGAAAATTTTGAGTTTTTGAACTGTGTCATTTGTGATGTGTTTTTGTTTCGCTTGAAGTAAGAAGTGTGAACTTTCTCTTCTAGAGGACACTACTGAAGATCAACAATAGTGCAACCTAGTGCGAAGTCAAAGAACTATTTTGTTGGAGAAATTTTTATTTCATATGTTTGTCTTTGCTAAAAAAAATTTTCCTGTTATTGTTTAAGTTGGCTGTATACCCCTCTCTTTCCCCTTGTTTTGCATTTAACCAATCCCGAATTTCTGTTATTAATCTCTGACCAATCATAGGTATCGTCCCCCAACTTGAATATGTTTCTGTACCCTAGCCAATAAAAAGTTTGTGGGAGGGTGTTTTCATTCCCCTGACACCTAGAACCTTCCGCGAGAGGATATAAACTGCTGATTTTAGGGTCTCCGGGCCACTTCTGTTCCATCTTTCAGTGTATAAAGTACATAGCAGGAGGCGGGAAGCGCCTCTTTCCTCGGCAGCGGTCATCAATAAGGTAATGGCCGATTAATAAATTCTTTCTTTGCTAGCTCAGCAGTTTAACTCTCGGGGCGGGTGCGAAGCGTTCCACCATGTAACCTTTTCCTAAAATGTAACAATCTTTCTTCTATTCTCTTTTAAGCTACCTTCTGGGATAGAGAGTGCTAACCCTCTCGAGCTCCCACTCTTATTGTTTTGAGGTGAACTTATTTTCTCAACCTATTCTTCGTTAATGTAAAACAAATTGCTCTTTTCTAAAGTCACCTCGGTAGTATGGGATTAGCCCTTGCATTAGTGGCCTAGAGCCAGATTAGTTTTTTTTAAAACAAGTGTATTAGGAGTGCAGATTGCCTCCTCTCAAATTGTTATTTTAGAGGTCATGTAATTGCCCCTTTTCATTTAATAGACCTCAGTAGGTTGGGTATTGTACCCCTGTGTCTATGTCCAGTGAGGACAACTTGAAGGTGGAGTTTGGTGTAGCCTGGGAGAGGCTTAAATTTTGAAAGCGAGTGGCTCTTTTGAAAATTAAGTGTTGTATGCCTCGTGGAGGCTTTTCTGTGTAATTTGGAGCAAGGGCTCCTAGGTATGAATGGGGTTTTCTGCCCCTCTGTTAAAACTCGTGTTTGGGGTAAAACTGAGCTGATTGCCCAAGCAGTGTAAAATCAGGGCGCGAAGCCCAATTCCTGTAAATATTGTAACTACCCTTTTTGATTTGCTACTTTGTACCTGCCATGCTTGTTATTTCTTTGTTTTTGAAAAGAAAATATAACCTTGTTAAATTTTAAATTAATTTTGCTTTCGTAGCTGGAGACCTATTCACACCCGCACCTTCTTTCACCTCTACCTACCACGGAAATCTCCGTAACAAGTGGTAGCAGAGCGTGGTTGAATGGGTCTCAATTTAGCCCCTTTTGACGGCTAAACATTGTTTGTTCCGAACTCTAACTATTTTCCCAGTTGCTGGAATTTTTTCAAAATTGTTCTGTCACCATGCCCGGCCCTCGCGATGTTCTCCATCTTAACTATTTGCGCAAGGAGGAGTTGATCTATGAATTGACTATTAGAAATGTACAATCTGGAGGCACGGTTGCAGTAGACACAAACAAGCTTAGAGAGTCCCTAGATTTGCCCATTTCCATCCCCAATTTGGGAGAGAAAGAAATTGACGACTCTCTTTCCACGATCACGGAGAATATTACTGGGCTAGCTTCTGTAGTTAGTTTTTTTGATGAAAATGATCCTTCTCCTAATCAAATTAAGCGTGTGCAAGCTAGGCTATATCATTTTTCGAATAGGGTTAACGATCTGTTGTCTCTAAAGTTGAATGACGTTCAGAAGAAGGAAGCTAGTACGCTGCTTGAAAATATGTCTGAATTATCTAGCAAGGTCACTCAATTGTTAACTGGGGAGGTTCCTCCCAAAAGCGATCTACCCACCACAGTGAATGCAGGTAGTGAGGAAGCGCCTCCCAAGGGAGAAGTTAATAGGATAACCGTTGCTGCTCAAACTATCCCTGCCCCATTGGACAACGAATCTGAACGTCGTGCATCATTGAGTAACATCCGTTCTGAATTAACTTCCTTGCCATTGAAACCTTTACCTACTATGTCACCAGGGTTTAGTAGCTTGCCTCATCCATTGGCAATGTTGCTCAGAGGTATCTCTAAGTTTTCCGTTAATACCACCAGTGATGTAATTTCATTTTTAAGATTTCTAGTTGAATTTCAGGATCATGCCCTTGTGTTTTCTCTTTCTCCATGTCAAATTTTGCAAATATCTATCCGTATGCTATTGGTATTCTCTCAGATAAAATCGTAAGAGCCATTGCCGAGCAATCATCTATTGAGGATTTCCATGCCCATTTGCTAGCTAACTTCATCTCGGCTAGGGCCAGGTCCTCCCTTATTCAGAAGTACTATTACCGTGTACAACGCTTGGATGAAAACTTGGCTGATTTCATACAGGACATTAAGTTTTATACTAGGGTGTTTGCTCTTCATTTCCCTGAGGATCAGATTGTACAAGCTATTGTGGAAGGGATTTCACCACCCTACAGGTCATATTTGTGTTTCGCGGCGTGCCCGCAAACTTTCTCTGAACTTGAAGCGTTGGCCGTCTCAGCGGAAGGAGTTAGATACGCCGATTCTTTGCGTGTCGCGAAAGAACCCCCGCCTTCCTTTAGTAATACTCGGCCTCCACCTCGCCGACCAGTCAATCCCCGTAAATGTTATGCTTGCGGGTCGCCTGACCATCTGCGCAACAAGTGTCCACTGATCAAGTCAAGTGGGACAAGGAATGGAGCCGGGTCATCACAAGGCTGTTTTAAATGTGGGGCTTTCTCACATATCGCCAAGAATTGTCCCAATTCGAATAGCACCCCCTCCTGCTCAACTTCTGGTGCAAATTCCACCTATGCCAATAATAAAAAGTGACTAGGGGCTTCGGCTGAGTCGACTAATCCATCTTCCCGAGACTCAGCCCCTGGTAAACAGGTTGCAAATTCAGGGAACGAGCAATTTTCAAATTCATCTTTTGAAGGTCCCAAAGAGTGTCTTAGGATTGCGGCGGATACCCCCGCACCGGTCCCCTTTCTCAAAATTGAGTTAAATAACGAGCCTATAACAGCTCTCTTAGATTCAGGTAGTGTTTGTTCTATTATTTCGGCTGATTGGTATTCAAAATTGAAATCTGTTTGTAAGCTTCCTAACTATTGTTTGTCGGCGATCCAATACGTTTCGGCTAATTCCTCTCCATTAGAAATTCTCGGTTCCTTATATGTCAAAATTCGTATTTTTAAATTCACATGGAAAGTTAAATTGTTTGTGGCCAAGCACTTGTCTTGCCCCATTATATTGGGAGCGGACTTTATTTCTCACACTGGTCTTGTGCTCGATCTTCAGAGTAGGTCTTGCACTTTCAAATTTGCCTCTAATTGTAATATCCCTCTATTAAAGTGTAATTCTGCATCATGTTCTTCTATTTCGCCTACCCAGGATGAGATGTTGTTAGACCTTAGGCATCTACCTGAGGAGCAGGCTGATAGTATTCGCAAATTGTGTCAGTCGTTTCCCGAGGTGTTCTCTGATACTCTTGGTGTTACTGACCTTATTGAATACAAAATTGAGGTCACGGATTCGATTCCTGTCCGTTTTCCACCTTATAGGCTATCTCCACCTAAAATGAAGGCTCTAAAAGAAATCATCGATCAGTTGTTGAAGGACGGTATTATTAGGCCCTCTAAGTCAGCGTATTCTTCGCCTATTTTTTTAGTCCCGAAACCCCAAGGGGGCTTCAGGCCTGTCATTGATTACAGGGCTCTCAATCGGAAGGTGGTGTTACAATCTGTGCCCCTTCCCGACCTTCATTCTTGTTTTTCATGGTTTCGTAAGGCCAAGTTCTTTACTATCTTGGACTTGAATCAGGCCTATAATCAAATTCCCCTTGCCGAAGAGTCTAAACATCTTACAGCGTTTGCCACGGACTGGAATTTATACGAATACAACCGCGTGCCTTTCGGGCTCCCCACGGGGGCAGCTGTACTCACTAGGCTACTAGATAGGGTCTTCTCCGACATCAAATTTGAGTACTTATATCACTACTTGGACGATGTCGTCGTATTTTCAGAGACTTTTGAAGAACATCTAGAACATCTGCGAGAAGTTCTCGATCGCCTTCGTAAGGCTGGGTTAACTGTTAAGTTGTCCAAGGTTGCCTTTGCTAAGCCCTCCATGTCTTTCCTAGGGCATATTGTGTCACCGGATGGTGTAGCAGTCGATCATTCTAGAACACAGGCCATCCGTGATTTTAAACCTCCCAAAGACATTAAAGGTATCGCCAGGTTCATTGGTATGGTGAATTTCTTCAGGAAGTTTATTCCTAACTTCGCTAATAGAGCGACGCCCTTAAACCTTCTTCGTAGGAAAGGCATCAAATTCGAGTGGGGACCTTCTCAACAAGCCGCTTTTGAAGACCTTAAATTAGCTCTTTGTAATGCCCCTGTACTTGCTATGCCTGATTTCTCGAAGAAATTCATTGTCCAAACCGACGCATCGTCGTCGGCGGTAGCTGCAGTCCTTCTTCAAGAGACTGAACTAGGGAGGCGCCCCATCGCCTATGCGTCTAGGACATTGTCGGCTCAAGAAGCCAAGTATTCCATCTATGAGCTCGAAGGTTTGGCAGTCTTATTCGCCTTAGAGAAGTTCCGTCTCTATCTGGAACATGTCAAATTCGACCTGGAGACAGATAATCAAGCCTTAAGCTGGGTCTTAGGTAGGCCGCGTCGTACTGGTCGTATAGCCCGCTGGGCCATCCGTATTTCTGCCTTCCAGTTTGATGTTAGACATATCAGAGGTACCGAAAATGTTGTTGCTGATGGACTCAGCCGTATGTTTTCTAACGACGTCGAGACCCATGAACCGGTCGACAGTTCCTCACCTTCCGAGTCCATACCATCTGAGGTTAATGCCATCGTAACAGATGCTCCCATGCTCTTTAGGGATATCGAGAAATACCAACGTGAAGATCCGACGCTGGCTCCGATAATGGAAACCCTTTCTTCTGGGGAACATGTTGTCCCTTATATTCTGAGGAATGGTGTTCTATGTTGCCCTTCGAGGCATGATAAGATGATGAAAGTTGTTGTTCCAGCGGTTCTTGTACCTATGATCTTCAAGTATTATCATGAGACCCCATTAGGAGGGCATCTTGGAATCTTTAAAACTCGTGAAAAGATTCGTGAAATGTTCATCTGGAAAGGTATGGACGGTGAAATCCGTGAACTAGTAAAGGCTTGTAAATCCTGTTTGCTTAGTAAACCGACCATGTCCACCAAGGTAGGCCTCTTGTCTTCTCAGCAAGCGTCGCGCCCCATGGAACGCCTGTATATTGATTATGTAGGACCATTCCCCCAGTCAAAGGGTAATGCCAACAAGTTCATCCTTGTGTGTGTAGATGGTTTTACCAGATTTTCTTGGTTATTTCCGACTAAGCTGGCTACCGCTCAGTCTACCATTACTTGCTTAAATTCTATTTTTGCTTCTTTTGGTCCGTGCCAATATATTGTATCTGATAATGCTAAGGCTTTTACATCTAACTTATTTCGTAAATTCTGTTTTGACTTATCCATCTCTCATGTAACTACTTCTGCTTATTACCCTCAACCATCTCTGGCTGAACGGGTTAATCGTAATCTCAGGTCCGCACTTATTGCCTATCATCATGAAGATCATTCCAGGTGGGACACGTCCCTGCATTGGTTAGCTTTTGCTTTGAATTCGGCGGTTCATGAATCTCATAAGTTCACTCCAGCTTCCTTGATGTTCAAGTTTGTTTCCAACACGCCGCTCTCTAACCTTTGGTCTCTGAGTGACATTCTACCCGAGACAATAGATCCGGATAATATTAAAGATCTTTGGAAGAAGGCTAAAGCCAATCTTAAGGTATCTCATGAAAAGGTTAGAGAAAAGTATGATCGTGGACGGAGACCCACCACTTTGAAGGTAGGTGACCAGGTGATGGTCAAGAATTTTGTTCCCGCGGGCAAGCTTGCCCCCAGATTTCATGGGCCATGCATCATTCTCGATTTTCTTACGCCGGTTACATTGTTAGTAAGCAATCCAGCCACCGAGAGGATATTTAGGGTTCACCTGTCCCAGGTGAAACCGGTGTAAATTTTGTGTCAACTTGCTTCATATAATTTGATAGGAATATGAAGGTTATATATTTTTTTGAGTTCCACTCTTAAGGCATTCTGCTCCTTCTATTTTATTTTATATGCAAGCATTTCTGTGAAACCTCCCCCGATTTGTTAAACTGCCATCCTGTCCTTGCCACGGCCATTACCACGCTCCCGTCTCCTGCTCCACTACACACAGTGGCTGGCTTAGATGAAATGCCATGGATATCTGTACGCCGCTGGCCCCTCAATCTCTCTACATGCCTGTGCCCTCCAAAGAAACATGATGGTCCAACACAATTCTGCCGCCTAGCTTTAATGTTTCAGTGCCCCCGCAGCCGCGCGGCGCTGTGCCGCGGCTGGGTTCGAGGACGGGCCCCCTCGGCCCCAGCGAGGACGACATGTGCACGGCGAGCCGGAGCTCTCCTCCCGGCCTAGGCTGATGTGCGGCGCACGTCCTGCTACTTGCCCGCAGCCTGTATTCCTTCACCGCGGGCGCGGCGTGTTTCAACACCACTGCTCCCCTCATTGTGCGGGCGAGTGGTATCTCAGGGTACTTGAGGGGTCCGAGCGGCCTCCTTTGGACGCAAGCTGCAACGGCCGGTCTGGCCATCCAACTTCATCAACCTCAACTACATGGACAGTTACGATAAGCAATGACTACACTCGGGAATTCAACAGCAATATTTGGTGGACATTGCAAAATTTTTCATCACTTTTAAGTATTAAAAGTCTATCTTCGGAATTCTACTTCTACAAACTTAAAAACTTTACTTCATCTGCAACAACAAAATTTTGAAACTAAATCAAACCAAATTAAGAAAATCTTATAAATTATTTTGGCAATTAATCTCCATATCTACACCAAAACTTGGACCTTGTTTTCAAACAATTTCATGTGTCACCCCGGGAGGAACTTTTGGGGGGGGGGGGAGGTCTGTACCGGGCGGTACACCTCCACTCCGCTAATTTAAAATGTGCGCCAGTTGAAACTCCTCTGCTGGAGGAAGTCTGAACTTTATCTACGCTATTAATTCTCTACTTTCTCAGAAGATGTCACCACGTGGAAAATTTTGAGTTTTTGAACTGTGTCATTTGTGATGTGTTTTTGTTTCGCTTGAAGTAAGAAGTGTGAACTTTCTCTTCTAGAGGACACTACTGAAGATCAACAATAGTGCAACCTAGTGCGAAGTCAAAGAACTATTTTGTTGGAGAAATTTTTATTTCATATGTTTGTCTTTGCTAAAAAAAAATTTCCTGTTATTGTTTAAGTTGGCTGTATACCCCTCTCTTTCCCCTTGTTTTGCATTTAACCAATCCCGAATTTCTGTTATTAATCTCTGACCAATCATAGGTATCGTCCCCCAACTTGAATATGTTTCTGTACCCTAGCCAATAAAAAGTTTGTGGGAGGGTGTTTTCATTCCCCTGACACCTAGAACCTTCCGCGAGAGGATATAAACTGCTGATTTTAGGGTCTCCGGGCCACTTCTGTTCCATCTTTCAGTGTATAAAGTACATAGCAGGAGGCGGGAAGCGCCTCTTTCCTCGGCAGCGGTCATCAATAAGGTAATGGCCGATTAATAAATTCTTTCTTTGCTAGCTCAGCAGTTTAACTCTCGGGGCGGGTGCGAAGCGTTCCACCATGTAACCTTTTCCTAAAATGTAACAATCTTTCTTCTATTCTCTTTTAAGCTACCTTCTGGGATAGAGAGTGCTAACCCTCTCGAGCTCCCACTCTTATTGTTTTGAGGTGAACTTATTTTCTCAACCTATTCTTCGTTAATGTAAAACAAATTGCTCTTTTCTAAAGTCACCTCGGTAGTATGGGATTAGCCCTTGCATTAGTGGCCTAGAGCCAGATTAGGTTTTTTTAAAAACAAGTGTATTAGGAGTGCAGATTGCCTCCTCTCAAATTGTTATTTTAGAGGTCATGTAATTGCCCCTTTTCATTTAATAGACCTCAGTAGGTTGGGTATTGTACCCCTGTGTCTATGTCCAGTGAGGACAACTTGAAGGTGGAGTTTGGTGTAGCCTGGGAGAGGCTTAAATTTTGAAAGCGAGTGGCTCTTTTGAAAATTAAGTGTTGTATGCCTCGTGGAGGCTTTTCTGTGTAATTTGGAGCAAGGGCTCCTAGGTATGAATGGGGTTTTCTGCCCCTCTGTTAAAACTCGTGTTTGGGGTAAAACTGAGCTGATTGCCCAAGCAGTGTAAAATCAGGGCGCGAAGCCCAATTCCTGTAAATATTGTAACTACCCTTTTTGATTTGCTACTTTGTACCTGCCATGCTTGTTATTTCTTTGTTTTTGAAAAGAAAATATAACCTTGTTAAATTTTAAATTAATTTTGCTTTCGTAGCTGGAGACCTCTTCACACCCGCACCTTCTTTCACCTCTACCTACCACGGAAAACTCCGTAACAATTATTATTATTTTTATTATTATTATTATTATTATTATTATTATTATTATTATTATTATTATTATTATTAAATATTAGTCTGGCTTTCAGTGTAGTGCCAGGCTGAGTGGCTCAGACTGTTAAAGCGCCGTTCTTCTGACTCCAACTTCGCAGGTTCGAGCCTGGATCAGTCTGGTAGTATCTGAAGGTGCTGAAATATGTCAGCATCGTGTCTGTATATTTACTGGCACGTAAAATAACTCCTGCGGGACTAAATTCCGGCGCCTCTGCGTCTCCGAAAACCGTAAGAATAGTTAGTGGGGCGTAAAGCCAATAACATTAAATTATTATTTCAGCGTTGTGGGCTTCGATTCAGAGTGCCCCAGGTTGGATTCCCGGCCGGGTCAGAGATTTTCGCCGCGTCTTGTCAGTTCTTCAGTTCATCTTCATTTACACACACACACACACACACACACACATTCATCACGCTACAACGTACCGCAAAAAGCACACAAAAGTCGATGCATCCCTCCACATGGAGTTGGCGTCAGGGAAGACAACCGGTCGTAAAACAGGGCTTAATTCATGTGCCTTCCCCAAGTAGTTGGGAAAAGGCCAGGAAGAGGTAGTTTCGCTTTAGGGAGTATTCAAGAAATCCACCCTCTTCTTCTACGACAGATTCAGCTTCCTTGCGTGCGAGTGAGGTGGTAATGGTGATCATTATTTTGAGAGAAAGTACAACTAGGCAACCATCCTCTATTCACATGTCAGAGGGGAAAATTGTCCGACACACACACAAAAAAAAGCTGAGGGCCGCGAAGGGGGAGAAAATGATAGACTCCCCAGGCCTCACAAACCAAATATTGTGTGCGTTGGAAAATAATAAGTTACCAAGGGAAGTCAGGTAGAAGGGATGAACGTGAGGAGATGGGCACAGGTAAGAGGAAGTAATGCCACACAGCTATGGAAACCGTGGTCGCCAGCCCATGCGAGAGCCTCTGATCTCCCTTTTAGTCGCCTCTCGCGGCATGTAGGAGATACCATGGATGTATTTTATCGTTCCCATCCACAAGGGGATGCTTATAAGTAGAAGTGACAAAGGCAAGGAGTGAGGAAAGGTAACTCGGTACCTAGGTAACGTCCGGACTTGTTCGAATTTATTTTGTCCCAGTGGAAAGCACGCGTGAGGTAGTGTTGGTTGAAATTTACATGAAACTAAAAAAAAAAAACTGCACGCTAGTGCAATATCGAGTGGTTGCTACTTGACTTTCAGATAATATCGACGTTTCAAAATTACTCAGTCCAAACGTAGTTGATAAACTGAATAGGAGCTAGAAGTAGAGATGGTGCTGAAGAATACTTAAAGTGCCCAGTATCTCATCTAAAATCATGCTGCTGAGGTCGTTGACAAGGGATGCTTGTTCCGTCGGTATCTCTAAATGAATCTTTGCCACTTCTGGCTCCATGAACTTCAAATTTGCTTAATGGGATGATGTAGTGTTAGCTACCAGTAAGGTATAGTAGGCTGGGCTTATATATATCCCTCATCTCCTGGTGACTGTCTTTGCCTAATTCATGCTTGTCTCAGACCGGATCATAGGGTCTTAGATTAAATCTTGAACGTTGTTTAATTATCGACTAAAGTCATTGTGCCTATCGCTTACCTTCTAATTCTGTAATGTGTGCAAATGAAGACCACAGAGAACATCTTCAGAAACATAGGCGCAGTGACAAGCCCTTGTGGAGCAGTGTGTGGTTCCCCGCACCGCATCAATAAAAGATGAGTGTCTCGCGGGCCCGCTAGATGGATCATGTCGTCGAGATTTGGCCTTATGCCATAGTCCAAAAGCCATTTGCCCTCGTGACGTTATGTGATAGCGGTGGCAGGTAGACCCTCACATATTGATTCTCCTGTCTTCTTCAGCCAGACTCTATCGTGTTTAGACACGTTTTACGATAACACTGGGGAACCAGAGGTCAACTATTCAATTCTGCGACTGGCCACACTTCACATTTGCTTCAGAAGGTTAGTTGAGGCACTCATATTACAAGTGATTCAAGTCCACAGCAAATATTGGTGAAATAATAATTGTTTCTTTAAGAAATCAGACGCACAGTAATTCTATACATTATAAATACAATTTTGAAGTTGTCTGTATCGTGAAAACATTTTTCCTGGCTGTACCATGCATAAGACAGCGCTGCCAGTTTAAACAAAAGAAGTAATGACATCAAGTATTGAATGGTGAATAGACAACTTAGTTTTGTTCCACTCGGACTACATCATTGCTTCAGTTCAGTCTACACTTATCTAGTAATCACCATGTGTAATTCTATAGCAATGTCCTCAGTTGTGCATGGCGTAACAGGACATCATTATACGATTCGTAAATTATTTTAAATTTGATTATGATAGTGAAGTGAAATGGAGGTGTACGATTGGAAAATCAGACGGACATGTATGTCAAAATTAACAGAACCGAAAGTCCGCACACAAAAATAATTCTTACACGTTAAAAAAGGGTAAACATTTGCCTTCAGGACTAAATTAGTTCCTATGAGCAGGGCCAAATTGATAGCTCCACATTTGTTCATTAAAAGCATTTGCTATCATCGTTTTTCGTAGTAAAGTAAAAAAAAGAAAAAAGCGATCATGACTTTTAACAATTTGTACTAGGGTATTGCCGGGCGAATTGGCCATGCGCTTAGAGGCGCGCGTCTCTGAGCTTGCATGCGGGAGATAGTGGGTTCGAGCCTTTTCCTATCCCATTGTCGCCATAAGACCTATCGGGGTTGATGCGACGTAAAGCAAATAGTAAAAAATATAATGTACTAGCTGTACTATCCGACATTGCCCGCATAGTTTTTGAAAGTTTACCTTTAAGATTTGTAATACCTGTTAATTATGTGCGAAGTGAATATTTATGGAATTCCTTATTGAGATGTTGATAGATATTTTACGATCTATTATTTAGATTTAGAGTAATTTTGATCTGTTTCATTTCACGTTTCAGATTATTTAATTTTTTTGTAAAGCTTTGTCCTTGTGGAAGCTCGAATTGACTGGGAAGTGATAACTGTATGATTTTCCCGCATCGCTATAGATATGATATACACAATTTCAGATCTCATTGAGACTGTCACCAATCAGCCTTGCGACCCCCAAAATTGTGGATTCAACACAAATCTTGGCAATTTTGTACATCATTTTCTTTACCACTTCTCACTTCGCATGGAGACGTGGGCTGAACGTTGACTTACATGGCATCCGCAGTGTCAGTATTCATATGAACGTCCCCGTAGACTATGAATTAGACACTGATATTCGTCGTTTTCGATTATTTTCACATGTCATCTCCTCTGTTAGGGGTGCTAGGGGTTTCTTACCGCATAGTAAGTCGAATGTGTACCATGTTTTTGACATTTTTCTTCACCCCTTGTCACCCCATGCTTTAGGGGGTAAAATTGCACTTAAATTGTATGCGGAGTTTCATCACTTATTTCAGCAACCCCATAAACTACGAATTCTATATTAATATTAGTTGTTTTCCATTTTTTTATGTCACCTCCACTCCTAGATTCATAAGGGGTTCTTACCCGCAAATTATATTATTCCAAATAAGTCTTATACGCACCATGTTTGGCTGATAATTATTCTGGAACATACAAACATAAATCCATAACCTCGGTAATTTTGGACATCATTTTTCAGCCTTTCTCAATCCCCATTCTGATTGAGGCTGAACCAGGACTTAAATGACACCCAGAGCGCCACAGTTGATCTCAGCGACCCCCAAAACTATCGATTTGACACGAATTTAGGTCGCTGTAATTAATTTTTACATGTCATCTCCTCTGTTAGTGGTGCTAGGGGTGTCTTACCCCCATAGAATTCCTCCGTATAGTAAGGCATATTTGTAACAACTTTGGTTGAGAGCTGTGCAGGAACATACGCACGTACTTCCATCATCTCGGTCATTTTGGACATTTTCTTTTCCACCCCTTCACAACCCCCATGCCGATTGGGTTCAACTTGGACTTTCACCACATCCAGAATGTCACTATTCATTTCAGCGACCCCGAAAACTATAGATTCGACACTAGTTTCGATTATTTTTGTATCTCACCCCCTCCAGTCCCTACCCCTAGGGGTGCTAAGGTTGTACCCCCAGGCGGTTTATCTCCTGATAGTAAGTCAATGGTGTAATAAGTTTGTTTGAAATCGCTCCAATAGTCCTGAAAACTGATGATTCGACACTATTATTGGTAGTTTCTAATTATATGCTATATATATTTCATCCGCTCCCCTAGTGGTTCCGGGGGTGTCACCCTCCCCCCTCCCCAATACTTGTTACAAATAGTAAGTCATACTTGTATCAATTTTTGTCGATAGCTACGCTGGAAGATACATGCGTCCATTATCTCGGTCATTTTGGACATTTTATTTTTTACCCTTTCTCAACTCCTATCCCAAAGGGGGCTGAACTTGGACTTTAAGAATTCTGGAGTGTCACTATTCATCTCAGAAACCCAGAAAACTATGGATTTGACACTATTTTCGATTATATTTATATCTCACAGTCCGTCGCCCACCCCCAACAAATGGGGCTGAATTTGGACTTTAAACAATTCAGGAGGGCCACTATTCATCTCAGTGACCCCGAAAACTATGAATTCGACAATATTTTCCATTATTTTTTATATCTCACACCCCACCCTGACCCCACCCCAAAGGGAATTGAACTTATACTTTATAAAGATCCGGAGTGTCACTATTCATCTCAGCGACCCCGAAAAGTATGGATTCGACACTATTTTCGATTTTTTTAATATATCTCAGCCGCCTCGCCCCTCGTCCCCCACCCCCCTTAAAGATGCTTGGGCTGTCTTATCCCCACGCGGTTTGTCTCCTGATACTAAGTCATAAGTGTGACATGTTTAGTTGAAATCGCTCCAGTGGTGTAGGAGGAGATGTGAAACCCACATACAAGCATACATAAAATGACAGTTATACTGTAGATATATATAATAGAGACTCGCCTTTGGGGAAGCACTAGTTGCTCTTCGTTAGGTGTGCATTAAAACTTGAAATGAAATGGCGTATGGCTTTTAGTGCCGGGAGTGTCCGAGGACAAGTACGGCTTGCCAGATGCAGGTCTTTTGATTTGACACCCGTAGGCGACCTGCGTGTCGTGATGAGGTCGAAATGATTATGAAGACGACACATACACCCAGCCCCCGTGCCAGCGAAATTAACCAATTAAGGTTAAAATTCCCGACCCTGCCGGGAATCGAACCCGGGCCTCCTGGGACCAAAGGCCAGCACGCTAACCATTTAGCCATGGAGCCGGGCAATATTCTAGAATTATCACAGTTTCAAAATTATTTTTCACATCTAATACACAGCTACATTCTTCAAACTGGGCAGACCTATCAAAGTTGGTCATATGACATGAAAGTACACCTCTGTCACGTCATATTGGATTGCTGTTTCCAAATAACAGGCACGGTCATGAACCTCCTAGCTAGAAAGGTACTTTATAAAAGATGGTGTCGTGTTCCCATCCTCCGATATGCAGCATTTCTTACCGGACTAGAATGATATAGCGTAAGCTGCTGTCGTTGATGCCGTAAACCGAAGGTAATGGATCAGTGTGTCTTGAGCAGACGTGCAGGATGCCTCGCAGACGTATGCGAGAACCGTACCGTCAAATGAGTGAATTCGAAATAGGGCGCATTATTGGCATGAGAGAACGTGATGCATCCATCCTGGAAATTTCTGCTCGTGTTCCCACACGGCAGTGCAACGGGTGTGTATAGAATGATTCACAGAAAGTCGTAGAACACGGCGAGATGGGTCTGGTCGCACCACCCAGACCACCCCCGGAGAAGATCGACACCTCATCCGAATGGCATTGCAGGACAGATCTGCGTCCTCCTCAGCTCTGGCGCAACAGTGGAACAGTGTAACACATCGTACACTATCAGGAATGACAGTCTGTCGCCGTTTATTACGTCTGGGTTACCGGCGCGTCGTCCACTTCTCCGCCTACCTTTGTCTAATGTGCATAAACGCTAGACTGCGATTGTGTATGGAACGACGTCACCGGGGACAGGAATTGCAGGAGATAGTGTTTTCGGACGAATCCAGATTCTGTTTGTTTGAAAATTTTGGTTTGCCGCAGACAGGGGGAGAGGCATCACATTGACTTCATGCGCACAAGACATACAGTGCCAAGTCAAGGCCTTGTGGTATGCGATGCTATTGAGTATAACCACAATTCACAATTGGTGCGTGTCCAGGGCACTGTTACCAGTTTGACGTACGCGAATGACATCCTGCGACCCGTAATCATACCCTTTCTGCACGACGCCCCAGACGCTATATTTCAGCAGAACAATGCGCGACAACATGTTGCTGCACGAACGCGTGCCTACTTGTTGTCGCAGAATGTCAGACTGTTTCCCTGGCCCACCCGATCACCGGACTTGTCGCCAATCGAAAATGTGTGGTATATGGTGAAACGATAGGTGCGGCGCTGTGACTCAATGCCAACCACCAAAGATGAACTGTGGAACCAGATGAATGCAGCATGGATGACTATACCCTAAGTCGCCATTCGCGCCTTATACACGTCGATGCCATAACGCATGGAACAAGTTACCATTGCCCATGGGGACCCAGTGCCTACTAGACAACAGGACACATGCTGAACCTAGGTGACTGAAATGCTAATAGTTTCTGCAGAACATACTAATGAATATGTCCTGTGAATATGAACTTCCTATCTCTAGTCTTTCAAGGCGTTCATTTTTTTTTTTTTTTTTTTATGAACATGAGTGTAGACTCGCCTTTGCTAGTTCGGAATCCCCAGTTGCTCTTGGTTAGGTGTGCGTAATAACTCGTGTCATTCCACTGTTAATATTTACAGTTTTCACAGTCTTTAAAATATATTTTCACATCTAATACACAGCTTCATTCCTCAATCTGGGCAGACCTATGAAAGTTGGTCATAATACATGAAAGTACATCTCGATCACGGCAAGTTGTGTTGCTATTTCCTAATAACAGTCACGGTCATGAACCTCCTAGCCAGAAAGGTACTTTTTAAAAGATGGTGGCGTGTTTCCATCCTCTTATATGCAGCATTTCTTACCGAAATATAATGATATAGCGTAAGCTGCTGTCGCCTAGCGAAAATCTGTCCATCAAGTCGAACCAATCTTGGTGCGGCTTAGCAGTAAAATTACTGGCATGAAAATACTCATCATAAATTAAGCACCTATTGGATTTCGTTCAAACCACTTCTTAAACCCTCCCAGGAATAATAAGAACAAATTGTGAAAATTTCAGCAAAATCGGTCCTGTAGTTTTGGAGTCCATTCGAGACAGACATATAAACAAACATTCATTTTCAATACAGTATATAGACTAGGGTATTATGTATAGACTATTTTACATATTTTTATGGTACTGAAGTGAAATGGAGCTTGTTGTATGACGAAAGTGCGAGGCAAAATTATAGACCCTGGAAGAATCTGTATTTTCCCCAGTGCAATTTCCACATGCGACTCTCTGCTTCCCGGTGCATTTTCTAGGGCAAGTAAATTTCCGCTATTTTTCTAGTGTAATTTCCCGGTAGCATTGTCAAAATTTCTGGCAGATAGTCAAGTTGGCACCACTTCGGAAGGTCTGCAGCTCGGTAGCTATCACCGTACAATTATTATTATTATTATTATTATTATTATTATTATTATTATTATTATTATTATTTCTACGGATTTTCAGGTTAAATTTCGTCAAAAGGACGATTTCATATATATCGTACATTAAACTCTCACTGTTTTGGATACCTGGGGGAGTGAACTGGCCCGTATTATAGAACGTAACGCCGATCATTGCTGATCTCTCCCTCCCTCTCTCTCTCTCTCTCTCTCTCTCTCTCTCTCTCTCTCTCTGTCTCTCTCCGGCTGCCACTCACACCAGCAAGATGGGATTACTTCTGCAAGCGTATAAACACTTGCACATCAGTAACGGAATCAACAAGTGGTATGTCATGGAAATTAAAAAAATCTGTATTACAACTTCATAGACCAAATTTAGGACGGTACTTGACCAATGCGGCCGGGAATTGAACCCGTGGCTCTCTGAACCGATAGCCTCCAACGCTGATCATTTACCCAGAGAGTCGGGCAGTTTTGAATATATATATATATTGTTATTTGTTTTACGTCGCACCGACACAGATAGGTCTTATGGCGACGATGGGATAGGAAAGGCCTAGGAAATGGAAGGAAGCGACCGTGGCTTTAATTAAGGTACAACCCCGGCATTTGCCTGGTGTGAAAATGGGAAACCACGGAAAACCATCTTCAGGCCTGCCGACAGTGGGGCTGGAGCTCACTATCTCCCGATTACTGGATACTGGCCGCATTTAAGCGACTGCAGCTATCGAGCTCGGTCAGTTTTGAATAAAACTATGACTTAAAATTCTGCTGTGCTAAGAATTTTGATTTGTTTTTAATACTATATAACTACCTGTTGCTTTTTCTTGATGGATGCACTATTTTTCCTGATGTCTCCTGCAAAGGCTGAATTAAAATATAGCTTCCACCGAAGAAGTCTCATTATCCTGATGTGCGGGTGGTACTGAGTAATATCGTTCGGAGCAAGACTAGCGTGTCTTGATGTCATGAAAGGTGCAACTTATATATAGAGAGCGGATTTCCGTGCAGTAAACAGGTTACATTTCAATGAGTCGAATGCGTCTTCTATCACGGATGTAAGTTCAGTAGGAAAATTGCATAAAATACCGTGTGAGTCAGCCGCGCCTGACATATGATGCTGTCAGGCATCCCATCGAACATTACTAGTGTAGTCATGGTCATTCTCCTTTGCCGCATTCCAAGCAACAATCGCCTTTAATCACTCACTGCACCGTTACTTTCGCAAAAACATGCACTGTATGCGACAGGCATTTACACAATCCATCAAACTGTCATACGGTTATGTAAAAAGTACGTGCTAAAATATGAGCTTTCAGTGGGGTATGAAATGAACGCTTGAAGCGATGGTATACTGATAGAAAACGTGTGTGCATTTGCGAAACTGAAGTAATAGTTCATCTAGTAGGCTTTCTGGAAACCTACTTGCTGGAGTCGCCGGGTTAAGTGCGGTGCTGTTAATACAGGTCCATTTGGTAGGTGGGTTCGAATCCCAGTTGAGCCTGTAAAATTCATTCGCATTTTGTACTTCGAGAATCATCCACAGAGACAATGTATCCGAATGCCTTCACATTCAAGTAGTTGTGAACTTCTGCTGACATATGTGGGGGAGCTCCGTCGTGTTGATACCACATGGTTACACGCTCACCCATGGGCACATCCTCTAGCAGCAATGGTACGTGGTCTTGAAGAAACTGTAGGTACCGGGCTCCTGTCAAATGATCCTCAAAGTAATACGGTCCAATTAGGTGATCACCCAGTATACCACACCAGACATTTACTCCTCATCGTGCCTAAAATGCTACCTGCCTTACCCAGTGGGGATTTTCAACACTCCAGTAGTGCATATTATGACGATTCAAAGAGCCATTATTACGAAATCATGCCTCGTCCGAAAATAAAATGTGAGATACAAACGCTGGATAATTTGGCACTTGCGTCAGTATCCACGCACAGAAATCAACACGGGTTTCGAATTCTCGTCTGCGGAGTTCTTGATGTAGTTGCAGGTGATACGGACGGGGAAAAAACTGGAATACAATATCCTTAGAACAGACGACTGGCTGATGTTGCCCTGTTGTGCTACTGCCCAGGTACTCTTGTAAGGATTCTCCCGGGAAGTGTCCAAAACTATCTCAGCAGTTTCACCGGACGTAACTGGTGCCTCTCTAACAGGACCTGTTCGAGAAAGTGACGAAGTTATACGCGAGCGTCGCTCCACCCTCCTAAACGTATTTGCGTTTGGTTGTTGTCTGTGTGGAAATCTTTCCTGGTACAGGCGCTGTGCTTCCTGTGCGTTCTGTTTTGCTTCGCCGTAGATGATGAGCATGTCAACATACTCATCTGCTGAATACATAGCGAAGAAATGATCAGGACTGCTAGGCTACACTAAGTGTCAGGCCACTACACATTCAACATGCATACCCTTGGTCGAATGTGGCATGAATGGCCTCTTATTTGATCCTCAAAATTTAAAATGTGAATAAAAATATTTATCGCTCGTGGGATTCGAATCCACCTATCAGCGCAACGTGCGTCAACACATCTGTGGTTAGTCCGCTACACCACGGTGACTGTTGCCTCCAGTTGATCAGAAAGCATACTTGGTGAAAAACTACGTCCCACTTCACAAACTCACACACGTTTTCTATCAGTATGCCATCGCTTTTAGCGATAATTTCATAACCAATCGAAAGCTTATGATTGGCACGTACATTTTACATAACTGTATGACAGTTTGATGTACTGTATAAATACCTGTCTCATACATGTTTTTGCAAAAGTCGTGCAGTGATGACGCAGTAAGTGTTTTAAAAGCGACTGTAGCTTGATATACGGAAGAGGAAAATCGACCATCACCCCACTGACGTTCGTTGGGATGCCTAAAAGCAGAAACGTCAGGCGCGGTTGACTTGCCCGTTAAATTGTAGGTTTCAAGGCCCTTGTTCCTAACGTTTATGCAACTCTTTAAACAGGAGCGTCGTGCGGCCTTGAAAAAGCTTTGTCATCATCATCATCATCTGTTTACCCTCCAGGTTCGGTTTTTCCCTCGGACTTAGCGAGGGATCCCACCTCTACCGCCTCAAGGGCAGTGTACTGGAGCTTCAGACTCTTGGTCGGGGATACAACTGGGGAGTATGACCAGTACCTCGCCCAGGCGGCCTCACCTGCTATGCTGAACAGGGGCCTTGTGGAGGGATGGGAAGATGGGAAGGGATAGGCAAGGAAGAGGGAAGGAAGCGGCCGTGGCCTTAAGTTAGGTACCATCCCGGCATTCGCCTGGAGAAGAAGTGGGAAACCACGGAAAACCACTTCCAGGATGGCTGAGATGGGAATCGAACCCACCTCTACTCAGTTGACCTCCCGAGGCTGAGTGGACCCCGTTCCAGCCCTCGTACCACTTTTCAAATTTTCGTGGCAGAGCCGGGAATCGAACCCGGGCCTCCGGGGGTGGCAGCTAATCACGCTAACCACTACACCACAGAGGCGGACAAAAAGCTTTGTACTCGTTGAAATTTAAGCTACTACTGCTCACAAATACGCTCCCTACGTCATAAGGCTGACGGTGCTGCAATATCACTTTTTTGGCTTAGTGAGGAAAGCAATGGCAAACTCCCTCACTCCTCCTCATGCCCTGTACGCGCTATTTTGGCATCACCATCTGACTTTCTGATAATCGAATAACCTTTGATAGTGCTATTCGATGATCCAACCAGCATCCAGGCTGAGGATTAAACAGACACATATAGACAATATTAAGACAGAATTGAAATACTTTTTAGAAGAAAGCCCACCACAATGGCTTTAGTAGTCTCTTGTACAGCTTGCCTTCTATGTCAGTACAAACTATCCAGCTTGCTCCAGTAGGTCTCAAAGACCAATAATTGCTACTAATCCACTAGCATTGTATCAGAAGGGTATGTGTCTCTGATATCTCGTAATAGCTTCTCACTGTGCCGTGTTGTGCTCAACAATTAAGTTAATTTGTATTGGTAAGTGGGCTCGCTGTCTGTCACTGGGCTCACGTGATAAGCAGCGGTGTTAAGTTTAACCTTTGACTTCGCCGGAAGGAGTGTTGTAACAGCCCGCTAGGGGCGCTTGACCTGTCGGTTAGAGACTGCCATCTCGTGGATGAATGTGAGGTTAATTCCCCAAGTAACGACCCTAATCAATACCAAACCATCGCCGAGTTTTATGAGTTGAACACACGAGAGACCATCATTCTTCTGTCATGTGACAAAATGTTAACGTGTTAACAACAGTGAAAATAATAAAATATGGAATAATAATGTTTAACAAGATTTGAAATTAACCTTCTTTGGAGTTATTGTAAGGCAAGAATATAGACCATTTTGATTGCAATACTGGTCAGAAGTTTTATGACCACCGTATAGAATGACTAAATTTCTATTTCTAATGTTATTAATTTTACGTCTCACTAACTATTTTTGACCTTTTTCGGAGACGCCGAGGTGCCGGGATTTTGTCGCGCAGGAGTTCTTTTACGTGCCAGTAAATCTACCGACACAGGCTGACGAATCTGAGCACCTTCAAATACCACCGGACTGATCCAGGATCGAACTTGCCAAGTTGGGATAAGAAGACCAGCACTTCAGCCGCCTGAGCCCCTCAGCCCGGCAGAAATTCTATTGACAGAATAATAATATAATTTCCCAACAACTTATGTTTATAAAATTTAAATAAATAAATAATTAAATAAATAAATAAATAAGTAAATAAATAAATAAATAAACAGCTGGCGATTCAATCTTGGCGCGAAGATTTAGTATTCGGGAGACTAGTGTGACACTTGTTATTAATACCCTTTTATTTGTTTATTTTTTCAATACATGTTTTACTCACATATCATTGTCGTGTTATCCCTCTATGAGACTGTCGCACTTTTTGGTTCACGGAATGGTTTGAAGCGTGACAACATGACACTTTTCTCCATAGTACACACGGCGAACTGTTGCTATTCTTGTTGTCGTGTACTACTGAAAATCGAGACTAAATCCAATGTACAGAAGCGAGTTGTTGATGGTTTCTTTTCGTTCTTTCTCAGTCCGAGTATCGTTTATGGTGGTTTTTCGCTCGGACACAGGAGCAGTGTCCTCGAGCGTGAGACATTTGGTCGGAAATACAACTGGAGATGAGGACCATTAACTCGCCCAGGCGGCCCCGCCTGCTGTATTGAACAGTGGCATCGTGGAGGATGGAAAGATTAGAAGGGATAGGCAAGGAAAGGTGAAGGAGACGGTTGTGGCCCGGGAAACCACGGAAAAATCCTTCGATGATGGTTGAGGCGGGAAACCCCCTCTAGACCCTACACAGTTGACCTTCCGAGGCTGAGCGGACCCCGTTCCAGTCCTCGTACCACTTTTTCAAATTTCGTGGCAGTGCCGGGAATCGAACCCGGGCCTCCAGGCGTGGCAGTTTATCACACTAACCACTATACCACAGAGGCGGACTGTTTCTGGTATCTTCAGAATAGAATTAGAACTACTCATGGGGAAGAAGCTGACTTCGATAGCTCGCTAAGTGACCTTATTTAAAGAGTTTACATTTATTTACCACTGATCTGCATTTAGGGCTGTCGCCCGTGTGACAGATTCCCTATCTATTACTTAGCAGTTTTTTAAATGATCACAATGCAATTTATCGAACATCTCCCTTGGTAAATTATTCCAGTCGCTATAAACAAATATTTAATCCAATTTGTCCTCTTGAATTCCAACTTTACCTTTGCTACTTTTGAAAACTCCACTCAAGCTTATGCTTTTTCGAATGTCATCTCACACCATCTCTCCACTGATAGCTCAGAACGTACCGCTTTAATACTATTCGTTTGTTGAAAATCACTAAGAACAAATCGTGCTGCTTATCTGTAGATCGCCGGGCTGAGTGGCTCAGACGGTTAAGGCGCTGGCCTTCTAACCCCAACTTGGCAGGTTCGATCCTGGCTCAGTCCGGTGGTATGTGAAGGTGCTCAAATACGACAGCTTCGTGTCGGTAGATTTACTGGCACGTAAAAGAACTCCTGCGGGACTAAATTCCGGCACCTCGGCGTCTCCGAAAACCGTAAAAGTAGTCAGTGGGACGTAAAGCAAATAGCATTATTTATCTTTAGACCTTTTCCATTTCACGAATCAAGTAATCTTGGTGAAGGTCTGAGTACTGTAGTCATACTGTAATTGGGGTCTTACCAATAACTTATACACCTTCTCATTTAGATCCTTACTACAACCATTAAGCCACCTGTTGGTGGGGGCTGCAGGATGACATCCACAGTGTATCCTACCTGTCGTATGAGGCGACCAAAAGGGGCCCCAAGGGCTGTTAACTTGAAAGCTTGGGGTGGTGACGACGGGACTCTTAGCTGAGTCCTGGCATTGCTTCCACATACTTGTGCCAGACTCCTCACTTTCATCTCTCTTATCTCACCTTCTGTGGTCAACGCTTGTTCTTTTCCAACCCCGACAGTATTAGGTTTCCGAGGCCTAGGGAGACTTTCATTTTCACGCCTTGCGTGGCCCTTGCTCGATGCCTTCATTTTTCGAACTGTCGGACCCCTTCCATTTTGTCGCTCTGGCTATTGTTATTAGAGGATTGTTGCCTAGTTGGACTTCGTCTTAAAACTGTATTCACCACCACTACCACTACAACCCTTAAATGACCTGATAACCATATAAAGAGATCTGTAACTCGAATATTCAACCTTGTTAATTTGATAACTTCATTGCAGATCTTCCCTTATATTAACGCATATAGTTGCCTGTATTGGCAGGCAGGGTAAATAAGTTATCTTGTATTGGCAGTCTGGCATCGTTTTGCGCCTGTCAGATGTGCAAAAGCTGGTGAAATATTTTGGAAACCGAGCTCGATAGCTGCAGTCGCTTAAGTGTAGCCAGTATCTAGTATTCTGGAGATGGTGGGTTCGAACCCCACTGTCGGCAGACCTGAAGATGGCTTTCCGTGGTTTCCCACTTTTACAGCAGGCAAATGCTGAGGCTCTACCTTAATTAAGGCCAGGGCCGCTTCTTTCTCACTCCTAGCCCTTTCCTATCCCCCCGTCGCCATAAGACGTATGTATGTCGGTGCGACGTAAAGCCAATAGCAAAATATATGTATATATTGGCTTCATACAACTCTCAGAATACTTTTTTTAATGTTCATCTGTAAACTGACTTCTTAATTTGTATTTGTTGAACGTTAAGAGGGAGAAAGACTGTGTGCAAATATTGTGTGGCATCGGACATTGAAAGTATGATAGAGAGAACTACGTGGATTTTGCTCAGAGCCTCTTGAAATTGTGACGCAAATTATAAACATAGAACGTAATGTAGAAAGTGTGTGTTAGGCAAACAGGAGACGACAGTAAAAAATTACTCATTATTTTCCTAAATGAAGAAAACTTGTACTTGTAAGTTTACTGTACGAACTAAAAGTTTTTAAGAATTAAATAGTTACTGTATTTTATGTGCTTCAGCTTTGCACTTTACTGTTATACTTACGAGTAAATATCGATGACTGAGAACGAAAGGGTAACAACTAAAAAAAAAAAAAAAAAATGCATTTTTGAGAGATTGCCTCCAACGTACTCCGCCTCTGTGGTGTAGTGGTTAGTGTGATTAGCTGCCACCCACGGAGGACCGGGTTCAATTCCCGGCTCTGCTACGAAATTTGAAAAAATGGTACGAGGGCTGGAACGGGGTCACTCAGCCTCGGGAGGTCAACTGAGTAGAGATGGGTTCGATTCCCACCTCATCCATCTTGGAAGTGGTTTTCCGTGGTTTCCCACTTCCCCTGCAGGCAAATGCCGGGATGGTACCTAACTTAAGGTCACGGCCGCTTGCTTCCGTCTTCCTTGTCTACCCATTCCAATCTTCCCATCTCCCCGCAAGGCCGCTGTTCAGCATAGCAGATGAGGCTGCCTGGGTGAGGTACTGGTCATCCTCCCAGTTGTATCCCCGACCTAGAGTCTGAAGCTCCAGGACACTGTCCTTGAGGCGGTAGAGGTGGGATCTCTCGCTGAGTCCGAGGGAAAAACCGACCGTGGAGGGTAAACAGATAAAGAAGAAGATGAAGATGTACTTCGACCTCTTCAACCTCCGAGAGTGTTACAACAAAAAAATCTAACGTGTTCATGACATTTTTAAAAAAATGCTATTTGTTGGGGGCGTCGACCTGTGGAAGTCTTTTGCCCCTACTTGCAACATGTGATATGAACCTGCGTGTAATTGGAATGGAGAAAGTGTAGAGTATTGAATGTGAGGAAAGGAACGTTAAGGACGACACAAACACCCAGTCCCAAAGCCAGGGATATTAATCATTTACAATGAAAAAACCCCTAACCCAGCCTGGAATCGAACCCGGGGCCGCCGGGTGACAAGCGTGGGGCCGGACATGTTCTGACATTAGTCGTTTTGCTTAATTCGGAAAGGTCATTTTGAGTTGTAACTCTTGTCCATATTACTCATATAATAAATGATATAAAAACTGCGTACGCACCCATTTTAAAAAAATTTGTTTAACAAATATATATTTTTTCGAGGCGATGATGTAAACTGCTAAAACGTGAAACTGTTCTTCTTAAAAATCATGGATTTTGAATTATAACCCTTTCGTTCTTGGCCATCGATATGCACAAGAATAAAATAAGCTTGGTTAAGTTTCGTTCTATAACATTGTGCACCTCACTCGACTGAAAGCATGAATGTTGGTTACAGCGGCACTCCTTTATAACGACAATATCTATCGGTTCCCTTCGATGTAAGTTCTGCTGAACATTAAAATAATCGTACGTCAACGAAGTGTTATTATCAAGCTTGTTTCAAAAATCCAGGAAGGACAACCGAAACAAACATGCAACTTAAGAATTAATTAATTACCGAGCAAGTTGACCGTGTGGTTAGGGTCGTGTAGCTGTGCGCTTGCGTTCGTGAAATAGTGGGTTCCAACCATCGGCAGCCCTGAAAATGATTTTTCCGTAGTTTCCCATTTTCACACCCCTGGGGCAATTACATATTTCTACTCACATTAACTTACCTTAAGGTATTTTTAAATCAACAATTTACCTTGAAATAGATTTTTATCTTTCGGGTCAGATGTTACCCTTTTCCTCTGAATAAATTGTCTGTGCCCCTCTTGGAGAGGGGGCGGCCCTATGTTTTGTATTCTCTGCTCCAAGACTAACCGTTAAAGGCACGTTTATTGAGTGTCTTGGTTACAGCATTAAAACTTAATGCTGTGAACATTAAATCTTTACACACTCTTTGCAAGTGCATTTAAGCCTGTTAATTTGTTTTTCATCCTAGTATACGTACGTCAATATACATTGAGTTTAGGAAGGTATAAGATATTTGAAAACACACGGTACGGAAGCTGAGCCCTTAGTTTATATCATCTCAAGTTCCATATCAGAGAAGTTCTCGAGGCGAGAGAGCCAGAAGCCGCTTCATTAGCGCCGTGTTATTTAAATTTTGTGGTGGGGAAACTGTAATTACGGACTTAACTTGGAGGAGCCTATAAAAAGTTGTGGGAGAACAAGGTTGTAAAAGGGAACCGTCTCGAGAACAAGGGATGTAGGAGAGGTCAACAAGTGACAGAGTCCCCGAGCTGTTTAATACGTACTCTGTTGTTGGAATTTTATTTATTTTTTATATGATAGCTCCCTCTGTGAATCAGTGGTATAATGTCAGCCTTCAGATTCCAAGATCGTGGGTTCATACCCTGCAGAAGTATTCGCATTTTTGATAGACATGCAAAAGTCCACTCGACAGTACATATCGTACGATGTCGACATGTAAAAGATTTATTGTGATTCATTAGGTATTTACCATATGACATTAATTAAAACTTCAATCATAGATCGCCCAAGAGAGATCCGTTTTACGCTGCCATCTGGTAGATTAAAACGGAATATTGAAACCTACGTGCAGGCAGCATTGAAGGCACAAATTTAAATACGTCAACACAGTAGCTGAGGTCATACGATTAATATTAATAAAACAAATAATACCAGGCGTATGCACAAGTCTTTTCCAGTTTCACTTCGAGATGGCGCCAGTACACAGCGTATGAATTTGACACATACGTCAGTTTGTTCGTCTGATATTAACCTACTAATACACACAAGTTGAGTCCGCCAAACACTGGCGTCTGTGTTGTATCGTTTAGTGATCACGATTTTACCTTAAAAAAAAAAAAAAGAACGCTTGCGGCACGCATTGCTTTTCTTATTTAATCAAAAGAGAAAAGCTGTGGAACGTCATCGTTTGCTGGTAGAAACATATGACGAACACGCTCCATCAATTAGAACATATAAGACAATGTTTCGAAAATTTAAACTTGGTGATTTCAATGTGAAAGCCAGTGCGCTCTGGTAGAGCACAAAAGCGCGAAGACGAGCAATTGCAAGCGTTACTGGATGATGACCCAACTCAAACTCAAGACTATCGCCAACAAAGGATTAATTTAAATTACGCATTGATCGAAAGACGACCAGAATGAGCCAGACGACATGGCAAGGTGATTTTGATCCACGACAATGCACCGTCTCACACAGCAAAACCAGTGAAAGACACCTTGAAATCGCTTGGATGGGACATCCTTCCGCACCCGCCGTACTGCCCCGACCTGGCGCCAACTGACTATCACCTCTTCGCATCAATGGGGCACTCGCTCGCAGAGCAGCACTTGAGCAATTTCGAGGAAATTGGAAAATAGCTCGACGAATGGTTTGCCGCAAAAGAAGAGCAGTTTTTCTGGCATGGTATTCATAACTTACCTGAAAGATGGGCGAAGTGTGTAGAAGCCAATGCCAATATTTTGAATGAACAAAAAATGAATTTCCCTTGAAAATTACGTGTTTTCTTTACCACAGAAACCGGCAAAAACTTATGCATACACCTGGTAGCCGTAAATATTGCTACTGGTTGTTGGGGTTCTCTCGCATATGCATGGTTGTACAGTTAACACTATTCTTTATCCCGGCGAGCTTGAGACATGGTGAAGTGAGAGAGACTGAGGACGACGGATAGAGAGTTTGTTCCCACTGAAATAGCACCGCAAGACAGAAAATGTATAAATCAAGTTTCATTTTAATGTAGTTGGTAGTGAGTGCGAATGATGTGCTTTTGTTAATAGTGATCATGTTACATTTAGTTAAACACATTCGTTCTCATCAAGAACATTTGTTGCAGTAACAATGAAACGATTTTTCGGTCATTTTATACATAGCGAAATGTCCACTGCAGAAGTAGCCACTAATATTCGTGTCCAGTATCCTAAACGGTCAGCGTACTGGCCTTCGGCTCAAAGAGCTCCGGGTTCGATTCCCAGCCTGGACCAAGGGTTTTAATTGGCTATGGTTAATTTATCTGACTGAGGGACTAGGTGTTTGTGTTCATTTCATGTGTATGAGTTCATATCATCACGTCGTTTCACAATTAATGAAAGTGAATGAAAACCTACAGCCTGTTATCCAGTCTTTGACCGGGTCAGGGATGTAATGAATGAAACAGATATAGGCTATTAGTACAATGAGGTTGCCACTCCCAAGGTGATTATTAATGACTGATAAATGCTATGAAATGAGAATGGAGAGTGTTGCTGGAATGAGAGATGATGGGGAAAACCGGAGTACCCGGAGAAAAACCTGTCCTGCCTCCGCTTTGTCCAGCACAAATCTCACATGGAGTGACCGAGTTTTGAACCACGGTATCCAGCGGTGAGAGGCCGACGCGCTGCCGTCTGAGCCACGGAGGCTCCTCACAATTAATATGTGTATAATAAGCGCACAGAGCTAACTGAATGGTCTAACAGACCGAATGTCAAGAATGACCCCAAAAATGTCCAGTGTCAGAAATGTCCAGTTATTCTAGGGGTTATTATCGGAGTCATTATGACAAATGTCCGCAGTATTTAAATGCATAGTACCGCGCGAGTAGCTGGGTGTTTTGGGTCACCTAGCTGTCAACTTGCATTCGGGAGATAGTGGCTCGAACCCCACTGTCTGTAGCCCTAAATGTGGTTTTCCGTGTTTTCCCATTTTCACACCAGGGAAATTCTGGTTGGCTGTACCATGATTAAGGTCACGACGCTTCGTTCCCGATCCTTACCCTTCCCTATCTCATCGTTCCCATGAGATGTATCTGTGTCAGTACGACGTAGATTAAACCGTAAACAAAATAAATATGTACAGTAACACAAAGTGTTCAGCGACAATGATTGAATGTAAATTAATAATTTGACGCATATACCTAGGCTAAATTTACAATATTCTGGAACATAAATTGAATTTCACTTTCTGATTTTCTTCTACACCGGGATCAGCATGCATCTCCTGTGAAATGATAGTTGCCCGCAGATATAGCTTCACATTATTGCTGTCCTTGTATTCATCGCATTGGTGTACAATCCCTTCAGTCTGCCTTTGATTTGTAATATACTTTCCACTTATGGAGTGCCTTGCGCTCATGTGGCCATTTTGAATCTCGAATCTCACGTTCTTAGTCTCATTCTGTTCTTGTCTTTTATATAAATCTCCGTCCGGCTTCATGGCTAAATGGTTAGCGTGCTAACTTTTGGTCACGGTGGTCCCGGCTTCGATTCCCTGCAGGGTCGGGAATTTTAACCATAATTGGTTAATTTCGCTGGCACTGGGGCTGGGTGTATGTATCTTCATCATCATTTCATCCTCATCACGACGCGCAGGTTGCCTACGGGAGTCAAATCAAAAGACCTGCTCCTGGCGAGCCGAACATGTCCTCGGACACTACCGGCACTAAAAGCCATACGCCATTTCATTTTCATAAATCTCCAAATACATCATGTACACAAAACATTTGTTGAATTTTTTTTCAAGTGAGAACCTTGAACTACATTATTGGTTCTGTGACCATCTTGCAATGTTATTTCGTAGGAATTCCACGAAGGAAGTGGAAATAGTGTAGCTCTCCAACATCCTTGGGCTCGACGGCCGATCATATATGTATGTCTAATGTATTCCGTCAAATTCACGAGATCCTCGTGAATTTCATCATACAGAGGTTTCAAATGTTCCTTCATTTTCATTCAGTGGGTGAAAGCAAAGCTAAAAGTTAGCATTTGATGTTGAAATGATAGATTGACCGTTTTGACGTGTGGGCATTTCTGGATATTGTACATATATAGTTCGACTTCTGGGCGCTTATGTATATTTGTACTTGTGGCATTATTTGATTGGACTTTTTAATTGTGGACAGTTTTGTGTTAAAAACACTCGTGTCCCCGTACCGAGGTGGTGCAGCTCTCTTCAGAAACACCCCCAGTGGAGGTGAGCTGCATGTACCATTTCAACCACATACCAGCCCTCCTTCCATTTTTAAATGTCATGCAATTCCGGGAATCGAACTCGAACCTCCGTGGACGGCAGCTAATAACGTTAACCGTTACACTCGGACATTTTTGTAGTGAAGATTTTGTATATTGGAAATTATAATATGGACAAATTGACCAGTAATGCTACAAAACTACTGAAGACACGGCGCTGTCAACAAGCTAAAACAGCCTCTCGCGAATACAGCCCTAGCTGCAAGTATTTCGTCGTAAGTGACAAAGCCGTGACTGATCTGTTCGTGTGCATGAGCATTATTGAAGTCTCCGTGAAACCTATAAAAACTAGCGTTATGTAGTGTAATTTGGTTAGTTTTTTTTTTTTTTAATCTTGTAAATTATAATTTAATGTACTGCCGTGCTGGGTGAGATAGTGAATATTTTCGCGTAAGTCTGTAGCACTATATGTGCGAGTTTATGTTGTTTTTATGTTGAATCTCAATTAGTCTAACATGTCGTTAATCTACATCAGTGTTCTTCAACTGAAGTCTCGCGGGTCGAATGTGAGCCGTTAAGGCGTTGTTGCCAGTCCTCAACAAATGTAAAAAATTGCTAAATTATTCAGTTTAGTAGGCAGCCTTGCATTTGCTGAAGATTAATATGATTTTCTTTGCTACATGTTTAACTTCGCATTAACATATCGAAAGTGTTCGGCGGTGGAAGGATGGGAGAGGGCTGGGATTGCGAAGGTAGCAGTCTTGGCCTTAATTAATGTACATCCCCAGCATTTTCCTGGTGTGAAAATGCGGAAACCACGGAAAACCATCTGCAGGGCTGCCGACGGTGGTATTCGAACCCTTTATCTCCCGAGTGCAAGCTCACAGCTGCACTACCCTTACCACACGGCCAACTCGCTCGGCGCGATTTTTTCTGTCTGTAAGCTGTATCACTTAGAACTATAGTTGCCTCAGTGGATCAGTAGAAGTGTCCGATTCGTGGTCCCGAGTTCGCAGGTTTGATCATGTCTGGTGTTTTCGATGTTTGAAGGGTGGTCAAAATTCCTGGCACTCCATGTTCTTGGCACCATCGGAATATCAAAATTGATAGGCAGGTCGCGTAGGTGGCAACACTTTAGTACATGAAGTCGCGTTTGTGTGTGTGTGTGTGTGTGTGTGTGTGTGTGTGTGTGTGTGTGTGTGTGTGTGTGTGTGTGTGTGTGTGTGTGTGTGTGTGTGTGTGTGTGTGTGTGTGTGTGTGTGTGTGTGTGTGTGTGTGTGTGTGTGTGTGTGTGTGTGTGTGTGTGTGTGTGTGTGTGTGTGTGTGTGTGTGTGTGTGTGTGTGTGTGTGTGTGTGTGTGTGTGTGTGTGTGTGTGAAGTCTCCAGCACGTAGGCTGACTGGATTCCAAACAGTTTGACCATCAGTTGTCATACAGTTGTACTGTAGAAATTAAGTTTTCCGTTGTTTTCCCCACTGAGTTAAAATGTGGTATTCCATATCAGACTACCAAGCCTACTGAAATATGTTCAGCAGCCACCTTATGAGCATCATTTTCACATCATTCATCACAGGAACTGGCGGCGAAAAAATTGCATTACTAGCATCGCTCATGTCTGTCATTTTCATATTGTCATAGTAAAGGTTGGGGGCTGCCTGGCCGAGGCGGTAAAGGACGTGGGTTCGAATCTCCGCCAGGAAGTCGTAAAATTTAAGAAATGAGATTTCCACTTCCGAAAGTGCATATGGCCCTGAGGTTCACTCAGCCTACACCAAAAATGAGTACCAGGTTAATTCCTGGCGGCAAAGGCGGCCGGACGTAGAGCTAACCACTCTACTCCATCACGTGCCGAGGTTACGAATGGTGGAAGCCTTTACCTTCCACCCCTCCAAGGGCCTTCATGGCCTGTACGGAGATGACTTTTCATAGTGGAGGTTGAGACAGCAAAATCAATTAAAGTAACAAACTTTATCTCATAACTTAATTGTCTAGGCTATCATGCAAATAACTGTCGTTGCCTGTCTCGTGACATAGGGGTAACGCGCCTCCTTATTACCCAGAGGTCTTGGGTTTGATTCCTGGCTCGTCAAAGCATTTTTGGCTAGTGGTTAACTTCGCTCTAACATACGGAAGGTTTTCGGTGACGCAAAAATTTGAAAGGGTTAGAATTTGGAAGATAGCGGCCATGGCGTTACTTAAGATGTGAAATTGGGAAACCACGGAAAACCGTCTTCAGGGCTGCCGACGGTGGTATTCGAACCTCGAGCCCACCATCTCCCTAATCCAATGCTCACAGATACGCAACCCTAACCGCGCGGCTAACTCGCTTGTTCGAGGCAATTTAATTCGAGACTGGGATCTGAAAGGGTTCATTCAGCCTCGTGAGTACAGATGATGTGCTGTCTGGTAAGAGAAGTGGTAGACCTGCTCAAAGGAGCTGACGGATTTGGCTGGGGAAGTCGTCACGCCGACAAGTCCAGTATCTGGCTGGGCAGCAGTCGTATTGTCAGGCCAAGCATCTTAATGGGCTGTATGTATGAAAGGAAAGAAACGTTCATAACTACCTTGAATGATTTTGTCCACCTCCTGCTGTGAATCGTGGAAAATCTCACTTATTCTGTCGTGCCACGCATGCCAACCTTCAGCTACATAGTCGAGCTCCCTGTATGAAGCTTGGAAGGTCAGACCACCGCAATGTAATCCACGCATGCCAACTTTCAGGCGCGCGATTCAAATTGACAAACTTACCGTATTTGCTATGCCAGAAAGCCAGCCGTTGCTTGTTGCAGTGCGTCAGAGGAGGGAAGGGGGAGACAGAGGTAATGTTCGCATAGTCACTTCTCAGCCTCAGTAGGAAGTGTACACTCTGTTCTGAACAAACTGACTACTGTGCGAACCCCGTAGAAAGAGATGATGAACTTGTACGAATAATACAGGCAGCTTTCCAGGTCGTTCGCGACACACCACACACCCTGAACAGAGTTCAAAAGTCACTACTACACCTTTGCGAACTATATTTTCGGCATATTGAACATTGTAATCAAACCATTGGACGTACTGTTTCTTTCGTTCAGCATTTCATTTACAATGTTGTGAGTGAAGGGATATACAACCGTGGGGCGGCAACGCTGCATCTTCGAGCATATTAAATAATACAGAAAGTTACTGCGACCAGCAGACGAGAGGAGAAACGATCTGATGACAAGTGTTTTACAGCGTGTTCTTGTACTGTGTTTGCAATTACGGCTGTTTAATAGACGAACTGTGGACATTGCCTGCAAGAGACAAGGACAACCCTGTGCGAGTCGAACGAGGAAACTGTGCCTGCGTGCATCATACATCCCACTTGTCCTCCCTCCCCTTCTCTTCTCTAAAGCACGACAGAGGTTTGTGCTCTGGCACAGCAAATACGGCGAGTTCGTCTATTTGAATTGTGCTCCCGCAGAAAGGAACATTTCTCCGCCAATCCGATTGCACCATCGTTCGTACCATAACACGAAGAGCATCCCTGATTTTTTTTTTTTTTTTTGTCGGTATAATTATGGTACACCCTACATATTGAGGGGTTGCTCACGATGATCAAGACTGAAAAGGAAACAGCAAAAACAATGAGTTTCAGTGAGAAGCTTACTCGGAAAGTTTATATATATAATGCTTCTTTCGGTCCAAGACATGTTCATTTATTTACCCTGTCCTACATTCCATTCATGCTTTGATGTGACATATCGAATGGCAATGATAGGTTGTGCTAACGTAATTAATACTTACTACTGACGGCGGTGATAGAAGTCGAGTTGTTACAGTAAGTTGTGCTGTTTCCCTATCGGTGTCACCTTTGCTTTAGCTTCTTGATCTCTTTGAAATGCGCAGCGTCTGAAAAGTCCAAAAGGAGAACTTCCTTTGAAAAAAAAAAAACTCTTTCTACTTTGACAACTCGTTCACAAGTTGGCGCCGCTTGTTCATTACGGCTCGGGACGCATCGTCATTGGAGTCACGTAGAGTGGCGCTATCCGCTGCTAACTCCATTATAAGTTACACTGTACCAGGTAATGGAACGACGTGGCGCGACCTTACCGCTCGCTCTCTATCCGACGATGAATTATTGGAAACAATACGCCGTGCCAACTAAATGAATGACTGCAGCGATCGTGACAGCGATCAAGCTAACTACGTCCATCTTTAACCTCACCATGCTTCTCCAGCTGACAAGCTTGTAAAGGTACCCACAAAGGAACCCGCACATGGCCGTAGTATTAGGCCAGCAGTGTTTACGGAGGCTGGCCTGTAGCTTGGCTTGGGGTGTGATAGGGAACGAGGAATGATTGAATGCAGAGATAGTTTCATTAAATGGAAATGATATATTGTTATTTTGTTTTTAAAAAGTCCAACAGTTAAATGTAAAGTTACTTTTCACAATAATGTCTCTGAAGTCATCAGGCCGGATCCTCGCATAGTACCACCGAAGGTTATGCAGTTATATTTTCCTTATTCGTTTTGAGTCGTGGCTAAGGTGTCGTGATCATCATAATTCATCCATCTAGCCATACTCCGCTATTCTTCTCCATCCAAAGCCTGTCGAGTAGTTACTGTGAGGGGCATTCACCATATCGACTCGCCCTGGGGGTCTGGTTCCTTGGACTTTGCCCTCAACAATCAACTTTTGAAAACTACCTTCTCGGTGCATTATATGTAGAACCCTGCACGGATGCGAAGTTAGTGTCTTGAAGGATACAAACTGTATGGCAGTGCAGATAATTTTGCTGATAATTTGTAAATAATAAAGTTTATTGATTTTCACTCAGGTATAGTCGTGTTTTTGCCTGTGGTTAGGCGACCCTTGACACTGGTATGGGAGAATAGTGATATGTAAAGAGCCTTGTGACCATAAAGCCGAAAATCTGACCTAAGCCTAATTGACTCCTGTCGTCAATTAATGGAAGTGAGAAACAAAGGTCAATACGTCGGTAGTTGTCGCGAGAGGAATTCCCTTATGAACCTGTGACTGTAGGGGTTCTGGTGCCAGGCCTGTTGTATTATGTTAACAGATATATTGTAGTTAAATATTTACAATATCGCGGATAACGATTTTGCGGATGCGGATATTATTTTGCATATCCGCGCAGGGCCCTAACAATATGACCCAAGTAGTGTATGGTCCGCTTAGAGACCTTGCACGACAGACGACCTTTTATCTAAAGTTGGTTCAGAATCGACATGTTCATGCGATGAGTTGTCCCAGGAATCCTTAGCATCTTCGTGCACTACATTTCGAAACAACGTATTCGTTACGCAATTGTAATGTGACAAGTACATATCTCAGTCACTCAGAATTTTGTCCGTGATGTATTTCTCTTCTTATTTTTCTCAGAGTGGTATCTTTTACACGGTTGCTCACAGAACGAACAGCTGCAGACTTGGTATGTGGAAATAATTCGTACGATATATAACAGAATCCGAGCACCGCGTGTCTTGACGCAAGTTGTCACATAATTGCCTTCTCTCCACTCCTTCCCTATCATAGCGTCGATGGTGAAGAAGTCTCTCCAGATCTCGGCCTTCTTCTGGTGGTGCCGGGCTGAGTGGCTCAGACGGTTGAGGTGCTGGCCTTCTGACCCCAACTTGGCAGGTTCAATCCTGGCTCAGTCCGGCTGCATTTGAAAGTGCTCAAATACGTCAGCCTCGTGTCGGTAGATTTACTGGCACGTAAAAGAACTCCTGCGGGACTAAATTCCGGCACCACGGCGTCTCCGAAAACCGTAAAAGTAGTTAGTCGGGCGTATAGCAAATAGCATTATTATTATTACTTCTGGTGGTGGGCTTTTAGTAGATCGTTATAAGGAGGTGTAGATAGCAGTGGCAGCTGATGGCAGGTGTACTGGTAGTATTGGCTCTCCGCATAATTCATGTGGCTAGTCTTGATGGTGTGCACTTGGAAACGCATAACGCTCATTTCAGGAATATTGCCTTGATTAGTCGATGCTTTTCAAGTTGGACGCAGACAGTTATTCCCTTATACACTGAAGACCATAAGTAATCACCGGCTGTACCTTTATCCTAAATAATGCTATTGCTGTCCTCAGAAAAGAAAAAGCATTTTCATATCTTCATGTTTGTCTACTGCCTAGTTCCGTTTCCTGATACAGGGTTGGGGATGAAGTGATATGAATGTATATGGCACGACTTTTTCGGCCGGATACCAAACTCAATTGAGCTAATGAGGATGAAAGGAATAATGGTGAATGAAATTTGATAAGAAATCGGCTGTGGCCCGTGATTAGAAACTGTTCTGGCAGTTCTGGAAGTTAAAATGGGAAACCACAGAAAACCATTATCAGTTAGCCGACGGTAGGGTTCGAACCCACGTGACTTCGAATGCAGAGCTTGGCTCCATAGCCGTAGCGCGTTAACACGCACGGCCTCTCCGCTCGATATTTTGTATCTTCAACAATTCAATAAAGTTACTAACCTATAATATGTTCTTAATGTAGCGATGCCTGCCACCTCCATGGCTAAATGGTTAGCGTGCTGGCCTTTGGTCACAGGGGTCCCGGGTCGCCATTCCCCTGTCGGGAATTTTAACCATAATTGGTTAATTTCGCTGGCACGGGGACTGGGTTTATGTGTCGTCTTCATCTTCATTTCATCCTCATCACGACACGCAGGTCGCCTACGAATGTCAAATCGAAAGACCTGCATCTGGCGAGCCGAACTTGTCCTCGGAGATTGCCGGCACTAAAAGCCATACGCCATTTCCATTTTACCCCACCTCAAATCATCACATATTTCCTGGCCAGGGAGAGAGTCGCCATTCAAGTGGAGTAAAAAGGATAATGATTTTTTTTCGGCCCATCCGATTGAAAAGCCGGAAGAATAGTTGTTGAACACTGTATACAACCAAGGATTCTGCTTATTGTGCGTCATTATTAATCCATTAGGGGTCGCACACAGTCTTTTCTACCAGGTCTCGAAATGGGAGATTTTCGGGGTAGATGCTAGGAATATGGTACTCGAAAGGCATCAGATATGGTCACATTGGTTTTCATAGGACTGGGTTTTTTTTCAATCGTTTTCGACTCACGAACCCCTTTTACGAAAATTGAGTTGAGAGAACCCATTATTAAAATACAAAATATTTAACAACCTTAAATTAATTGAAGTTATTGTAGCAAGCAGGTCTGTCTACGGATTCCCCTCCAAGAAGGACACAACAATGCTTAAAATAGGGAAACTACACAAGTTCAAAATATATCCAAACCGAAATTCCGTAGGTATATTCCTTGTAATCCGGACTTCCACTTGTGTTTATCTTCAAAGACTTCCTTGAGCCGAAGCCGTTTAAGATATCATCGCTGTGAAAAATCAGTTGTATATCTGATTTCGTTAGGAGGCAGAGGATTCATCCGAGGACACAATTTTATATTTGCCAGAACCATAGGCCAAAGCCATACAAAACGTGTAGAGATCGGGCCAGGTAGGAAGACATCTGGTAGCGCATGCGCACTTTGGACTATCTCGCGTAGCGTATCCCCTCCTAACAGAGCTCCTGCCACAAGGACAGTTCAGTGCATAAGTTTACACTCAGCTGCCGCGCTCTGCTTTCTAATTTCCTGTTTAGTAACCGTGATTAGTGGTGGTGTACGTTAGGCCTATCTATGACAGTATGGAAAGCGTTAAACGTAGCCTGAATCGTAAGATGCTAAAGAGTCAGACTCGTGCAGCAATCTTGAACGTTATAGACTTTATGGAAAGAGAGGCAATGGAAGAAAAGTTCGTGATAGATTGTAAAAATGTGCAGGAAAGAGTAGCAGTAGTTGTTGGAGTGTCACAAAGTTCTTTGGTACGGATTAAGAGCGAAAAACGAAAGAATTAGGAAAAACCTATGGATAGTCTGTTTGAAACACCAAACAAAAACAGAATGCGCACACACAATTTTACTTGATTGGACGACTTTGACGAAGGTGCCGTACGTCGTATTGTTAGCAATTTTTATTTAGATGAAAAATGTTTACCTACAGTTTCAAAATTTCGTTCGAAGTTAGGTAAAGACTTAAAGTTCAAGTGTCAAGCGAATTCTTCGATCATTAGGATATCATCAGAAAAAACTAACACTAACAAGCGCATCCTAATGGAAAAACAGGACATAAAATACAAAAGGTTTGTTTATTAAAAAAAATGCCCAGGATCGGGCGGAGGATAGTTGTACATGCTGGCGGTGAAATGGGTTTCATCGAGAACTGTCTACTAATCTGGAAGTCTGGCAGCAAGAGTGGCGACTACCACGATGACATGAATAGTGACTTTTTTAAAGACAATGAAAGATATGAAAGATAACTTCCACCTCGCAGTGTTCTCGTGGTTGACAACGCGTCATATCACAACAAGGAAGTAGATCGTGCTCCAACCTCCAGCTCACGTAAAGTGCCGATGATCTCCTGGCTAGTGAATAGGAACATTCCACACCGTGAGACGATGTGCAAACACGAGCTTTATGAGCTTATCAAATTGCACAAGCCGGCACACAAAACCTACTCATGGAAAAGTATGGACACTTAGTAATTCGACTGCCCCTGTATCACCCTGAATTAAACAGTATTGAAATAATGTGGGCTAAAGTGAAGAACTGGGTAGCTTCTCACAACGTCACCTTCACTATTGACGACGTAGATAAACTCACTAGACAGAAATTCGCGTCAATATCCGCCGAAGACTGGAACATAAGGGATGAGGAACATTTTGAAGACATTGTGGAGTCCTTTGCGATCCAGCTGGGAGCCGACGACACGTCATCCGGTGAGAACGGCAGAAGTGATGACGGAGGACTCAGTGGAATTGAAGAGATGTAGTGGACATAATAAAACAAGAATGTGCTCATTTTGTAAATAATTATAGTGCCATTATTTTATTACTTACTATTTCTAGTGCCATTTAAGTTATCTTTGTACACATACGTTGTTACTCAGCATATGTAGATCCTTTATGGTGTTTCCTTTTATGAATTATATTTTGTTTCTGTACCTGAGAATAATTATATAATTATTTATATGATATCGTTTCTTATTTTACAAGAAAGCAACAAAATATTGGCATTAAGGAGCTAGGGACAAACGATCATATAGTCTAACACTGCTTTTTCGCCTTAAAGCAAAAGAAATTATTATTATTATTATTATTATTATTATTTGGTTTCATCCTCTTTGGGGTATGTTGAATCAATTCTTTCTCTGTGTGTTTGTGTGTTGTTCTTTTCTTAGTGCCCAGTATTTCTTCATTCTTTCTGATCTTCGTTTCTTCTCGTCTTCCGAGATAATAGATTTGGCTTTTAATGTAGATTTGTTTTGGAACGTTATGTTTTCTTCTTTAGTTATTACTTTAGCTGTTCGACGGAATAGTGAATTTTCTGTAATTTTTAATTCTACCATGTCTTTTTCAGTTTCTTTAAACCAGTTCGGTTTTGTTTTGGGTTACGGAAGAAGTCAAGATTTGTTCGGTTAATCATAGAATTCATTCTGAGGAGATGACCGTAAAAAATGTATCCTCCTTCTTCGCATAGTATCTGAGAGTTTTTCGATTTTCTTGCTGGTTTCTCCTAAGGCAGTCAGTAATTCAGAGGGAATGTCATCAATTCCAGGTGCCTTGTTTTTATTGAGGTCACTCACAGCTCTGTCAAACTCTGACCTCAAAATTGGGTCTCCCTTTTCATCAGCATCAACAGCCTCTTCATGTTCCAGAACCAAATTATCTACATCTTTACCTTGATACAACTGTTGGATATGCTCCTGCCATCTTTCTGCTTTGTCTTCTTTCCCTAGAAGTGGTTTTCCATCTGAGCTCTTAATATTCATACACCTAGATTTCCTTTCTCCAAAGGTTTCCTTGATTTTCCTGTATGCAGCATCTACCTTTCCCAGGACCATACAGCCTTCGACATCCTTGCATTTCTCCTTCAGCCATTCTTCCTTAGCTGCCTTGCACTTTCTATCCACTTCATTCTTTAATCGCCTGTATTCTTTTCTGCCCTCTTCATTTCTAGCATTCTTGTATTTTCGTCGTTCATCAATCAGGTCTAGTATCTCCTGAGTTATCCACTGATTCTTAGTTGATCTTTTCTTCCTTCCTAACATTTCTTCAGCAGCCCTACTGACTTCATTTTTCACGACTCTCCACTCTTCCTCTATAGTGTTTCCTTCAGCCTTTTCATTTAGTCCTTGTGCAACATGTTCCTTGAAACAATCCCTCACATTCTTTTCTTTCAACTTGTCTAGATCCCATCTTTTTGCATTCTTTCCTTTCTTCAATTTCTTCAACTTCAGATGGCATTTCGTGACCAACAAGTTGTGGTCAGAGTCCACGTCTGCTCCTGGGAAAGTTTTGCAATCCAACACCTGGTTTCTGAATCTCTGCCTAATCATAATGAAGTCTATTTGATACCTTCCAGTGTCTCCAGGTCTCGTCCACGTATACAGCCGTCATTTGTGGTGTTTGAACCAAGTATTGGCAAGGACAAAATTATGATCAGTGCAGAATTCAACCAGACGACTTCCTCTTTCGTTCCTTCGTCCCAATCCAAATTCTCCTACTGTACTACCTTCTCTTCCTTGGCCTACCACTGCATTCCAGTCTCCCATCACAATTAGATTCTCGTCACCTTTTACATATTGTATTAAATCTTCTACCTCCTCTTATATTCTTTCGATTTCTTCATCATCCGCTGAACTAGTAGGCATATAGACCTGCACTATTGTGGTGGGCATTGGTTTGGTGTCTATCTTGACGACAATAATTCTTTCACTATGCTGGTCGTAGAAGCTTACCCGCTGCCCTATTTTCTTATTCATTATTAAACCAACTCCTGCATTTCCTCTGTTTGATTTTGTGTTGATAATTCGGTAGTCGCCTGACCAAAAATCTTGTTCTTCTTGCCAACGTACTTCACTTATGCCAACTACATCTAACTTTAGCCTATCCATCTCCCTTTTCAGATTCTCTAACCTACCACAACGATTCAAACTTCTAACATTCCACGCTCCGACTCGCAGAATGTCAGTATCCATCTTCCTGATGATCGCCCCCTCGCGTGTAGTCCCCACCCGGAGATCCGAATGGGGGACTAGTTTACCTCCGGAATATTTTACCCGGGAGGAAGCCATCATCAGTACATCATTCATACAGAGAGAGCTGCATGTCCTCGGGAGTTAGTTACGGCTGTAGTTTCCCGTTGCTTTCAGCCGTGTAGCAGTATCAACACAGCTAAGCCATGTTGAGTATTATTACAAGGCCGTATCAGTCAATCATCCAGACTGCCGCCCTTGCAACTACCGAAAGGCTGCTACCGCCCTTTCGATGAACCATTCGTTAGTCTGGTCTCTCAACAGATACCCATCCGATATGGTTGCACCTGCGGCTCGGCTATCTGCATCATTGGGACACGCAAGCCTCCCCACCGCGGCAAGATCACATGGTTCGCAGAGGAGGCTCTGTAGAGTACAGTGTGGAATATGGTTTGCTCATGATTCTGAAGATGATAGGGATCAGATACCGAGAACGAAGAATTATCTACAATCTGTATAAAAATCAGTCTGCAGTGATAAGAATCGAGGGCTTTGAAAAAGAAGCAGCAATCCAGAAAGGAGTGAGGCAAGGCTGCAGTTTGTCCCCTCTCCTTTTCAATGTTTACATAGAACAGGCAGTAAAGGAAATCAAAGAGAAATTTGGAAAGGGAATCTCAGTCCAAGGAGAGGAAATCAAAACCTTGAGATTTGCCGATGATATTGTTATTTTATCTGAGACTGCAGAAGAACTCGAGAAGTTGCTGAATGATATGGATGAAGTCTTGGGTAAGGAGTACAAGATGAAAATAAATAAGTCCAAAACAAAAGTAATGGAGTGCAGTCGAACGAAGGCAGGTGATGCAGGAAATATTAGATTAGGAAATGAAGTCTTAAAGGAAGTAGATGAATATTGTTACTTGGGTGGTAAAATAACTAACGATGGCAGAAGTAAGGAGGACATAAAATGCAGACTAGCACAAGCAAGGAAGAGCTTTCTTAATAAAAGAAATTTGCTCACTTCAAACATTGATATCGGAATTAGAAAGATGTTTTTGAAGACTTTCGTGTGGAGCGTGGCATTGTATGAAAGTGAAGCATGGATGATACCTGGCTCAGAAAGAAAGAGAATAGAAGCTTTTGAAATGTGGTGTTACAGAAGAATGCTGAAGGTGAGATGGATAGATCGAATCACGAATGAAGAGATACTGAATCAAATTGGTGAGAGGAGATCGATTTGGCTAAATTTGACGAGAAGAAGAGATAGAATGATAGGACACATCTTAAGACACCCAGGACTTGTTCAGTTGGTTTTTGAAGGAAGTGTAGGGGGTAAGAACGGTAGGGGTAGACCAAGATATGAATATGACAAGCAGATTAGAGCAGATATAGGATGCAATAGTTACGTAGAAATGAAAAGGTTAGCACAGGATAGGGTGGCATGGAGAGCTGCATCAAACCAGTCTATGGACTGATGACTCAAACAACAACAACTCTACAGAGTCGTAAAGTTAATTTTACATCAAATTATAATTTAAAACAACGACTACGCAAATTGATACACGGAAACGATTTTGACAGCTACTGAAATAAGATATTAAATTATGTTCTAACTCCTTCAATCTATCTGTCATCCGTAACACTTTTAAATGCATTCATTTCGGCTAGGTATGTCTGTAATTTACAGCCGGAAGGGAATTCCACTAACTGAAAATCTGCGGAGTGTTACATAGCAGTTATAACAAATATTTCGGGTCAACTGTACGTCGCCACAACATTGAGCGAGAAGGGGAAGTCAGCGTTCTCGCTCCCACGGCTCTGCTGTCTCACTCGCACACTTCCCCTCACCGGATGTCTTCCTAGCTGGCCCGATCTCTAGGATGATTTTGTTAAATTTGATTTACATCGCACCGACACAGGTAGATCTTACGGCGACGACGAGATAGGAAAGGGCTAGGAGTTGGAATGAAGTGGCCGTAGTCTTATTTAAGTGTACAGTCCCACCATTTGTCTGGAGCGGAAATGGGAAACCACGGAAAACTATCTTCAGGATCGGGGCTCGAACCCACTATCTCCCGAATGCAAACTAGCAGCTACGTGACTCAAACCGCGCAGCCACCACTCGCTCAGTGCAGGATGATTAACAAGTTTTGTTTTGTGTCCGCCTCTTTGGCTGAATGGTCAGCGTACTGGCCTTCTGTTCAGAGGGTCGCTGGTTCGATTCCCGGCTGGGTCGGGGATTTTAACCTTCATTGGCTAATTCCAGTGACCCGGGGGCTGGGTGCTTGTGCTGTCCCCAACATCCCTACAACTCACACACAACACATAACACTATCCTCTACCACAATAACACGCAGTTACCTCCACATGGCAGATGCCGCCCACCCTCATCGGAGGGTCTGCCTCACAAGGTCTGCACTCGGCTAGGAATAGCCGTAGGAAATTCAATTAAACAAGTTTTGTTTTCTTAAGGGAAGCAAATAGATACATTCATCTTCATTATTACCGGGCTGAGTGGTTCAGACTGTTGAGGCGCTGGCCTTCTGACTCCAACTTGGCAGGTTCGATCCTGGCTCACTCCGGTGGTATTTGAAGGTACTCAAATAATACGTCAGCCTCATGATACCTCGGCATCTCCGAAAAACCTAAAAGTAGTAAGTCGGGCGTAAAAATGTAACATTATTATTATTATTATTATTATTATTATTATTATTATTATTATTATTATTATTATTATTATTATTATTATTATTACGTCTTCATTTCAGTTTAGTCTTCTTGTGCTTCTTACCGTCTAAGGCTGAGTCCGTTATTCTTCTAGGTGACCCATTGTCCACTATTACCTCGCTTGATCCCACCACGGCAGTAAATTTATACGCACAGCCTCATCCATCAAGTTCATTCCTAACTTGACCTTTATTTCCTTACTCCTGTTACCCATTACCGATTTTTTCGACTTGTTTACACCGCTAATCATCTTCGTGCCTTCATACGACAGAAATGCTCAAAATTATCATTTTTCAATGTTATCACCGATGTCTAGAAGAGACCTTCCTGAAGAAGAAATATTAATTACCTTTCCCCGAAGTCCAAATAGCTTCTATTGTGTCAACTATTGATGAGTGAGTACTGTCATAATTTTCTTTTGCTATAAAATTGGTGTTTTACAAACTGAAGTACATATTTATATAATGTATTATTGATAAGTAGCACAATTTTCCAGAAAGATAGGCTAGAAATTTTGACATTTTTTCCTTTGTCAAGATAAATTCATTTGGCTGAAAATATTCATTTTGTAAATATTTGCAAAAATAGACTAATTTCTGGATATAAATAGAACAGGAACTTCATAAATGAAATTTATGGTCCTAACTGAATTATTTGCATAATGCAATATTATAAATTGGGGCTACCAGCGCAGTATTGGCCTAATCAGCATTTATAGATGAAGTGTCATATCAGCCTCTAATAGACTAGGACTACTTGATACGAGAACTGGAAAAATTCAGAGTAAAGCAACACGATTTGTTCTGGATGATTTCCGACAAAGGAATATTGTTACGCAAATGTTGCAAACTTTGTGCTGGGAAGACTTGGGAGTAAGGAGACGAGATGCTCGTTATGGGGTATGTTTCGAGCTGTCATTGGAGAGTTTGCGTCGAATGACGAATAAGTATGAGCGGTGCTTTTGAAAGTATGAGAGATCATAATATGAAGATAAAGTTGGTGTTCAAGAGGACAAATTGGGGCAAATATTCATTTATAGGACAGAAAGTAAAGGGATTGGAATAATTTCTGGGCGACAGCCCTAAATGCGGATCATTGATACTGATTATGTCACCGGAATCCGGTGCATAAGCGTGTTGTGCTGAAAAATCGTGAGTGTTGTCGGCAGACGGCTTCGTGACTCTAGGCACCGATATTAGTCTATTAATGGCCGATGCCACACGTCATCCAAAAATGTGGGCTAGGTCACTATTGCGCAGATAGCTTCAATTCTGAAATTTGGCACTAAAAACCAAACGCCTTGGCTCAACCTCCCCGAAGGGTCATGGCCTACCAAGCGACCGCTACTCACCCCGAAGGTCTGCAGATTACGAGGTGTCGTGTGATTAGCACGACGAATCTTATCGGCCGTTATTCTTGGATTTCTAGACCGGGGCCGCCATCTCACCGTCATATAGCTCCTCAATTGTAATCACGTAGGGGGAGTGGACCTCGAAACAGCCCTCAGGTACAAGTATCTGACCTGGCCGGGATTCGAGCCCGGGGCGTCAGGATAAGAGGCAGGCACGCTACCCCTACACCGCGGGGCCGACTAAATTTGGCACTGCTTCATGTAATACTTCTGAAAAATATGTTCCAGATATGCTTCTGTAATCTGAAAATATTGTTGAAAAACATGTGAACATTTCTTGATCTAAAAATACATTTGATTATTACTGGTCGGTTATATTTTACATCGAGGTTGTTATTAGACATGGTAATAAATATGTCAAATTTTGTGAAAATCAAATTAAGGGATTTTGAGGAAAATCGCCTCAAAATAATTAAGGTTTGAGTAGGGTTTCACATACAGACTCTTTTAAACGCACATTTTGTTTTTATTTCCTCCCAGTATGTCATTCAAAAATTTGTGAAAATTCTAAAGATCGTTTCACGCAAGGACATTAGAAGATGGGGGCGTTTCCACTTAATAGAAGGAATTATAAGATTCTAATATATTCTGTTAGAAGATTTATGTGTACATGGTGTGATTATTTTATTTTTGTTTTAAACCTTCAGAGCTTTAGGGCATTCTGCATAACAAAACACCCTTTAGTTATCATTACTTCAATCACGATCGTACTGGAAATCCATTTAGGCCCATAACCCATCTTCTACGCCTCGTTATCAGAATCTTTCCAGCATCTAACGTTTGATTGTAGAAAATGTTGAAATAGAATTTGACGGTTCTTCAAGACAGCGTGAAGCAACATCAGCATCTTGGCTGTCTGTTGTCAGTCATCGTTAAGGACGGCAGCACTGCTCACTTCCCTGGCTGACAGCGAAAAATCGACGAGCAGAGGGTGCGGTCAGCGACAAGAAAAAACAGAGTAAACAACTTCACGAACATGCTTGGATTTTCTGTAGCACAGTTCTTGATCGTGATTTGAAACGCGCAGACTGCAACACCGAGATCTCTCACAATCCTATTATCTTAAAGTAGTGAAAAAGCGACAACTCACTAAACAATTATTATTATTATTATTATTATTATTATTATTATTATTATTATTATTATTATTATTATTATTAACAACACCGAGATCTCTCACAATCCTATTATCTCAAAGTAGTGAAAAACTGACAACTCACTAAACAATTATTATTATTATTATTATTATTATTATTATTATTATTATTATTATTATTATTATTATTATTATTATTATTATTATTATTATTATTAACAAGTACATTGCACTTGGGAAATTTCCTGGTGGCAATGTTTGTTTAAATTAACACAGCAATGAATATCAATTAAACGATGTGATTATTCGCTGGTATGTACTTTCGGATAACACGCTATTTGCAAGTACTGTACGTGCGCTGAAGGCCCTATTTTCAGGTATTGTACCTGTGATAAAACACTATTTTCTGGTCTTGTTTCTACCTAACTAAACGGTACTGTTACACTCTTCATCAGGTGGATACGCGATGCGACAGATTCAGGCGAATAAATGTCTTATTGGTATGCACTTACATTTGCAAGATTCGTACTTGTTTATTTAATGTTTGAATTTGTGTGTCTTTAAGCTGATGAGGCCAAAATAACATCAACAAAATATTCCTTTCAAAAGATTCACAAGTAATGAATCATAAATTCCTTAAAAGCTCAACACTTTTATAGTAAGGATTTTTATGTAATTATGTAATAAACCATTAAAATGTATGTAAATAATGTCATTTTACATTAAAAACTTCCGTACTTTTGTCGTTATTTTAGTGTGCAATTATGTAATAAATCATTCATTGTTTGCATATACATTAAGCCTTTCCAAGACTAAATTGATGTCGGTTGGTAAGAAATCCAAGGGGATTAAATGTCAGATTGGGGATACAAATCTGGAACAGTTAGATAATATATTTCAAGTATTTAGAATGTGTGTTATCCCAGGATGGTAGTATAGTAAGTGATATTGAATCAAGGTGCCGTAAAGCTAATGCAGTGAGCTCGCAGTTGCTATAACCAGCTCCCGGACGAAACTATCTTTACCTAGGTCTGTTTTCAGACCAACTTTGCTTTACGGGACTGAAATCTGGATGGACTCGGGGTATATTATTCATAAATTACAAGTAACAGACATGAAAGTAGCCAGAATGATTGCTGATACAAACAGTGGGAACAATGGCAGGAGGGTACTCGGAATGTGGTGATAAGGGATAAGTGAGAAATGAACTCGATGGATGAAGCTGTACGCGTAAACCGGCTTCGATGGCGGGGTCATGTGATGCGAATGGAGGACGATAGGTTACGCAGGAGAATAATGGACTCTGTTATGGAGGGTAAGAGAAGTAGAGGGAGACGAAGACGACGATGGTTAGACTCAGTTTTCAACGATTTAAAGATAAGGGTATAGAACTAAACGAAGCCACAGAACTAGTTACAAGTAGAGGATTGTGGCTGCGGTTAGTGAATTCACAGAAGCTTGCAGACTGAATACTGAAAGGCATTAAACAGTCTATAATGAAGATGGATGTATGTATATACATTAATAATACCTTTCTTGTCAGTTAGGTATAGTGCCTGAAAATAACAACGCTTAATACGTAGGTATATTACCTGCATAATCCCGCCTGTGGCCATGATCGTGAAGGCATCAAGTCTGTGTGGGCTGACACCGTAATTAGCCGGTTCGTGTCCCGTTGGTAAAAAAAATGTCGCCATCAGAATATTGGCCAGTAGGGTAGGAGAGGTGGTGGTATACAATTTCTAATCACGAGATTGCGTACCAAAAGCCTGTATTAAATTCCAAACCTCTCCGCATCGCTTATATGGAGTGAGGGCATATGACGCCGTTGATAGTGATTCGTCCGTAAAGCGTTGAGCAGACCACTTGTTGTTATTTGAGAGGAGAAGCCTTCGTGCCGACACCGGGTTTCACTATCATTATCATCCCACATCCAGACGCGCAGGTCGCCGATGGGCATCTTATAGACACACCTGTACCATGCGAGCCGAACATATCCCCGGACATTCCCGCACTAAAAGTCATACGATAAATAAAGAAAGAAAGAACGAACTTGCAGACAGCGTTTTATACGTAGGTACAGTACCTGGAAATAAGTTCGTCCTAAGTTAAAGCATACATTACATAACAACGACAAAAATTACAACAAAATTACATGAAAACAAAATATTACAAGAAACTATGATTATATCAAATACGAAGTTGCATGCTAACGAATGGAGAGTACTAAGGAAACCAGTCAGGAAAAAAATACAAAAACGCCTTGTAAATTAAAGATTATTTACGAGTAGTGTAGCATAATTACAGAGGAGTTCACGCAAAATTTTCAAAATGTAACTGAAACTGTTCCATAACAAGTAGCATAACGTAATAACTGCAACGCGGTTACGCAGAAAGATTTATAGAATATAATTGAAATATCTCATTACAAATGATGAAACATGGTAAATACAACAGAATCGCACAGCAGTTCTCACATAGCTTAAATAATTCCAGTCCATAACCCTATCACTGGCAATGGATTCAGCTGTACAGTGACTTAACATTGTATATCACCATCGCAAAGAAATTAATAAAATATTTGGGGATATTGAAGTCTTTTCTTAAAGCATCAATCCCCGATTTACAAACGCTTATTAACCGCAGTAACTATAGGCCTATTTAACATAGATCCGCACCAGTTACCTTTTTAAAATTAGAAAAATAAGCGACAATTCACTGAACTGTTAGATCTGAATTACTTACCTTAGTGAAAAATAGGCGACAGTTCACTGAACTATTAGATCTGAACCACTAACGTTCTTGCAAAATAAGCGAGAGTCACTGAACTATTAGATCTGAACCACTACGTTATTGCAAAATAAGTGACAATTCACTGAACTATTTGATCGGAACCCCTTACCTTAGCGAAAAGAAGGTGACAATCCATTGAAATGTTAGACCTCAACCACTTAAATTACTGAAAAAACAAGTGACAGCTCAACGAACTGTTAGATCTGAACCTCTTGTATTAGTGAAAAACAAGTCAGACTCGTTGGCTGATTTGTCAGCACACTGGCCTTCGGTTCAGAGGGTACCGGGTTCGATTCCCGGCCGGTTCGGGGATTTTAACCTTCATTGGTTAACTCCAGAGGCTCGGGGGCTGGGTGTTTGTGCTGTCCCCAACATCCCTGCAACTCACACACCACACATAACACTATCCTCCACCACAATAACACGCAGTTACCTACAAATGGCACATGCCGCCCACCCATCGGAGGGTCTGCCTTACAAGGGCTGCACCCGGCTAGAAATAACCACACGAAATTAAATTTTTAAGAAAGTGAAAAACAAGATAGTTCGGCGAACTATGAAATCTGAACCACTTATCTTACTTAGTGAAAGGACCGAGCGAGTTGGCCGTGCGGTTAGGGGCGCGAAGCTGTGAGCTTGCATCTGGATGGGTTCGAACCCCACTGTCGACAGCCCTTAAGATGGTTGTCCGTGGTTTCCCATTTTCACAACAGGCAAATGCTGGGGCTGTATCATAATTAAAGCCATGGCCACTTCCTTCCCACTCCTAGGCCTTTCCTGTCCCTTCGTCGCCATAAGACATATCTGTGTCGGTGCGACGTAAAGCAAGTAATAATAATAATAATAATAATAATAATAATAATAATAATAATAATAATAATAATAATAATAATAATAATAATAAATAATTAAGTGATACGTGGTTGCCAGTCATTAAGGATGTACGTAGGTAGTTATCTTCCCTGTCCTTTCACTATTGTTATTTCGTTTCGATGTTTTCCAAATTCGTACGTTCCGCATCACCAGATGTCTCATTCCAGGCTTGTGTCAGTGTCATACTTTCATAATGTGTGTATACCAGTTATTCCCCACTCCCAGACCGATTCTGATGGTACCGTCAGCTTCCACTTCGAATACGGTGCACCATCTGGTGACGAAAGAACGTACCACTTACACTTCTATTACAAACGTCTAAATTCAAACTTCATTATTGTAGAAGAGTTCCTCGTGAACAGTCGAGATTTTCTTCTGAAGACGCGGAGCAAAGTTCTCTGCGAAACGTGAAGATGGCATAAGTCCAAAAGTCCATATCATGTCTGTAAGTACGGGCCGTGGAAGCATCCATGTTAACAACGAAAATATGTTATTATTGAAATAAAATTCCACCCCAGTGAGATATACATAGTTACATGATTGTACAATTAATAATAATAATAATAATAATAATAATAATAATAATAATAATAATAATAATAATAATAATAATACGATCAATGAAAGACTAGTACTGCACAGTTCACTCGCAGCGTGCTGTACCTCTTAACGCTCGTTTAAATGACACTGTGTTTGGTATTCCTCTGACGGCGTCTGATAAAACGGTTCCTTTCTCGTGCAGCGGATACAGAAAATTAGTTGTTACGTGCGACAGTTCGGTGGCGAGGAATGACGAGCAGATTTGATGTTTCAGCCCATGTATTTCTGTATTAAACATTCGAAGAGTAATGGAAATGCGAAGAAAGGTAAGATGGAGGCAATGTAGTAAGAACTCGCTGGAGGAGAGACAGAGTATGATGGTTCAGACGCACATGGACTGGGCGATCACTCTAATTCTAGGAGAGATGACGGCACATGATCATATTTTCGTTAAGTGCGTGCATACTCGCACATGTATTTTGAGCGCGCTGCAGCCGCAGGGACAACTCTGCCCTAAAATCATTGAAAACAACATCACAATAATCAAAATGTAGCAGTGCAAGATCTTCAAATAATTTATTTTTAAGTTTCGTTGGGAAGATATGTTTACATTTATATAAATATAGGGGGAAGGGCGGAAATACATCGCCTGGCCTAGGCTTTCTTCTTGCCCAGTTAAAGACCACATGGTGCACGGTACCAATCACCACTGGTAATAGCATACAAGTAAAACCCAATATTAGCGTCATTTAATTTCTACGGAGTCCATTGTGTGTATATAATTTCGTGTGGCTATTTCTAGCCGAGTGCAGCCCTTGCAAGGCAGACCCTCCGATGAGGGTGGGCGGCATCTGCCATGTGTAGGTAACTGCGTGTTATTGTGGTGTAGGATAGTGTTGTGTGTGGTGTATGAGTTGCAGGGATGTTGGGGACAGCACAAACACCCAGCCCCCGAGCCATTGGAATTAACCAATGAAGGTTAAAATCCCAGACCCGGCCGGGAATCGAACCCGAGACCCTCTGAACCGAAGGCCAGTTCGCTGACCATTCATCCAACGAGTCGGTCCATTGTGTATGAAGCGTAATAAGTAAATATGAAAAACTTTTAAGCGTTTCCCAGTTGGAGTACCGACCCTCCGCTAATCTCGATCCTCCATGTTTCATTAGTTTTGTTTTGTTTAAACCAGTGTTATTTTCATTCCTGCCGCTTCTTAAACTTTTCTATAACATTCCTGTTCATAGTTTTCGTAAATGTTCACACACTTTTCACACTTCTTCATAGGCCTGACCACGAGTGGCTTCCCAGATTTAGAGAATTTAAAAGCTGATCTCACCGGTACTTCGTAAACAATGCTTGACAGATATTCTCAGCAAACCCGTACGATGTAGACTGGACCTGCCGGAGGGGTGGCAGAACAGGCAGTCTTCCCCACGACATGCGCGGCCATTTTTCGCGCAGAGGGTTTTCAAGCAAATCAAGCTATAATCATGTATATGATGTTTACGGTTTCTTTGTTTTTTTGTGAAGACACATAAACATGTATAATTACCGCTAGGAGCTGCTAAAAGTTTTATAATAATCACTGTGTTAGCGGCTTATTGAATATTATCATCTGTCACGCCCTTTGCGAACATTCTCTGTTAATCAAGAGCAAACAACAGTTCTACCCGAATCGAATTAGCTATCTCGTTGGAACACAAGAGACAAATTCACAGAATCCTCTTGTGATATCTGAACATGTCAGTTTGTTTACCAGTCATCTCCTTCTCGATTCAGTAATGGAATTAGTGGTAAAATACCCTTCTTTTGAACATGTTAGAACCGTGCTCTCCTGCCGATGAGGATATTAGCAATGCGGGTGGAAGGAGGGAATTGGTCGTGTTAGCTCGCCCCGGAAAGGGAAGTGGAGTGAAGTGAAGAGATGTCCACTTGAGTGGCCAGGGACCTTGGAACACGCACCACAACCTAACGAAGTTTCTCCTCGCGTGTATTGGAAACCCCCGTACTCAACATTTCCGTTCACCCTGCTTTATCGTCTTAGCCTCACTCTTATCCTAGGGGGTGGAAATCGATTATACCTATTATTCCGAACCATTTACTACCTATCATTACTCCGTTCTTTTATACAAATGGTGGCAGACTACTGGTGTGCTGTGCAGTAAGGAAATGTTATTTTATCCAAAGTCCACCGCGCAGTGATCAGGCCGGTGGCTCTTTACGAAACTGAATGCAAGCGTACAACATTAAAACGTGAACAGCAGTTCATGTAATGTAAATAAAGATGCTGCGATGTCCGATTGGATTGGATTGGATTGGATTGGATTGGATTGGATTGGATTGGATTGGATTGGATTGACTCAACAGAACTATGCGAGGAACGACAATGTTCGTAAGGAATTCAAGGTTGCCCCAATTACACAGAAAGGTTGGATTCACATTTGCTATAGTATAGGAATGTACTTCGCAGCACTGACACCTCAGCTGCAAAGAACGCCCTTCAAATGATCGTGGAGGGTCGCCGACTCCGACGACGACAACAAACACGTTGACTAGACTGGGTGAAGGACGACATTGGCCTCGCAGAACGTAACACTTAGGATTCTGTGTATTGTCTGAAGGGGAGAAAACGATCCAGTTCAGACCCCACGTACTGTGGTCGTCTGACGAGAAGTCACGTGGATTCGTGGTGAGGGGTGCGAGGGGTAAGAATGGCTGTTGCGCATGCGCCAGTCTCAAGTCTCAAGGCCTGACAATAAACATCTGTTCCGTCCACGGTGACTCTTGGTGCTGATGTGATGTTTTAACGCGGCAGGGCCATTGTGCTTTAGTTTCACATTTACGGTAATTAATGCATAATGAATAGTTTAACAATGAGCATGCATCTGTTTCAGAGAGCTCGTATTGTCTGCCACGACTAATGTTTGCAGCTAACAGTGTAGTATTTGTTACTCGTGCCGTACCTACACGCTGCCGCGACTTCTCGTCAGACGCAGATAGTAAGTGGGAGAATGCAAGGATGATAGTGATGATGATCAGTGATGGAAAGTGTGCAAAAGAACGTAACTGGGCTGAATTACAGTTACCTGAGAAATATTTTACTCAATCACAAAATAATTTTTCAAGAAATAATCAGCAAAATTACAATTACTTTACAGAACGCTAGTCTTAAGGAAATCACTGACATTTTTTTCCGCACAATACAAAATTTGCAAGGAAAATAAATTACTTCACTTTGTGTGTATTCTTTTCAGCTTAGTGACATTAAGGGCTATAATCACTAGGTAAGACTAAACATAATGACTTGGAACTTTCGAAGTATAGTTTTCTGTCACTTTTAGTTCAGTTAATGAATTTTTGTGATTCAAATAATTTACCGTTTATTTTGCAAATAAATTAATTGGCTCTTAAGATTGTCATTGCCGGGCTGAGTAGCTCAGACGGTTCAGGCGTTGGCCTTCTGACTCCAACTTGGCTGGTTCGATCTTGGCTCAGTCCGGTGGTATTTGAAGGTGCTCAAAAACGCCAGCGCCGTGTCGGTAGATTTACTGGCACGTAAAAGAACTCCTGAGGGACTAAATTCTGGCACCTCGGTCTCTCCGAAAACCGTAAAAGTAGTTAGTGGGACGTAAAGCCAGTAACATTATTAAGATTGTCATTGCTAACCTCGACGTCTTTGGCGGAAAGTACATCTTTGCATTTACTGAAAAGACGCCCTACAGAGGCGCGTGAAGGAATACCTGTCTTTTCTCGGAAGTGATGATTACAATTTTATTTGAGAAAGTCATTTACAAGTAAAAATTACATTAAAAAAAATAACGATTACAAGCAAAAATTACTAAGACTTTAAGGGGAGTCATGAGTGAAATATTAAGGTTTATGACCAAAAAATCGAATTTTCAGTTTTAACCTTAAAAATCCCCATTTTTTCTTTCAAGTCTCGGTATCACTTTTGCCGTAACTTCATTTTTTTCTTAATGGCAGATTTAAAGTGTAGCGGCATGGCGTATATAGAGGAAGCATGCGTCCCTTGTGTCAGACGACGTTAACTTCAAAGTTCTTTCAGACTACCATTTCAATAATCCTGTTGGAATATATTTATCTTGTAGTAGGCCTACACTGTACTTAAGAGGGAACAGAAATCTGAGGGAGTAACTTACAGTCCAGAGCAGTTAAACTGAAAACTACTTCTTATATTTCTGCTTAGCCTCCAGGGTAAGTTATTGCCCCGGACTCAGCGAGGGATCCCACCTCTACCGCCTCAAGGGCAGTGTGCTGGAGCGTCAGACTCTGGGTCGGAGATACAACTGGGGAGGATGACCAGTACCTCGCCTAGGTGGCCTCAATTCTGTGCTGAACAGTGGCCTGGTCGGGGAATGGGGAGATTGGAAGGGATAGACAAGGAAGAGGGAAGGAAGCGGCCGTGGTCTTAAGTTAGGTACCATCCCGGCATTTTCCTGGAGGAGAAGTGGAAACCACGGAAAACCACTTCCAGGATGGCTAAGGTGGGAATCGAACCCACCTCTGTTCAGTTGACCTCACGAGGCTGAGTGTACCCCCTTCCAGCCCTCGTACTACTTTTCAAATATCATGGCAGAGCCGGGAATCGAACCCGGGCCTCCGTGGGTGGCAGCTAATCACACTAACCACTACAGCACAGAGGCGGACACTAAAAGCTTTCAGATGTATTTTTCTAGCTTAAAATATTGTCAGCTCTTTGCCATGTATAAAATACTCCTTGCGACAAAGTTCTTATCTAATTTACCTAAAATATTTTGATAAAGTTTCAATGTGTATAGGAATTAAGTTCTACATTTTATTATCAGTTGAATATTACTTTCATGTTTTTCCCTAAAACAGCACCAAACTAGAGTTTTGCCTATAGTATGAATAATAAAAAACTGAAAAACGTATATCTCCAACAGTTTCTACCTGACTGCAAAACCCTGAGTTATAATTAATTATATGAGTATTTTTGACAATTTTGTTAAATTATAACCCAAAAAATCGAAAACTGTGCAACAAGGAGCATTTTCTATCAAAAATATTAAAAAAACATTATTTGCCAGTTACATTGGAACAAATTAACTAATCAACTTCAAATTTTGTGTGATGCTGCATCTTATTAATATATATTTGTGTTTTAAATTTTGTTGTGATAAGTGGTAAAGTGTAGAAGTTCCGAATTTCAGTCATGATTCCCCTTAATTGTTCCAAGTACAGTAAAACGTGCTCAAAGCGGAACTTGAATAAAGCGGAAACTTGTCCACTACGGAATATTTTCTCGGTCTCGGCTAAGCTTACGGCGTTATAATGTTCTTACTTTTGTATAATGCAGAATCTACTCAACGCTGAAACGGAAACGAAAAATGAAAAAAAAAATTTGAAATATACTTGTACAGTGCGGAGAATATTAGCAACTGATGCAGTCCTACGTAGAATATTTGTGCATTTCTGGTGCTGGTATGATCAATATAATTGTTTGTACAAACTGACGTACGTGTTAGGAGAAAGTGATATTACGAATGGTGGAATGAATGAAGTGCTTGAAAACTTGTGTCTATCGAGAAACGTTCCCTGCGAGGCACAGAACTTCATTCGAAATGATTAACTACTTATGACAGTCACATTTTCATATCAGCTACAACGCTCCTAGCGGAATTACAGAGAATGAGGAGGAAACGGAAGAAGAAGACGAGCAAGATGAAGATCAAAGCAAGATTCGAACCCATGAAGAGCCCCGCATTGCTTTGTGACTTAAAGTAATTTGCTATTATATCTAGCTCTTCCACTCTATTTGTACTCAGCTCTGGACTGCCTTCAGAAAGACACGATTAGAAAAAAAGAGGAAACAAGTTTCATTATTTGATGTGTGTAAGAAAGCTTAGTGTTGTGAAGTACTTCATAGAGTTTTATGATGAAAATAAGTTTAAGGTGCATATATCCAGTGTTCTGAAATAGTATAATATAGTGTTGTAATAGTGCCAAAATGATATATTGTGCATCATTCTGTATGTAGAACCAAACCAAACCCCATGGCACTACAGCCCTTGAAGGGGCTTGGCCTACCAAGCGACCGCTGCTCAGCCCGAAGGCCTGCAGATTACGAGGTGTCGTGTGGTCAGCACGACGAATCCCCTCGGCCGTTATTCTTGGCTTTCTAGACCGGGGCCGCTATCTCACCGTCAGATAGCTCCTCAATTCTAATCACGTAGGCTGAGTGGACCTCGTACCAGCCGTCAGGTCCAGGTAAAAATCCCTGACCTGGCCGGGAATCGAACCCGGGGCCTCCGGGTAAGAGACAGGCACGCTACCCCTACACCACGGGGCCGGCATTATGTATGTAGTAGTAATAATAATAAGTAACAAATCGCTGTAATACAGTACTACCTACATCAATGTGGATAGCCGAGCGTCGTACGTAGGCAGACATTTTTAAGATTACTCAGTTAGTTACCAACTCTGATTCATGATGATAATGATGAGTCTGAGAAGCATACTCCGAGTTCTAGTTATTTCCTATAACACAGCTTATAACTGACAGGTTTCTCATGTTGGAACAGTACAGGTAATGTTTGTTTGTTTGTTGTTAGTTGCTTTACGTCGCACCGACACAGATAGGTCTTATGGCGACGATGGGACAGGAAAGGCCTAGGAGTTGGAAGAATTGTGAGATACATAATACACCAGACATTTTTTTTTATATTTTTTTATTTTTATTTTTGCTAGGGGCTTTACGTCGCACCGACCAGACATTATTGAGCGCGTTCGTAACGCAATGAGACAATGAGCAGATACCTGCAGTATGGCACGGATTGGGCATTTGGAACATTCTGGTAAGATTTTTTTATTATTTATTTATTTATTTATTTATTTTTTATTTTTTTTTTGCTATTTGCTTTACGTCGCACCGACACAGATAGGTCTTATGGCGACGATGGGATAGGAAAGACCTAGGAGTTGGAAGGAAGCGGCCGTGGCCTTAATTAAGGTACAGCCCCAGCATTTGCCTGGTGTGAAAATGGGAAACCACGGAAAACCATCTTCAGGGCTGCCGACAGTGGGGCTCGAACCCACGATCTCCCGGATGCAAGCTCACAGCCGCGCACCTCTACGCGCACGAGTCCAGGTAATAAATGTAAGTGGTTCGGTAAGTAACTTAATACAGACTCACGTATGAATTGTTCTGTTTTCTTCCACTTTGACACAAATAAAACAATAATATCACTGCTTCCTACCACGACTATAACACCACATATAATATCAATTATACCGTCCAAACACACGGTGTTGGATAGTGGGGCTGACGAAAATGTGGTTAAAAATTGAGATACGTAGTGTGGTCGTGTTTTTCCTTCTATGGGGCACATCGGGACCTGAAAATATCGTAGAAGGCGATCTGAGTTGTTCTGAATAGACATCGAATAGATTCATGACATCACTAGCCCACATTCTGTCAGCTACAAGCATATATTACTGCGGTGCGGCCACTGGGAAGTAAGTGACTAACTAAATGGTTATGAATCAAAATTCACATCCCTGAGGTTCAGATTCTAAGTAATATCGGATGTCCTGTGGCTGTGATTACAATATCAACAGTGATGTAAAACTACAAAAAAAAAAATCCACAGTATTCAATAATTCCAGCAAATAAATTAATAGAATACAACGAGATTTTACTTAAATGTCGGATAACTGAGAAATTACGCATTTTCGAACCCTTATTGATGTAATTTTTCTTTTCTAATATGCGTGTGGGGAGTCCTTTCTTGAAATATCCCCCAAATTTTTGTAGCAGTGTCTATCAAAACTTGACTGATATTTTACTTTAAAACATATGTGGCCCTGTTTATGCTTGTTTAGGTCTATTTTGAAGGATGCGAGACTGAGTAGCTCAAACGGTGCAGCACTGGATTTCTGTACCCAAATTGATGGGTTCGATCCTAGCTCATTTCGGTGATATTTGAAGGTGCTATACATCGCCAGCCTCGTATCGATAGATTTATCAGCACATAAATAAACTCCTGCAAGACAAAATTCTGGCATCTTGGCATCTTCCAAAACCGTTGAAGTAATTAGTAGAACATGATTAACAACATGAATTGTTCTCTCGTGGGTTACAGTATGTCTATACTGCGCCGTTTCCCGAGTCCAAGTCTCTTGGCGTCAAATAAAAATCCACAGTTAAGGTCGGTACGCATCTCAGGGTTTGTAACAATAATATGTAAATTTCTTTTTACGTGAATTCAATTATCAATTGCGGTATCGGTTTATATCTTAAGACTTTCATAATCATAACTTACATACTATACCAAAATCTATAAATGATAATAAGTTATATCTTAATAACTATAATTTATTCAAGAAATAAATGTGATGGATAAATTAAATATATGATTTGCGTGAAGCTTGAAATTATTGACAAAATTGAAATATTATCTTTTAAATTATTTGTTCGGGCGATAGTAGGTTCGAACCTCACTGTCGGCAGCCCTGAAAATGTTTTTCCGTGGTTTCCCATTTTCACACCAGGCAAATGCTGGGGCTGTACCTTAATTAAGGCCACGGCCGCTTCCTTCCCACTACTAGCCCTTTCCTGTCCCATCGTCGCCATAAGACCTATCTGTGTCGGTGCGACGTAAAGCAGCTAGCAAGAAAAAACTATGTGTTCAATATTTTTTTATCATAGAAATTGTCACAATATTCATTGAAAAAGGTAGTGAGTTCAGCTTAGCTGAGACGTTTTAATTTAAACTTACATGGATCACATTGTAAAGTCTGCGTGGATTGGACTTGTTAAACTAGATTAATTCTTCTTAACAAACATTCATGAACCAGCTTCGTGATATTAACAACGATTGCTTTGATCTGTCTTCACAAATTAGGCGCATACAGAATAAGATCAGTTTCATTCCTATTTAGCGTTCATTGGCTACATATCATTTTTTTTGCTAGTTGTTTTACGTCGCACCGACACAGATAGGTCTTATGGCGACGATACATATCATTTAATATCTTCTAAATTATAATATAATCGTCAACATATTCAATATCTATTTTGGAAATGAGTGATATTGTCCTAAATAGTTACGGTAGCTTCATAATTAAATTGCAACACTAGTCTATTATCTCATAAAATTCCATCAATCTCATATAGGTTTATGGGGAATACTATGGATGAAAATTCTATGTCCTTATTAGTCATAAGATATTATTAAGAAGACATTAAAGACTATATATATTTCACTAATATATTTTTATATTCGCTACAATCACCTTAAGCCACTTAAATAATATGAATTTATCATTGAAGATCATGGGTTATTGGAATTATTTTGTGATGACCAATACCTATCAATAGCTCGTAAGTACCGTATCATGTTGCCATTTGCCATGCTATGGGGATTATTTATTACGTAAATATCATCACAACCAAAAAATCTACCATTGATTCGCGTCTGCGCTACTAAACTACTCTCTATTTATTAATATATAAAAATCCTTCCTCATATTTCTTCATATTTAACATAATTCATCAATTTTTTCCTTCATATAACAGTATTCTACCATTTCACACTTTCTTCCTCATATTTCCTTTTATATATTATTTTACCGCACCACATGTCAGTATTATATAATTCACAGTAACGCGAAATTCAATTCACTTCTCACAAAACCACAGTATAATTTCACGGATCAACATTTATCTCTCATTTCTATCAATATGTATCTGATTTATTACTGGCTATATGTGATCAATATTTACGAACTTGATATCCTACAACTCAATATTATTATCTAATACATTCTATTCTCATCACATATTACTATTAAAGGCAAGGTTTATTATGATTGGCTGAATATCGCTCAGGTAACATTATACTGTTATATGGTCACTTCCCTATGTTAAGATAAACTGTATTCATGCTGAAGACTACATATCATCTTCCTAAATACGTCACTTTTTGGATCACTCGCGAAGAAATGCACGATATTGAATTATATTGTGAAGATATAACGACCTATTCCCTTCCAAATAAATATACTCAATCTACATTCTAGAAAGAGAATATAAAACTCACTTGATAATATTCTGACAACTTACCTTATTCTGTATTCGTCTGCTGGGATTGATGTTGGTTCAGCTACACCATCAGCTTCACTGGTCCTCCTTTGGTGTTACGGGCTCGATCATCTGGAATCTCTTCTGCGGTATAATAGCCCCCATCTGCCTGTGATGTCGGCTGCTCTCCTCCGGTCGTCAACCCTATTCTCGATTTACAGGTCCATTACGTCGGTTTCTTGCGCATTCAGGAAACACAGATTTCAAGACAATGAAAACAGTTTGTCAGATGCAAAGCCTTCTTGTTTTATGTTGGCTTATATAACGTCTATGTGTAAGTTATTATACAGACTACCAATGTCTGACGTGACTTTATCTCGTTTAATTCAATGGTGTTTTCAATATTATTGCGTTTTCTTAATGTACTTCCTAACGAAACCTTTCTTTATACAAGTCAGGCCCGTTCAATGGCTTCTTCTTTTCCCTTCTACCGTTCTAGATGAATTCTATTATTTTATTTAACTTGTTTTCGGTCTTAAACATTAAATTATACTTGTATGATACGTGTGGATGTATATAATTGATTTTCCTTAGACTTTCTTCAGATGAATTTGTCGTTTGACTTCCAAATAACTCTTCTTGAAATTGTATCTGCAGTTTTCTTTCGCCTGTCTTCTCAAAATCAATTCTCTCTTGTTCCCAGTGTTGGTGCTAACAATTTTAAAAGATACATTTTGTCTCGGTCACGGCAACTATGATTCGAATTGCACCTGTACCATATAACTTGCATTTTTCTGAAGATTAAATGCGTACTGTTTAATTTCATTCGCAGTAAATAGTAACCATCTTGACTCCGTGTATTAGCAATCAGGACAATGGAACGGCACAATACACATGACAAGGCCTGCTGTGGATTATCTCTTCTTCAAAAATGAACTTGCTACCTTGGGTACAATAAGTCAGCACTTCACATGTGGACGATCTCTATTTTCTAAGATCAAGTTAGCCGAACAAATTCCAGCCCAGTCAGTTGGCATTTAATGGTACCGTACTTCATTTCGAGAGACCAGTGTCAAAAGATTTACTAGCACTTTAAAGAATATATTTTCATGGAAAAATGTCAGCACTTCGGTTCCTAAGAAAATCTATGCATATTCATCATCATCATCATCATCATCATCGTCGTCGTCGTTTACAGTGGTGCCTTTTGAAGTTGCGAATTACTGTTTGATGACTTACCAGACGTACATGATCTTTTTTTGTCTTGTATTTCAGAATAGGTACTGCGATTTACATATTAACTATATATTGTTGTGGTTTGACACGTGAGCACACGTGCGCATTTTACTAGATGATCATACATGTTGTTTAAAGGCCCAACATTTAGCTCATCGTCCCCTAAGTAATTCACTAGAAGTCACATTCCATTGCCTTTACTGATGCTGAGACCAAAGTTAGTGTTTATTTGTTTTTGTCTTATTGCTCGAGGTACTAACATAACGAAACAGCTATTTAAAATGAACCGCTCCTCTGTTCGTAGAACAGTTATGTCATTGGTTTGTCTGTCGCCAGTTTGGCAGGAGCCAGCCTGGGCGCTTGGCTTTCGGCCGTTCGTGGAATTGTCGTGTGGCCGTAGACCATTCAATGACAAGTCTCTCGCGTTCGAACACTCTACACCAATATACATAAAACCCATTACAATTTCTGCTCTGTTGTGTGAATTAGTCCGAGGAATTTTACCAACTTCCCAATGAGCTGGGAAATTCAAACTCTGCATACATATTTCCTCTACATTGTAATTTTGCTTAAAAACAATACTGCCGAAGGTTTTATAGAAATTATTTAAATAATAAAAAAGTTCGGTCGTATCTGTGGCTCTCATCTTAACCTTCGCTTCGTCTGGCTTCCACGCAGGCGCATATCCCTGCCCTCTTTCGAATTCCCTGAAACTACAGGTAATGTGAGCCCACTTCCCTCATCAGGCGGCTCTTACTGTAGCTGAAGCAAGCAGCTTGCGGCCTAAAAGTGCTAATTCTCCTTGGCTTATTGATGTCAATTCAGTTCATAACTGCAATTCTTATTCTTTGCAGTTCTGGCTACGTATGTAACAGGTACAGAATTGAAGGTTGGAGTTGGGTGATATAAATTCTCGTAGCTACATTCTCTTCAAGACGTACGAAGGCATTTACACCGGAAGCACTTCCTGCCTGTAGTAGATTGGCCTGCAGCTTACTCATATACCGTATAGCTAGGAAGTAAATGAAATTGTTTAAATGTCAGGCATCATATACGTTCTTTGTTATCAACTTCAAACCAGGACTTTGTACATTGTGGAACACGTAGAAATAATATATTTCTTGCCTCTTATTAGTCTCACAGACTTCCTTTCCCGACGTGGTAGCGCCGAAGGTTCTCACTAAGGCTACTGTGGTTTGATTTCTGGTTAGTTAATGTGAGATTTTTCGATACTGAATGCCACGTCCCTGCGCTCCGGATTCCGCGCAAAACGTTTCGCCAAGTTCATGATGACAAGCTTTTTCAAACCAATTCATAACTTACAATCACAAGGTTTACTTTCGAAACGAATTTTGAAATGTCGTGGAACACACTGTAATAAGTTATTTTATTTGTGAAGATTTAAAGGTCCTATTCCATGATTATTATTATCCGCGTCCTAAGTTCAATTCCCAAACAGGTGGGGTATTTTAAATAATAATAATAATAATAATAATAATAATAATAATAATAATAATAATAATAATAATAATAATGTTATTTGTTTTACGTCCCACTAACTACTTTTTTACGGTTTTAGGAGACGCCGAAGTGCCGGAATTTAGTCCCGCAGGAGTTCTTTTACGTGCCAGTAAATCTACCGACACGAGGCTGACGTATTTGAGCACCTTCAAATACCACCGGACTGAGCCAGGCTCGAACCTGCCAAGTTGGGGTCAGAAGGCCAGCGCCTTAACCGTCTGAGCCACTCAGCCCGGCATGGGGTATTTTAGCCGTGTTTTATTCATTCCTCGGGCTTGCGGATTGGGTGTTTGTGCTTGTCTTAATACACCATCTTCACTGACACATAACCCATTAAACTACCAACCACTACCGAGACACATAATACGTAATCATCCACGTAGGATTCGCGTCAGGAAAGCTATACGGTCGTAGAACTGAGCCAGGTTTACATGTGCGACAGAGATTGCACCCGCTACTCCACCAGGATGTAGAAATTGCGACGGAGAAGGAATAATAACCTACATGTCAATCCCTTTCACATAATCTACAACTTACTTGCGATCATGATGGCAACAAGAATTATGTCTCTCTAAAGCAGGGCCTCTCAAACGCCCAAAATCTCACGCTTGCAAACTGCGGCGCAGAGTTCCTGTGCACAGTGCATCGGTCCCACTCGGCTCGGCTCGGATCAACGCTTCGTCTCTGGGCTACTCGGCTAAGCTCGGCTCAGCTCGGCTCAACTCGGCTCGGATTTGGAGCGCTACGGAGCAAGCGAGGAAGAGGGAGACAGGGGGAGCGAGCGAGACAGGCGTGATAAAGAGAGAGTCAGCGCTATTCCTCCAAATCGAGCAGTGGGGGTCTGCACTCTGGTCAACCAAGCGAAGTCGTCTTTTGCACCGTGCACAGTGCATACACTCTGAGAGGCCCAGCTCTAAAGATTCTTTCTTTGGCCCAAGGGTGAATCTTCGTTGGAAAATAAATCAGAAAATTCCTTAAAAATATATTATTTAACAGGTAAGGTTATCGTGAACATGTTTAATTTCATTCGCGGTAAATAGTAACCATCTTGACTCCGTTGAGAGGATTGGTTGGTTAAGTTCTGGTCCACAAAAATATTACTTCTTTTTTGCTCCCTGTTAATCCCGTGATAATCTAGTGTTAAACATTCCCTATTTATAAATTTAACCAGCACGTTAAATAAATCCTTGACGGACTGAGTGATTCAGACGGTTTAGGTGCTGGCCTTCTGACCCCAACTTGGCAGGTTCGATCCTGGCTCAGTCCGGTGGTATTTGAAGGTGATCAAATACATCAGTTTTGTGTTAGTAGATTTATTAGCACGTAAAATATCTCCCGCGGAAAAAAAATTCCGGCACCTCGGCGTCTCCGAAAACCGTCAAAGTAGTTAGTGGGACGTAAAAACAATAACATAATTAAAAAATCAATACGTAAGTATAAAATCTCATACATTTATATTAAGATATTAAAAATGAATTAAATTAAGAATAGTTTAAAAATTGTGTCTACATTTCAAGAATCAGAATCAGAATCAGTTATCCATTTATGATTTCATGTCTTCAGTACTAATGAGTTTAGGCTACGTATGTGAAATTAGTAACACGATGATTGAAGGACGCTATGAAAGTTCTTTGCTGAATTGTACGTTTTAAAATTCAGACCCACCTCTAGAAACAGCCTTTACAGTTCATTGTATCTTCTGGACTTAAATATCAAGAATATTAAGATCATGGTGACAGTAGGCAACATGGATGTTAGCATTAACAGTGCCGCCTTTCCTTCACTTTGGTGGGGTTTCGGCTGTGAACTATGTAACACATGTGGACTTTGCCCTGTTTCAACGCCGGATGCCCTTCCTAAAGCCAACCCTATGTGGACGGATGTATTCATTATTGCCTATTTCTATGGTGGTTCGTAGTGTAATGTGTTGTGTGTATCTCTGTATATGAAGGGGAGAGTTTTCGTAAACATACAAACACTCAGTCTCCGAGTCAGGGGAATCTCCGACAAGGATTGGAATTGAACCCTCGACCCTCTGAGCCGAAGACTTGGAAGCTGACCATTCAACCAAGGAACCGGAAATAAACTTTCTTCAGGTTATCCCAGCTATTTCTGGGGTCGCTGGACCCACCCAGGCCGGGAGTTTAAGAACGGATGCCCACCTGATGCCACTTGATGTTTGAGACAAAAATCTCAACCCAGGATCGACTAGGATTCAAACCTCAGGCTCCTGGATGGAAAACCAGCGGGTAGGGCGCTAAACTAATCTCGCTCCCTAAAATGAATGATTTTGTAACAAGAACGAAAATCATGAAGAGTACAATAAGTTAAAACTACAATGCCATCTCTATAGGTGATGGTCCACGCAAAAACGCATCCACTATTCCTATCATCAACATCATCATCATCATCATCATCATCATCATCATCATCATCATCATCATCACTGGCGCGACAGCCCTTTGTGGGCCTTGGCCTTCTGAAGAAGTTTTCCCCATTCTTTCCTGTTAAAAAGGTCAGGCCGGCTATTCTTCAGATTTCGTAACGAGAGTTTTTTACAGATTGGGTTGTCAGCCCAACGCCAACCCCCAGCAATCCTGGAGGGCCGATGTTTTCTTTCGGGGTTGTCTCCCTTAGCTGGTGGGTCCTCATTTTGAAGCGTCGGGAACTCGCTTGTTCGCCCTTACATGACTCAGCCGTGTACACGCAGTGTACCCGTTGCCCAGGGGCCGCGGCTTGGACATGCATGTATCGGACTTGGTAGGAATAAATGGCATTTCCTGTGCTTTATTAGTACACTTCCACCAGCAACAAGTGAACCCACAGGATTACATACTACCCCTTCAGCTCCCATTCCTATCATGAGAGTGGTTAATTCTATGACTGACTGTCTTCGTCCCGAGAAATTAACGTGGCAGCCACTTTTGAAGAAGGCCATTTGATCTCCGGGCTATGTACTTCTTGAGAAGTGTAAGTCTCGTGTTTGTTCTTTAACATCCTGACGGTCATATTTTGTGTGTTACCTCTGATTTTTGTAAGAATTCAGCAGGCTTACACAGGCTTCGGGATAAACGATGAAAGGCATAGCAGTCCTTACCGGTATGAACTGCACAACATCTTTGTAACCTTAATATATATTTCACTGTGTAGAACTGAATATTTAATTTTCTGCGTGTCGCGAACTCTTGCTTGTTTCTTCTTTCGTATCCTTCGTGGAAAGCAAGGAGCTGCCGTAAAAGTACGATATCAAAGTGATTCTGCCACAGAATTAGTCAGTTACCTCTTCAGATCGGGACAGACGGTTGGATTGTTTGTGAGGCGGTGGTGCAGTCTGGTTCTGACGGGACCTTCAACAAAGCTCGTTACAACTATCCTGACTGTAATGAGTGGAAACTCTAGGGCAGTCAGCAGACGCATCTCTGAAAATAATAGAGCAGTTGTCCGACTCGTTGGCTGAACGGTCAGCGTACTGGCCTTCGGTTCAGAGGGTCCCGGGTTCGATTCCCGACCGGGTCGGGGATTTTAACCTTAATTGGTTAATTCCAATGGCACGGGGGCTAGGTGTATGTGTTGTCTTCATCATCATTTCATCCTCATCACGAATCGCAGGTCGCCTACGGGAGTCAACTCGAAAGACCTGCACCTGGCGAGCCGCACATGTCTACGGACACTCCCGGCACTAAAAGCCATACGCCATTTCATTTCATAGAGCAGTTAATATTACTGGTAGTCAGTACTTTAAATAATCTATGTTTGTTTAAGGATCATACGTGTTTCGTCCCCCTGACATCAATAAATAGTTCATCCATTGCAAGGATGTCACATTTCAAGTAACTAGCACAAGAATGGAATCAGGATGTGTCCTAGATTTTACAAAAGAAATCGGCATTTGCATTAAATTTGTTTCTGAATATAATAGTTATTTACACTACAACGGCCGAAAGTAAGGTTTTTTTCGTACGAGTTAAAAATGCTACAGACAAGACTGGAATTTCGAAAACGAATACGTTTATCACTTTCGCCCTTGTAACATGCAGTATTATATTTTGAACTGTGGTGAATTTGTTTATTTTATTTAAATAATATTAAGATGCACCACGCTCAGTTCAGGAGCCACCATTCAAACAGTAGATAGACGACTTGATTCGCTCTCATGGCTCAGCTGGTCTGGAGTTCGTTCCCAATTTGTTGAAGGATCACATCAAGAGTTAGTTCCTCAGAAAATATAATTTTCCTTTCCAGACAGGTTTTATGAGAACGACGGTATAGGAATGGGCTAGGAGTGGTGAGGAAGCGGCCGTGTCGTTAATTAAGGTACAGCCCCAGTATTTTCCTGGCGTGAAAATGGAAAACCACGGTAAACAATCTTCACGACTGCCGACAGTGGGGTTCGGGCCCCCTATGCAAGCTTCAAGACAGCTCAATAATTTGTAGACCATAACATCCAGCAATTGCATCATGACTTGTTAAAAGGGCGTAAGTCCATAGAAACTAAATTTAAGAGACATAAAGAAACGTTATTTATCAACCGGATAATTTTGTTCTTGTAAATTGCACTATTCTTATGATTTAACCTGTAATGTATAACATGTAGGAAATAAGTTATTTAATTTCTTTGCAATTTTACATACAGATTAAGGTGTTTAAATACATAGACTTAAACCCTTTTAACAATTCATTCTTCAATATTGCGAGTATATGATATAGTGTGAAACAATACTCGTGTAAATAGTTTCATTACAGCTGTTTAATACCACTGAAGTGACATAGACACACTTTTTACAGACGTGTGACAAATGGTAAAAGTACTTATTAGGTTCGTATGAAATGTTGTCATTTACAAGGTATTAAGACATCAAAGGCTAACTACTTGAGGAGTCATGAGCTCAATATATTATATAATTAGTCCTCGTCACTAACGTCAGCCCCTCTGTCTTCATTGTTCCACCGCAGAATTTCCTGGTAAAATGTGTCTTCTTCTGTACCACAAGGAATGTACGGTAGCACCTGTTGAATATTAGCTAGATTTTTGTGTTATTGGAAACACTACCCTGTAGGTATGCTAAAGTCTTTGGAAGAACTATTGCCTGTACTCCTGGCTGTGCAAGTCTGAGAGTATGGCAAACAGGACCGCTGATGTATGGAGAAGTAACTACACATCCTTTCATTTCTGCAGAGTACTCCATGTACTCTGTAGCTTTGAAGCTTATCTTCTCAGAATGTGGGACAGAACGTTTCATAGTTTCCAGTGATATTGCTGTTTTCTTAAATCCTATTAACACTTCATCTCAGAAAAGCATCTTCAATATTATGCTGAGGATTCCAGAACTAAAGTTGTTTTAACATTACATTCTATATTGAGGTCTGTGGACGTTGAATTGATACTAACTCAAAATCGCTAAAATCTGAACTTACGGTAAGCCCTTTTAGCAAGCCATGATTCAATTATAGATTAAGAAATGGTTTTATTTACTTGTATATAGAAATATTCTATTATATTACTATGTGATCGGCTCTGTCAGTTACAACTGTATGTGATTTAACGACAATAGATTTACTCTGTTCAATACGGATCAGTGACTGCACGCTAAAATAGCCGCCTAGGCGCCATGCCGAAGTAATCGATCGCCCGATATCCGGTGTAGGCTCCGCCGACGTGGAATATTCCTCCTCATTCTGGTTTATGGACCGTGAGAAGAGACTGCCGTTAACGCAACATGTGAAGGACTCGCGCAGCTGATCACTGCCTACCCAACATGGAGCTCGTAGTCTGGAAACCTGAAAGGCACGAGAAATATGGCAATACCCGCGACTCCGCCCGCAGTATGTAGAATTAGAAATCTCATTTTAACACTGTTAGTAAAATAGTGAATAGCGGTTCTCAAAGAAAGTGCCGCGACACATTACTGTGCCCCGAAATTCCCCGCCTTTGCCGCGAAAAAATAATACATTGTGAAAATGCCAACCTATATAGGCCTAGTTGCCGTGACCGTTGTACACCCAGCCGGCGTCGAAATGAGCGGAAGATCTTTTAAGCACGGTTTTACCCTCCCTCCAGTCTTGTAGACCCGCCTTCTTAATTGGCGCAGGCAAGGTTCCTCGAAACGAACGTCGTTGCCAAATATATTTACTCCTACACGACGTCTTCTGTGTATCCTAGTATCTACCGCAACACACGCGTGTTTTAGTTCTCTTTAGTGCTATTAGGTTTCTACGAAACTGTGTCTAACAATATGTTTGTGGAGACCTGCTTCTTTAAATTGAATCTATAAACATATATCTTTCTACTGAAGTGAGCAGTCAAGGGCCAACTGCTAGAGACCCAGATATGCGCCGTTAATAGCTTACAAGGGTGTAAGGGACCAAAGCAAGTTTTCTGCTAGAATTCAAAGGCAGGCAAGAGTGGGCCGAATGGCCGTGGCGGCAATAAAAATACGCACATTTATTAAATATTTTAGTAATGGCATTTATTAACTTTAGAGAGCAGCAAATATTTAATATAAACTGATAGATTAAGAATGTCATGTTATCATTTACAGTAAAATTATTGTTGCAAAGCCGTGGGAAATATCGGATTGTTTACTTTTACGCTGTTGTCCAGTAGAGAGAAGAATCGCTGACAAACACCCGTAACCTTTTCGATTTCTTATTGCAATACCGGTCAATGCCGAAAATCCATGTTCGCACAGGTACGTTGTAGAAAACTGAAGTATTTAGACAGATAGGGCATGAGTGATCGACAATATTTCTCGAACATTCCAACATTTTGTATAGTTTCCCCTATGAAATGTCGTATGGCTTTTAGTGCCGGGATATCCCAGGACGGGTTCGGCTCGCCAGGTGCAGGTCTTTCTATTTGACGCCTGTAGGTGACCTGCGCGTCGTGATGAGGGTGAAATGATGATGAAGACAACACATATACCCAGTCCCCGTGCCATTGGAATTAACCAATTAAGGTTAAAATCCCCGACCCGGCCGGGAATCGAATCCGGGACCCTCTGAACCGAAGGCTAGTACGCTGACAGTTCAGCCAACGAGTCGGACATTTTCCCCCTATAGTTGATAATTAATGAAGTGTGGTCTCCGGAAGCGCCTGGTGCAGGTTTTTCGAGTTGACACCGTATAGGCGACCTGTGCGTCTATGTGGATGGGGCCCTAAATATGATCAGTTCTAGTTATGAAGACAGCATATATACCCAGCCCTCGAGCTATCGGAGTTAACCAATGAAGGTTAAAATTCCTGAGTCGGCAGGGAATTGAACCTGGGAGCCCCTGAAGCAAAGGCCAGCACGCTAACCACGTAGCCATGGAGCCGGACACTTTGAGAACCACTGCTCTACATCAATTCGTGCGAGTTCCCGTTGCCAGGGAACAGCACTTGCACTTCTACATTCGTGGACGAGGTTGGCTTCAGAAGACGACGTGTGTAGATGTGGTCCCGTTGACAGCCCGTCACCGTTTTCAAGAATGGGATTGGCCGTCTCATCACCCACTGAGATAAAGTCTTGAGAGCTCTGGTCGTTACCTTTGAGGTACGAAATTTTGACAGGGGATCCGTCCTGATTTGACTGTCCCTTATATCTATACATTCCCCTTTGTCGTCTTCGAGGTGGGATAATTTAAACCTCTTTCTGCTTCGGAATTGTATCACTTTTAATTTCACTACCTCACAGCGTTACTACCAATATGAGCAAAAACTACGTGAAAGTCTGCAACGCGTTCACAGTGCTTGCATTTTACGTTATATGCAACCCACGACTTTTTTCTCAAGACTTTTTCTTTTTTTTTTTTTTTTGCTATTTGCTTTACGTCGCACCGACACACATAGGTCTTATGGCGATGATGGGACAAGAAAGGCCTAGGAATGGGAAGGATGCGGCCGTGGCCTTAATTAAGGTACAGCCCCGGCATTTGCCTGGTGTGAAAATGGGAAACCACGGAAAACCATCTTCAGGGCTGCCGACAGTGGGGCTCGAACCCGCTATCTCCCAATTACTGGATACTGGCCGCACTTAAGCGACTGCAGCTACCGAGCTCGGTCTCAAGACTATTAATAGCTTCCTACACCCTCTGACCTCAAACAGCAACTTACATATATGTTTTAGTTGGGTGAAAGGTCATGCTGGAACTATTGGAAATGAGAAGGTGGACCTGTTTGCAAGATTCTCAGCTCGATGGAATATAGATTTCGGCCTCTCCACGTGTCCCGTGTCTCACGTGAAGAAGATATTTAGTAGTGAAATGGAAGAGATTTGGAGGGACATGTCACGCGGGATTAGTTCTTACAAACCGTGCATCTATGTTCAACCTCAAAATTCTTCGAACCCACTTTTACACTTACACAGTTTATTACTGGACATGGTAAATTTTAGAAGTTATTTTCAACGGTTTGATGATGATGATGCTTGTTGTTTTAAGGGGCCTAACATCGAAGGTCATCGGCCCCTATTTCAACGGTTTAAAATGCCACCACCAGAAGATACCTTTGTAAGTGCCAATCAGAACAAACAGCAGCTCATTTAATTATCTGTTCTCCACTACACGTTATCAAAGAAAACAGTTTGTTAGGACACCTCAGTTACTGCAATGTAAATTATTCCCCGTCAGTTTTCGATGCATTTCTGAAAACATATTGCACTTCAGGGTTTATCAGTTTCTTAGACGAAATTTTTAACGTAATATTCTTATGCAGTATTTTGTTAAATTAATGTATTTATAACCTTTAATAATATAATACCCCTAATTTACTTTTATGTAAAATGGGGCTCCTTCTTTGGATAATGAATGAATGAATGAATAAATAAATAAATAAATAAATAAATAAATAAATAAATAAATAAATAAATAAATAAATAAATAAATAAATAAATAAATAGCAAAAGTACTCCGCTAGAGATGGAAAACGGCACAATTTCACATGTTCCCTCCTTCAAATACCTTGGAGAAATTATACTACCATCAGGATTAGACAGTAGTGCCAATGTAGAAAGAAACACCAAACTACATAAGGCATACAGACTGACGTCGAATTACTACAACAAAAGAGTCATATCGCGTAATGCAAAATTACGACACTACAAGACAGTTGTATTGCCTGAAGTTGTATATGCCTCAGAAACCATATGCTTAGGTGGTCACTCTAAAATTACAGAAATTGAAAAGCAGGAGCGGAAAATTCTCAGGAAAATTTATGGTCCTACGAGAGAAAATGGAATGTGGATTAAGAGGAGAACAGCGGACCTCTACTCCTTCACCGACAGGTTTACTGATGCCGTACGGAAAGGGCGCCTTAATTTCTATGGTCATATCTACAGAATGAACAGCGACAGACTAACTAAAAGATTATTCAAAGTAATCAACTCAAAGAAGGTCAAAATAAAATGGCTAGAAGAAACTAAGGCGGACCTCCAAGAAATAAATATCACAGACGACATCATGGAAAATCGTGGAGCTTTTATAACAAAAGTAGCCAATCATAAACTTAGGGAGAAACCCAAAAGACAACTGGTAGGAAGCGGTCGACAGAACGCAAGATGCAACACAGTGCATTCATGAAGAGATTTTGGGAGGATAAGAAGGCACAAACCATCAAGCCAACTAACAAGTTCGAACGCGGTCTATGAATGGGCATAACGAATAAATAAATAAATAAATAAATAAATAAATAAATAAATAAATAAATAAATAAATAAATAAATAAATAAATAAATAAATAAATAAATAAATAAATAACATATCTTCCTTCAGAACAGTGACACACGTTTAGTCACTCTGCCTATTTTACCTGATTCTCTCCTCCAATTCTCCATTCTGTTTTTCTAAACGTATACTCGACCTATCTTTTCATCATGAAGAGGCATTTAATTTCGTGTGGCTATTTCTAGCCGGGTAAGGCAGACCCTCCGATGAGGATGGTCGGCACCTGTCATGTGTCTGTAACTGCGTGTTATTGTGGTGGAGGATAGTGTTATGTGTGGTGTGTGATTTGCAGGGATGTTGGGAACAGCACAAACACCCACCCCTCGACCCTTTGGAATTAACCAATGAAGGTTAAAATCCCCGACCCGGCCGGGAATCGAACCCAGGACTCTCTGAACCGAAGAGCAGTACGCTGACCATTCACTCAACGAGTCGGACATGAAGAGGCATGCGAACTCAAAATGATACAATTTATCTCCATCTCACCTCGTTGAAGCACAACGTATTCCGCTGCTTTTATGTATGTCTATCCTTTAGACCCGTTTCCTGGTACGGGGTCGGGAATGGGGTGGGATGAAATTATATGGCATATTTTTACGGCCGGATGCATTTTATGTTTCCATACTCAGTTGAGAAGCTAATGTAGCTGAAATGAATGATGGAGAATGAAATTGAGTAAGAAGGTGGAAGTAACCGTCTGTGCCCTATGAATAGGAACTGTCCTGGCATTTGCCTGGAACTGAAAATGGGAAAAACCATTCTGAAGACAGCTGACGGTGAGGTTCGAACCCACTCGTTTTCCGAATGCAGAGCTTGACGTTAACACGCGTGGCCACTACGCTCAACGTTCCATCCTACTTTTATACTGTCCTCAATTTAGCAATAGGATCGATTATAAAGTAATGCCAGAAGAGCATCCAGTTTGAAGGCCTTTCGGAGTGCTGAGCAAAAAGCCCACTGCAGGATGATGATGATGATGATGATGATAATAATATAATATACCGGGCGAGTTGGCGGTTAGGAGCGTGCAGCTGTGAGCTCGCATCCGGGAGATAGTGGGTTCGAACCCCACTGTCAGCAGCCCTGAAGATGGTTTTCCGTGGTTTCCCCATTTTCACACCAAGTAAATGCTGGGGATGTACCTTAATTAAGACCACGGCCGCTTCCTTCCGATTCCTAGGCCTTTACTGTCCCATCGTCGCCATAAGACCTATCTGTGTCGGTGCGACGTAAAGCAACTAGTAAATAATAATAATAATAATAATAATAATAATAATAATAATAATAATAATAATCGTCATATGACCTCAGTAGTGTCTGCAGGCATTTTGATTTGGCGCCATCTAGACTGCTTGTGCGTCAATTTCGTTGTTTTGTTTTACTCTACCAGATGGCAGAGTAAACCAGATCGCTGTTAGGCGATCTGTGGTTGAGTTTTAATAAATTTTGTCGGGTAAACAATGAATGTGTCACCAGAGATATTTTACATAATGACATCGTACGACGTGGAGTGTCGAATGGATTTTCTCCGCTCTTCAAATCTCCGACTACTTCTGGGTTTGAACCCGCGATTTCGGGATACGGAGGCCAAAACAATACCTTTGATCCACACAGGGAACTAGTTTAATATTAAACCGTACGTATATTTCAGTACCTGCTCGGTGATCATTTTGTACTTTATATCTATCTTCAGCGTGAAGTAATCTTCCAAAAGGACGGCTGTTCAAGGAATAATACTTTAAAGGTAGTGTGTCCTACAGCATTTAGTAATGGATGCACGGATATAGGTATTCACAATGTCGACAAGACGCCCGTATTCCTCGAAGCAACTGTCTTGATCTTTAATTTTATTTAAATTTTGCTTCACTATTTTTGTTTATTTTATTATCTTTTGAACTCTCTTAGCGTTTTTTAATCTATTATATTTTAGAAGAGGTAAATTCTTCTGAGAATAAATATACTGTATATGTGTGTATGTATGTATGCATGCATGTATGTAGTAAAATCCGGCTCCTGAAAGTGAGCCCAATCTCTGCAGCGTGTTTCCTGTAGCTTCCTCTTAGCTGATCAAAACAACAAAAATTCAATAGACTTAAGTCGGGAGAGTGATGTGGGTGGAACGACTTGCCTGTAGATGTCGCTCTGGGTGGTCTGGTGCTATCGTGTAAAAGGACAGGTTGGTTTCGTTATTTCATTCATCTTGGGATTTCTTCAAGTAAGAATTTGTTCACATCGTTACTTTTTTTCAGTGAACGAGCCTTCAACATACGATATAATTAAATTGAGTGACCATGCTCACCATGAACTTTCCTCCACACATCCTACAGTATGTTGATCAAATATTTCAGGCGCTTTCTCTCTCTTTTTACCAAACTCCACATGCCTGACCTCGCTGAGGTTCCAGGTAAAAACACCAATGCTGCATCGCTGATGACGGTATCTGTAGCGCGCCCGCTTCATTTTCTCTTCCTTGTTCCTATTCCTTGTCTATCCCTTCCAGTCTTCCCATCCCCCAACAAGGCCCCTGTTCAGTATAGCAGGTGAGGACACTTGGCCGAGGTCCTGGTTCTCCTCCCCAGTTGTATCCCGACCCAAAGTCTCACGCTCCAGGACACTGCCCTTGAGGTGGCAGAGGTGGGATCCTTCTCTGGGTCCGAGGGAAAAACCAACCTTGGTCGATAAACAATAGCTACAGAAATACATGAGAGAATAATATTTCGCTCCTTTCCTCAATGTAGCTCTTACAAGCAAAATAATTGAACATCTACCTATCGTATTACTCAAAAATTATGCAGTCTCTTAAATTCACTGATATTCTGGATACCGCGTATTTGTCGTGACCTGCATATTGCTCAATAGTAAGTATTTTATCTGCTACCATTTCCATTTCGCATCTGACGATCTCTAGAAATAATATCCTTGTCAAATGTTTTAATTATTTTTCTTCAGTGGACATCTTTAGATGGCTTTATCTTCGGCTTTCTAATACTACTTCAATATGAATCACACACGAATAAATGCTTGCTTGTTGTTTAAAGGGGCCTAACATCGAGGTCATCGGTCCCCACGAATAAATAAAAGTCGCATTGTGCAAAGCAAGCACCTATATGTATGATAGTATACGGACACTTCAACAACCTGATTGAAGTGGGAATTTTTACCTACTGTAGTGATAATATCTCCCCCTCTCATCGGAAGCCTATTCACATTACATAGAGCAATGTCTCGTTGCCCTCTAGAGACGTAGATTTCCAAAGAGTACGGTTAGCAGTTGTAACAGGTTACTTTATTAACAGTTCTCGATCCGAGTGCTAAACCGTTCGATGATTGAGTGTTAACCGACGTAAATACATGACGAAATAATAAGACAGAACGAAGAAAAGTGGCTTAGAAACAAGAAATGAATATAACAAATTGTTCACAATGACAAAATATTTAGGTAACATTGAAAGATGGCTTAAAAATGGCAAAAATGACGGAAAAAATGACAGTTTTTACGATTTGCTTTTACGTTGCACCGACACATGTAGGTCTTACAGGAACGATGAGATAGGGCTAAGAGAGGGAAGGAAGCGACCATGGTCTTAATTAAGCTACAGCCCCATCATTTTCCTGGTGTGAAATTAGGAAACCACAGAAAACCTTCTTAAGGCCTGCCGACAGTGGGGATCGAACCCACCGTCTCCCGACAGCTGGTAGCTACGTGACCCAAAACACATAGCCACTTTCTCTATAAAAAGTATAAAAATGACTTAATAAATTCACATTTCTGTATTTAGGGGCCTTGATTAGGATGTATGTATAATTTAGCACCAATTAACAGATGACATCTCCTGAAAATCCGCGCAATGCTTACATAGAATAGCATCTCCAATAAATGTATGAATATATATAAGGGTATATTAAAGAGCAAGACAAATATTTTATTTCAAAAGACTACAGAACGTTTGACGCTGAATCTTCCGTATATAACAGTCCGCTCAGTTTTTATGACATAAAATGTACCTAGACTACGGGAATGAACATTATTGTGCCTAAAACGACCCAGTTCATTTGTCATTATTTCCGTTTTCCCTCATTTTGTCATATATTTCACTGCACTTCTTCACTGTGCTTCTCTTCTGGCGCACTCTTACCAAACAAATTATTAACAGGCATGTTAACGTTACCTGAAGTTCGTACGATCAATTAAATCAACACTCTGTTGTTTTGGTAATTTCCGTTGCACAAAACCCATATTTTACAATCTCCATTTTCACCCCAGTAAAAGCATAGCATAAAAAATAATATTTAATTTGCTTCCTTTTATTTACAAGAGAACCAGTTTTGGTTAGACGACCTGGTATTTTATTAATTTACTTTTAATTAAATTCATACACCGTACTAATTTTCCACAAAGTGATTCTAGATTTTTGCTCTTTAATATTAGAATTTCCGTGCGTTCTATGCTCGAGGGTGATGTAATTGCCAATGTTACTTCGTAGTACATAGAATAGGATCTCCAGTAGTGATATATGAGATACGATATTGAACTACATAATAGAACCCAAGTTAAACTCTGTGTACAACAGGTCATTCCGAGGCATCCTGCACATTGACGGCTTCACTTGACCTCGCCAATGGAAGGTTCGTATCATTGACGTCCACAGTATTATGCTGCATTATTTAACATTCCATCGGGGTTACATAACTCTCTGTTTTATCACTGACGCCTCTAGTGTAACGTTACATAACAGAAATGATTTGCTCGTGATATATGCCAAATTTGACGAAAATGTATAGGCATATAACCTACTAGCATGTATTCGCGGCTCCGCGCGCATTTATTAATTCAGCTGTTATATGTTTTTAAACTATCCATTTTAAAGGAAACTAAAAACATTTATTAACACACTTCGTTTTTACATAAATAGCATGAATTACATTATCTTATTTTTAATTATGTTGTCACTTGCAATGCTTAAGATACCGGGTTGGTGGCTTTTACAAATAATATTAAAACTTTAAAAATCTTATTTTCTTATAGAGCTTTCGGGTAAACTATACTAAGTGTCCTTCCATTTGGAGCTAATATTTGTAATGTGTTTGCCTTTCCACATCTTGAAAACTCGCGTACTATTGACCATGGGAGAAGCACAGTTTCCGATGATCGAATGCTACAACTGTAAGCGACTGTCCTTATGCCTTGTTGATGCACATAGTGAAACCCAAGCGAACTGCAGACGTCTAAATCGAAACGGTATATTCGGATGGACGGTTTGAATTCGAGGAATGTATACTACTTCGCCCGTGGCATGTGCAGTCATGATGGTGGCTTCAATAATATTACGCATTAGTTTCTTGACTGAGGTCCTGTTCCAGTGGGAAAGAGAATTTATATTGATTTTATTTCCCAATAACTACTTTTCACGCTTTCACAGACACAGAGGTGCCGTAATTTTGTCCCGCACCAGTTGTTTTACATGCCAGTAAATCTGCCGCCTTGAAGCTTCGTACCTGAGCACATTCAAATATCGTTTCTACTGTCTGAGCTAATCAGCTCGACACACTACTGAAGGCCGTTGCGACGGTTATTCAGTCATCAACTGCCCATCTCTTTGGTATTTTTGAAGCCTACACATAATATTATTATTATTATTATTATTATTATTATTATTATTATTATTATTATTATTATTATATCTGTTTTGCACTGTTCATGTCTTGGCCTTTCTCTTCTGTTGCTACCCCTTAACACGTTCTTTAATGCGATGAATCCCGAATCGCCTTACTTCATTGAACTAAATTGCATTTCATTTATTTATTTATTTATTTATTTATTTATTTATTTATTTATTTATTTATTTATTTATTTATTTATTCATTTATTCTTATTTTTCACCTTCTACGCCTTCTTAAAAGCAGTACACAGTTGCAGTACACAGCAGCTTCTCCAGGTCCTGTCTAGAGTAGATTAAGAGAAAATAAGCGTTTGCCTTCAAATATCATGGCTGCCAGTGGTTTAAGTAGGTAGAATCACAGACGGCCATCAGATTAGCAGTCTGTAAGTTTCATGTCGTTTTGAAAATAGATTTTTCCCTGCATAAAGATTCATCTAAAAGTCTAGGTTAAACATTTGAGATCTCTGCGTCATTGGCCGGGCATCGCACACATGCAAACAAACACTTCCGGACATCACGAACTGAATATGGCTCCTCGTGTCGGGGACCGAAAATGGCTTCCTACACCATGTACTGTAAATGGCTCCTTGACTTGTATTACCTATCTTATGTACGTTGCCTAGCGATAGCAAATTTATACACTTAATCCTGGTGACAGTACGATGGCTTGCCATATCCCAACACACGTTTTCCGCCCGTTTTTTCGTTCATAACTCCGTGAAAACCTGAAAAGGAAAAAATCCGGCTTCGAGGTGCATATTATGGACGCTCTTCCATCCATGTTAATAATTTGAGATCTCTGCGTGCCGTAGTTTTGTCTGGGCTTCGTACACGCACACACACACACACACACACACACACACACATACGTTGCGTGCACAAACACTTTTTATTATTATTGATTTGTGATATATCACGTGTGAGAACCATATTGTCGTTGCGCCTCGAAATATCGTTATGTGACAATGTTGAGGGGAGAAATACTAACCCGCAGCACATATATCACCTTCGAAAGAAGGTATAGAAGGTGGATATAGTTCATGGAATACTAAACCTTTCTGGTCAGAGGTCTATGCTGAAATATTATCACATAGTGATTTTTCTAGACGCATTGACGATATATTCTAGTAAATAAAATATATATTTAGCCTTTCAGATAATATTCACATTATAGCGAGTTCAAACAACTGACAAGTCTTCGCCGCTTGAAATGAATGTCATTGATATTTTTATTGGTTTTAAACTGCTTGGAACGCATTCATTTTATATGCGTCAAATATCACGTCTGACAGTGGTTTACGTAGAATCAAGGACGGTAGTCTATATTTTTCATGTCGATGTGAAAATAGATTTTTTACCTGTATAAACATTGTCTAAAGTACGCCCATGTTAAATATTTCAGATCCCTGCGTCCCGTGGATTTTGCCGGGCATCGCACACATACAAAGAAACACTCCGGATAGCACAAACTAAATATGGATCCTTATGTCTGGAACCTTACTTCTGTACTAAATGTTTTGCAAGTTGTTGTAAAACTGTGGATAATTCTTGCATTCATTCACAGATCTGCTTTCAATGTTAACCGTTTAATCTTTTCGTATACTGTTGGATTTTACTTGGTCCATGGATTGAATCAAACCAGAAATTATGTTGACTCTAAAAATTTTCATCATACGTTGTCCAAGATTGCGACATTGATAATAGCCCAACGTAATGGTGAATTAAATTGGAAAATGTCAAAAAAATCCCAAGCAATCCCAATATAATATCGACAGTACCCCGAGGAAGTCTAATGCAATGTAGCTTAAATCTTGTCAACAGTAAATCGTGCTACAATGTACCGGTACCCTGAGAAGGCATTATGCTATCTATATAAATAAAATTGTTTCTGTTTGTCTGTTTGTCTGTCTGTTTGTCTGTTCCACCATCACGTCGAAACGGCTGGATAGATCTCAACCAAACTTCATATTTAGAGTATACTGACCCCGGGGAAGGTTTCGATATGCATATCATTTTAAAATCTTTGAAAAGACGGGGGTTTTATAGGAAAAACGGTTTTCCTCCATTTTCTCTTATACTATTATAGGCAAAATATCGAATTTGTCGTATAAGGACGAGACAAAGCTCAATTTAATCCTCTTGATGCAAAGAACAAAACTCGGTAAGCCCTACGGGCCCGAAAACCATGTTTTAAGGCCCTAAAACCAACCGTTACGGAGATATTGGCACCACACTACCCCTGCTCTAGGAATCGGATAAAGAAATGAACTGCCGTAACCATGGCAACGTCAGCTCCAGGATTCTAGAGCAGTGAGATTATGCATGTACGTTTGGGCATAGCTGTCAACCAAAATAGGTACAAATAAGACTTAATATCTGGGAAAAAAATATACTGTTGTGTAAGGCACTCATAGGACTCCTTTGGGCGGGGATGGAAAGGGGGTGAAGAACGAGTGTAAAAATCTATATAAATAATGTTTCTGTTTGTCTGTTCCACCATCACGTCGAAACGGCTGGATAGATCTCAACCAAACTTCATATTTAGGGTATACTCATCCCGGAGAAGGTTTTGATATGCATATCATTTTAAAATCCTTGAATAGACAGGGGGTTTATAGGAAAACCAGAATGGTTTTTCCACCATCACGTCGAAACGGCTGGATAGATCTCAACCAAACTTCATATTTAGAGGGTACTCATCGCGGGGAAGTTTTCCATATGCATATCTTTTTAAAATATTTGAATATATGGGGGGTTTATAGGAAAATCAGAATGGTTTTTCCACCATCACGTCGAAACGGCTGGATGGATCTCAACCAAACATTGTATTTAGAGTATACTAATCCCGGGGAAGGTTTAGATATGCATATCATTTTAAAATCCTTGAATAGACGGGGGGTTTATAGGAAAACCAGAGTGGTTTTCCCACCATCACGTCGAAACGGCTGGATAGATCTCAGCCAAACTTCATATTTAGAGTATACTCATCCCAGGAAAGGTTCCGATATGCATATAATTTTAAAATCTTTGAATAGACGGGGTGTTTATAGGAAAACCACAGTGGTTTTCCTCTATTTTCTCTTATACTATTGATTTTCTGTAAACTTCGTTTACCGTACGTGAAACGTCTCTTCATTATAAACAACTTTCGTTATGTTCATAATTTACCTTACTCTTCACATGACGGAGAAATTTACAATTTTCTGCTGGTATCATGCTCTGCATTTAGTGACCGACAGACCGACAACGAACCTACAGGTTACCATGGCAACGTCTCTGACTGCATGCCAGTAGGGAAGTAACGTATTGCCATTTTCCTCATCATGCTTTTAAATTCGTGGTTGTTCCTTGGGTAGATGGCAAGAGAGGCATCAATCGGCTCATCTGCGGGATATTGGCGGAATATCGTTGGAGGTTATAACCGCCCTCGAATAGATTAAGTAATAACACCATTAGTCATCTTCATATTTGTTTACCTAAGAATCACTGAACCTAAATTTCTCCTCTGTTAGCGCTTTATTATATCCATAACTCACGGCATTTATTTATTTGTCGTTATCCGGCTGTCCTCAGTTATAATCCATTTTCTATTAGTTTCAACATTCTTAACTGTATTATTTTCTTCCTTAATTACGCCGTATGTACGTGAATGCTAGAAACTACTGGATGCATTTCCACCAAGATTCGTATTTAGAATACACCTGTCCTTGATAGGTTTCAGGGCAAATATTGTTTCTAAATCCCTGAACTAACTGGGGGTTTATACGAAACCGAAACAGTGATTTTGCACTTCCAAAAAATATACACAACAAAAGTTTATGGAAGTCTACCTACCTTGGTAGAAATTAATGTCTAAACCTTTTTTTCTCATGTGCATCATTTCGATACGAGGATCAATAAGGGAGATATCATTAAAGGACCGTTTTTCTGTACAAGTCCCATCGGACTTAACTCACGACCGGGTGCGTGTAAAGCGTATTCCTTACAACTTGAAAACTACTGAAGACATTCGAAACAAAATTTATATTTAGCATCCACCTGTCCAAAGGTAGGTTTTAAACGTAAATAACATTTCATGTTCCAGAATGGACTGGCGGTTTATAAGGAACCGAAATGGTGATTTTACTCTTCCACAATATATACAGAACAAGACCAACCTGACTGGAAATCGACCAAACCTGATGGAATTCCACCTCTAAACCTTTTTTTCATGTGCATTTTTTCGTCAGGAGGATTAATAAGGGAGATATCATGAATGGTCACTTTTGCAGGTTAAGTCCAGCGGACATAGCCCAAAAGGTGTTTTACATGGAGCAGATTCCTTATCTATATAAATCAAATCGTAACGACTGTGTACCTCTACACTGACTATTTTGGCGAAATTTTCGTACAGCTTTCCGTTTAAGGGGTAATAATAACAATCTCCATAATTTTTGATTTCCTGAAAGTCCTAATTTTTACCCGCCTCGCCCAAAATCCACATTGTGGCATAATCTGCCAGAAGAATAAGAAGATAATTGAAATTTGACAAAATTATACGTTTTAGCCTGTAACGAATGAAAAATCCTATATCATTAAATATTTCATTTTTTATCCCCGAAGAATATCGAAATATGCAGGCAATTTTAATGATGGTGCAGACCTTCGGAAATTCCTATCACGTAACGGATTGCACAATCTCCGTTCAATTTGGAATGATCTACAACCTTGGTCTTATGACTTTATGCCGTATCTGTATCCCTTTTACGTTTGATTTTTCTCTATTAATCGATGTTAAGTCAATTTGGAATTTTCACATGCATTATTCATACTTTCAATTACTTATATGAAATACAGAATCATCAAACTCTTCACGAAAATTGGCCCACTCAGTAGCCATATGTGAGCCAAATGCTACGTATGTAGCTGTCACATTATTATCCGAAAAGTAATGTAATGTGAGATGATCTTACAAAACCTTTACCCTGTTCCACGTTTCTAAATCTGACCCAAGAATAGATGACATATCATTGGACCAGCCATTTAGGCCACTAAATCCGGCGTGTCTTATGGTATAATCCTTTGTCGATATGACGTACGTTTAGTAGCAGTTAATCTGTAAATGAAGGTCTTCAATATTGTAAACACGCATATACTTTCGTATGTCGATCTATATATATTCACTGATGTCGATTTAGCGATCGAGAAAGGGTCGGTCTGCTATTGTAATCAGTACTCCCCACACCGACTTTGACTGGCAGTAGGAAAGGGTTCCTTCTCCAACTCCTGTGTAACTGTCATTAGTAAGGAAGGCCTACAATTGTAATGAATAGTTCCCTTCTCGATTTGACTTGCAGAAGGTAAGTGAGCATGCAGTTTTGTTTAAAACTCCCCTACCCGATTGTGTTTGGCAGTAGGCAAGGGTGCCCGCCATTATAAAGAAATGTACTCATCTAAAATGTGACTGGCATTAGGCATAGTGGCCTGCTATTTTGATGGAAACTCACCAACTTGGTGTGACTGGCAGTACGCTGGCTGGCAGTAGGAAAAGGGGCCTGTCATTATAATGATAACTGCACAACTCAATTTCGAGTGATAGTAGGGTAATTGCCTGCCATTATAATAAAAACTGTAATCTGTCTGGAGGTAGGAAAGGGGGGCTGCCATTTTAACGAAAACTCCCCAAATCGATTCTGTCCGCATAGTAGGCAATGGGGCCTGCAATTATAATGTAAACTTCCCAACCTGATTGTGAATGCCAGTAGGCAAGTGAGCCTGCCGTTATATCACAAATCCGTAACAAACACTTTACATTGGAAACGTACGGGGACCTCCCCATGCTCTTTCTCGGATAACGCTAAGAGACATGCAATTTTAAAACTATCTTATTTACTGCATGTACACTATTTACTTCGATATTCGAATACAATGTAGAATACCGTAGCGAAGCACGGGTACATTCGCTAGTCTAGAATAAAGGTACTTCTCAAGGGTAGAGTAACTAGGTTACGACATGGTGAGAACCACAGTACAGCCTGTTCTTTTTTTACATAAATATGTCCTTCGAAAATTTGTGTAACGAAATAGTGTCATGCAACAAAATGTGTGATGCGATGTTACCTAGCAACAGTACCTAGAATGCTGCATAGGCCATGGATCTGTATAAAGAGAGTTGTACAGGTCGTGGATCTGTATGTCATGGCCATCCATCAATACCTCACATCACAGGCTGCACGGTTGCTAGGTAACATAGCATCACACATTTTATTGAGAGACGTAAGTATTTATAATCATTTGATATTCCGGAAGGGAAATTAATAACATTTTTACCAATTACGTGAACTAATGCTCGGTCCCTAATTTTATTTTCGTGTGGCTATTGGTAGGTGCGTTCAGCCCTTGGAAGGCAGACCCTCCTACCGGAGTGAGCGAAATCTCCATAATCCCATAGTGTATGGGAAATTGCGTGTTGTTGCGGTGAAGGATAGTGTCGTGTGTGGTACATGAGTTGCAGGGATGTTGGGAACAGCACACACTCCCAGTCCCCGAGCCAATGGAACTAACCATTCAGGACCGGGCCTGGAATCGAGCCGGAGGCACAGTGAGTCCAAGGCCACTACGCTAGTCATTCAGCCAAGGAGCCGGACATTATCAATATTAAGAATAATGTGATGTTTGAAACTTTAGCCATTGTAATTATTTTAAACAATCTCGGTGATTTACGTGACTCTTAATCATAAGTCATTAGCCACAGGAATCTGCAACTGACACGGAATGCGAAACACTAGGACGTTACTTTGACTTTCGAAAATCCTACTTGCTTTCTCACGCCAACTGTAATTATCTTATTTTGATCAGCGTGGGCTTAGACGAGTTACATGTGGTAGGATTCTGAGGAATACTAGTCGCGTACACACCTATCAGACGTGGAGATCGAAGCAATCATGTTGTTTCTTCACCTTGGCGCTACGTCAAGAAGCTCGGAGCTCCCAATCGATAGTCTGTGTGCGTCACTGCATCAAATTTGTAAACATGTCCTTCATAAAAGATCCAGTCGCCTCTTGTATCACGGGATAGCTGGCTAGTCCACAATTAGCCTCATGTCACGAGACCTGAAACTACTCACTCCTATACTGTAACTCTCCAGTTCGACTTTTATTTCCATGCTATTTTCTTCCCTTCCTCTATAATTGTGTTGAACATATATATTTTTAAACATATATTCATATATGCTTACTTTCCTAGGCGTTTCCCCTTTTCAGCAGTTGCCTTCTTTCAGATGCTACATATTCCTATCCTGTCAGTCTTCTCCGGATAGATCTCTCCTTTGGATAACTTTAGCTGTTGTTTCCCTCCAGCTTGTCTTTGCGTTCAGCCCTTGGAAGCCAAACCCTCCTACCGGAGTGGCTGGAATCTCCATAATCCATCGTGTACATCTTTACATCTTCTCCCTGGTGGAAACCACTTGAGCAGACACTGTGGCCATCGCTGTTCCTACGGATCGGACATGTCCAGAACATTTCATTGCTCGGACATCGATCCTATCCTTTTTTTTTTTTTTTTTTTTTTTTTACAATTTGCTTTACGTCGCACCGACACAGGTTTTATGATAACGATGGGGTATTAAAGGACTAGGCGTGGAAAGGAAGAGACCATTGACCTAATTAAGGTACAACCCCAGCTTTTGCCTGCCGTGAAAATGCGAAACCACGGAAAACCATCTTCAAGGCTGCCTTCGAAACCACTATCTCTGGAGTGCAAGCTGATATCTTCGTGACACAAACCACGCGGACACTTTCTCGCTAAATCCTATCCGTAATCGGTTTTTCCGCACCCATCACTGTTCTTACAAATTCGTTCCTCAGCCGATCTAAGCGGGTAGGTCTCATGCTTCACCGCAGCACATCCATTTCCATAGCTTCAGTCTTAACCCTTTATCTCTCGTTCAGTGTCCAACACTCCGAACCATGCAAAAATGCGTATCAGGTTACAAAATATTCCACCCAAGACCTTGAAACGATCCTCCTGTTCCATTTTGTCTTCCCCTTCTTGGTATCTTTTTTTTTTTTTATGTACATCTGTCCTCGAAATGCTGATATTCATACCATTTTCTATACCAGTGGAAGCCGTGGATATGGTGCTACTAAGTTTCTTATTTCAACACCAGGTATATCCCTGGGCTGCACTTCAGTTAAGACTTCTTCCATCTCACCGTCGTTGAAAATCTACCTCTATTAGTGGGACATTCAACCGCTGCAAAAGAACAGTGGTTCTAAGTCGGGTTTGGCCCGCGAGATGCTGCATCATTGTGTGCAATATTGTGATACATACGTACAGAAGCTTGCAACACAATTTTAAATATTTAAAAAAATATTAGTGGGTTTTGAAAAAGTTCTGAATTATTCAAAGGCTCCATATAGCACTATTGCAGTTTTTAACAAAAATACTTGAAAAATAGGATATGCTACACTGAATAATATTCGAAACCAGGAAAGACAGACACTTCCTCCTATAGATAAAAGTTATAGGTGTTTTCTTATCTCTATTTCCATCCTGTATTGAACAACAGTTCAAAAGTAACCCACGTCTGTACGCCGTAGTAATATTTAATTAAATATTATATAGAATGTATTCTCTCAGGATGAGAATATAGTGGTGAAATTGAAGCATAGTGTAGCAATGCTAATGTTGTAAGCTCGGAATTGCGATCAACAGTATATTATTTACAAAAAAAGCCGTTCTTCCATCGCTGTGTATTCAGCGCGACCTCGTTACTTGGAAGTGAATGCTGATATCTGAGGATGTCCTTGGTACATGTGATATATTAATTATACAAAAACCAACAGGCACAAAGAGTCAACAAAATTCTATTATTTATCTACAAAAACTAAGAACTTTATAACAAACGTATCGAGAAACATGCAAGTACTTTTCCGCAAAGGAAAATAAAGGAAGATCACAACGAAAGGACATAACTCTTAAAAGAAACTTTTCATACAAATGTCTTCATAATTGTTTTATAACATATTTATGTACTGATTATGGTCTAAAGGATCGAAACATGTCTATGATTTAACTATTCACGTGTTAATTTTATAGTTAACATTAGTGTGTATTGAATAACGTGGATAAAAGTCCTATATTTTAATTGTAATTTGCCAATACGGGCCAAAGATAATTTTTACCTTATGTAATAACAACGCGTGATATTTCTCTTGCTCGGCATTTAGTTGGAAATTTTCCGCAACTGTTCTCTAACTAAAGCTGTCTTTTGTTTTCGGGTTCTGTAATACATACTGGACATTGTGGAATATAGAAGAAATCCATTTTAGTTGCCTTGGAAGACTGATTTCCTCGGATTGAGTAGGGGTACATCAGTTGCCTTGAAAAGGAATAGTGAAATTTATTTGTAACGTTGGCAACCTGTATATAAGGTGCACAAAACAACGACATTGTCCAGCCTGGGCGATAAACGTAAGTCAAATAAAAGCCTTTATTAAAAGGGAATCGATGTCTCTTTTTCCCTACTTGCTAAATTGAGACTCCTTAACTCCAGGCACTAATGTTCCTACGGAAACATGAGGTGTTCACAGTACCGCCCTCATCCATCACATTACAACATTCGTGACTTGTGGTTATTGGAACTTACCCTTAGTATTCCACATTGCAGTTTCGTTTCCTGTTCCGATATCGACTGGACTGCTGGGTAAATTAAAATCTTAGGATCAATGGACTGCTAGTAAACCTTGCTTCTGAATGCCCTTTGTGTATAAGCAAGCATCAGCAGTACGATCCATACCAAATAAAACATCATACTAGAACTTCTCAAAGTTTCTAAAAATAGTGGAGCAATTTATTCAGTAATCTCGTAGACTGAAACATTGCGGGCATTCTGATGATAGTCTAATTTTTTTTTCGAAGAGACGATTCCATGGACGTAACAATTTTTTGTTAGGTCTGTATAGATTGGGTAACGATGATCTTATATAATTATTCTACTTTTTGTTGATTAATCTTGCTCGACGTTCTGGAAAGTATTGTACTATTGTAAAATGTTCCTGATTAAATAAATAGTGTCTTCTTAAAATGAAATCCTAAACTCATTGCAGTTGTTCACAATAGATTTCAGGGTCAATCGTTCAGATCTCCCTTTTTTTGTCCAAAACGGTCTTGTGGAATCATTGTGCATCAGCGGTATTTCCCTCGAGTTACCAAATTGTTTCTCTTCTCAGTAGCTCTTCTTCTTCTTCACATGTCTCAATGCGTATATTTCTTGCACATATCAGCTAGTCTCTGGCCTTGAGCAGCGGTCAGTTTATTTGGATATCTGCCCTTCCACTTTCGTATTGGGATGATAAGGATGACAGCAGCTGTACTCATCGAAACTTAAAACCTTGTGGACAGTTGCACCCAAACGTGTGGTGTGCCGAACTGATGGTCGTCATCATGAACAAGGTTTATCTTCAATGCTAATGTTCGTGTGATCAGTTGAATGCCGTTCTAATACTAACTATATCATTACTTTCAACTTCGTATACATCTTAGGCTGCCGATGTCGCACTGAACCATTTCTGCTGATGAATCTAAGAAGCACTGGAGTTGTGATTTCGCTGTCGCACATTTCCGTCGTCTTTGAGAATATTTGAAGAATAAAATCTGTCTTATTATTTTTCCTTGGGCTTTTTCCGTGTTAACTGGGGTCGACACTAATGTGGATTAAGCCATGTTTTATGGTCCTCTTTCTGACGTGAACTCTGTTCGGAGAGATGTATTCACTATTACGTGTTTCTGTGTGATATAATGTGTTAAGTTGAAGATGTGTATTAAGATGATCACAGGCACCCAGCTCCCGAGCAGGCGAGGAATCGAAACCTAGTCCCCATGAACCGAAGAGCATTACTCTAACCAGCCAAGGAGCCACACTAAAATATCACAATACTACAATTGATGATGTCCGTATACTTTAGATTTTCGCCTTTTTCTTTTCTCATATCAGGTGTAGAAAAGTTTGATAGATTCAGTTCAATTTTTTGTCCGTCAATTTGGTGATGATGCTGACTGGGGAGAGGGGTAGGGCGTGATAGGCGAATGAGGTTGTCACTGACTTCTCACCGAGGCGGTCGCAGTTCAGTTCCTATCCAATGTACGTGGGATTTTTGAAATGTCACGTCCCTGTGGTTTGAATTCCACGTAGAGGTGGAGGTTCTATGGTTAAAATCACAGTATTAAAAGTCACGTAAACCTAAAAGCTTACTTTCTGTCTGGCCTGATGACATTTCTGGAAACTATTTAAGTTGAACGATAACCAGACTTTTCTCTAGGCTGTATCTTATTTGATTTGATTTGGTAGGACTTATATATTAACGCAGCAATATGGTAGTGGTCGGGGAGGGGGATTCAGAAAGGAATTTTCATTTATCTTTGCAATATTAATACATTCTTCACATACGGACGCGAAAATACTCCTCGAAAATGGTAATAAATCAAAATAAACATATTTACGAAGGTGACTCGGCTGTGGAGGAAAGAGTAGTAGCGGGAGACGAAGTCGATGGTGGTTAGAAATATGTTTAATAATTAGAGGTGTGGAACTTAACGAGGCCAGAGTTGAGGAGTATCTATTTAAAAAGGAGCTAATTCCACCGTAAGGAAGTTGTGGCAATCCACAAGGAAATGTATAATAAAAGGTACATGGAGCATACCCATAATCGGAGATGGTACTACTTTTAACGAACTTCATCTTTCTGGTCTGGATTGCTCGTGCGATTCGATAGTATTCAACTACTGCAATGCATGTGGTCGAATTTTTTTTTAAAAAAATGAAGTGGAAACAGCACCTATTGAACACACGCTCCTCAGTTCTAGTTGCAAATAGAGGATTATGGAGATGTTATGCAGAGGTTTTACAGATTGAAGACTGTAATGAAAATCCACAGCCTGTTTCTAGTTATTCGACCGGGTCAGGAATAGAATGAACGAAGTCCCATCTAGCGGCGAGGATAGTAATTGTACCGGCTGCCGAAGCCTGTCTCACTTCTCTGGCGCAATGATTAATGAATGACAGATGAAATGAAATGATATTGGCGAGTGTCGCTGGAATGAAATATGACAGGGAAAACGGGAGTACCCGGAGAGAAACCTGTCCCGCCTCCGCTTCGTCCAGCACAAATCTCACATGGAGTGACCGGGATTTGAACCACGGAACCCAGCGGGGAGAGGCCGCCTGATCCACGGAGGCTCAACAGTATGTAATAAAAATGTGTGTATGTACACTATATTTACAAAGCCTTGTGACTAATCACAACATTTTTACAGATTTGTATTTAGAGATGTTGGCTCTGCTATAGGCCAGTAAAGCCAACTCTAATTTTTAAATACAGTAGTAAAGATAGATTTTGAAGACACAATGTGTAAATGAACAAACTACGAATCTCCTTTTATGGGATGTAGGAAAAGCGCCGCACAGTATTAAGTAGGATCGAGATCATTACAATTAAGGTAGCAAAAACAGCTCCAACTCGTAACATTCATCAAGAGTTAACTGCGGAAAGTAATGTAGTTTTAGACGAGGCCTGCAACCCAAATGCCTCGAAAATGCCTCACCACGTCTTAAACGAGAGTTATGTTGAGAAATCTACCTTTTCGGTGCTACGATCGGTAACAAAACGGATGAACGATGTTTGCACAGAAGCAATACTCCCTACACTCTTACCGTCTTTGGAAAGTAAAAACAAAATTGAACTGGGACTAGTAGGACGACCGCGGAGGCTCCCAACTAGGATGGTTGTAAAACTACATTACTTTTCCTGGACGAGTTGCGAGTTAGAGGGTTCGTTCCTATATTTTCATTTATTCATTTTCAGTCACTACAGATTACATTTAGGGCTGTAACCCCAGGTTGTTTACCTGGTCTTTTCTTAAACAATTTCAAAGAAGTTGGAAATTTATTGAACGTCTTCCTTGGTAAATTATTCCATTTCGTATTTCCCCTTCCTACGAACTAATATTTATCCCAATTTGCCCTCCTGAATTCCAACTTTATCGTAACTCAATCCAAGCGTATTCGTCTACTAATGTCATTCCACGCCATCTCTCCGCTGACAGCACGGAACATCCTCCTTAGTCGAGCATCTCGTCTCTTTACTCCCACGTCTTCGCAGCCCAAAGTTTACAACATGTTCGTAACCCAGCAAATTCGTGCTGCTATCCTTAGAGTCTTTTGTAGTTTCCGAATCAAGTAATCCTGACTAAAGGTCCCATACAGTGAACCATACTCTAATCGCGGTCTTACCAGAGACGTATAGGCTCTTTCTCTCACATCCTTACTACAGCCACTAAATATTCTCACAACCATATGGAGAGATCTGTAACCCTTATTTACTACCTCGTTAATGTCATTACCCCAGCGAAGATCATTTCATATAATAACACCTAGGTACGTAACAGTGATCCCCATGAGGTTCGTCCGCCCCATCAACAAAGTATAATACGCGCTCCTTTTAGTGATACATGGACACCCTAGTGCTGAATCGGTCGACGTCGGTTATCTTCGAGATTCAAATTGGCAACCTTTGAAACACAAACTATGAATCGCTTATACATCGCTGTGCGACATCTGGCGTACACTTTACGTACTAGTACTGTTGTTGTTTACACAGCAAAGCCAAACTATAGAATTCATACTAGGAAAAAGATTCGCGTCAAGAAATGTTATATAGTGTGTGTATGGCACAGTTGTTGGCTTAAGATAATAAAGTTTTAGCAAATTCATATCGATCGATACTATTATCGGTTCAATTCAGATCTCATTTCCAGTCATTTGGCGGTATTACCGGAACCGGGAGAGCTCCCTCCTTACTCCTCACCCCTGTACAAAAATCAATCTCTAAACATTTTGCGAATAATAATTAAAACTGAGAAGACATTTTCTCTTCGTGAAACTTACCTGAATATTCACCTCATGTTAATTGTCCTGAACCGCTGAACCAGTTATTACATTGAGCAACATTTTTCGTACACCCTATTATTAACTAACCTAAAAACTTAAGATCCATTGAGAATGCTCAGTGATGCCTTTCATTGATAAATAGTTGGCGTTTTGGGCTTGATCACAAACTTCAAATTAACTTTAGAGGTCGTTACAATCAGTTAAGGCCCATATTCATTCCTTCAAAGCGTAGTGTTTACAGTGCGCTACATCTTCTTCTATGGCCTAGAACATATTTGTTACCTTCATTCACCTTTCTCAATGTCCAGCTTCTTGGGTAAATAGATAGTGACTGAGGTATACGAAATGCTATAGTAATGTAGGCAGTCTGTGTTATGAATGGTGTGATAATGTCACTATTAGTGTTGGTTGGTGCGTGTATTTCAGTGGGCTTGGCAGACTGACATGTAATAGCAAATTCTGGCTCATAAAAGTACCTGAAACAAAGATAATTTCCATAATACGCCTTTTCAGTGAGGCCGAGGGTATCTATGACAGCTGATAGCAGATTTGTGGAGTATCCAACCAGCCCTCAGGCTGAGGACTGAGCAACAGTCTGTAAAACGACTGAGGTTCCTTCTCCGCCATCGTACTCATTTTTTGACCTGACAGCTAGGAGATTCACATATAGGGCAGCAGTGGCGTGCGGTGGTGAACACATTCATTACCCCAGCTGCAAACATGTTTTTTAAATGTAAGTAATCGTAGCCCCCACTAGGCTCTATAAAGTCATCATTACCATTTTATAAGGCTGCATTTTTCGTGGATAGATTTACCTGAGAAAGGTCTTAATATTTTCAACCACACTCTCGCACATATTTCGAAATTTATATTCACGGCAGTAACGACACCATCATAACTTAATCTATAGCAGATTTTAAACAATGTACTGTACCGGTTACGACCTGTACATAGTATTTTTTGAGCATCAGTTACGTTTATTTACCACGCGTAATGTTCCGAGCGCGCCTGGTTTGTTTACCAGCAGCGAGGACCAGCTAGCGAGTGTATGACGACTGTGAGCTGTGACGTAGCCACAGGGGCTAGCTAGACCGCCCGCTCGTCTCAACACGTGTTACCAGCCTTGACTGGTATTTTCTGGACTCCACGTCACTTGTTCTAGAGAGTTCGATGGAGAAATTTTTGAAATTTCTATAATAATGATGCTAGCGAATCGAGCGATATGTCATCTTGTTTGGGATCACCTAAACGTCCCAATGCTCGAGTTTCAAGCAAATCCATCGAGGGATTCGGGAGATATTCAATCAAACCGTATTATGATGTAGACATCCCGGATTGAATAAAGGAGGACCTACTGTAGCCTATTCAGACAGTCTCAGCTGAGTAGTCAGCGGGGACAATCTTGCTGCTACTATCGTCGTGGAACTCTGTCATTATACAAGTGTGGGAAGACGATTCTTCCAAGTACTATAAAGTGGACTCATAAGACTTCGAGTGTAGTAGAAAATTTTCTAAGTCTTCGTAATTGAACTCAGAATTCTTCTAAGTGTTAATTAAATGGACTTGTATTATTTACGTGCCTTCGAGACTGAAATTTTTCTAAGTGTTTGGACTTGTATTATTCACGTGTCTTCGAAGCTGGAATTTTTCTAAGTGTTTGTGAAATGGACTTGTATTATTTACATGGGTTCGAGACCAGAATTCTTCTAAGTGTTCATTGAATGGACTTGTATTATTTACGTGCCTTCGGGACTGAAACTTTTCTAAGTGTTCACTGAATGGACTTGTATTATTTTCGTGTGTTCGAGACCAGAACTTTTCTACCTGATCATTGAATGGACTTGTATTATTTACGAGTATTCGAGATTGGAATTTTTCTAAGTGTTCGTGAAATGGACTCGTATTATTTACGTTGAATATTTGCGACTGTTGAGGAACTCATCCTTCTAATAGACAGTGATTGATTAACATTGCTAGTGATGAACTTTAACTTTCCAACGGCTTTAAACGAAGTTAGGATTTCATTTACATTTACTCAAAGACTTGTACATTTGCCAGTGTTGGTTTAAAAGACTTATAAATTTCGTCAGTGAATTTATTTATGTGGAAGGACTTGTGTTTTCGTCAGTGGTCACTCAAAGACTTTATGAATTTCACCAGTGATTAACTTTAAATATATTCAAACTTCCAAGTGAATGGACTTGTGTTTTCATTCGAGTTTAGGCAAAGACTTGCACCTTCGCCAGTAATGAACTTTGAGTTTAACTATAATTTCACAAGAAGGGACTTGTATTTTTCGTTGCCAAAAGTTATTCAGGGACGAGGATTTTCCTAGTGATGAACTCTAAATTATTAATACCACTCATATCGTTTTAGGAGTGTTGGAAGTCTTTATGTACAATTATCAAGAACTCTGCTTATAAGTTGGTCATCCAAGGTTTTCATGGACTCAGTACTACTAGTGACCTTGGGAACATCAATCCTCTCAGTCTCATTGGGCTGAGGTTGTACATGACTACAACATCGCCTGGATCACCGGGGTTCAACCCGGGCCTCAGAGTTCGAGACATCTCTACTTGCCGTCAATCCAGACAGTCCAGCTGCCTCTGTCTGGAGTATCTGGAGTCCCTGGAATCCCTGGAGTCTTCTGGAACGTGCTTCAACCAGCTTGGCTTGGTGAGCTGGAGAACCCGAGCCATGCTATTGGAATACGAGGAAGACAATCCATTTCTACTTAGAGGTGATGTGCAAATTCATGACTTATTTGAATAAACTCTTGTGCAATCAGAGTCAAAGTTTTTCTGTAGATAGGACCCTACCTCCTGTACCGAGCCTTAGCTACAATTAATCCAGTTTTTCGCCCTGAGAACTATAGTCATGCTACCTTAAAATTTAATCTGAGAGTCGGGCTCTTTTACTGGTACAGTACATACAGTTTCAGCCGGTGACTTCGTGATAGTATAGTCATGGTTTTCACAAAAACACACTGGGACCATTTGTTTTTAACTTAAAAAGGCTAACCTAAACTGAATCTGAAAACTTTAACTGGTATTTTACCGTCGGCGAAGTTTAATAATTTCACTCACTTACAGAGTGTACGCACATCAAGGACAAACGAGGGAAAATATTCGTCACGACGTATAACACACGTTATCTTAATGAAGAATGCCACAGAACTCGCGAAACCTTCACCTATAATCCAAGAGGAACAGCACAAAAATTTACTATATACCACCATCGCAGACAACCAAACACATAATTTTTTTTTCTTCGCGCTTAAATCTGTGTTCACAACCTAAATATTTTCTGTGGTATCGGAAAACATATTCTACACGTGCCATCAATGAATTGCTGGAAAAAACTTTATACATTCCGAAATCCAAAAATAAAATATATTCTTCTGTATTACAATTGATTTCATAAACTGACTGTGTTTTCATTAAGCAAGGAGATGTGCAAGTGGCTATACTGTTAACATGTTGGTATATTTCTTGCAGCCTCTAGCGTGTGGAGCTGAACACTTCGAGTGTCAACTATTAAAACTAATATTACCTTACCTAAGCTAGCTGGCCTGTCGCCGTAAATTGCTGTCGGGTTGGGCCCACTGCCCCGCCCCGCTCCCAGGTCAATGAAGCTTCAAGTGCATGCGTCATCCCAGCGACCTTAAATTTGGTTGGGGTAGCTCTCTTTCGCGCCGGGAAGGAAACCACGCTCGCTGGAGAAGCTGAACTGCGGTAGTTCGAGCGGATTGTTGAGACAGCTGTACTTGGCTTGGCTTAGAAGTTCGAAGTTTTTTAAGTATTATAAAAAGGATTCTAAGGAATAATAAGAAAAGGTTAATACAAACTTATTTACTCCAGCAGCGCTGGAGTAGATGGGGTTCAATGCACGCCACTGATGGGCAGTATAAAGTCCTAGGATAGAGACTGTTTTTTGTTATTGCCTTACATTGCACCGACTCAGAAACGTCTTGTGGCAACTATGGATTATGGCAGGGCTAGAACTGGGAAGGAGGTGTCCGTGAGCTTTGGTAAGATACAGCCCCAGCGTTGGCTTGATGTGCAAGGAAACCATGGAAAACCATCTTCAAAACCGCTGATAGTGGAATTCGAACCCATCTTTAAACCCCTGTGGTTAGGGAACACAGACGAAGACTACACCCACGGTATCCCCTTCCTGTCGTAAGAGGTGACTAAAAGGGGTGACCAAGGGATGATGTTGAACCATGCGATTACCTATGATTACTTCCATCACGCGAGGAGCACCATGGGTCGACTTTACTCGTAGTTAGTACCACTATGTGAGGAACATCATGGGTTTACGTTGCCTGTGATTAGTATCACTATGTGAGGAACATCATGGGTTTACGTTGCCTGTGAGTAGTACCACTATGAGAGGAACATCATGGGTTTACGTTGCCTGTGATTAGTACCACTATGTGAGGAACATCATGGGTTTACGTTGCCTGTGATTAGCACCACTATGTGAGGAACATCATGGGTTTACGTTGCCTGCGATTAGTATCACTATGTGAGGAACATCATGGGTTTACGTTGCCTGTGATTAGCACCACTATGTGAGGAACATCATGGGTTTACGTTGCCTGTGATTAGTACCACTATGTGAGGAACATCATGGGTTTACGTTGCCTGTGATTAGTACCACTATATGAGGAACATCATGGGTTTACGTTGCCTGTGATTAGCACCACTATGTGAGGAACATCATGGGTTTACGTTGCCTGTGATTAGTACCACTATGTGAGGAACATCATGGGTTTACGTTGCCTGTGATTAGTACCACTATATGAGGAACACCATGGGTTTACGTTGCCTGTGATTAGTACCACTATATGAGGAACATCATGGGTTTACGTTGCCTGTGATTAGTATCACTATGTGAGGAACATCATGGGTTTACGTTGCCTGTGATTAGTATCACTATGTGAGGAACATCATGGGTTTACGTTGCCTGTGATTAGTATCTCTATGTGAGGAACTTCATGGGTTTACGTTGCCTGTGATTAGTATCACTATGTGAGGAACATCATGGGTTTACGTTGCCTGCGATTAGTATCACTATGTGAGGAACATCATGGGTTTACGTTGCCTGTGATTAGTATCACTATGTGAGGAACATCATGGGTTTACGTTGCCTGCGATTAGTATCACTATGTGAGGAACATCATGGGTTTACGTTGCCTGTGATTAGTATCACTATGTGAGGAACATCATGGGTTTACGTTGCCTGTGATTAGTATCACTATGTGAGGAACATCATGGGTTTACGTTGCCTGTGATTAGTACCACTATGTGAGGAACATCATGGGTTTACGTTGCCTGTGATTAGTATCACTATGTGAGGAACATCATGGGTTTACGTTGCCTGTGATTGGTATCACTATGTGAGGAACATCATGGGTTTACGTTGCCTGTGATTAGTATCACTATGTGAGGAACATCATGGGTTTACGTTGCCTGTGATTAGTACCACTATGTGAGGAACATCATGGGTTTACGTTGCCTGTGATTAGTACCACTATGTGAGGAACGCCATGGGTTTACGTTGCCTGTGATTAGTACCACTATGTGAGGAACATCATGGGTCTGCGGTACCTGTGATTAGTACCACTATGTGAGGAACATCATGGGTTTATATTGCCTGTGATTAGTATCACTATGTGAGGAACATCATGGGTTTACGTTGCCTGTGATTAGTACCACTATGTGAGGAACATCATGGGTTTACGTTGCCTGTGATTAGTATCACTATGTGAGGAACATCATGGGTCTGCGGTACCTGTGATTAGTACCACTATGTGAGGAACATCATGGGTTTACGTTGCCTGTGATTAGTACCACTATGTGAGGAACATCATGGGTCTGCGGTACCTGTGATTAGTACTATTATGCGAGAAAAAACACGGATCTGGGCGTTACCTGTGAGCGACACCGTGGGTATACTTTGCCTGTAATTAATACCACTATGTGAGGAACATCATGGGTTTACGTTGCCTGTGATTAGTACCACTATGTGAGGAACATCATGGGTTTACGTTGCCTGTGATTAGTACCACTATGTGAGGAACATCATGGGTTTACGTTGCCTGTGATTAGTACCACTATGTGAGGAACATCATGGGTTTACGTTGCCTGTGATTAGTATCACTATGTGAGGAACATCATGGGTTTACGTTGCCTGTGATTAGTACCACTATGTGAGGAACATCATGGGTTTACGTTGCCTGTGATTAGTATCACTATGTGAGGAACATCATGGGTTTACGTTGCCTGTGATTAGTACCACTATGTGAGGAACATCATGGGTTTACGTTGCCTGTGATTAGTACCACTATGTGAGGAACATCATGGGTTTACGTTGCCTGTGATTAGTACCACTATGTGAGGAACATCATGGGTTTACGTTGCCTGTGATTAGTACCACTATGTGAGGAACATCATGGGTTTACGTTGCCTGTGATTAGTATCACTATGTGAGGAACATCATGGGTTTACGTTGCCTGTAATTAGTACCACTATGTGAGGAACATCATGGGTCTGCGGTACCTGTGATTAGTACTATTATGCGAGAAAAAACACGGATCTGGGCGTTACCTGTGAGCGACACCGTGGGTATACTTTGCCTGTAATTAATACCACTATGTGAGGAACATCATGGGTTTACGTTGCCTGTGATTAGTATCACTATGTGAGGAACATCATGGGTTTACGTTGCCTGTGATTAGTACCACTATGTGAGGAACATCATGGGTTTACGTTGCCTGTGATTAGTACCACTATGTGAGGAACATCATGGGTTTACGTTGCCTGTGATTAGTACCACTATGTGAGGAACAGCATGGGTTTACGTTGCCTGTGATTAGTACCACTATGTGAGGAACATCATGGGTTTACGTTGCCTGTGATTAGTATCACTATGTGAGGAACATCATGGGTTTACGTTGCCTGTAATTAGTACCACTATGTGAGGAACATCATGGGTCTGCGGTACCTGTGATTAGTACTATTATGCGAGAAAAAACACGGATCTGGGCGTTACCTGTGAGCGACACCGTGGGTATACTTTGCCTGTAATTAATACCACTATGTGAGGAACATCATGGGTTTACGTTGCCTGTGATTAGTATCACTATGTGAGGAACATCATGGGTTTACGTTGCCTGTGATTAGCACCACTATGTGAGGAACGCCATGGGTCTGCGTTACTTGTAAGTAGTACATTACCTGTGATTAGTACCATTATGTGAGGTACACCGTGATTCTACCTTACTTGTGATTAGTACCACTACATGAGAATCACCATGGCTCTGCTTTACCAGCGATTAGTACCATTATGAGGGGCCGGTGACCTAGATTTTGGGCCCCTTTAGACAACAAGCATCATCGATTTAGGATTTGGCTTTGGAAGCAGTCCCTTGGTCAGTTTATACCATTATTTTAAGTTGTTTTATGGGAAGGCGGAGCATTGTGGGTGAGATCCACTGATTGTTTTAAGTTCATAACCATTGTTCATCGTCGTTTTGTTTTAATTCTAGTCAGTGGATGGATTTTGGAATTATTTTAAATTTCAATATAATGAGTTGGATGCGCTGATTATTCTAAATTAGTATTCCTTTATTCTTCATCATCATGTTTTGAATTCTGGTCAGTGGATGAATTTTGGAATTTTAATTGTCGTTACATTTCGTCTCATCTCGTACCATTATGTGCCGATGACCTAGATGTTCGTCCCTTTAAGCAACAAGCACCCTCGTCATCATCATCATCATCATCATCGAGGACACCATCTCCCGAATACAAGATATCAGTTACACGTTCGAATCTCGCAGAGAACTCGCTCGGTAAACGGAGAATAATCAAGTTTTGTCTTTGATGTTGGCTATTATCGACATTCCTATTCCCTGAGAGTTCTCCATTGATTTATGTAGAGGGAGCCCCAGTTGCGCTGCACGTGTAATCGTGTTGTTGTCGATATCCTGACCCTGCAACCTCATTGATTTTGAGTGTCGCCAGTTCTCTTCCTGGTGGCGGCTCTTCCGGGAGGCGGCATCGGTAACCTTGGGCGATCGACCGACCTGTGGACTGCACGAAACTGTATCGCAGGAGAGGAGAAGGAGATGTTGGTTGTATTACTGTCCTCACGACGTAGTCTGGGAGAGTCATAGTATTTCTGGTCTGTGCCTGCCAATAATTCAACCTCCGTTGATGTGACTTTTCTGTTGCAATAATATTGACATCCAGTCCAATCGACCACGCTTAAGTGGCACGTAATAAAACAAGGATGTTTGAAAATGTAGAACGAAACATATTTCCTAGATCTTGAACAAAGCAGAAATTGAAAAAATGAATCCTTTGTACGTTTGGCATCGAAACATACAGGTTTAAAATGTTGGTGGAATGATTAATGTTTCGGCCTTCGGTTCAGAGGGATCGAAAGTATTAAGTACGTTTGGTCAATTATTCTTCTAGCTCGGAGGATGGGTGCTTGTGGTCGTTTTAATACTCATCTTCATTTACCACCATCACAGAAACATGTTACAGTATAGTGAATACATCCCTCCATACAGGGCTAGCGTCAGGAAAGGCATCCAGTCGTAAAACTGAGCTAAATCGATACAAAGTACCGACCCCAGGTAATTAGTCCTCATCTTAGGGGTGGTTTTTGGAGGTTTTCTTCTTCAAATTTAGCCGAATGACTAGAGCTAACATCCAGCATATCATCATCATCGTCATCATCATCATCATCACTGGCGCGACAGCCCTTGTGGGCCTTGGCCTTCTGAAGAAGTATCCCCCATTCTTTCCTGTTAAGTGCAGAGCTCCTACAATTCTTATTTCCAGTTATCTTTACATCCTCTCTCACCCCGCCTTCCCACCTTAACTTTGGTCTGCCAACTTTCCTGATTCCTTCTGGCACTGCATTAAATATCTTCTTTATCATTCTGTCATATTCATGTTGAAGCGCAGGTAGAGGAAATATTCCAGTCGTAGAGCTTCCGTTATGATTTGCACCTGATAAGGTGTATGCTTGTACAGAATATTACACAATTTCATATGTGTATATTTCATTTATTACTAAGTTATCAGTATGTGTTGCTACGCCATAATTACTCGCACTAGTTGCTTTACGTCGCACCGACACAGATAGGTCTTATGGCGACGATGCGATAGGAAAGGGCTAGGAGTGGGAAGGAAGAGGTCGTGGCCTTAATTGCGGTACAGCTCCAGCATTTGCCTGGTGTGAAAATTGGGAACCATGGAAAAGCATCTTCAGGGCTGCCGACAGTGGGGTTCAAACCAACTATCTCCCGAATGGAAGCTCACAGCTGCGCGCTCCTAACCGCACGACCAACTCGCTCGGTAATCGCAATTGATTCGTAGGCTCCGATTGAAAGCGCGTCCAATATCCGGTCCACTGCGTTGCCAGCACCAAGCCGAGCGCTCAAGAAGTGCGTAGATTCCTCGATGTGACATTGAATATTTTCAAGCAACGTTCTTGTTGATGAACGTGCTAACTCTTGGCCTACATATGCGTACACACAACTGGACTGTACTGGGCGAGGTTTCTGTTTTTATTTTCGTCTCGCTCAAATTTCAAACTGGCGTCCCGATTATAAGGTGTTCGAAAGTTTTCAAACAGCATTATTCAAAACAAAGCAATAATCCATCTGACGTATTTGGTCCCACATCAGTGCACTGTCTTTCATCGGGAATTTCTTTGCACTTAATTCTCTGTAAGGCAGGAAGGCTACCGAATGTTTTCAGTTTTTAGTGTCTTGGTTACAGTTGCCATGCCTGCATTTGGGCATGATTACTCGTTGTACCTTAATTGTATAGTCTGTCTCAAAAGCTGATTTTTTTTCTACGTTTTCTAGTTAGGGGGCGAGATATATAATGGATTATTATCGACGAATTTATTTATGGACGTTTATTTGAAAGGACGACAACAATATTAAGTAGCATATTGTCATTAGATTTTCCTCAGTCACTTCACGGATGGGTCGGAGTGGATTCGTTTCCGTCTGCCAAACGTTCGACTAACTCTGCTCGCTTTGAACCTCGTTCTTGGGATGCAGAGGACGACACTCTATCACTGGTCCAGGAAGGAAGCTTTTACGATTAGTAGTAACTGAAGGATTGTTGAACACAGTGCATAAGTTTTTAATCTGTCTTTCCTAGTCACATTATCAAATCACAATTTTCCATTGTAAATACACCGCAATAACACTAACCATCGGATACTCCTCATACGTACTAAGCTCCCCGGACAGACGATTAAGTATATGTTACGTTTGAAATAATTCGAAAACAAAGTATCGATGTTTTACTCCATGGGTGGCGCTGTCCTTTCCAAAGACCCTGTCATTTGTTTTAATCCACAAAGCTCATCAACCGGGCTGTCCGAGCCTATCACAATTTTCCATTGTAAATACACCGCAATAACACTAACCATCGGATACTCCTCATACGTACTAAGCTCCCCGGACAGACGATTAAGTATATGTTACGTTTGAAATAATTCGAAAACAAAGTATCGATGTTTTACTCCATGGGTGGCGCTGTCCTTTCCAAAGACCCTGTCATTTGTTTTAATCCACAAAGCTCATCAACCGGGCTGTCCGAGCCTGTAAAGTTAAAAAAGAACTCCTTAATACAGTCTTGGTTTCTTTCATGTCCGCGACATCTTTGTATTCCTCTTGCCTTATTACAAGCAGCTGACGGATTCTGATTTCATCGGCAAACTATGATAGTGAAAATATCCACTTCTCTAGTTCACTGGGAATCAATCATTACCGGGGGAGTTCGCTGTGCGGTTAGGGGCGCGCAGCTGTGAGCTCGCATCCGGGAGATCGTGGGTTCGAACCCCACTGTCGGTGGCCCTGAAGATGGTTTTCCGTGGTTTTCCATTTTCATACAAGGCAAATGCTGGGGCTGTACCTTGTTTAAGACCACGGCCGATTTCTTCCCACTTCTAGGCCTCTCCTACCCCATCGTCACTATAAGACCTATCTGTGTCGGTGCGACGTAAAGAATCTTGTAGAAATAAAAAAGGAAATTGTAGTTTATCGGGGATAGGAACAGAATCTACAAATTTGGAGCAATTTACGGTAGTATGAAGTTCCGTCACCACCACATGTTGTCGATAATATAATAGTCAGAATACCACTGTCATCTTCATCACGATAGATGATTTCATCATCCCTAAGTTCACTTGAACTCTCACTTTCACTAAATAAATCATTGTCACGATAAAAAGAATCTTTCAAAATCATCAATTTATCAAAGAACACGAAACACTGTGCGATGAGGAAACCATAGTGTAAGCAAATGGCGGCTAGCGTCATTCTTTTGTCTGTAGTTTGGCCACGCAAGGAAGTTAAATATTTAGAGCAGCACTTTTACAAAGAGAATATCTTCCTCATTCCAATAATGTGCAACAGATGGCGTTTGCGTTAATTTTCGGTTACAATCAAAGCAATTAAGACAAAGCTGCACAAGCCCGAGTACATTATGCGGGCTGACTCCGTGCGGCGGTAATGGGGAGCCCGAGTACGTATTCGGACAGACAGCGAAGGAGGTAAACAAATGAAAGAACAAACAAATGGACGGTCAGACAGACAATAGGCTCTCAGACATGAAACAAATATTTTAGGCACCTCCAATTTTACGGGTCGGTGGATGCAGAGTGGTTTTGGCGCAGAAGTGGCCACGGCTGGTCTCTGGTCCGCCAGGTCTGCTCTTCGACCGGCGAACCGAGCAGAGGAGGGGTGGCCACGGCTCTACTGTGACTCTGCGCCTTTGTATTCGTTAGACGGAGAGAGGCTGGTACCTACCGTTGGCTGTCCTGAAAATTGTTTTTCATGGTTTTCCGTGGTTTTCCGTTAAATTGGACTAAGGCGAAAGCCGGGACAGTTCCTAGTGTAGGACACGGCCGCCAACTCCCTCACCTTCTCTGCGCATCTCTTTCTCCGACACAAATCTTCTGGCCTGAGAGACAGTGTCACCGTCTAGGAGGCCCGCCTCCCCCTTCAGGCGAGGAATGAAAACATTTAGTAGTAGTAGCAGCAATTTTACGTATTTTAATAAGCATTTATAAATTAAAATACCATTTTTATTTTGCTAAGTTGTTAGTAACTCTTTAGGAGGAAATATAAAACAAATTTCACTCAAACAAACTTCACTCACCTTTTTGCTACAATGTCACAGAATATTATTTTACCATCCGATTGAAATGGGGTAACTCAGGTAACCACTGTTTAATTAAAGACGACTTGGAAGCTGACACTTTCGGAATACTGCACATACTGCACCCGCCCACCTCCTGAGTCCCAGACTAGCATTTATCTCAGGGGTGATCAGTTCGAAAACGAATAAAAAAATTTTATATCAAAAAAATATATATATATATCGGCGCATCAAATGAACACAGGGATGAACGGGGCATGAAAATTTAAGGTTACGGGGGACGACTCATTCATGGATACAAATTTCTGACTCCACAATAGGACTGGGAAGTGACAACTTAAATTCCATGGGCATACTGGACTAACTACAATGAAAAGATATGGAAGCTGTTTCCTATTGAAATTGCAATGAGGAGCAATTTATTCACTTATTTTGCATACTACACATGATGACAAATTTACATTGGGACACTTTTAATCCTGAAAAATAAATGACATAATACTTGGATTTTACCTCACTACTCTGGTAGTGTAAAACATCTGGTGAATTCGTCCCAATTGGTTACTGGGGATCGAATTCACATCCGTATGATTGGACGTTTCACCGCTGGAGATCTTCTTTCGGCGACGAAGGCACGACAGTAACTTTTTACTGTCGTCTCCTCGTTCCGTTTGGACATGAGACACTTCCGGTATGTACATTCTGGTGAGCCGGACACCCACCGTAGAAAATGTTATCGCCTCGAAAAAACGGGAATTTATAATACGGACAAACTCTAGCCTATTATTTCCAGATTCACAAACACACCAGGTAGAGTTCATTAACTCAAAAGCTACTTTAATATTTACACTTGTCAATACGACAAGACGTACGGAAAGGTTCATTACCCTGCTCTGACCATGAAAACATGTGCCGTCCGTGGGTTATTTACGTATCTACCGCTAACAATCTCCCCGTGAAAACCCAACATCTGGTTCGGAGTAGTTCGACACAGGTTGACTGTCCCTAGCATATCCTCCTATTATTATTAGATAATATCATTACCATTCTTTATCTGATCATTAGCATATTCTTTGACTACCATCAATTAATTTTATTATTATCATTAATTTCAATTATAATCCTATTTTTGATTATTATCATTTGTCATCCGGGATGATTATATGCCAACCCTTGCCGGCGTTTCAAACGAAGGTTAGTTCTTCCTCCTAAATTATCCGCACAATATAATGATCAGCTTCCTCATAAATATTTTTATTATTATTATTATTATTATTATTATTATTATTATTACTAGTGGAAATCGTGATTATCGTAACCCGTAATCATCCTTGCTATAATACTTCAACTTCTCGCTCTTATGGTTTTCATCAAAAAAATAAAATTAAAAAAAGTACCTTCATTGGTTATTCTTCTTCTCCTCTTCAAATATTTTATTTATTATTATTATTAGTTAAAAATCTCAAATCTTTCATTTCATCTCCCAACATCATTATTATGTCCAAAATATAAAAAAATTTATTCTTCAAAAAAAAAGTCGCTTAGTTTTTATTATTATTATTATTATTATTATTTTTAAAAAACTTAAATTCGCCTGTTACACGGTAGTTCACTCTTAATATGTTTAACGCATAACCCCTTTTTACAATTTCGATTTATCTTGGCACTAAGCACTCGATTTAAGACAAGATTCACTTGGAGTATGATTATTGTTATTATTATTATTATTAAAAATGGAAAGATGATATTTTAATATCCACTCTTTAGAATTTAGTCACATATGTTAAATCCCGTTATGAACCACTAAGATCTGCTTTATATCGGTCGGGACAACACGGTATTCGGGACCGTACCTTCAACTTCGTACTGCCGTTAATTTTATATGGGGACACCTGTCCTCCCAAGACACATCTCACAACCTATGGCACATCGCGGCTGGGCAAATACCTCCAATGCCGGCGATTGCTAAACTAATCCTTCAAATTTGAAGTCCATTTCCTTTCATCGGAACTCTTCAAACATTTAATTCATAAAATAATCCTCGGTGCGTGGATTCTACCACTAATAACACCGGCATATGCATTTATATCATCTTAGGCCTTGAGATTCATCTATTTCATCATTACAAACAATACGGCTCAATTTATTTCACGCCGGATATTCGTCCCTCATGACTTCCAACTCTAAATATGGGCTCAAATCATTCTGGGCTTTTAACATATCGTGACCATTCTAATTCACGTGCCTATATCGCTTTTAAACAAAATTTTAATGGTTAAATTAAAGTCCAAAAACGTAAAATCAAAAATTTACGTAAAATCAAACTGACTACGCGAATGAAAGTCTTTAACGCTACATGTCATCTCCACTTTGATTATTATATTTGCACTGGCTAACTCGCAAAGCACCGTCATTATTATTATTATACTTTAACTTGCACACGCCCAAATATTATTATTATTATACTTTACTTTCCTTTGTCAACTCACAAACATTATTATTATTAGTATTTTAATGACCTTCCGTACGCAACACAAATTTTACATACTCTGGCTCTTTCATAATCTGGCTGTCTAATAGAAATTATTCCTAATTAAATTACAAATGATCACCGCAGTGAATGAAATTCAAATAAATGGGTTAGCACAAAAAAAGAATTTAACACTTGAAATGAACTTAATTCAAATTATTACAAACAGCATGCATTAATTGAAAGAAATATATCCCATATTTACATTATATACAACAAACAAATACTCAAATTAATTAATCTAACCCATTATTACGATAATATAAATTAATTCGTCCGTCTAACAAAAAAATCATGGACTCGGGAAGCGGACCATGTTAAGTAACCATAATTAATTTACACTGAACCCCGTTTAGTCGCGATAACATTCCCCAATATCAAAATTGTGTACTCATTCCTAGGTAGAATTCCATTGTCTCGTAGCGGATGAGATATAGGCCTTACGGCCCCATGGTGATTTACCCGTCCATCATGTCGCACAATACAAATTTAACATAATAAAACACTTCTGGGTGACTACCCATGATTAATACCTTATTACACTATTTTACACAAAAATATTAATAACAAAAAAAAACACTTATAGGTGCTCCTAGACCCCTGACACTCGCACAATATACTCTTCATATACGCCCGAAACACACGTCGTGACACATTACGACGAAATGTCGTTCATTTAAACCGGCGCGTATCGCGTCTTCAACCGGCACTTCCTGGTTTATTTTCAAGCCGTCTTGATCATCGCCTAGCTCCTATAATTCCCTGCTCGGATAGTTATTCACCGTCTATCTTGAGGTGTTTACTTCAGGCTCCGCACACTGCCTTCCAAAGGTACTATCGGCGTTCCGTTAGTTATTTATTATTTAAACACATGACATTCATTAAATTCAACATACAATTGTACTGATTATACACACTCGGTACTATGGATAATTTCACTGTTCGTATTCATTCTCCTAATAATTCACGTACTTTCAGCTCTAACTGACTCCGAATACGTCCCGAGGTACTGACTTACAGAGTCAACGTGTCAGAGTCTCAACTACTTCATTACGACTGACACGACTGGTGACCGATAACGACTGGTGGCTGGTAAGAACTGAGTGATGTGAGGTCCGCTTCTGGACTTTTATGGACGATCTGGTTTCCCGCCGGGGTCATCCGCGGTCATTTCCTGGAGAGGGGGGTTGGTTTCCTAAATCGGCATATGCAGGTGGATTTGGATCTCCTGCTTTATCCCACTTAATACACTGGCGACACACATTCATGTGTCGTATTCTGAACTCCTATCGTTCGGTGATCATGGAAATATCACTTAATTTCTGTCCTCCACCTTTCGCGCGCTAACTCGGCGTCCCTGATGGCGTGCTCATCTCGACCAATGGCGAGATAGCGTGGGTCATTTCCACGAATTCATTACTTTAATTTATTACGATTACCATTAATCAACATGGGAATGATATCACAAAAATCCCCTCTATTCAATTGTGTAGTTGGAATAATTTAATTATTGTTATCGGAGAAGCTAACTGGAGTTCACTCTGAGTTTTTCTTATGTTGGTTTATCTGCGGGCCTGTGATATATTTTCTCATTGGTCAACACCGTTTCGGTTAGTTTGAAATCTCTCCCTTGAAACGTAACCACACCAAACGCCTCGGGCGTGGAAAAACTGCCACGTCACATTCTCGGTATTGGTGATGCATCTGCTCGGCCTTGGTCCGAAATATATACTCTTCTACTTCCTGGTAGTCATTATTCTGTTGTTGTGAGCTCTAGATTTAATCCTCTTATCTTCTGACCAGGAAACCTTTTCCCCCTAATGACAAGCTTATAGTGGCGCCGGACAGTCGCGATCACGGCTGGCTTATGTCGAAAATTTTCCCGTCCACACAAAACTGCCACTGTATTCATTTAATATTCCTATATATCTGTATTTCTCCTATCAAAATCAAATCATGAAACTAGGGCCTATCTCATCAGGGTACATTTTCCTGTTGCTCGGTAAAAAAAAAATCTTGTGATAATCATGAGATTTTTTTATATATCCGCATCATACTTTCATCATGATTTGATTACTGCTTTCGTTCCTTTTTGATGGTGACTGATCTCGTCCCGCAGATTCTGGTTATTGAGTCTCAATTCTTCATTCTCTCGTTGAATCAGGTGGATCCTGTTAACGAAATCTTGGACATCACTGTCGATCTCTCCGCATTCTGGGCATGGTCTTGCTTCTATTTGCCTTTGGATCAGTTGGACTTCTTCTTCTCTTCCATCTTCTTCTTCATCATCCTCTCCTTCGTCCTCATCTTCTTCTTGGTCATCCTCTGCCTCGTTTCGTGCATCCTCAGCCTCTCTCTGATCTGCCGGTGTATGGTACAGCTTTAAATTGGCGGCGTTATACACGTTTTCAGTGCTACCATCCAAGCTCTGGACCTTATATGAATTATTCTCATAAGTATGTATGATTTTGTAAGGCCCCACAAATAACTGGCAAAACTTGTGGTACACCTTGCGTTCAGGATTAGAAACTGCAGGTTTCTTAACTAGAACCAATTCGCCAACTCTCAATGGACGGTGGAATCGCTTATTCCTGAGTCTCCTTAATCTGCGCTCGGCTTGTGCTTCCAAGTGTTCTCGCGTTTTCCTGACACAGATTTCGTTTGAATCCCGGGGATCTGTGGGACATGCAACCGCGTCGTGCCATGGCCTGGTCGGATATCTATTGAAATGTATCACTTCAGGAATCTGACCCGTCGCTTCGTGGATCGTGGTGTTAATGCACTCAACTATGATAGGCACCACGTCAATCCAACGCCAGTGTGCTTCTGAACAATAGATTCGGCAGAATTTAGCGATCTCTCTCATAATCCTTTCTGAAGGGTTTGATTCGGGATGGCGAATCGAACTTAGCACGTGTTTAATGTCTAGCTGTTGCAACTGATTCGCAAATGCAGCGGAAGTGAACTGACTGCCATGATCAGTAAGGATGAACTTGGGCTTCCCCATTCTCGGAATTATGTGTGATGTTATTCCTCTCAAAACGGTTTTGGAATTAGCTTTCTGCAGTGGATATAGTGCTACAAATTTTGAAAATACGTCTAAACTGACGAGAATGAACTGGTTTCCCCTGCGGGCTTTTGGTAACGGCCCATATAGGTCCATTGCGAAGGTTTCCCGTGGCTCTGTGGGTAGCAAAGGGCGTGGAGATTGCTTGAGTAGGTACGGGTTCGGTTTTATCCTCTGACAGATATCACAAGTCCGTAATACATCTCGAACCGTTTGATTCATTTTGGCCCACACGAAAGTCTCCTGAAGAGTTGCCAAGACCTTCCCAATACCTCCATGTCCAATGACACGATGTACATAATTGACGTTTTTTTTTTTTCGCCCCAAGCACTCGTTCTGAGCTGAACGTAGGTGCATTCGGGTTCAAATTTCCACCGTCATTCCTTGCCTGTTGCATTGGCAAGCTTTCTGCGCCGCCAGCTTCCTCGTCACGGCTTCGATTCTGGATAGCATCCTTCCATTTCCTCTTATTTAATTCAGCGAGGTACTGCTGAGTTTCTTGGTGCCGATCCTCCATATCTCTACGGGATTCCTCCGTGTAAGGTCTTCGGTTACTGTGATTTCTTCCGTGGTATGGCTGAGTTTCGCTCCTTCCATTCCGATATCCACGGTATCCCCTTTCTCCTCGGAATTTATCATGATTCATTTGCCGGTTGCTTTCCGCGAATCCTCCTCGGTGATTCCATTGTCGGGGTCTCCATCCTGGATCATACATCCTCTTGGGTTCTGGATCGGTACTCGTTCCTTGGCTTCTAGTACTGATGGTTCTAGTTTCCGTCTGCCTCTCGACGTTATTTATCTGTTGCTCTCTAGGCCTGGGTTGCCTCTGGTTAGAGTGATACGTGGTCTGATCTAATTGACGTAACAAAGCTTCCGCTTGCACTGCAGTCTGAATATTCGACGCAATCATCATCCGTTGGACCTCAAATGGTAACTGCTTCCCGATAGCGCTAATGAGTTCTGTCTCACTGACCGGATTATCTAATTCCCGCATCTTATGAAATTGGGATACGAAATACTCTGAATATTTAGTTGGGGACGATGTTGAATAACGTCTAGAATACAACTCCAACCTAAGATCTTGCTGTTCTTGGATACTCCAGAATTTTTGCAAAAACGCCTGTCGGAATCCTATGAAATCCTCGAATGTGTATAAGAAGGCCCTGAACCACATTGCAGGTGCTCCGTCCAAAAACTTTTCTACAGTTCGTAATTGCCGCTCCGCCGGAATTTTATTTTCACTTATATAGTTAGTGATCTCGCGGATGAAGCCTTTAGGGGTTATATGTCCTCGAGCGTCGTATCTAGGTGGTTTGTCGTCTGACATTTTGATGACGTGGACCACAGATGTCGGAAGGGCATTTGATGATGATGACGATCCGTCTCCTACTTCAAACTTAAGTCCGGTCGTATCGGCTTGTGACATGCCTTCCTTTTTATGAAAGCCCTGATTGTCTGGGGTCTCGAACTCTCGGTACTGGAGATGGAAGTCCTGAAGTGACCCTGGCTGTTCTAACCTGGCCTTGACCTGTTCCAGATCCTTTCTAATTTCTTCCAGCCTTTCGGTATTACTGTCGGGCATTTGCTTGGACACTGAATTCTGCCCCGTGTGGACCTTAAATTGTTCCACTATTCTGACCTCTGTGTCAGCGATCGTCTGGCTTTGTTCCGCTAACCCATCAGTCTTTCTGAACAATGCTATATTTGCCTCCTCACACTGTGTGAGTCTACGGCTACGATCTTCCGAATTCGTTTTTATATCCTGAATTTCATTTCTGAGACCGGCTACTAGTACTAGGGTACGAACAGTTTCACCTCGTAACTCATCGATTCCCTTTTCGTGCCTGTCCAAAGTATTTGCAGTATGTGCACCTTTACTTTCCACGTGGCTTCGGATGATATCGTTTTCCTTGCGACATTCACCCCTCACCTCTTCGATGTGCGCCTTTAAATCTTCGCGGTCGACCAACCTCTGAGCTGAAATCTCCTGAATACTGGCCTTTAATTTCTCCTTAATTTCGTTACGTTCTAGTAACGCCTCATCCCTGAATCGGTCAACCTTTTCATTGACACTAATAATACAAGAGTCGATATGCCCTTTCAATTCGTCCTTAGCGAAATGACACGCCTCCTGGACTTGGGTCATTCGGTCCCGTAATTCTCGTCCTAGCGATATACTGGCGGCATGAACCTCAGCTATTTGTTCTGTGAGTTTTATTTTATTAAATTCACACGCGGCCTGTACCATCTCGACTTTATTTTCTAATGAAACATTAGCGGCATGTATTTGTTCCGTCAGTTCCTCTCTATTAGCCTCAATTTTACGCTCTAGTGAAACACTCGCGGCCTGAACTATAGATGTCAGTTCCTGTTTAGTAGAAACACTATCGGCATGAACTATTGATGTCAGTTCCGTGAGTTCTTGTTTATTTAGAACCATAACTCGCATTAAGTCTTCCAAAGTGAGAGCTTTCACCTCTCCCTGTCCTAACTGTTCACCTTGGGGACGCTCCCCACCATCGTCTGACATTATATAAAATGAGAAAAGAGGGCCGATCAGCCTCTCATCCTATCGCACACGATTACGACAATTTTGGGTCTAGGCCCTATCATACGGTTATATCCTTGTTAATATTTTCTAGAATTTTTAAATTTCCAAATTCAAAACCAAACAATATTTTTCGCTTTCACATAGCGAATAATTTATATAACGTAATTCAAATTTGCATATTAATTGCCATCACGTGCTCATTATGAGTGAAATTCATATCATTAGTCACTCCCGAATATGACAACTACAACAACAATCGATAATACCATGACGAAAACCTTGAAGTCACCTGTCTTGAAATAATTTAAATTTAACTTACACAGTTCCATTATCTTTTTATTAATACTTGAATCTGGTTCTCAGTCACATTTTTACCAAATACAGTATTCCTAATAAATTTTGCCTATATAAAATTCCTGCCCATGGATAGTTAAATTTATGTGGAGTCTCACTAAATCACACTAAATTTTAATTTCATAGAATAGGGAATTATTAATTTAATGAGCCTTGATAGCAATAAACTACTCTTGTATAATTATCAAGTCTAGCCCCGTTCGAAACTAACCTTACTTTAACATGAATTACTACTTGACATATCAAAAACCACTATTCAACCGTGATGCGGTCAAAATTTAATTAAATATCCCGATTGGGTTTACATTGAAGTTAAACAACTGGGTCTATTTATAATGAAATCGGGCACTGAGCTGCTCGCTAATGATATCGTCGCTAATACAACAAAAAGTTCAGATTTGTTTTTTGTTTTTTTTGTAAAAAAATATAAAGTCACCCGTTGCTCAAACATGATGCAATAGGCCCTTTTACGTTGGGCGCCATTATGCACCCGCCCACCTCCTGAGTCCCAGACTAGCATTTATCTCAGGGGTGATCAGTTCGAAAACGAATACAAAAATTTTATATCAAAAATATATATATATATCGGCGCATCAAATGAACACAGGGATGAACGGGGCATGAAAATTTAAGGTTACGGGGGACGACTCATTCATGGATACAAATTTCTGACTCCACAATAGGACTGGGAAGTGACAACTTAAATTCCATGGGCATACTGGACTAACTACAATGAAAAGATATGGAAGCTGTTTCCTATTGAAATTGCAATGAGGAGCAATTTATTCACTTATTTTGCATACTACACATGATGACAAATTTACATTGGGACACTTTTAATCCTGAAAAATAAATGACATAATACTTGGATTTTACCTCACTACTCTGGTAGTGTAAAACATCTGGTGAATTCGTCCCAATTGGTTACTGGGGATCGAATTCACATCCGTATGATTGGACGTTTCACCGCTGGAGATCTTCTTTCGGCGACGAAGGCACGACAGTAACTTTTTACTGTCGTCTCCTCGTTCCGTTTGGACATGAGACACTTCCGGTATGTACATTCTGGTGAGCCGGACACCCACCGTAGAAAATGTTATCGCCTCGAAAAAACGGGAATTTATAATACGGACAAACTTAGCCTATTATTTCCAGATTCACAAACACACCAGGTAGAGTTCATTAACTCAAAAGCTACTTTAATATTTACACTTGTCAATACGACAAGACGTACGGAAAGGTTCATTACCCTGCTCTGACCATGAAAACATGTGCCGTCCGTGGGTTATTTACGTATCTACCGCTAACAATCTCCCCGTGAAAACCCAACATCTGGTTCGGAGTAGTTCGACACAGGTTGACTGTCCCTAGCATATCCTCCTATTATTATTAGATAATATCATTACCATTCTTTATCTGATCATTAGCATATTCTTTGACTACCATCAATTAATTTTATTATTATCATTAATTTCAATTATAATCCTATTTTTGATTATTATCATTTGTCATCCGGGATGATTATATGCCAACCCTTGCCGGCGTTTCAAACGAAGGTTAGTTCTTCCTCCTAAATTATCCGCACAATATAATGATCAGCTTCCTCATAAATATTTTTATTATTATTATTATTATTATTATTATTATTATTATTAATAGTGGAAATCGTGATTATCGTAACCCGTAATCATCCTTGCTATAATACTTCAACTTCTCGCTCTTATGGTTTTCATCAAAAAAATAAAATTAAAAAAAAGTACCTTCATTGGTTATTCTTCTTCTCCTCTTCAAATATTTTATTTATTATTATTATTAGTTAAAAATCTCAAATCTTTCATTTCATCTCCCAACATCATTATTATGTCCAAAATATAAAAAAATTTATTCTTCAAAAAAAAAGTCGCTTAGTTTTTATTATTATTATTATTATTATTATTTTTAAAAAACTTAAATTCGCCTGTTACACGGTAGTTCACTCTTAATATGTTTAACGCATAACCCCTTTTTACAATTTCGATTTATCTTGGCACTAAGCACTCGATTTAAGACAAGATTCACTTGGAGTATGATTATTGTTATTATTATTATTATTAAAAATGGAAAGATGATATTTTAATATCCACTCTTTAGAATTTAGTCACATATGTTAAATCCCGTTATGAACCACTAAGATCTGCTTTATATCGGTCGGGACAACACGGTATTCGGGACCGTACCTTCAACTTCGTACTGCCGTTAATTTTATATGGGGACACCTGTCCTCCCAAGACACATCTCACAACCTATGGCACATCGCGGCTGGGCAAATACCTCCAATGCCGGCGATTGCTAAACTAATCCTTCAAATTTGAAGTCCATTTCCTTTCATCGGAACTCTTCAAACATTTAATTCATAAAATAATCCTCGGTGCGTGGATTCTACCACTAATAACACCGGCATATGCATTTATATCATCTTAGGCCTTGAGATTCATCTATTTCATCATTACAAACAATACGGCTCAATTTATTTCACGCCGGATATTCGTCCCTCATGACTTCCAACTCTAAATATGGGCTCAAATCATTCTGGGCTTTTAACATATCGTGACCATTCTAATTCACGTGCCTATATCGCTTTTAAACAAAATTTTAATGGTTAAATTAAAGTCCAAAAACGTAAAATCAAAAATTTACGTAAAATCAAACTGACTACGCGAATGAAAGTCTTTAACGCTACATGTCATCTCCACTTTGATTATTATATTTGCACTGGCTAACTCGCAAAGCACCGTCATTATTATTATTATACTTTAACTTGCACACGCCCAAATATTATTATTATTATACTTTACTTTCCTTTGTCAACTCACAAACATTATTATTATTAGTATTTTAATGACCTTCCGTACGCAACACAAATTTTACATACTCTGGCTCTTTCATAATCTGGCTGTCTAATAGAAATTATTCCTAATTAAATTACAAATGATCACCGCAGTGAATGAAATTCAAATAAATGGGTTAGCACAAAAAAAGAATTTAACACTTGAAATGAACTTAATTCAAATTATTACAAACAGCATGCATTAATTGAAAGAAATATATCCCATATTTACATTATATACAACAAACAAATACTCAAATTAATTAATCTAACCCATTATTACGTTAATATAAATTAATTCGTCCGTCTAACAAAAAAAAATCATGGACTCGGGAAGCGGACCATGTTAAGTAACCATAATTAATTTACACTGAACCCCGTTTAGTCGCGATAACATTCCCCAATAACAAAATTGTGTACTCATTCCTAGGTAGAATTCCATTGTCTCGTAGCGGATGAGATATAGGCCTTACGGCCCCATGGTGATTTACCCGTCCATCATGTCGCACAATACAAATTTAACATAATAAAACACTTCTGGGTGACTACCCATGATTAATACCTTATTACACTATTTTACACAAAAATATTAATAACAAAAAAAAAACACTTATAGGTGCTCCTAGACCCCTGACACTCGCACAATATACTCTTCATATACGCCCGAAACACACGTCGTGACACATTACGACGAAATGTCGTTCATTTAAACCGGCGCGTATCGCGTCTTCAACCGGCACTTCCTGGTTTATTTTCAAGCCGTCTTGATCATCGCCTAGCTCCTATAATTCCCTGCTCGGATAGTTATTCACCGTCTATCTTGAGGTGTTTACTTCAGGCTCCGCACACTGCCTTCCAAAGGTACTATCGGCGTTCCGTTAGTTATTTATTATTTAAACACATGACATTCATTAAATTCAACATACAATTGTACTGATTATACACACTCGGTACTATGGATAATTTCACTGTTCGTATTCATTCTCCTAATAATTCACGTACTTTCAGCTCTAACTGACTCCGAATACGTCCCGAGGTACTGACTTACAGAGTCAACGTGTCAGAGTCTCAACTACTTCATTACGACTGACACGACTGGTGACCGATAACGACTGGTGGCTGGTAAGAACTGAGTGATGTGAGGTCCGCTTCTGGACTTTTATGGACGATCTGGTTTCCCGCCGGGGTCATCCGCGGTCATTTCCTGGAGAGGGGGGTTGGTTTCCTAAATCGGCATATGCAGGTGGATTTGGATCTCCTGCTTTATCCCACTTAATACACTGGCGATACACATTCATGTGTCGTATTCTGAACTCCTATCGTTCGGTGATCATGGAAATATCACTTAATTTCTGTCCTCCACCTTTCGCGCGCTAACTCGGCGTCCCTGATGGCGTGCTCATCTCGACCAATGGCGAGATAGCGTGGGTCATTTCCACGAATTCATTACTTTAATTTATTACGATTACCATTAATCAACATGGGAATGATATCACAAAAATCCCCTCTATTCAATTGTGTAGTTGGAATAATTTAATTATTGTTATCGGAGAAGCTAACTGGAGTTCACTCTGAGTTTTTCTTATGTTGGTTTATCTGCGGGCCTGTGATATATTTTCTCATTGGTCAACACCGTTTCGGTTAGTTTGAAATCTCTCTCTTGAAACGTAACCACACCAAACGCCTCGGGCGTGGGAAAACTGCCACGTCACATTCTCGGTATTGGTGATGCATCTGCTCGGCCTTGGTCCGAAATATATACTCTTCTACTTCCTGGTGGTCATTATTCTGTTGTTGTGAGCTCTAGATTTAATCCTCTTATCTTCTGACCAGGAAACCTTTTCCCCCTAATGACAAGCTTATAGTGGCACCGGACAGTCGCGATCACGGCTGGCTTATGTCGAAAATTTTCCCGTCCACACAAAACTGCCACTGTATTCATTTAATATTCCTATATATCTGTATTTCTCCTATCAAAATCAAATCATGAAACTAGGGCCTATCTCATCAGGGTACAATACTGAACAAACGGACAACCGAAATGTTCTCAGAGAATGAAGTGAAGTTTTGTTTCCAGCAGGTCAATGGACACTGCCTCCCACCTCGAGACACACAGACTACCGGCGTGTTTACTGCGGGAGGTACTTAAGGACTTCCGCGGAGTGTGGTTTTACAGCTTCCCGATTTTAAGATTTTGTTAAAATAGTATTTCACGAATATATTCAAGATACGGAAAACGAGTCGGAAAATAGTTTAGTTTCTCGGAATAAATTAAAAGCATTTCTAATCGATTTAGGAATAAAATATAGGAACATAGCAAATATACAGTAATTTCTAAATGTCTATTTTGGCATTTTTAGGCAAAATAGGACCATCGTTTTTAAAATTATAAATACACGAAACATGTAAATAAAACATTTTAAATTATCTCCTCAGGAACAAATTACATTTTTGCCTAAAATCCGAGGTCTAACTATTACGCGTATACCTCCTTCCCTTTAACTTCCAGACTTCCTCCTATCGATAAGTTCATTAATTTCGTTCACCCATTGCATTCACAACTTTGATCTCAGGAGGACATTTTCCAAAAACCTAGAGTGGCTTACACGGTAAAGCACCGACCATCTGAGCACAAGTTAGTGGGGTTCGATCTCAACTCAGTCCGGTGGTACTTTACGGTGCTCAAATTACGCCAGCCTCGTGTCGTAAGATTTATCGGCACGTAAAAGTAATGCTGCGGGACAAAATTTCGGCAGCGCGGCGTCCCCGAAAACAGCAAAAGTAGTTAGTGGGACGTAAAACAAAGTTTTTCATTGTTCCAATAATCTGCGCTGACCAGAGACATGTGTTGAGAAGTTAGCCTGCAAGCTGGTTGGATCTTCAGAAAATCCACGATCAGCTGGCATCAGACGTCACTGAAGAGGCGTACCAGGATGATGAGGATTTAGGTAGTTCCTTGTTACTTTCCTCACTGGATCAGGTATTTTTACCTATCAGTGTGGCTAGCCTACCGGAATGCATACATCCACTGACATACCTCCGTCACTTTTATATTGTCAAAACCAAGGATGAAAATGAGACAGAATCTATGAAAGTAACACATTTGCTCGTATTTTAGCCAAGAAGAGAAGACATAATGCACTGTAAACACTTTCTCATCAGAAATGGATTCTGGTCTTCATATAATAATAGTTTCAGGTACTGCTTTGGATGGAAGTCGCACATCAATTGATGGAGAGGGGTTGAGATCATAACTGCCTTTCTCATTAAATAAATACAAAAATCATCCAGTGAAAGGAGAAACCCATTTCCACAATTTAGTATATGTACGGTATTCTAAGCTCTTCATCTCATTGGACTCTGCTCAAGGTTAATCAAGATTTAAATATGTTGACTTGAATCATTGATTTCCTTAAATGTTAGTCTAATAATACACAAACATAATAAATTGAGACCATCTAAAAAGAAGTATTTTCTCAATTTATGACAGCCATTGCATCATCAGCAGGTATTGAAAGAGATTTTTCTACTTTGGTGCAGTGTATTCACAACTTAGAATTAAAGTAGGTTGGTATTTCTAATAAGGCACTTAAAGGCACAATGACAGGTTATCTGACGGGGTCTGTGGCCCTATAATTTGGTACCTACTAAATGTATAATAGAACTCTCTTTTTAATAATTGTATAATCCTCTTCTGGATTTTCATTTCTAATTGCAATGTATAGTGTATTTGCTTTTGACTATACTAATATTAACAATATTGATTTATATAATTAAAATTGTTAATATTACCGACTTTCATGGACTTAAAATTTTCAAACATAAATTTAATAAAGAAACATGTATGTATGTTGGGTATTCAGCCCGAAGGCTGGTTTGATCCTCTACATCTCCAGCAACAGCTGTCATATATAGCCTAGGTGTCACTGAAGAGGCATACTAGGGAAATGAGGAGTGAGGTAGTTCCCCGTTGCTTTCCTCACTGAGCCAGAAGTTGCTATTACATATAAGTCTGCCAAGCCCACTGAAAAACATGCACCAACCGATCCTGTGAGCGATATTTTCACACCGTTTATAACAGGGACTGGATGCATAAGGAACGGTGTTACTAGAATCGCTCATACCTCATACCTCAATCACTTTCATATTGTCAAAGCCAAGGATGAGACTGAGACAGGTCAATGAAAGTAACAAATTTACTCTATCCCATACCAGAAGACGTAGTGCACTGTAAACATTACATCCCGCCTGCAAAGGCATAGGCTAATATTGAACAAAATCGTCGGTTTATTTGAAGGACACATTAAAAAATGCTAGCATGTAGAAACCAGTGCACAGGTTAACTTGAAATTAATGAAAATAAAATTATTAGTAAGTAAAATATCTATTTAAATAAAAATAAAACTGATTTATGTGATTGTGTCAAGAAAAGTCACTCTACTTGACCATCCCTGACTCTGCTTTGGTCAGAGATTTGAAAGACCATCATATGAAAAAAAAAAAAAAAAACTAAATGTTTAAATGCTGATATGGAGGAGGACGCTCCCAAATTTTGGTCGTCAGAGATTGTGTGCAAATCTGCGAGAGACTTTGCTGTAAATACCCCTATATAATTCTTCATTCTTCGTGAGTAGGAGACGTAACTTGGCGGAAATCGGTGGTTCATGGACTGTTATATAGAATGGAAGTTAGTGCAGTTGCAAAGGGCAAAATGCAGTTTAATCGTTGCGTTATGTAAGGCGGCAGGCGGTCGCTCGGCTCCAAGGCGTCGTGCAGTCTGACACGCGAAGTGTCGACCTCGCCACTGGGTCTGGTCATGGTCATCAGTAGCCCGGTGTCCTGTCAGCAGGCAACATGGTGATCCTCAGTGGCGAGGTGGCCGTCAATGTGTACATCAACAGCATGCAGGGGGCCAACACCAACCAGCGCCTCACAGGTACCGTGCCATCTTGTGACGTCAGCCACGCACCATTAACATAGCACTCGTTCGCTTTTCCCCTTCCCTTTCCCTTTCACCCTTTCTTTCTTCATGAGGATGGTTGCCTAATTGAAACTCATTCACACTTTCGTGAAACTGTGTCTATATATTTCAAATGTTTGCCTCTACTTCACTACAGTATTTATCTTGAATTAGATATACAAAAATCGAAAGTAGATGCAATTCAGTTCTTGTTTGTTTATGCCTTTGTTTTATATGCATGGTTCTTCTTCTTCTTCTTCTTCTTCTGCTTCCCGTCGTTCGATCAATTCTGAGGATCGTGATCTTTGAGGATATTTCTTTGACTGTACCCGTTTCTTTCCTTCGCTGTCTTCTGCCAGGCGGATTTCTTATATGATATGAGGGATGTCTTGGCGGTACGTTTTATACAATCTGTGTAGCGAGTAAGAACTCGTCCACGCTCCCTCTTCCCAGGCACTTTTCCTAAAATTATGTGCTTTTCTAGGGTCCCTTCTCTGCGTCGCATGATGTGACCAAAGAATTGGAGAATTCTTTGCTGGCATATTGATGATAATCTGATACTGATACTCAGCTCCCTCAGTGTGAACTCATAGGTACGAAATGATGTCGAAGGAATGCGAAATATTCTACTCCTACACCACTTCTCGAATGAATTGATCCTCTTCGTCTTTGCAGGTCACATGGTCCACGTTTCAGCACCGTAGAGGAAAATCTGATTTTAATCTAGTCTCAGTTTTAGCTTCACTAAAATGGAACAATCCTTGCAAATATGAGTTAGTTGTGTCAGGATGCTCTTGGCCATGGCATCCTCCTTCTGACCTCTACTTCACAACTGTTATTGCTAGTTATAATGGCACCAACATACAACATTTCTGAAACTTTTTTTCACTTCACTAGAAACGTTGATTTCATTTACATGGTCCATGGCTTAATAATAATAATAATAATAATAATAATAATAATAATAATAATAATAATAATACAGAATGGATGACAGCAGGTTAACCAAACATATCCTCAAATATTTTTGGAACAACAACTTGGATTCATAAAGTCAGGAGAGATTTGGAAGGAAACAATATAGCGCAAGAAGGAGAAGAACACAGAGAGAGAATTTTAGAAAGAAAGATCTAAAAATGCAAGGATTACAAGGTCAGGAGGGAAAGAAAACAGGCTCAAAATAGTCCGAGGTGAGGAAAAGGAGATGTAATGAGAAGATGAAGGAGCACAGGGCGAGTTGGCCATACGGTTAGGAGCGCGCAGCTGTGAGCTCGCATCCGGGAGATAGTGGGTTCGAACCACACTGTTGGCAGCCCTGAAGATGGTTTTCCGTGGTTTCCCATTTTCACACCAGGCAAATGCTGGGGATGTCACTTAATTAAGGCCACGGCCGCTTCCTTCCCATTCCTAGGCCTTTCCTGTCCCATCTTCGCCATAAGACCTATCTGTGTCGGTGCAACGTAAAGCAAAATAGCAAAAAAGATGGAGTTTTGGAGGAAGAAGAAGGAACAACAAAGAATGAAGCATTGAAATTGACCACGTGGTTTCTAGTAGACCCTAACGGAGAAAGGTAATAATAATAATAATAAGAAGAAGAAGAAGAAGAAGTTCTTGTGGCTATATCCACCCTGGTGCAGGTCTTGGAGGAGAGACCCGACGACAAGGGTGGGTGGCATCATGTGTATAAAATAAACTGGGTGATAACTATTGTGGAGTAGCCTATAGTGTTATGTGTAGTGCATAAGCTGTATAAATATTGGGGGCAGCACAGATATCCAGTTCCAAAGCTAAGGGAATTAACCGTTTATTTGAAATCCCTGGACCCGATCGGGAATCGAACTCGATGCCCCAAGGACCGAAGGAAAAATCCGCTGACCAATCATCCACTACCCTATTTTTCAGTGAGCTACAAATCTTCAAACTGATTTCGGTACTTTTGGATTCTGGTGACGATCAGATGACGGACTATGCCATTTTGTCTTCAGCATGTCGGTTAAAGCATTCGGTATTACCTCCCTTTCCTCCTCCTTCTCATTTAATCAGGTAGATATTAGTTTTTAGTTGTTGCTTGTGGGAAGATATGATTATGGTTCACTCAGTATACAACAAAAATGTGTTCCATGTTAAATCCTAGGGCCAAATACGGTGGAGCAAAAAAACTGACCATGCTATCTGACTTAGTGCCTAAGTTGTGGGGAGTGGAATTCTTTATCTTCCACTCCTCCCGGGACCTTCATTTCCTGTATGGAGATGGCTTTATTTTGTTTTACTTCATTTACAATAAAACATCACTTACATGGATGCCGCTTGATTCCTGACGACAACATTTCACACTTCCAATACATACTATCATTTGACTGGGTTTGAAGTGATGTCAGGAGGGAATATGAAATTGGAACAGGTGGATCATTTCAAGCACCTACTGTAGCATGTGTATTCTCCCAGGAGGTAGTATAGCAAGTGAAATTGAATCAAGGTGCAGCAAAGCTAATGCAATGAGCTGGCAGGTGCGTTCAACGCTGTTTGGTAAGAAAAGAGTTAGCTCCCGGACGGAACTGCCCATGAAATGGTCTATTTTTAAACTGACTTTGCTGTACGGGAGTGAAAGCTGAGCGGACTCAGGATATCTTATGCATTAGTTGGATGTAACGGACATGAAAGTAGCGAGAATGGCTGCATCGTCATCTTGGTGTCCCTCTACTTCTCTTACCCTCCATGATAAAGTCCTGTTAGTCTGCTAGATAACATAGATAACATTCGCCTCACATGATCCCACCACCGTACTGGAAAGTAAGAACGGAATAATCATTGATTCAACTATGTGATTTGAATTGCATTCTGGTAAACCGCAGTAAGTGGATTTACAGAAGAAGAATAGTTATGGTCCTACAGTCTCGTATTATGAATAAAAATGTGGACAACAAAATATATCAGTCACAGGGTTAATGGTGGGAGCCCAGGGGATAATTCCTAAATTCTTATCCCAATTTTGGACTTCGTTCACAAACATATCCGCATCTGCCATCCGCTGTTCAATACTAATTTAAAGAAACCATTTATACCGTCAATAGTATCGTGTGCGTACTTTTTGCTTCTTAGTTCCTTTTTGTACTGTATGTGAAAGACTTTTCATTTTCCATGCTAATATGATTTATTACATAGTATATTTTATAAGCCCGGAAGGACGTGGGTTCGAATCCCCGTCAGGAAGTCGTAAAATTTAAGAAATGAGATTTCCACTTCCAGAGGTGCATATGGTCCTGAGGTTCACTCTGCCTACACCAAAAATGAGTACCAGGGCAATTCCTGGGGGCAAAGGCGGTCGGGCGTAGAGCTAACCACTCTACCCCATCAAGTGCCGAGGTTACGGATAGTGGAAGCCTTTACCTTCCACCCCTCCAAGGGCCTTCATGGCCTGTAGGGAGATGACTTTGCTTTCCTTTTTTATATATTTTTATAACTTGTTAAGCAATGATAGGAAGTTGTAAATTGAAAAAATGGAGTAGGCCTAAACTGTTATGTTACAAGTTGGCTTACGTCGCACCGACACGAAGGTACAGGAAAGGGCTGTGAGTGGTAAGGAAGCTATTTGTTTTACGTCGCACCGACACAGATAGGTCTTATGGCGACAATGGGATAGGAAAGGCCTAGGAATATGAAGGAAGCGGCCGTGGCCTTAATTAAGGTACAGGCCCAGCATTTGCCTGGTGTGAAAATGGGGAAACCACGGACAACCATCTTCAGGGCTGCCGACAGTGGGGTTCGAACCCACCATCTCCCGAATACTGGATACTGGCCGCACTTACACGACTGCAGCTATCGAACTCGGTATAGTTTGTCCTTATGGTAATCCTATTATTAGAGAAATTATAAAATAATAATAGTAACATCATGCGTAGGTTACGTTTTTATAGCGATGAAACTACGTAAACATGTAACTGAAAACATTTTTTTATAATAGTTTATTGTCCGATTTTGCACACTCCTATTTAGGGTAAATTGCACTTCTCCCAAGTATTAACTAGCAAGCGATTAAGCTTGGATGTTATTGCTTAATTAATATTACGTAACTGTCTACTTTGTGTTTTAAATTATTCCTATTGCTATTTTGTTCCAATATACAAGTATTATCTGCCCTACCTGGATTTAAAATGCACAGATAGATAAACAAAACGTGCATTATACAAATAGGCTTATTTTTCAGGCTATCACGTTTCTTAATAATGGTATGGGAGATCGTGATAAGCTCAGTAGCTTAGCTCCTGGCTTCCCACACACAAGGTTGAAGTTCGAATCCTGGGTTGAGATTTTCATCTCAAAAGTCACGTGGAGTGTGGAAGTGCATCCGGCTTTAAACCCCAGGCAAAACTAGAATAAGCCTAGGGTGGCTACAGCGATCCCAGAAAAAACTGGGATAAGCTGAAGACAGTTTGTGGTAAATGTGACTACTGTAGAATACACACATGCGTTATACGTTGTTGATGCGTTGTCTGTGAGTCACTTTTGACCAAGTAGATTCTTCGAAGGAAAGGCTTATTCTTTCTTTCTTTCTTCCTTCCTTTCTTTCTTTCTTTCTTGCTTGATCCGTTCCCAGGTTTGGTTTCTCATCCGGACTCAGCGAGGGATCCCACCTCTGCCGCCTCAATAGAAGTGTCCTGGAGCGTGAGATATTTGGTCGGGGATACAATTGAGGAGGAGGACGACAGGCAGTCTCACCTGCTATGCTGAGCAGGGGCCTTGTGGGGGTTAGGACGATTGGAGCGGATAGACAAGGAAGAGAGAAGGAAGCGGTCGTAGCCTTATGTTTGTTACCATCCCGGCATTTGCATGGAAAAGAAGTGGGGAAACCCCGGAAAGCCACTTTGAGGATGGCTGAGGTAGGAATCGAACCCTCCTCTACTCAGTTGACCTCTTGAGGCTGAGTGGACCCCGTTCCAGTCTTCGTACCACTTTTAAAATTTCGTGGCAGATGCGGGAATCGAACCCGGGCCTCCGGGGGTGGCAGCTAAACACATTAACCTCTACACCACAGAGGCAGACAAAGTGTGTTCTATGTGAGAGAAAGAAAAGACTGGCGATCAAACGGACCCCGCGCTCAAATATTAACGTGTGTAGAGCTTAAAATGGAACAGCATGTGTTCATGTCGTCTTCTAGGATTGTTTTCCTTTTGGGGCTGGGCTTATTTGCGGCCAAATGAACTGTTAACTGTAACTCGCCCATGAAGCAGACGAAAGAATTGAAGTAGGGCACGACGTAATTAGAACCGTGATTGGATGTGATCCCCGATCTTTAATTAACTTGGCCATGAGACAGCCAGCTACCCCGTCTGACCCGTATCATGAATATCCGTAATGAACGGTGCTTACGACCACCTGTGATGACGGCGATTGACCTGACTTGACTCTGGTCTACTTCGTAATTAGTAGCGCTCAACACTGAGGGCAGGGATTACCTCGCCTCAAGAGTTTTGCACAAATGCTTCTCGGAACTAGGGTGCCAGATTTCTGAAATGCCAATAAGGGACAGTTCACTTGGTCAAGAAAATACTGAGATATAATTTGCCGTGCTAAGTATAATTACATTGTAGACACACATTTTATTACAGTATTTTTCCATTTCATTTTCTACATAAAATGTTTTAAACCCTCATTTTTCTTCACTTTTTTCCTTTTTCAATAATGCTGAATCTGCCTTCGCACGTTATAACAACACTATGCCCTATTTCAAATTACTTGGGAGATAAGAATAACAAGTCCGGCCACGTGCGTGTTGTAGTACTAGGTGCAAAAAAAAACACCAGTCAAGAAATCGCGAGATCGATAACTAGTTCAAATAATCTGTAACTAACACGTTATAAGAAGAATACAACATTTATACAATCACCTGAATGAATCAACATATGATTCTGAAGGTTAATATACACACCAATGTCGCCTGCGGAAGAAAGATAGGTTACTCAATTCCCTTCATATCGTCGTCGTCATCACTGTCGGAGGCGTTCACATTTATCACTATCCGTTCAATGGCATCGTCTACTAACTGGTCCATATCCCACATTCGTTTTTCTTCAGTCTCGATGACGTGTTTTTCACACATTTCCCAGCGTTGAGGGGTCTCTAGTTCAATCCCTTCCAGCAGCAGTTTTCTTACTTCCGCAAGGGTGAAAGTTTTGTTGTGCCTAGCCACATAGCCCTTAACTTGGCTCCAGAACCTTCAATTGGATTTAAAGAAACTTGCCTTCCCCATTGCAATGCGGTATCATCTACTCGATACGTGCCACACGAGTCCGTAATATGCTATGGGATGACATTAAGAAGTAACGGCTAGTACCCTCGTCACATTTTCGAGGATTTGCGTCACCAAAAGTCTTTAAAAAACGTTGAGAACACGCTGTTTTTCTCCACTTCTCAACACTTTTCCCTCTTATGCTTTATGTGAGAATGACCGGGCTCACCCATCTTCACTCCGCACTGAACTTTAACAAAGGTTATGTAAACGTAAATTAAAATGGTTAACTAAATCCTAAACACGAAGATAAAGACTGACTACCAACTTAATGAATATCGATATGTTACTAAATATTAGCACGAAAGAAACTCATAATAATATGCGACGTCACTAGCCCGCCAGTAACACCCGGAACACAGCAGTAAACAGAAAGCACGTGGATTGTATGTTAGCTAATTCTACCACTACTGAATACTGCAATGGCTGTTCCGCTGTTGACACATCGCCCCTCTCAAAAGACACTTTTTTGCACGAGTAAGAATTATAAATTGAAACTAAATAGCTTTCTTAAAGTGAAAAGTGAAGATAAACGGATTTACGTACATAACTTTTTCGGGGAAATAACAGTTCTTAACACATGTAAAGTATTTTTAACGCCTTACCAAAAGATAGACAGTACCACACCATTTATGACGTGTTTTTGGTGTTTACCTTATATCCCAGGTTATTTGAGATAGGGTATAGTATGGACTCTCTTACTCTCACCCCACTACAGCAAATCACAACCTGGCAGCTTTCACAATTACCGCTAAAAGAATTTGAAAGTGAAATAATGCAGGGTTTCCTTAATTGTTGCGCTGACACAAACCAGACGCCCCTGTGTCTCGCCCTCCCGAGTCCCGCGCTTGGGCTCGAAGCCGACGCACGGTGTGATATTGATGTTGATACCCATAGGGAATCTGAAATATTTGTCCCGAATGAGTAAATTTATAATACCAATATAAATGGTCCGTTATTGGACATTATAAATTTTCCACCTAACTCATTCCTGGTTGCCAGCGATTCGCCCTCGTGTGCTAGATTGGGCTCATCAGTTGGTACCTAGCACACCTACCAAGACGCTGGCCAGTGCATACCGTGGAGGCTACCGCATAGGCTACATAGAGCCACCGGCAGTGCCAATGCACTATGAGAGACTTTGTCTCTCTACCAAAAATTGATGCCTGCTTGGCCATCAAATGATATAGATGTTGATTCCCATTGGGAAGCGTCTTGGTAGGTGTGCTAGGTACCAACTGATGAGCCCAACCTAGCACACGAGGGCGAAACGCTGGCAACCAGGAATGAGTTAGCTGGGAAATTTATAATGTCAAATAGCGCACCATTTATATCGGTGTGATATTTTCAAAATCTAGCTGGCCAAAACTATTGAAGCCTAACAATATGAGGAAAATGACCCGTTAAATGTACGAGATGGTATGGAAAGGAACTGCCATTGTAGAAAAGATAATATATATAATATGAAGTACATTTCCACACAAAAAAATTCATTATTTTCAGTGAGCAAAGTAAAAATTGAAAGATTCCAAAACAGAGACGAAAACCAAAATACCACATATTAAACTAAGAAACCGTACACAAAAAGCATAGCTATGTAAACACAATACACAGTATAGAGACGCCGTCAGTCAGAATCGAATACTAACTTTCAAACGCTTCAAAATGTCTTCCACCGAGCGAGTTGGCCGTGCGGTTAGGGGCGCGCAGCTATGAGCTTGTATCCGGGAGATAGTGGGTTCGAGCCCCACTGTCGGCAGCCCTGAAGATGGTTTTCCGTAGTTTCCCATGTTCACACTAGGCAAATATTGGGGCTGTGCCTTAATTAAGGCCACGGACGCTACCTTCCCACTCCTAGGCCTTTCCTATCTCATCGTCACCATAAGACCAATCTGTGTCGGTGCGACATAAAACCAATTCTTAAAAAAAAAAAAGTATTCCGACTCTTGGAATATAATTATGGTGCAGTAAGGCATCCGTATTGGTTTTCTTTGCGTTAGCATACCAAACTTTGAAAAATGTTCGATGCAACACTTGACAAGTCATCCTGAAAATAAGTAAAATTGTATGAGCGTCGCATTCAGCTGATGAGTTACTCGTTGCTAAATATTACAACACCTATAAAATGCGTTATAATATCGTCGCTGCCGGGACAAAATTTCCTATGTGAAATATTTTAGCTTAGAACTTTGTCCGGTAAAGTTCTGTCATCTGAGGTCCAGTATTGTGTGAATATTGTCAAGGCATTCTCGCTGTTCCTAATGTATGTGCTGCGGGTCAGTATATCTCCAAAAATATTATCACCTAGGAGGTTTTGCCCCGGCAACGACGATATACTAAAACGCAAGTACAAACTGACTTACTAATTTGTTACAGTCAGATTTACGCATGATCTATTCTCATGCTGCTCACGGTTGAGTTTCATAACGCAAGAAAGACAAATTGTATGTTGACTTACTTCTAAACGCACATAAACTAATGCACGACACGCATTCACCACCAGCAATAGAAACACGACCGCATTCATCGAGTAAACGCAGCCGAATGGCGCGGTCGCATGATAAACCAGATCTCCACAACCAAGTGGTAGGCCGTTCGGACCTTCTTTTCCTGTTGTTCGGCGCAACTTCTTCGAAACAAACATTATTTCGTGGAAGTATGGTTTGTCTACTCTAGGAAAAAGGAACTGGTTTGTCTGAGTAGGCAGGTACAAAAAGTGACTTTCGGCCGGTTCGCTCGCCTACAACACGTTCCGGCCATAGTGCAGAATCGCTATTGAAGAATAATTCACTTTAATGCAGGATCCATAAATGCTATTGTAAACAGATAATTTTAACCATGGCAAAGTGAGTTATTTAAATATGAAAAAAGGCGTCCCATATACTGTTAAAAAGGGACAGTACTTTAGACTTTCAAATACGGGAAATCTCGTATAATACGGAACACCTGGCAATCCTACCCGGAGCATAGTTTTGCGAATGTGAATCTTCTGCTGGACTCGCATTCCCCTCTGGGTTGGAACGGTTAAGACCTTCACGATATATTCTGCCTGTCGTAGGAGACTAATAAAAGGGGTTCATATTAGGATAATGGGTTCGTGACCACAGGGACCGTATCTCAATCTGGCAATTTCTCCTTACATCAGGCTTCTCACTTTCAACTCTCCTATTCGACCTACCTTGGTAAAATCTTGCTTTCCTCCAACTTCGAAGATGTTACGTTTGCGAGGGCCTAGGGAGTCTTTCATATTCACGGCGTTCCTGGCCTTTGACTTGCCTATACCGATACCTTCATTCTTCGAACTCCACTGTCGGCTACCTTGAAGATGTTTTTCCGTGAGTTTCCCACTTTCACACCAGACAAATAACGGAGCTATACCTAAATTAAGACCATGGTCGCTTCCTTCCCAGTCCTTGCCCTGTCCTATCCCATCACATCTGCCTGTGTCGATGTGACGTAAAGCAAATACTGTAGAACAATCTAGCTGAATCTGTCATTGTTTCCACGACTCCTCACTTTCAACTTTTTGTCCGAACCTCCTTGGTTAACCTTTTTCCTCTTCCAACCCTGAAGATATTAGGTTTGCGAAGCCTATTGAGTTTTAAATTGTCACGCTCTTCGAGACCGTTTCCTTCCTTTTGTCAGTATCTTCATTTTTTCAAAGGTCGGACCTCCTCCTCTTTCCCTTCCGTTAAGACTTGGGAGGAGATGGTTTCCAGGTTCTACTTCCCCTTAGAACAATAATCACGAACACCACTACTGCTAGATTACTCCATGGTTTGTTCTTTAGTAGTGGCTGAGACAGTTGAGGCGCTGGCCTCCTGACCCCAACTTGGCAGGTTCGATCCTGGCTCAGTCTGGTGGTATATGAAGGTGCTCAAATACGTCGGCCTCGTGTTGGTAGATTTACTGGCACTTCAAAGAACTCCTGTGGGACTAACATCCGGCACCTCAGCGACTCCGAAAACCGTAAAAGTAGTTAGTGGGATGTAATGCCAATAACATTAATTTTAGTAGTGTCACATTTTCCCTGCACGTGCGCCATGAAATCGGGTTATGGGAAATAATTTCACTGTCACGTTGATTGAAGTCTTATGGTGTTGTTGTTGATGATGATGATGATGATGATGATGATGATGATGATAATCTTATCCTAGGTAATTCGAGTCGATGGATCCACCCAGATTCATTTTGGTATTGACTGGGCGTTGAAGGCTAGATGCCCTTCCTGACGCCTCGTGATTTTTTAGGTGATAGTTCCAATTTGGGATCGACCGGGAAGCGAACCTCATCCTTCCGGGTGGAAAGCCAGAAGCTAATGCATTGCGCTAACCATGTCCCAATAATAATAATAATAATAATAATAATAATAATAATAATAATAATAATAATAATAATAATAATAATAATAATGATTTCGTAGACTGTAGCGAAGAGTACTCGGCGGCGCGATACCTGAGTGACATCTCATTCTGTGCGCGGTTCGAATCCTAGCTAATCCGGGCTAGATTTTAAATTATACAATTCATGCCCTTGTAATTCTGATTCCTCGTAAACCTGGAGGAGCTGTGGATGTGATTATGATATCAGTAATCGCGTAAAACTACAAGCTTCCTTCTTTCGTTTCCCCCTCCCTTCGTTCTTTCCCTTCCTCCTCCCTTCGTTCCTTCCTTCCTCCTTTCTTTCTTTCTTTCTTTCTTTCCTCCTCCCTTCGTTCTTTTCTACCTTTTCTTTCTTCTTTTCTTTCATCCCTCCTTATTTTATTTATTCCTTTTTTCGTTCCTTTCTTCGTACCTTTCTTCCTATTCTCCTTCCATTTGCCTTTTTTGAAAATGGGAAATATCATAAAACCGTCTTCAGGGATGCCAACGTTGTTGTTCGAACCCCTCATCTCCCGAATGCAAGCCAACGCGTACTCAACTCGAACCGCGCAACCGCTCGCTCGATGAAATGTTTGTTAAATTAATAGCTTACAATGAAAGATGCAAGATCAGGACACAGGAGTGCATTAAAGAGATCCACACGGTGCATATTTAGGATGATGCATCCTCAGTCCGACTTCACAGTGGAACAGCAAGCTTAGAAACAGAATAATGGCATTGTATACTGAATATATAAATTATGGTTAATTTGTGGTCCGTAGGGATTGTAATAGCTAAATTAAAATATAAAATTTCAACCTATTTAGTAGTATGTTATGTAATCTTGTAGATTATTTAATTAACATAATTATTATATTTTAAAAATGTGCAGGTTTTGGTACTTTGAGCCATCGTCAGGATTTAAAAGAACATAGATGTACATATAAAAAAGTGTTAATTAAGTCCTAGCATTTCCTCGCTGGTGGATAGCAATTCCTATCGGCCGCCTAAGGGATTCGGTTGAAGAAGGGTCTCCAGTAATTCCAGATAACTGGAAGATGAATATATAGGCAGCTTTACATATATATTCACAGATTCATGTACAATCATGTTTTTAGTAAATGAACTCCTCTCCCCTTAGCCCGTTTCTTTCTGCAGCTGTAGGAGGAATACACTAATTCATTACTTCATTCATGTTTTGTATTTATTTTTGTCCTGTTTCGATTTTTTTACATCTTCACTCGTACACTCGGAGATAATAATAGTAGTAATAATAATAATAATAATAATAATAATAATAATAATAATAATAATAATAAAGTTATTGGCTTTCCGCTGTTCGGAGACGCAGAGGTGCTGGAATTTAGCCCTGCAGAGTTCTTTTACGTGCCAGTAAATCTACTGACACGAGGCTGATGTACTTGAGCACCTTCAAGTACCACCGGACTGAGCCAGGATCGAACCTGCCAAGTTGGGGTCAGAAGGCCAGCGCCTCATCCGTCTGAGCAACTCAGCCCGGCTACACTCGAAAAGGTAAAGCCATTTTGTAGTTTTATTTTAGGGTCTCTCCACCCTTCCAGTGAATATAACATAAATGTATCCGCATAGGAAATATCCATGTACTCCCATGCGTTAATCTTTGATATGCACACAGACGTCTTCCATATTCTCTTCAAAAATATCCACCTGCTTAATGGAATGACACCGAAGAAGAAGGAAGCGAGACTGGAGGTGGACCAAAGTTAGCTGGGTACTGTGTGTTACCGGCGCCCAGAGGTCTACTGCGTGGTCGCCGGGCATCAGTCAGCTCTGCTCGATTAACATCAGCCTGGGTCGGCCCACGCCTTGTCCAGGAGACTTGACGGCGTCGGAACCTCCCCCAGAGCACAGTGATCGGACACTTCCGGTGTTGTGAAGGGCTTCAACTAGGGATATGTAACTCCTTACCGTAAGATCCAGGGATTTGTTCACCGAGTTCGAAAGTGCGGCCAGTATCCAGTATTCGGGAGATAGTAGGTTCGAACCCCACTGTCGGCAGCCCTGAAAATGGTTTTCTGCGGTTTTCCATTTTCACACCAGGCAAATGCTGGGGCTGTACCTTAAATAAGGCCACGGCCGCTTCCTTCCCACTCCTAGCCATTTCCTGTCCCATCGTCGCCATAAGACCTATCCGTGTCGGTGCGACGTAAGGGAAAAAAAAAGGGGGATTTGTCTTTGGTGAAATTCAAAACTCAAAACTTGTAGGTCTACCCCTTCTAAGTAGGAGACTAATGAACGTGGCTGTATTCTTGATTTCACGAGTGAATGACTTGTGGATTTAGGCAATTACAAATTTGATCATCACACTCCATCAGTACCGAAGAGGGCTACGGTTTCGATTTCCGGCCAGACCAAGAATTTTAACTGGATGTAGTTAAATCCCCTGGTTCGGGGAAAGGGTACTTGTGTTGATCTTAATACACTTATCTTCACGAACACACACATTTACACGCGTGCAACACACCAAATTCCTAATCAACACAGAAAAACGCAATAGTAAATGCATCGCACCACAGAGGGTTGTGTCGGGAAGGGCATTCAGTCGTAAATCTGGACCAAATTCTTATCAACTGCCGACCCCAACAGTTTCGAAGAAGGCCAGGAATAAGAAGAAGATCGAGCAAGTGTCACGCAGCTATCAGCTAGCATTCGGGAGACAGTGAGTTGGAACCCCGCCCTCGGCGGGGTGGCCCTGGAGAAAAAAAAGAAAGAAATATAAGGTTAAGAAGTTTACGTTTGTGAACATAAAACTTTAGAGATGTTTCTAAATTTAACAAACCTTAATTTTATTTCACCACTCGACTTGAATTTTGCACACTTCTTTGTAAAAATACTGCAAAACTTTACAAAACGTCTCCTTATTTATTCTTTGATAGATTTATGTGGTTTGAAATTATTCTGTTTCTCATTTTCGTACATGTTACCGCGTTTTGGTGGATCAGCAGAGGTGAAAGAAGGTGCGGGCTGGAATGGGTCTAACTACAAGGCCGAAAGATGAATTAAAATTTCAATAAAGGTTATATTTTCTAACTTAACAATTTTTTCATAGAATTCAAAAAAAAAAAAAATTAAACAGGAATGATCAACAGCTATCCAATAATCAGGTATAAGGTTTAATTTTACAAATGAAAGCACAAGTTAAGGGGTCTTTACAAGTTCTGGGCTCCGAGCCCCAAGTTTTGCAAGGTCTGAGCTTTCAGCTCACAACCACATATTTTAGAAAAGGGCAGAAATTCCCTCAATACAGTGGAGCACTTGCTCCCAGCAATCAAAATGTCACGCCTCCCCGAGGCACCTTTCAAAATACCAGAAAGAGCGGACCCGCTCTCAATCTTTCATGCCTATTCAAGGCCATACCATACATTACGATCGCTTGCCATCACGGCACAACTTACAAGAATTAAACAGGGGTATCTTGTACCCAGCCTACTGGGCCTTCGTGGAAAAGGAACAGATTAATTAAATGGCCCAAAATATCAAGATGAATGGAGGCGTGTACTAGCACTCCTACATGAAAGCTTGTTAAAACCTACGTGGCGCTAAGCCGATACACAGGGGCTATTCCCACACTATATAGGTGACTTGTATAAGAAAAATTTTAGCACATTAGGAAAGATTAGAAAATCAGTTACGAAAACATAGTCACCTCAAGTCAAAATGAAGGGGAGCTCGAGAGGGTAAAGCACTCTCTATCCACGATTTACATTTAAAGATATATGAAGTTTTACAAAGATGGAAAAAGATTTACATGTTTTAAGTTAAAGGTTACATATTAAAGGTTTCGGTTCTGCCCCGCGGGTTAAACTGCTGAGCTAGCAAGGAAAAAAGAAATATGTTAAACGGCCATTACCTTGTTGAAGAGCTGCTGCCCGAAGAAAGAGACGCTACCCGCCCCCTGCTATCCTTCCATACACTAAGCTAGATGTTGTTGAAGTGGCCGGGAGACAAGAAAATCAGCAGTTTTTATACCCTCGTGGAAGATTCGAGACCTTTCATGAATAATTAAGACACACCCACAGACGTTTATTGGTCGTCTAAAAGTTACAGGTCAAAAATTGAGGAAGAAGGACACGATTGGTCTAAAATTAGTTAAAGAAATTCTGGATTAGCTAAGTTCAAAACTGGCGGAAAGAAAAATTAATATTGCCAACCCATAGATGAAAGAACAAAATTTAGTAAAGACCAAAACTTCTGAATACAAAATTTCTTCATAAAAGTTCCTTCAAATCGCACCTACGGTGCGTGATCATAGTTTTTTTTTTTTTTTTTTTTTTTGCAGTGACATCTGTTACGGTGATATCCGTGGTAGGCGGAGGTGAAAGAAGGTGCGGGCTGGAATGGGTCTCAACTACAGAATTAAACTTAATTTAATACTTTAACAAAGGTTATATTTTCTTTTCAAAATCAACAAATAACAGAGTATAACAGGTACCAAGTAGCAGATCAAGAAATTAAGAAATTACAAATTACAGTTCGTTACAAGATTTGGGCTTCGAGTACCAATTATAATTTCTGAGCTCTCAGCTCACAACCACAAATTACCAAAGGGCAGAAAACCCCTAATAGCATGGAGCACTTGCTCCCAACTTTTAACCTCAAGCCTCCCAGAGGCACCTTTCACACACAAGAAAGAGCTGAGCCGCTCACAATTTTTCAAGCCTATTTAAGAGGCCATAAACTGACTTTACACAAACTGCCATCAAGGCATAATAAAGAAACAGGGGTATCTCGTACCCAATCTACTGGGCCTTAGTGTGCAAAACTAGGTTAATTTAAATGGCCCAAAACAAAAGGATGGAGGCGTGAATTTGCACTCCTAAATCTACATTTTAAAACCTAAGTGGCTCTAGGCCGATACACAGGGGCTAATCCCAAGCTAGGGAGGTGACTCGTATGAGAAAACTTTAATACATTAAGGAAGAGAAGAAACGGTTACGAAAACGTAGTCACTTCAATTTCAAATGAAGGGGAACTCGAGAGGGTAAAGCACTCTCTATCCCCGAATTAAAGTTCAAGAAAACTGAAGTTTACCAGGAAAAAGGGTTTACATGTTTAATAGTTTACATTTTAAAGATTTCGAACCTTCCCCGGGAGTTAAACTGCCGAGCTAGCAAGAAATAAAGATGTTAAGAGGCCATTACCTTGATGAAGAGCTGCTGCCTGAAGAACGGGGCGCTTCCCGCCCCCTGCTACATATCCACACACTAAGCTAGATGTTACTGAAGTGGCCCGGAGACAAGAAAATCAGCAGTTTTTATACCCTCGTGGAAAATTCGAGACCTTTCAGGAATGAGTAGACACACCCACTCAATTTTTATTGGTAGACTAAGAGTTACACATGGAAATTTCGGAGAAGAAAGCTATGATTGGAGGAAAATTAATTACATAAATTTTTGATTGGTTAAATTCAAAACAGGCGGAAGGAAAGGGTTAATATTGGCAACCTACAAATCACAGAACAAAATTTAGTAAAGACAAAACTTATGAATACAACATTTCTCCAAGAAGGTTCATTCCTTTGCACCAGAGTGCATTATCATAGTTTTTTTTTGTAGAGACATCTGGTAGAGAACGTCCACACTTCTTGATCAATGACAAACAAAACACATCAAAATTCACACAGAGCCATCTTCTGAGAAACTGTTGAGTTAATACAGTTTTTAAAGTTCAGGCTTTCTCCTGTAGAGGAGTTTCAATTGGCGCAATATTTGAACTAGCGGCGTAGAGGTGTACCGGCCGGTACAACATCTATAAGAGAATGTCCAGACTTCTTGATCAATGAAAAACAAAACAAATCGAAATACACACAGTGACATCTTCTGAGAAACAGTTGAGTTGATTCGGTTTTTAAAGTTCAGAGTTTCTCCAGTAGAGGAGTACTTTAAGGCGGAACATTCAAATGTGCGGCGTATAGGTGTACCAACCGGTACAGTACGTACACATTGATGATTTCAACATTTTTTTCATTTTGCGTTATTGAGAACGTCCGTAATTTAGAACTGTATAATTTAAAACTATGTATTTCTGTCGATTATTTATAGGTACCCATTAGGTACATATAAATTATTCGTGTTAATGATTACTATGAATTAATACAAACCTAGATATTGTTTACGTATTATACAGGTTTAAGACAAGACCTGCATAGCCGAGGCGGTAAAGACGAACACCGTTCACCTGGAAGAATTGGGTTCGATTCAGCGTCAGAAAGTCGACAAATTTAAGAAACTACATTTCCGTTTCTGCAGATGCACATGACCCTGATGTTCACTCAGCCTACACCAAAAATGAGTGCCAGGTTAATTCCTTGAGGCAAAGACGATCGGGCGTACACCTAACCACTCTATTCCACTTAGTGCTGAGGTTACGAATAGTGGAAGTCGTCCACTCCTCAAGGATCTTCATGACCTGTGTGGAGCTGACGTTCCTTTTGCTTTTATTTGCTTAAGACAGACTAGTATAGCAGTTCCCGAATTCGGCAAGGAATGTGTTAAAACGCTGTAAATTAAAGTCACATAGCAGAAATGTATTTAATTTTCATCAGTGTTATAAAGACTGAAATTAGAGTAAATGAAAGTAACATGAAATTACAAAGAATCGTCGCCATAAGACCTATCTGTGTCGGTGCGACGTAAAGCCCCTAGCAAAAAAAAATTACAAAGAAAGAGAGATTACATTAGTCTCATTTATAATTGATATAGAAAAATCCATTAAAATATTTCATGGTAGACCACATTCTTGTTTCGAATGGAACCGTCTGCGGCGACTCCCTGGTCTTTTTCCTGGATCCGAAAAACGGGAGCGGCTCATGGCAACATAGAGCTGACCGCAAGTGAATACCGACTTTGAGAGAAAAATGCCAACTCACGAGAGAGAGTGAGTGATTGATGGTCATCGCGAAGCACTGGAGACAGAATTGCAAGCGCCCAAGTTGAAATGCAATCAAAACATATCTGCCGGGCGCTTTCCATCCCCATCGTCATATAACATGCAATAGTTTGCTAAGAATTGCATGGCCATTTGTGGCTCCGACGGACTCCTTCCTGTAATCTGATCCGCATCGCGTCGGGTAGTGAATCACTGGGTGAATTTTGGTGAATATTGGGTAACTCCTCTGGGACTTACTATACGAACAACTATTACCGTTAACGATAAGAGTTGTGTGGCAATTTGAGGCCCCGACGGACCCCTTTCTGAGATCTGATCTGGACGAAACGTTTGCTCGCACATTGAGTAGGGATAATGAATCAAGGTGTGAATATTGAATAACATTTTTCGGACATTAAGGGAACAATGAACCTCGTTAATCAATTATTATTAAACGGATGCGTTCTTCTCCTCCTTCTCCTCCTCCTTCTTCATATTATTATTATTATTTCAGTATCATGTGGTGTTTGTAAGATAGGTGTTTTAAGTTGGTGAGCGTACAACCACTTTCGAAACCACCTATGATAGTTTCGTTTAACCATTGCTTCTGCCATTTCAGCACGACTTTTTAAGCGTCTACGAAAGTAATAGTTGCCTTAACCAGGACGTTTCACGGCCGAATTGCACAGCACATTATGTTGTCGATACATCATCATTAAGATTTCGTTTTCTTCTGATTACAACTTCTTTGCTCTGCAAACGTTGGGTTTGCGTACGGATATCTCATGAATGAGCACTTAAGGAAGTCTCTACAGTTGCAGAGATTTCCGTACGAGCCGGTAAAAGCTAGCACGTTAATTGCTGAGGGGCCTTTTAGCTGATTGGCCGAGGTTGTTCTTTGTGTGGATAGGAAAATGCACTTTAGAAGATGCAGTCTCTTAATATCCTCTGAGGTGTTGTCTCTTGCCTGGCCTTGAGCTGCTGGTTCTGTGTACTCTGTTAGTGGTTGGTGTAACTGGTCTGAACCAGAGCTAATGGAGATTGATGTTTTAGAGATTGCACGTACTTTGCAGTCAGTTCGGGAGCCGACACTAGGCTGGGGCATTATATTAATGTCATTATACATTTCAGATTTTAGTCTGCAAGTCTCCGTCAATGAACTAAGCATGTTATTCGTGACTAGCACTGTGTTGCCTCTCCTTTTTCTACACGTCTTATCTTTAATCCCAAATTATTGTACCCACAGGTGCTGCATGTTGTCAGAAATGGAGAGGAAATCCAACAAGTGAAATAGTTCAAATACCTTGAACGAATACTGACGGGGATATTTAGTATGAAATTGAATTCAAGAGTCATAAATCTATCTTTAAAAGGCATTTCTCAATAGAACATTCTATGAAATATCAGCACACCATCCCCATCAGTTTAAGAAATCAACCTGTAAAGACCTACTTGTGATCAGTTGTGATCGACTGTGACGAAACCTGAACTCTGAACAAAGGTGACATTAAGAATCCTTTGAGATGAGGTGCTGGTGCAATGTGGAAAAAATAAACTGGGTACAGAAAATTATCGATACATGTGTGCTAGATCGAGTTAGGGAGTAACGGAAGCTGATCAACCAGATCTAGAGGAGATCATCGCGGCTGGGGCACAGACTGTGATATGGTGGCCGGATGATCGATGTACTATAGGGTAAAATACCTAGTAAACGCTCTTGTGGAAGGCGAAGTCAAGGCTTTCTTCAGTGGTCAATCAAATCATTCACTACTGATCTGCATTTAGGGCAGTCGTCCAGGTGACAGATTCCCTATCTGTTGATTTCCTAGCCTTTTCTTAAATGATTGCAAAGAAATTGGAAATTTAAAGTACATCTCCCTTGGTAAGTTATTCCAATCCCTAACTCCCCTTCCTATAAACGAATATGTGCCTCAATTTGTCCTCTTGAATTCCAACTTTATCTTCATATTGTGATATTTCCTACTTTTAAAGACACCACCCAAACTTATTCGTCTACTGATGTCCTCCCACGCCATCTCTCCACCGACAGCTCGGAACATACCACTTAGTCGAGCAGCTCGTCTCCTTTCTCCCAAGTCTTCCCAGACCAAACTTTGCAACATTTTTGTAACGCTACTCTTTTGTCGGAAATCACCCAGAACAAATCGAGCTGCTTTTCTTTGCATTTTTTCCAGTTACTGAATCAAGTAATCCTGGTAAGGGTCCCATACACTGGAAACATACTCTAGTTTGGGTCTCACCAGAGACAAATATGCTCTCTCCTTTACATCCTTACTACAACCCCTAAATACTCCCATAACCATGTGCAGAGATCTGTACCCTTTATTTACAATCACATTTATGTGATTACCCCAATCTTTCCTTATATTAATACCTAGGTATTTACAATGATCCCCAAAGGGAACTTTCACCCCATCAACGCAATAATTAAAACTGAGAGGGATTTTTCTATTTGTGAAACAACCTGACTTTTATCCCCGTTTATCATCATACCATTGCCTACTGTCCATCTCACAACATTATCGAGGTCATTTTGCAGTTGCTCACAATCTTGTAACTTATTTATTACTTTGTGCAGAATAACATCATGTGCGAAAAGTCTTATCCCTGATTCAACTTCTTTACACATATCATTGATATATATAAGAAAACATAAAGGTCCAATAATACTGCCTTGAGGAATTCCCCTCTTAATTTTTATAGAAACAGATAAAGCTTCACCTACTCTAATTCTCTGAGTTCTGTTTTCTAGAAATATAGCAGCCCATTCAGTCACTCTTCTGTCAAGTCCAATTGCACTCATTTTTGCCAGTAGTCTCCCATGGTCTACCCTATCAAATGCCTTAGACAGGTCAATCGCGATACAGTCCAATTGACCTCCTGAATCCAGGATATCTGCTATATCTTGCTGGAATCCTACAAGTTGGGCTTCAGTGGAATAACCTTTCCTAAACCCAAACTGCCTTCTATCAATCCCGTTATTCATTTTGCAAACATGTCTAATATAATCAGAAAGAATGCTTTCTCAAAGCTTACATGCAATGCATGTCAAACTGAGTGGCCTGTAATTTTCAGCTTTATGTCTATCACCCTTTCCTTTATATACAGGGGCTACTATAGCAACTCTCCATTCATCTGGTAAAGTTCCTTCATGCAAACAATAATCAAATAAGTACTTCAGATATGGTACTATATCCCAACACATTGTCTTTAGTATAGGCCTATCCCCCGAAACCTTATCAATTCCAGCTGCTTTTCTAGTTTTCAACTTTTGTATCTTACTGTAAATGTCATTGCTGTCATAGGTAAATTTTAATACTTCTTTAGTATTAGTCACCTCCTCTATTTGGACATTATCCTTGTAACCAACAATCTTTACATACTGCTGGCTGAATACTTCTGCCTTTTGAAGATTCTCGCATACACACTCCCCTTGTGCATTAGTGATTCCTGGAATGTCCTTCTTGGAACCTGTTTCTGCCTTAAAATACCTATACATACTCTTCCATTTTTTCACTGAAATTAGCATCGCCACCAATTATGCTTGCCATCATGTTATCCTTAGCTGACTTCTTTGCTAGATTCAATTTCCTAGTAAGTTCCTTCAATTTCTCCCTTCTTCCATAACCATTTCTAACTCTATTTCTAGGATAGATTCACTTGAAGGAGACCCGCGGAAGTGACAAACCAGTCGCAAGACTGAATAGACATGATGAAATAACTAGCGCCATGTATCACTAAACATCACTAAACATGACTAAACGATTACTCTTCCTAGTTGCGCAGGTCATACATTATTCATTCATTTAAATGAGAACAACGCCAGACTCGAATAGTCTCATATGATTGTCAAACCCATCTTGTAAACTCCAATTCCCAAAACTCATTGCATGGAGATATCGTCCCCTTTTCCCCAGGAGTTAACCTATTACTCAGTTTCTGATGTAACTTGAATGACCCGTAGGGCCTAGAAGAATTGAAGGTGTGGTTTCTAAATCCTTCGATGGAGAATAATAATCATTATTAATAATGCTATCGTAATTAATACTAAATAAAGTTAAGTTACACTAACACAATCAAAATCTGTTATAATTGAAATAAAATGTCATTTCAGTGAGATATACATAGTTACACGATAGTAACAATATTGTAAAAACATGATCAATGAAAGGCTAGGACCGCAAAGTTCACTCGCATCCTGCTGTAACTTATGACGCTCTTGTAAATGGCACTGTGGTTTGTATTCCTCTGACGTCGTCTGATAAGCTGTTGCATTCTCGTGCGACAGATACAGAAAATGAGTTTTTTTATGTGGCAGTTCGTTGGTGATGAATGACGAGCAGGTTTGATGTCTGAGTCTTTGCATCTCTCTCATGAACATTCGAAAAGTAATGGAAACGCGAAGAAAGGTAAGATGGGGAAGATATCCTCCTCAGTCCGTATGTAGCACATGCTCTACATGTGGTTTTGTCTACTTACAATAAAACAAAATAATTTAAGGAAAAAAGTAATAATGGTAGGAAAGTCAACTCTGAGTCCTGATGTAGCATATATGCTACAAAACAACTTGGTGAAACACACTAATTTTCTATGGTGAATTTTTAAAAATTATTTGAGCAAAATATAACGCATTGAATGCATCAACAGGTTCTGGACTGAAGAGGATATAGTAAGAAGTAGGTGGGGAAGAAAAAAAGTTTGATTTTTCCGACAAACATGTAGTCGCTGCCACTCTAGGAAATATGTCGACACATGGTCATATTTTCTTAAATTGCATGCATATCTCACACGTGCATTCTAAGTGTGCTGCAGCCTTAGGTACAATTCTGGCCTAACATCATTGAAAACAGCATCACAGTAATCAAAATGAGGCATTGCAAGAGCTTCAAATATTTTTTTTTCAGTTATTGGAAATACAACGAATGTAGAACTGACGAAACGTTTTGGCAGATATGTATGAAATGTGCAGACCAAGTCATGCTTTCGTCCATGATATGGCTGAGATTCTTCACTTATGATTCAAAAGGAAGTTAAGGATTACTCTGGGCAGCGGACGTTTACTTATAGTTGTCATTTGATTTTGATGGTCAAGGAGGATTTCTTGTGAGTTTTCAGAGTTAAATTTCAGGGCGTGCGCAACAGACCAGTCACTAAAACCCTGTAAGTCTGTAATAAGTCGATATTTCCGTGAAGGTCACGTACTGTAGAGTCTGTGTAGAGTGAATGTCGTCAGCCTACATATGGTATTTGCAGTGTCTTAGATTCCATAAAATGTAATTCACAAAGAGTGCTAAAATAAGAGGTCCGAGTACAGAGCCTTGAGGAAATCCTCTGTTATGTGGCACTATGTGGAAATGAGTTCATTATTACCTTTCACACACTGTTGACGCGCGTGAAAATAGGAATGCATCCAGGCAATCGTACTCTGAGAGAAATGTAGAGCCTTCAGTTTTACAATATGAGTAGAATAGCGCTCTCGGAGGCTATAGATCTGCACCGTGCGTGTTTGCTACGACAACCCTCGTGAACTGCGGCACATTCGTTCATAATTTGTAGCTAAGAAAGGTATGCTGATCGACAATTGTACGCAAAAGCTTCTGACCGAAAAGGAGCTGTTTGCCTTCGTTCTCAGGCTGGAGTGCTTGCAGTTTGCACACAAATAGGCACGTTACATTCTTATACTGTTCGTAGCTCGTATGAAATTGCCTTATTAAGCTTCTGAGACACTTTTTTCATTCATCTTTATACTTGTGCTGTACTGTACGTTTGAGGAAGATTCTTACGTATGTTTCGGCCTCATTATTTTGTACTTTCTAAAACAAATTCTACCTTCTGCAAAGTCATAAAGCAACATTCTTCCTGCAAAGGAAAACGCAAAGAAAGACCACTAATGATACTAGGAACGAAAAAGGGATTCCATCATCAACTTCAAGTTCATTATTCGAGATTCCTTTCGTGTGTTACTGCGCAGATGTATCTTTATAATTTAACTCTTCCAGCTCTTCTTTGTATTAAAGTATTTAAAGCAGGGAAGGGAGGTCATGAAAAATAAAATACCATCAAAAGTGGTGTTTGTGAACCTCCAGCATCATTTATTTCCTGAGTGTGGAAGAGCAACCCTCAGGATAACTACAGTAAATCGTCGATTTCTTAGTTCAAGCCAGTCGAACGATCCGTGAACTAGAACGCTAATTATTCAACCACGGATCCAGAGAATGAGGTGGTGGTGGTTCTATTTTTAAGGGAAAATACATACAGATTATCACCCCCTCACAGATATTGTGAATAAAATACAATGAATGAATAAAACACAAATGTAAGAAAAGAAATAGGACTTTTGCTGAAATAATTCATTTAATAAAGTTATTAAAATTATAATCATATTTTTCTTCTTCCGGTCGTAGGTTGCCTAAATGATGAAGCTTACAAAATAAGTTACTGGAATGATAAACTTTTGCAATAAAGAGAAGCGAAGTGGAAATATAATGTGAAATATTTTAGCTTAGGACTTTGCTGCGGGTGAGTATATCTCCAAAAATATTATCACATAGGAGGTTTTGTCCTGGCAACGACGATATGCTCACATGGTTAACGAGAGGGCATCATAATTCAAATCCTTCACATAGCTCGGACAACTTCTTAGTTTTTGTTCTCCTGACCCCAACCCCGACCAGAAGTAATTCATTACTCCAATGAATTCATTCTTGATAGTAGGGTATGGTGGCATTGTATGTCTAGCATGTCTCCATCTGAACCTCAGCTAGTTGGTGCTCTTCTTGAATGACCTTTCTGTTCTTGATGTATCATCTAGGATACTTTGGATCATTCCATTCTCTCCAAGAAGTAGGAGTGTGAAGCATTTTGAACCTGTGCTGTCAGCACTAGATAGTAAGAATATTGATGAATAATAAATCGTGCGGTAGAGGCGATAAATTTCCAGTTCTAAATTTAAATAAATTGGCTGTAAACTTAATCATATCGCAACAATGCCTTTTTAAAAATTAATTCTAAGTATATTGGACCTTCATATCTTAGATCATAAGGAGGTACAATGGAAATATCACTATGATATTGAATTCTTGATGAACTTGATCTAGATACAGAAGTACATAGAGTTAATGCGAATAAATGTACATATAAGTATAGCCCAATCGATCGACAAAGTGTGAACCCATTCCCTTCGTACGTAGCTTACCTTTTCAACAGCATGTTATATTCTCTCAGGCTATGATTGACACAATAGATTCTGTACCATTAAGTAGGAAAAATATCTCAGATTTCCTTTGAGGACTGAGGAAGTTAACCTAGATTCTACGCGCTCTCCTTGCATGTAGGCTACAGCATGGAGGAAAACAAACAGTACTAAAATTAAAAACTTGCACTGAACATCTAACGGTACTGAATGTCGCCAGAAATTTGCAACTGCGGCGACAATGGATGCAACAATATGGAGATGCAGCGCAACCGCGAAGATTTCGCTTAATTTTGTGAATTATTAATTTCCCGCGGAATTCCCCCACTCGTTGAATCTCACTCCCACCCCGCAGATTCCCACATATGGCGCTTGCTGAAACAATCCGTTTTCTGGTCAGATGACTGAATATTCCCCTATTACGAAGAAAATGTCATTTGTTATGTCCTTGCAGCAACCTGTGTTTACCAACATGTTCGACAATCTACTGGACCACTGTGCGCAATACGTGAGACGTAAGGGTACACATTTTGAACATATGCTGTACCAACACAGTTAGATGTCCGGCCCTGCGGTGTAGGGGGCAACGCGTCCGCCTGTCACACGGTGGCCCCGAGTTCGATTCCCGGCTGGTTCAGGGGTTTTAATTGTAAATGATTAATATCCATGACCTGGGGACTGGGTGTTTGTGTCGTCCTTAACGTTCCTTTCCTCAAATTCAACACTCCACACTTCTTCCATTCCACTTACACGAAGGCTAAAAATCTCTATAGGTCGACGCCCCGAACAAATAGCATTTATTAGTATTTTTAAACCAGTTAGATTCGTGCTGTCGTCGGTATCTTGCATGTTATATGATGAGTGACCAAAAGTCACGGGAAGGGGTGTCCCCTGAGCTTTGCGGCTAGCTGCGGTGAAACTCAGCAGTCTGTCACATGCACCAGTGTCGTGAAGATGGCAACACGTCGCGAATTAACCGACTTTGAACGTGGGATGATCATCGGCGCATGGGTCATAGCCATTGCGGAGATTACTCGCGAATTCGGGTTTCCGAGGTCAACAGTTTCGAGGGTGGATCTTCAACGTCGTAGAGAGAATGTTTCCACCCGCGTAAACCGCCGCACTGGAAGACCACAGATGTTTAACGAACAGACATCACGTCGTCTCCGCAGAACCGTACTGGGCGCTCGACGGGCTACTGTGAGTCAGATCACCGCCCAGTTCAATGTTAGAAGTCAGGAACCCATTTCTACCAGGACTGTAAGCAGACAACTGCACCGCATAGGCTTCACCAGCCGATGACCAACCCGTCTCCCTTTGTTGATACCTCGACACAGAGCTCAATGACGTGCATGGGCCCTCGGACATCGGCAATAGATCATGGAACAGTGGCGGCGTGTGGTATGGTCCGATGAATCCCGGTTCCGCTTGTATCGAGCTGATGGACGCGTGAGAGTGTGGCGTATGTCCCATGAAGCTATGGATCCTGCGTGTCAACAAGGTTGTGTCTAGGCGGAAGGTGGCTCAGTTCTGGTCTGGGTGGTGTTCTCGTGATCGCAATTAGGCCCCATTGTCCGGCTGTAGGGAGCACTGACATGCCTTTCTGGCCTTAGAGTACCCTGATGGAGATGCCATGTTTCAACAGGACAGTGCTTCATGTGGTGGCACGCAGGTGGTTGGAGGAGCACTCCAGTGAAGTTACGACCATGGATTGGCCCTCCAGATCCCCCGATCTTAATCCAGTCGAGCATTTATGGGATGCTGTCAATTCCGGATGTACTCTCCATGAACCCCACACTAACTACTCAAGACCAATATTGTGGGTAGCAGTGCAAGTTACTTAGGTCCAGATCCCTCTAGAACGATTCCAACACTTTATAGAGTCGACGCCTCGCCGTATTGCTGCCGTATTGAGGGCTCGCGGAGGAGCAACTCCTTATTAGCATCACATTCAGTGTCTTCTCGTGACTTTTGGCCACTCAGTGTAATGACGTATTGTGATCTTAGAACATGTTTCTAGTTCCAGTGCTGTTTGCTTTGCCGCATACCGTTATTTCGATTTTGTTTCCACTTAAGAAACATCTCCCATGAGCTGTCTTAGTATTAATTTTTTCAGAGTATCCCTTTGTGTTGACCTTCACGAGTATCTTGATTATATCAAAAAATTAATTATTCCACATTGCTCAGTTCTAGTCATACGACGTAGTTGGATATCTGCCGAGTGTTTCTCTGATCGCACAGTGAGGCTTTAGTAAACGAAATAATTAATATTATTGGTTTTACGTCCCACTAACTCCTTTTACATTTTTAGATGTTTACAATTATCTCTACCGCCTATACCAAAAACATTTTTAAATCTTCGAAAGGACTTAACGGTAGCATAGTGTAGTATTTATTCTGAGCGAAGGAACCAAAACGTAAAATGTAAAACTCTGAACGCGCCAATAAATCAACGGACATGAGGCTGGCGTATTTCAGTATCTTCAAGTGCCCCTGTACTGAACCGGAATCAAACCCGACAACTTCAGCTCAGCCCACGGGAATTAAGGATATTCATTGTCTTTTAAGATGAACAAACTGAAAATGTGACCACTCTCTGGATTAGAAAGTGAATATCTCGCTCCCCAGACAGGTGTGTTAACCGAGTGCGGTACGGCAGTCAGCACTCAAACACACCATTGCCTACGAGATACAGTATACATGTAAACAAGGTATGCAATCAGCTACTTGGTGTTGAAATGATTGTCCAGAGACATCTGCTGAAAAAGGACTGTCTTACTAGGAAAGCACATCCCGATGTTTAGAATTCTCTCTACCGGCCATACCGAGCTCGATAGCTGCAGTCGCTTAAGTGCGGCCAGTATCCAGTAGTCGGGAAATAGTGGGTTCGAGCCCCACTATCGGCAGCCCTGAAGACTGTTTTCCGTGGTTTCCCATTTTCACACCAGGCAAATGCCGAGGCTGTACCTTAATTAAGGCCACGGCCGCTTCCTTCCAATTCCTAGGCCTTACCTATCCCATTGTCGTCATAAGACATATCTGTGTCGGTGCGACGTAAAGAAAAAAAATCTGCCGGCCATATTAGAAACGTTTTTAATTCTTCGAAAGGACTTAACGAGAATAGCATATTGTAAAGTAATCCTTATTCTGAGCAAAGGAACTAAAACGTAACCGCCCTCAGAACTTCGGTCTCTCATTTTATGTTATTATGCTAAATATGTATTGTTACGCATAAAACACAGTATACTTGATCTAATAAATGTAGGCTGACCCAATTAGCACACACTCAGTTATACTTGAAAATGAATTACAGCAGTTCGCTAATTAGTGGTTATTTACAAAGTATTTCATCCTCACAGCACGTCTTCAGCCCGGCAGTCTTTACTTTAAACGGACGACCATTTCGTAATCTTGATTGATAGACGTCTGCTTTAAATCTGCTACACAGGCACCAGTCGCTTCGCTCAACAGTTCCGTGTAGTTGGATTCAAATACAAAGAGTTCGCCTAATTCTGTGAATTATTATTGATTGTCACGCAGCCTGGCTGTACGCTTGGCTCGACTCCAGACAAGGCGGATAACTCGAATAATCAACACAGTTACCTGACAATCAACGTAACTGCTCCACACACACTGAACTCCCAACACGTATCACTCAACAATAACACAGCACGATCAACGACAGCGACAACTCTCCAACAGTCCACTACGACGACATTTTCTCAACACTTTGACACTGACTCTCACTATCCTCTTCGCGACTAGCCTGGAATTTCGAAAGTGGCCAACGGGGTTTCAAACACACATGTCTCCCGAGTACAGAGAGAAAAGCCGCAAGTGGTCGTGCTGCAGCGCACTGAGCTAACCTGTTCGTTTACTGTATATTCTTATAAAACCCATATATTATTTTAATAAATGTAAAAAACGAGTATTCATTTCTTTCGCAAACTCGATATCACTTTTCGGTAAGTGTTTATTCGAAGTGTTTATTGTTTGTCACTCGACTGTCCCGCTTTGTGGCAGTGTGCTGGAGTGACTTTTGGTATAATAAACCTGGCCATTGCTCACCCAGGAACTCCGTAATTGTACGAAATTCCAGGCTCTACTGAAAGCCACTTAAATGATCCAGTTACTGGCCAACCAAATGGAAAAATAAGCCCATACCCTAATTTGAACCTATGGAGTTGAGTCAATAAAATTACTATTGGACGCTATAACTGTAAAATCAATAAACACTCAATTTGATAAAAACCTCTCCATTAAAGAATTGTAGATATTTGATCTGGCCAAATGGTTTCAACGGAAAGCCCTAGCATTCCTCGTCTATACGCTGTTTCACCACTGTATGCTCATTAGTTTTTATTCAAACTAGTTGTCTTATGTAGGAATAACAGTATTTGTATACAAGATTATTTTTCATAAGTAGCTGTTGAACCCATCTTTGAGAGACTAGTTTTTATGCAATTGCAGCGATAATGCCATCAATTGGAGATGAGTGGCAGACGGAGAGAGAGCACATCTTGATTAACAACAGTCAGGGTAATGCGACAAAATATTGGAGGAAATCTCGTATGTTATGCTGAGAAGGGATATACCTCCGTAATTATTGCGGTCAGATTTTTGGCCCTTCTTGTGTATTCGGCAGATCAGTGCTAGTTTCAAGTTTTTAGGCATATCTTGTCCGTTAGGTGCTTTATATATTGATGCAATAGGCCTCCATCCTTTACCTTGCCACAATTCCATCTTCTCGAATTGCCTTTTTTTCCTTCAGCCTATTGATAAATTTCTTCATATCATTATAGCAGTCACCATTGATTAGCATTTAGGGCAGTCGCCCAGGTGGCATATTCTCGATGTTTGCCTAGCCTTTTCTCAAATAGTTTCAATATTCCTACAAAGATTATTTGCCCCAATTTGTCCTCTTGAATTTCAACTTTATCTTCAAATCGTGATCTTTCCTACTTTTAGAAACAACACTCAGATTCAGTCGTCTACTACTGTCATTCCACTTCATCTCTCCACTGACAACTCGGAACATCCGCTTAGTGGAGCAGGTAGTCTCCCTTCTTCCAAATCTTCCCAGCCCAAACTTGACGACAGTTCCATAACGCCACTCCTTTGTCGTAAATCACCCAGAATAAATCGAGCTGCATTTCTTTAGATATTGTACCCTTTAGGTCCATATTGAGGGATACCTACCTTTCTTACCTATCAGCAAAGTTCATGAGATCTGTCTCTTGGGTCGTATCGGGTTCTTCGTCACTTGCTGAGGTAAAGGTATGGTTCAGTAATTCTAATCTATCTACTGGAATGAAAGGTCTATTTAAAAGATTCCTATTTATTCAGGAAAATTCTGAAGCAATCTGTCAATGGTATCATAGAAGTCAACTGTGTCCACTGGACACCACAATCATTTTTACATAATGGTCAGAACACTGGTGTGAGACTTTAACGTAACTGCTTGACGGGCATTCATACTAGAAACCATTGTCTCAATTATTAATCATTTAAGAAAGGAAAGTCTGGAAATCCTTAAATTCGGCTTCCATGTGAGACCACATGTACCATCATAGTGATTCGTTATGGTCCAGCCCTCGTAACACGAAATCTGGACTCTGGGTATAATTAAGGCCGTCCAATCGGTGTGTGTCACACAGTGGTTCTACGGCATGGACCCTTAATTGAATCGATGTGACCTGCGTCTATGTCATGGACCGACATCTAATCTTCTAAGTTACTCTAAAGTCATTGTGGATGATGACCTCAAGGAAAGGATGCTACAATGGCATATGGCCCTAATCTAAGTCACTGAGGTTGATGACCCCCTGACCATCCAAGTTTCTAGGCTGAAGGCTAAACACAATTAAGTTACGTCGGTTGATGACCAAAGTTCCACTTTACTATCCCCAGCACATTCACTGCTCAATCAATCAAAGTTCAATACTTACAACAATAGCAATGCTCACAAACTTTGTGGCAGTAAAATCCATTTCCTTCGGATATGTCCCTTTAATCGTTACTTTATTTTTTAATATTCCCCAGAAAAAACAATCTAAAATTTCCAGAATGCACCTCCAAGTTATTCGCTTGATTAAAGTTATTTCAAAATGCGGTTTCACTGAACTTAATAATTAAATAAATTTAAATGATTTAACGAAATGTTAAAAATCAGTAAATTTTATCTCCGCGGACTCTGGTTTCTTCACAAATTCCTACGCAGCTGCGATGTGAATTCAATATTGCGATGTTTATCTGGCTGGAAAAGAATTGTTACATAATTCATGTCCAGTTATATATCTTGTCTTGTGATCTCGCACTTTTAAAATCTAATCTAGTCCTAACCGTTATTAACACTTGGATATCCTAATAATCTACGTACAAACCAAACAACTCGCCATATAATTACGATGTCATATCTCGTCATTACCATAATGAATTTTGCACACCCCTCACAGACAAACCGATCATCACGACCATCGCTCTATATTTTGGACAACCCTGAATTTGGTTACTCTGTTCCTTATACTCCAAGTTCGTGGTTTCAAATGTTCATTACGTCCCCAATTACAGTATTTCACAATACTCAGATAATTACCGGCTATGAATTTCAACTAAATCCAGCATTTTAACGTTTTTCCTGGCCGAGAGTTACAGTACAATCTCAATTCCACTCCTCTCCCGTTATCACAGCTGAGGCCTCTCGCCCCCCGAGCTCACTTGGCAGTTACATGAAACACCTGGTTTATTCACAGTTGACTGGCTTCTCAAAATGCTCTCTTTAAACTCTGCCGACAAATTTAAACAAATACGATGTTCTAACCAACAAAATGCACAGATTAAGCTTCAAGATGCCCACACTAATTATACGCATCACCAATTAATACCGCCATGGATTTCTATGAATTTCTTTCCATTCCCAACATTATAATGACAGGACTCTAACCTGATTCGCACATCTCATCTCAACTCATATAAAACGTTCCTCGGGCCTCCATGTCCCGGCTTCAATGACAGGTCCAACCTGATCCACAAATCTCATATCAACAAACTAACCTCTGTTTCCCAGCTCCACAATTATCATCGACAGAGAACTGGAATAAAATCCTCACTAGAAATCCCGACGTCTAATGTCGCACAATGCATTAATCATGAATAACTTCGCATAACTGATATCGTATTTAATAACTTGATTTTTACGAGAAATGACTGAAACATTCTACTAGATCTTTTTATTGTCAGTCAGACACAGTTTAAAATGGGCAAAAAAACGTTTCTCTCCGTGACCAAATTCATCACCCTAGGTTCTCACCCGACAGCGCTCTTCCACTCGATTGAAAATGAGTAACCATGGATTATTATTAACGTCAAATTGCAGACAGAAAAATTTTACGTCGAATGAACATCTTAATTTGGCATCACAAAATATAGGCAGAACACTTCACACGGATGACGATCTACATTGGACGTGATATCACTTCGGAACCCTATTCAATAACTTTTTACAACATTATACGGCACTCGCAAGACTTCAAAATTTTATCCAAGTGGAAAATAAAACAAATGACTCTTTTAGTCGTACTCTCACATTTACAAAACTTAGTAGGGTGACCACTGCGTCGTATATCCCCATTCAAATACACTTTTAGAGATCACGAGACAAGATATAAGAGGTAGTAAGATGGAAAGTCACCTACCTCATGTCGTCACGCCAGTGTTCGTCATAGGGCTCACCTGCGACTCTGGCATTTTATTTAGCCATTTTTACATTCATGGCTTCACACTTCATTATAAATTTTCTTCAGGTTTCCTGGAATAAAGCATAAAAAAAGAAAATACCCTTCACTTGTTTTCTGGGCGCACACGATGGACTATAATTATTTCCGCACACGGATTACTTAATCACATTAGAATTTATTCAGTACTTTGACCGTCCTATCTGGTACAATTATTTCACTCGAGAAAACTATCTCCTCATGGAGTCAAGACTTAGCCGCAATGGCTAAAATCTGCAGTTGAACTCAGTCTACTTTCGTTGGTTTGATTTCGCAGAGCAGCTCAACAATTTTTCGTCCGCTTTGTATCACAAATGCCGGAGAAGGAGACTTCGTCATGGCGTCCCTTCATATTTATAGCAGTTACCCCCTCTCTTCGGATCTCTCCCTTTGCCGCCAAGAAAATTTCTATAAATTTTCTGACTTACCTTAACTGTAATTTCAAGAGTTTTGAAAGTGACTACATGCTTGCTACATTTCTGGCGGTAGTGTTCATGGACATTTAAAATTTTTTACGGGTTCGATTTGTGAGATGATTGACCTCCCTTTGATAGGCACTATATTTTTTGACTTGGCTTGGTTCACGCCATGTACACGCGCTTTGAAATAGTTCACAAAAATGACTTGAGATTCTTCCGCCGTTGACACGTGTGGCTGACGTCACGTACCCCAGAGCGTGGGACCGAAGGTAATCACCTCCTCGTCACGTATCAAATCCATGCTATCAAGAATTCAACTTTTAAGTGATTGTCGATTTATGCATAATGTTCTTAGGGCACAAAGATCATGGGTTCAATATATTTCATATTTCGAATCACATAATCCTGGTGAGCTAGAGTGATTACTTATATATCTCTTCTTCATCACCCCTTGGCAAAATTCATCATGTAAAAATGTTTGAGACACAAATGATCGCAAATCGTAGTTTATATCGATATCAGGCTTTGTATGGAACAAAGATGTCTGGGGATATTTGGAAATTCGTCCTGGGTTGGTGAATGGCGGACGCTTAGTCATCTATACAGTAGGCTTTGTCAGTGCTGATTGATTAGCGGTGGCCCTATGTAACAGTATCGAACACTTCCACAGCGGGGCGGTGGTGGTTGAGCGGGTGGGGGGGTTAAGGTTTCTCGTGCCAGTGCGGTTATGCGCTCTTTCCCCGGACATGTTAAGATGGATAAGAATAATAATTTATACGGTTCGTTTTTATTGAGTAACTAGCATGTTAGCCTCTCTCCGACAGTCGAAATTACTACATAAAGAATAATTGGAACTTTGAAATGAACACGTTAATGTATATTATTGTTGTTAGATGTCGGTGTCTGTATGCCCAAGCCATAATAATAACAACATTTCTTCCATTCTTATGCTAAAACATGCCGTCGATTTTGCTACGTGGTGACATTCTCTTCTCGCTGAATGAGAGGCAATTTATCGCAAGCGATTCAAACATGCGAAAGCCACCTCGCCCAAATCAATTTCTACTTATGAAGTACCTATAACGAAACATCCACACTTAAAATTTGGTAAGTAGATATTACTCTCCAAACTCAGTGGTAACAGTTCTATCTCGTGCGTATAGATGGAGAAATGTAGCATACTGATGATTCATATACTCCACTAAAAATGATATTCTTCACAAAACAGTTCAGATATGAGTACCATCGTCATTGAAATCTCTGGTGTCGACTTCAATCGGTTTCTTTTCATTTGGCTTTACGTCGCATCGACACATACAGGTCTTATGCCGACGATGGGATAGTAAAGGCCTAGGAGCGGAAAGGAAGCAGCCGTGGCCTTAATTAATGTACAGCTCCAGCATTTGTCTGGTGTGAAAATAGGAAACCGCGGAAAACCATCTTCAGGGCTGCTGACGCTGGGGTTCGAACCCACGATCTCCGGAATGCAACCTCACGGCTGCACGCCGCTAACCGCAACGCCAACTCGTTCGGTAAAATTTCAGTCTTCCAAACGTTCTCAGTATCGCCGAGGAAGGGGACAGAATTCAGGAATGGTCGTTCGAACGCATGCCGACAGATCGAACTGTGTGCGTCAGCATGGCGCATATGAAAATTAATTTTCTTTAAAAAGTACAGAAATCGTGATCTTGAAAGTTTAATTGTATTTGTCGTTTAAATGAGACATGAATGCCGATATCTGTTGCCAATTTCGACTGAACCGTTTTCGTGTGTTTTTGAACTCCTCATTATTATTTAATACTATTCCTGTCCGTAAACAAGGTTGGAATTTTAAAAAAAAGTATGCTCGCGAACAATTTTTATTGGCATGAAGAGGGCTCCAGGTCGTAGAGGGTAGATTTTCCCGGTTTCCGGATATTGGGACTCTACAATACTCAGCATTCACCATACAATGAGAAATACTGTTAAAGGGTTAAAGATAGATTTATCCCTTACAAATGTGTACCAAGAAGGCCTGTGCTTACCAAGAGCATAAGTTGTGAGGTTTCGTGTGTTAATAGTGAGTAAATTGTGTTCGAAATTGTTTCAAGTCGTGTGTGCCCTAAACAATAAGCGATCGTCGCCATTCTGGAAATTTGATCGTAAACCTTATCTACAGAGGGATGTGGTGGGTACTTCTAATAGCCTATCTAAATCGTGCTTAAATGACTACAGATTATCTGTATACTTGTGTATTATTTGAACACACGGTAGGGAATCAACTATTCCGGCTCGTTGGTCGAATGGTCAGCGTGTCGGCATTCGGTTCAGAGTCTCCCGGGTTCGACTCCCGAACGGGCCGGGAATTTTAACCACATCTGGTTAATTCGTCTGACTCAGGGACTGCTTGCGTGTGTTCGTCTTAATACACATGTTCATCTATAGTACTCGGCACGTATGGTTCTAAACTGAAAAAGCAAATATCGCGGCCCTATTCTCCTTTTTTTAATGGCTCATCACATATTGAAAAATCGAGACGTAGCCATCAACAAACTAACCTCAATGTAAGCATCAATAATGGAGGTTTCCTTACCTAGGTAAGTGAAAAATCAAGATATTCATGATTAAGTCGTTTTTCATGCTTAGTGAGGAATTAAGAAATCAACACACTCTCTCATCCTCATTCGATTTAATATTATTTATTTCTGCCTTTATTTTGATATCATCATCATCATCATCATCTGTTTACCCTCCAGGTTCGGCTTTTTCCTCGGACTCAGCGAGGGATCCCACCTCTACCGCCTCAAGGGCAGTGTCCTAGAGCTTCAGACTCTTGGTCGGGGGATACAACTGGGGAGTATGACCAGTACCTCGCCCAGGCGGCCTCACCTGCTATGGTGAACAGGGGCCTTGTAGGGGGATGGGAAGATTGGAAGGGATAGACAAGGAAGAGGGAAGGAAGCGGCCGTGGCCTTAAGTTAGGTACCATCCCGGCATTCGCCTGGAGGAGAAGTGGGAAACCACGGAAAACCACTTCGAGAATGGCTGAGGTGGGAATCGAACCCACCTCTACTCAGTTGACCTCCCGAGGCTGAGTGGACCCCGTTCCAGCCCTAGTACCACTTTTCAAATTTTCGTGGCCGAGCCGGGAATCGAACCCGGACCTCCGGGGGTGGCAGCTAATCACGCTAACCACTACACCACAGAGGCGGACTTTATTTTGGTATACGTGTTACTAATAACCGTATTCTTCCGGCGTTTTCCTGGTTTAAATAATTCACCTCCCTTCTTGAAATTTGCTATTACTTGCCGGACTGAAGTAAAACCGCGCTGTAATAATACACACAAGCAAATACACTGACTGACAGAGCAAATGCAACACCAAGAAGGAGTGGTTCGAAAGGGATGAAAGTTGGGGAAAAAACCGGGACGGCACGGACGAATAATTGATGTTTATTTCAAACCGATATGCAGGTTACACAGTGCGCACGGCATCGACTCAGTAGGATGTAGGACTATCGCGAGCGGCGATGCACGCAGAAACACGTCGAGGTACAGAGTCAATAAGAGTGCGGATGGTGTCCTGAGGGATGGTTCTCCATTCTCTGTCTGTCAACCATTTGCCACAGTTGGTCGTCCGTACGAGGCTGGGGCAGAGTTTGCAAACGGCGTCCAATGAGATCCCACACGTGTTCGATTGGTGAGAGATCCGGAGAGTACGCTGGCCACGGAAGCATCTGTACACCTCGTAGAGCCTGTTGGGAGATGCGAGCAGTGTGTGGGTGGGTGACGTGGAATCATACGCAATAGCGCCCCAAACCATCCAAACCATGATGCCGCGTTGTCTAGCGGTAGGGCGCTCCACAGTTACTGCCGGATTTGACCTTTCTCCACGCCGACGCCACACTCGTCTGCGGTGACTATCACTGACAGAACAGAAGCGTGACTCATCGGAGAACACGACGTTCCGCCATTTCCTCATCCAAGTCGCTCTAGCCCGGCACCATGCCAGGCGTGCACGTCTATGCTGTGGAGTCAATGGTAGTCTTCTGAGCGGACGCCGGGAGTGCAGGCCTCCTTCAACCAATCGACGGGAAATTGTTCTGGTCGATATTGGAACAGCCAGGATGTCTTGCACATGCTGAAGAATGGCGGTTGACGTGGCGTGCGGGGCTGCCACCGCTTGGCGGCGGATGCGCCGATCCTCGCGTGCTGACGTCACTCGGGCTGCGCCTGGCCCCGTCGCACGTGCCACATGTCCCTGCGCCAACCATCTTCGCCACAGGCGCTGCGCCGTGGACACATCCCTATGGGTATCGGCTGCGATTTGACGAAGCGACCAACCTGCCCTTCTCAGCCGGATCACCATACCCCTCGTAAAGTCGTCTGTCTGCTGGAAATGCCTCCGTTGACGGCGGCCTGGCATTCTTAGCTATACACGTGTCCTGTGGCACACGACAACACGTTCTACAATGACTGTCGGCTGAGAAATCACGGTACGAAGTGGGCCATTCGCCAACGCCGTGTCCCATTTATCGTTCGCTACGTGCGCAGCACAGCGGCGCATTTCACATCATGAACATACCTCAGTGACGTCAGTCTACCCTGCAATTGGCATAAAGTTCTGACCACTCCTTCTTGGTGTTGCATTTGCTCTGTCAGTCAGTGTATATTGCCTTAAGTCAAACAGAATACACAAAGGTTAAGTCTGCAAACCGTACCCAAGTCGAGACAAGACAAGGTTAAGTTAAGTTGTCAAGTTGATAACGAAATTTCCTTCCATTTGAACTGAATTGAACTGGGCGAGTTGGCCGTGCGGTTAGAGTTGCGCAGCTGTGAGCTTGCATTCAGGAGATAGTGGGTTCGAACCCCTCTGTCGGCAGCCCTGAAGATGTTTTCCGTGGTTTCCCATTTTCACACCAGGCAAATTCTGGGGCTTTACCTTAATTAAGGCCACGGCCGCTTCCTTCCCATTCCTAAGCCTTTCTTATCCCATCGTCGCTAAAAGACGTCTCTGTGTCGCAGCGACGTAAAGAAAGAAAAAAAATGAATTGATCTTTATAGAGGAGGTAACAATGCTGTTCTTTTCGGAGGAGTTATTGCAGATTTTTCTTGCTTCCTATACATCCTAACTGAGTTCCATACATAAGAATCGGTCGAAATAAGACCATATTAATAAAATGCTGCGTTCATCATTTAATATCAACTACGTTATTAAATGCACTACTCGAGCATACCACAATTCTAACCTGGTATTATCCGCATAGATATACAATCCTACAGAAAAAGAAAATATGCTTTACTTATACCCGCAAATGTAATAGTAGTGAATTTTCGCAACACGGCAGTTGCAGTACCTTTAATCTCGCAAGTTATATAAAGAAAGGTCATGACTACATAGTGCCAACCTGTAAGATGAACAGTAACTGTAAGACATATCGGCAGGTAGGGTCCCTAAACTGTATGGTTAGTGACACTGAATCGAACCGAACAGTAAGAAAATAACTATAAATCACTAACTTCTGTATCAACAGGGAGTAAAGAGTAAGGTGGTACCCCTGGTGTATGTGCTTTAATGGAAGAGACTATACATACAGCACACATCACACTACACACCACAAGCAATAGTGACATGCATACAAGGACGCTTTCATTCTCTGTCTTGAAGGGGTGGGGCGTCCGACTCGATGGCTGAATGGTCAGCGTACTGGCCTTCGGTTCAGAGGGCCCCGGGTTTGATTCCCGGCCGGGTCGGGGATTTTAACCTTCATTGGTTAATTCCAGTGGCCCGGGGGCTGGGTGTTTGTGCTGTCCCCAACATCCGTGAAACTCACACACGACATATAACACTATCCTCCACCACAATAACACGCAGTTACCTACTCATGGCAGATGCTGCCCACCCTCATCGGAGGGTCTGCCTTACAAGGGCTGCACTCGGCTAGAAATAGCCACACGAATTTTTTTTAGGGGTGGGGCGAGCCACCTAGTGGGCAATACTCTCTCTCTGACCAGGTAGTAGTGAATACATCCCTGCACACAGGGGTGGCGTAAGGAAAGTCATCCGGCGATAAAACTGGGCGAAATCCGTATATTTGCCGACCCTAGGTAATTGAAAAAAAGCAGGAATAATCATGAAAAAGGGAATCAGCGTGTACTGGTTATTATTATTATTATTATTATTATTATTATTATTATTATTATTATTATTATTATTATTATTATTATTATTATTCACGAATGAAGAGATGCTGAATCCAATATGTTAAATGAGAACGATTTGCTGAAGTTTGACCAGAAGAAGAGATAGAATGATAGGATACATCTTAGCACACCCCAAACTCGTTCATAGGTTTTTGAGGGAAGTGTAGGTGGTAAGAACGGTAGAGGTAGACCAAGGTGTGAATATGACAAACAGATTGGAGTAGATGCAGGATGCAGTAGTTAAGTAGAAATTGAAAGGTTAGCACAGGATAGGGTGCATTGAGAGCTGCATCAAACCAGTCTGTGGATTGATGACCCAAATAACACCACCATTTCAATTAGCGTTGAGTGATAACTATTTGTGAATTGAAACAGTACATGGATCAAAATCTGTGCAAGCTATGGAACAGCGCATGGAAGTTAATTTTTAAATCAGTCGACTCGATTCTGAAATGCAGCGCAACCGTTTAACTGTCGCGTCATGTGTATTATGTTCCTTCTTATGAATATCTCTCTATGGGCCTATATCAAAGTAAAATGACTTCTTCCCGTCTTTCTGGCTTTCGAAAAGGCATCACGTCTAAACCGCTGGTGTAGTTTTATAAAATTATAGACGAGCATTTTCAGAAGGAACTATCACATGAATAACTAAGTTTTATTTCAAAATATTGAATTGAAAACATATTATTCGGAAATATATTTTCAAAAAATCGCATAACAGCTTAAACTGGGACAGTGTTTGTTTCTTTCTCATTCAGTCAAGCTAAAAGTATACAACGAATTGAGCTGAAAATTGTTATGGTTATATCTCATATCTGTTCAGTGAGTAACTGTTTCAAAATAGCGACCTGTAATATGTGGTTATGGAGCCTCCGTGGCTCAGGCGGTAGCTCGCCGGCCTCTCACCGCTGGGTTTCGTGGTTCAAATCCCGATCACTCCATGTGAGATTTGTGCTGGACAAAGCTGAGGTGGGACAGGTTTTTCTCCGTATACTCCGGTTTTCCCTGTCATATTTCATTCCAGCAACACTCTCCAATATCATTTCATCTGTCAGTCATTAATAATATTGCCCCAGAGGAGTGCGACAGGCTTGGGCAGCTGGCACAATTCCTATCCTCGCCGCTAGATGGGGCTTCATTCATTCATTCATTCCGTTCCTGGCCCGGTCGAATGACTGGAAGCAGGCTGTAGATTTTCATTTTCAGTATGGGGATATGAACTTACGCATGTTTTATTCGCTAGAAACCAAAGTATTGAGCAAATGATTGGTCCTATAAGAAAATGAAGCCGAGTTTGTGGACTAAAAATTCAGTTTTCCAAAAAGAGTTCATATGAATTTCCTTTGTGACTAATAGTTCTCCAGTAAATTACGTGTTACTTGTTAAAGCACGTGTTTTAGAACACTTACACCGATTGAGCGATTACTCTGGCTGTACTGCCGCCACCCGATGACAGTGCTGGTGCAGTTGTAGAAGTCTAACCGATCAACGACGAGTACAGCGCCTTATCGAACTATAATAGCTCTAACTCTTTATCTATAGAAGTGGGCATTCTTTGAAGTGTATTACCTTGTTTGTAGATATGTGCTGATGTCAACAGCATTTCCTGTTTTTTCTGTTGCAGGTAAGCAGTAGTGGTTGCGCGGGATGTTGTGTGGCGAGATAGTCAGTCGATCTTCGCCTCTCAGTCTGCAGTTGAGTTTGGCAGATACTCGAAGTCCCTACTTCACACTCCTAGCACTTTGTCAAGGAATGGCCGCGCTTACAGCCAACGCTGGCGTCGATGACGACGACATATTCTTAGGTAAGTAGCTTATATCTTGTAGAAAGATATAGGGAAAGTAGCTCTCACACTTTCCTCGCTTCTCCCGTTCATAAGCACAGACCACTTCGTAGACAGCAATTCAACGCCTAAAGGGGAGATGGACCGGCCTAACGGACTAGCTACGTTATTCAGTTGCTTTGGCGGTCACCTCCAACTTACTTACTGAATCCTAGCAGAATATTTTGCCATATACGAGTGTTCAAATGTGATGATGATCTTTGTTGTTTAAAGGGGTCTAACAGCTAGGTCATCGGCCAGTCTTTAAATGTGCGAGACTCCGGTCAGTAGAGTCATTGATTCGTGAAAGAACACATCCACAGAGAGAAATAGCTTCGCTGTACGGGTCATAGAAGCGAATGTCATCAAACCTGAAGATGGTTCCTGTAGTATTCCATTTTTACACCTGTCTCATGCAGGAGTTATACCTTAATTGACACTATGACCTCTACCTTCCCAGTTCTACCACGTCGTCGTGAAAAACGTATCCGCGTTAGTGCAACGTTAAACAAGTAGCAAAAGAAACACATGATTATTTTTATTATTATTATCATTATTTTATTATTATTATTATTATTATTATTATTATTATTATTATTATTATTATTATTATTATTATTATTATTATTGATGCCCTAACGATATAATTTACCAAATGTAGGTGTGGCAAATGGGACAAAAACGCGAACAAATCAGTACCTTATTACGGTACAGTATAAGGTTCATGTCTGCATTTAAGAATCTTAGTAAATCAGGTATCAATTCGACAGCAGTATCTAATATTAGTTCCCAGTCTTTAATCTAGGGGCATTGACTGTAGCATTCTACTGAGGCACAACCAACCTGGAAGCTATCTGATATAGGAGACACCGGACCCGGTCAAGAAGACCTAAATATACAGCTGAAGATACCGTCACGCTAACCAAGTAGAGCTCCAGTGTCTCCAGACATGAACCAGGAAGTCTACGAACGCTAAAAAGTTGTTTATTATTATTATTATTATTATTATTATTATTATTATTATTATTATTATTATTATTATTATTATTATTATTATTATTATTCCCCTGAATGCTCGGCTTAACGAGCAGTGCCGCAACCTTTGATTCGGAGAATCCTGATTAATTCCTCTGCGAGTGGGTGTTTGTCTTAAGATGCACCTCTTCATTTACACACAACATATAACCCTACCAAACACCACAGAAACTTGCAGTATTCCATATAGGGTTGGGTCAGGAAGGGCATTCGGCCGTAGAACAACACCAAGGCACCATATGCGAACCAGTTCGCACCCCCTACGCCATCAAGGTGTTGGAAAACGGCAGAGGAAGATTATTATTATTATTATTATTATTATTATTATTATTATTATTATTAATTGCGGTTTAGTATCTTCTTTGTTCAATAACCATACCTACTTACCGAGCGAGTGGCTGCGTGGTTTCTGTCACATAGCTGTGAGCTCGCATTCGGGAGATAGTGGGTTCGAACCCCCCTGTCGACAGCCCTGAAGGTGGTTTTGCGTGTTTTCCCATTTTCACACCAGGCAAATGCTGGGGCTGTACCTTAATTAAGGGTACGGTCGCTTCCTTTCCTATCTCATTGTCGACATAGGCTTAAGACCTGTCTGTGTCGTGCGACGTATTCCCGAGCAGGAATTGAAAGACTTAGAAGTTCCCTTCGCGGTCAGAGAACATAACCACAGGGGTGTAATTTGAGCCCAGTAGATCCTCAGCAAGGTGCAGGAAATGGAACAGAAGGGAGAGTAGGGTTCTCATCAGTAGTGCTACTTGACAAGAAAGGCAGAAAGAAGGGAGGATGGAGAATCCCCACAAAGTGTTCTACGACAAGTGGATCACAGGCAATGGGTGGTTGTTTCTGCTCGAATATCCGACAATTGTATTAAGGTTCGACGGTAAAAAGAAAAATCTGTTGTTCTTTTAATTCCCAAGCATTAGACTGAATTCAAACAAAAAACAAAATTCCAAATAACCCTTATCATCATGCTCTGGGCATGATGCCTACTCGAGAGGGCCTTTGTTGCTAGGAAGGTAGCGAGCGAACAAGCAAGCAAAACCATCTTCATACAGACCATGAAGCCTCTTGAAGGTGTGGAGAGTAAAGGCTTTCACTATCTGTAACTTCGGCACTATGTGGGATAGAGTGATTAGTCACATGCCCGTCCACATTTGCCCCCAGGAATTAACCTGTTATTCATTTCGGGTGTAGCTTGAGTGAATCTCTTGGTCATGTGCTGTTCCAAAAGTCAGAATCTCGTTCTTTACTTGCTGAAGTGGTTTCGAACCCACGTCCTTCCGAATGAACCGAGCACACCTTTACCGCTCCTGGTGGTACATATCTCATCCTGTCTGTAACCAATGATGAGAATTTCGCTTGGTAGGCCTATATATGCTATTAATCACTGACCAATTGTAACAATTTGTAAAACTTATCTCACGTCTTATCTTATGACTGATCAGCGTGAAAATTTCGTTCGCTATGTGTATTATAAGCAGACCAGTCTCATCTGGTTTACATCTCAATGGTGAAAATTTCGCTCGGTGTGTAACCTATACCATAAGCAGACCAATAACCTAAATCACATCCTAACCTATCACTAACCAATTGTGAAAATTTGTAATCGCACCAATAATATATCTCATATATTATCATTTCATTGACGAGAGGGAAAGTTTCACTCGGTAAGTATATTGTAAGCAGACCAGTAATCTATCTCACATCTTAACCTTTCTTTGACTTATGATGGAAATTTCGCTCGGTAGGTATATAATAAGCAGACGATAATCACTAACTCCGCTCACATTTAAGTAGTTTTAATCAGATGCATGATCTGGGATAAAACCGCCTCTATGGAACAGAGACAGGTAGTTTAACTCATAGTCCCACGTTCATAAGTTAAATCTCCATAGTTGGAGCCGAATTTTGAAGGACAGGAACGCATTTTGGCACACCAAGCCATAATCATCTGTATGTTAACGCTTGTTCTGGCACACTCTAGGTCCACTCGACTTAATTAACTCAATATTAGAAACCGTCCACTACATGATCGCTTCGTTCCTAGATATTAGCACAACTGGAAGGTTGACATTCTCAATTAGGCTGCCAAAATGGCACGCCTTTAAAAGGCCTTCCAACCCGGTATTGGAGGCCACACAACTATTATTATTATTATTATTATTATTATTATTATTATTATTATTATTATTATTATTATTATTATTATTATTATTATTCAGTTTATAGTACGGCATGTTACTAATGCGTCTAGGAACTCAAAAATAATTCGGCCATATTGCACAAACACAATATTTACTGCCTATATAACCGGTACAATGAACTTCGAAGTGTCGTCCAGAAGTTGACGGGTTCGATCCCGGCTCAGTTCGGTGGTATTTGAAGTTGCTCAGATAAGTCAGTCTCGTTTCGGTAGATTTACAAGCACGGAAAAGAACTCCTGTGGGACAAAATTTCGGCATCTCGGCTTCTACAGAAGACCGTAAAAGTTGTTAGTCAGTCGTAAAATGATATTATTATTATTATTATTATTATTATTATTATTATTATTATTATTATTATTATTATTATTATTATTATTATTATTATTATTATTATTATACATCTTCATTATAGATTGGCATGTCTTTTAGCGCTTAATCTGCAAGCCTCTGTGAATGAACTAAACACCTCCGTAATCCTCTATTCGTAACTAGTTGTGTGGCCACGTTTAGGTCCGTACTTCTTATTTTTAAATCATTAGAAACTGAATCTAATCATCGTCATCTTGGTCTCCCTTTACTTCTTAAGTTCCACAACCGAGTTCATCATTCCCCTAGGCAACTTTCCCCTCATATGACCCCCACCACCGAAGTCAGTTTATGCGAACACCTTCATCTATTGAGTTTAATCCTGACTTCAACAAAGTCAACAGTAGCTGGTAAACGCACTAGTAACAAAACAGCCGTACTGTCATGTCACTCCGTGGGGCCTTCTGCTGTCTTGGCTCGCGCACCTATATTTTAGCGCTACCCAATTATTTACATAGATATTTAAAGTAAGAATATTAATAATTGAGGTGTCGGGGGAGAGTACGTCGTAAAGTGACGAACTGGTTAACAGAGCTGAGCTTGAGAACTAGAGTTTGTTATTGAGCACACTAATAACTTTGAGTGGAGGCCGCTCAGCTGACGAACTGACGTGCAGTTAATGTTCATGACGTGACGCACGGTCTATTCCACCTCACCCTCCCGTACCCTACTCTAGTAGTGGTCGTCCACGGGTCAAGGCATGGCTATGGCTGTATTCTTCTTGCTATTCCTCGTATTTGTGCTCTTCCTTCTTGTTAGTTCCTTTACTGACATGGTGTCCCGTAATTTCTCCTGCTTCTGGATTATCGGTGTCTACCTTCCAACCTTATTCTTACTCTTTGTAATTTTATTTCTCGTCGTAGACTCTCTTAGTTAACCCTGTCTTTTGTGTTAGTTATTTTGTCAACACCGTCAGCTGCTGGAAGAACCATCTTTGAGGTAAGAGTATCTTTATCCGTTCTTTACTTTCACTGCTGTCATTGTATAATTACTGTAGGATGTGTTCTGCACAATGAATCTTAAGTCACTGTGTACCTGCATTTGAACAGATTGTTGCAAAATTATCGGTATAAATTTATACAGAGGACAGAGACTATCAAGACTATCATGTTATGTGAAAGAACGTAAATAAACTGAAGTCAACTTTTGGTACTACGAGATTTTTCAAAGTTGTTGGTAGGAGGGGAATAAAAAGCTCAGATCATCTGTTTATTGACATACACTGCCAAGGTGCGACTACGAGCTTACTTCATCGGAAGCATTGACTGTCGTACGTTCGAAGTCTCCTACATGCCATGAACGGTTCCAATGTGACAAGAGTTCTTACACTCGCTGATTCACTGTTGTCATACATGAACTGTTTGATATATTCCCAATGGAAGAAATCGAGGTTTAAGCGATCAGGCAATCTCGGTAGCCATTTCAGCACGTTCAGTTGCTGAGAATAGTCAATCTTATGGCAGAAAACTCTGCAAGAGAAGAATTTATTTCTTATCTGGAATGAGAGGAGAGTATAGGACAGCTGAGATGGCTCCTGATCTGGAATTAATTGAGCCGAATTACATCGATTGGCTAGTCTGCAACCAGTAACTCTCACTATTTTGCGTAAGATCGGCGTTTTCTCTCACTTACTGCTATTTCATCGAGTTCCCTTTACGCTTTCCTTGTTTATAGTCGTTGTTATGTTAATAACAAAGATGATGTTCGAGAAATGGCAGCCGTTCTAATTACAGTATTATCAGTCTTAATAGACGTGTGTAAAGTTGTTAGTTAATACTCTTGGAATGGGAGAGAAAGAAGTTGTAGAGTGATGCGTTGGCAGGTATATAAACTTAATGCTGAACCAGAAATGAAAACGCAGCGCAGCGCTTTGTGCTTTGTTCGTTTTCGAACTAACAATAAGTAAAGCTGGCAACAACGCTCGCAGAGAGCAAAGAAAATGGACACTAACGTATAGGTATAACGCTACGATAATACGACCTGGCCGGTCATACCGAATTGTATGAGAATATGATCGCTGCGTAACATTTGTTCCCATAATGCCCTGGATTTTGTCGGCCTTTAGTCTGTTTGGGTTGTTCAGCTGATCATGTACTCAATAATCTATTACATATAGCGTGAAGCTGAATATTTCCATAGTGCTGATGAAATTCTACGACTGATTGATTGCGTTCGTGAGTTAAGCGATCACACTGTCATATTTTAACCAAGGACTAAACAAAGTCTCTTCGTAATATCCGTCGATTGTGGTTGACTGTAGAACATTGCGTACCCATATTTTGGAGAAGTAATGTCAGGTTTGTTTATCTCTGGCTCATAATGCACTGTTCTTGTGAAATGGAAGAAATAGGTCGGGCAACTGACACTACGCAGCAAGAAACTACTTTCATGAACCCGACAGTGTCCTGAATACTGTTTATCGACTTACTACGGTACGCTTTCCCGCGCTTACTCACGTGACTTTCCGTTGAATAACTCACTAAGCTGGCCTTAATCATGGAGTTGTTGATTCATTGATAAGTTGGAAATATTGTTGTCAAACCTTGTGTACAGTATTTTGTTTTCCGCTTTTCACGCACCCTATAAGAGTCGCAATCTGCGTCGCACAAGTGGACCTGACCCTGTTGTGTGGCACTTTATCAACAATATTATGCTTTCTCACTAGATGCTCTGTGCAACTTCGAACGATATCAACAATATTATTATTTCCTTTCGATTTTGTGTGGCACATTCAACGGTCACAAAAAATTATACTTTCCCACTAGATGTTATGTGACACTTTCAACGATATCGACAATATTGGTTTTCAAACCAGATATTGCATAGCACTTAATCAACAATAATGTGTTTTCTCACTAGATGCTCTGACATTTTGAGCGATATCAACAATATTTTGCTTTCCTATCAGAGATTGTGTGGCATTTTCAATGACGTCAGCAATATTGTAACTTACTTTCCCATTTGATGTTGTGTGGCACTCTCAATGATATCGACAATATTGTGTTTTCCCACTAGATATTGTGTGGCACTCTCAATGATATCGACAATATTGTGTTTTCCCACTAGATATTGTGTGGCACTTTCAATGATATCAACAATGTTGATTTCCCCTAGATGTTGTAAGGTGCTTCCAGCGATTTTTTTCTTTTTTGCTATTTGCTTTACGTCGCACCGACACAGAACACAGATATGTCTTACGGCGACGATGGGATAGGAAAGGCCCAGGAAGTGGAAAGAAACGGCCGTGGCCTTAATTAAGGTACAGCCCCGGCATTTGCCTGGTGTGAAAATGGGAAACCACGGAAAATCATCTTCAGGGCTGCCGACAGTGGGGCTCGAACTCAGTATCAACCAATTACTGGATATTGGCCGCACTTAAGCGACTGCAACTATCGTGCTCGGTAACCAACCATATCAACAATATTGATATCCCACCAAATGTTGTAAGGTACTTTCAAAGATATCTACAATTATGATTTCCCACTAGATGTTGTAAGGTACTTTCAACGATATCAACACTATTGCGCTTTCCCACTAGATGTTGTAAGGTACTTTCAACGATATCAACACTATTGTGCTTTCCCACTAGATGTTGTAAGGTACTTTCAACGATATCAACACTATTGTGCTTTCCCACTAGATGTTGTAAGGTACTTTCAACGATATCAACACTATTGTGCTTTCCCACTAGATGTTGTAAGGTACTTTCAACGATATCAACACTATTGTGCTTTCCCACTAGATGTTGTAAGGTACTTTCAACGATATCAACACTATTGTGCTTTCCCACTAGATGTTGTAAGGTACTTTCAACGATATCAACACTATTGTGCTTTCCCACTAGATGTTGTAAGGTACTTTCAACGATATCAACACTATTGTGCTTTCCCACTAGATGTTGTAAGGTACTTTCAACGATATCAACACTATTGTGCTTTCCCACTAGATGTTGTAAGGTGCTTTCAACGATATCAACACTATTGTGCTTTCCCACTAGATGCCGTGTGGCACTTTCATCTGTGTCAACAATATCGTCCTTTCCTGACTTCGAAGTGGGATATGTTCCATTGTAGCAGTGTTATACACTAAATGGTCTTTGTATTATTCAGTAAAAGAAAGAATGGAAGAGTACCCGTGGACGTTTTCTGAAAGAGTCTTTAGAAATCGTTTTCAGGATGTGTGTTAGAATTAGACTAGTGGCAAGTGCAATGCGATTGTACTGTATTTGTTTCGAGGGAACTTCAGGTCTAGTGCGAAAGTTAAGACTGTTTAGTAGGCCTTAAATGATCTAGATTTTGTATTCTGATTGTACAGTTTATAGAGAAAGGAATGAATAGCGCGGCAGTAGCTATTGTTTCATATTAATAATATTATAATCAAGCGAGTTAGCTACGCGGTTCGATCGTGTAAGTTTTTTCTTGAGTGACTGTAGATTGAGGGCCTACCTTTGGCAGCCTTCATAATGGTTTTCCCTAAGTTTCCCATTTTCATACAGGGCAAGAGACGGGGATGTACTTTAATTAAGCCCACGGTCGCTTCCTTCCCAGTTGAGGCCATCTCCCTTCGAAAACGAAGGCGACGTTAAAGAGGTAACAAAAAGTAACGATATTATGCGTTTAGGGTCGTTACCTATTTACAAGAATAGCTGCTGAGACGGGAATTACTTTGCCGTGGACAAAGTTAGGGAGGCTCGGCTAAGGCTGCGGTTGCGGAACAACTAGCGGCTACCCGCGCATTGTTCAGTGTTGAAGCGTTTGAAATCTTCATCGCATCACGCGCGAGCTGGCGCTATCTAGTTCCGTAAAGCGAGTGAAACGGTTCGCTGTCGGTTTCCTCGCTCCAGTTGTCAGCAGAGTGGTAATCACGTATATGAAAAATGAATAGACGAAGACAATTAGATTTCATTCTATTCTACTCAGATCTTAACATTTTGAAAGAATTATGTATAATATGAAAGAAAATATATAGAATATTATTATAGTCTATTATATTCCAAAATATTTTAATTTCACCAAGTCCCTTACCTCAGTGTTACTGATAGTTTCTCTTCTGCTGAAATGGAATGGTTTTTTTTCTGTGCCTTGTAGTAAGGTCCTTTATAGTATCGAAAATGTAGTAAAATGTAACCAGACTCATTCGAAAGTATTTGAGAAAATTTTGTTCGTCGTCTCTAAGCATTCTATGCAAATGATGGACATCACGGAGTTCGCGTCGATTTTCATAAACTGGGTGCATTGAATACCTTCGTCTATGCAAAGCAAATACCTTATATTTCAGAAAACAATTTTCATATAAAAATAATTCACCTACAGAGAACTCTATCGCTTGTAAAGATCTCGTTCAATGTGGCATCCAGTCAACTATCGAGAACAAGTATTAAGTATTAAGTAATGATGGTTTCGGTCAAGAAATCTAGAAATTGAGAAGCCAAGAAGAACTATCAAGGAGAAAATAATTAGAAAAATGTGTGGTCCAGTGGATGAAGTTGGAGGGTAAGAAGCAATAGAGAGATTAGAGAAAAATAAGGTTGACCGATTATCGTGACAGAAATTAGTAACAGGCTGTGATGGCTGGGCCATTTGGAAAGAGTACCATAGGATAGTATGTTCAAGGTTTTCAAAGGGAGCCCAGGAGGATGTCGAATGGGGTTGAGGCCTAGCACCAGTTGGGAGTGCGGGGGGGAGGGGGAGTAATGAGGAAGAGGAATTGAGCAGGATGAGAGTCAGAAGATGGCGAACAAAAGCAAGAGATAGAGAAGTCTAGGCGAAAGCTGTCAAGGAGGCCAAGATTAAATAATTTTCAGTTTAAGCTCCCTTCCATTACTATGGATTTTAAGGAACGTCGGGGTGCCTGAATTTTGCTCTTATTATTTTTCCTGCTAGTAAATTTACTACCGAGCGAGTTAGCCATGCAGTTATGGGCGCGCAGCTGTGAGCTTGCATTCGGGAGATAGTGGGTTAGAACCCCACTGTCGGCAGTCCTGAATATGGTTTGCCGTGGTTTCCCATTTTCATGCCAGGAAATGCTGCAACTGTTTCTTAATTAAGCCCACGGTAGCTTCTTTCCCACTCAGGCCTTTCCTGTCCCATCGTCGCTATAATACCTAACTGTGTCCGTGCGACGTAAAGAAAATTACAAGAAGTACAGATCCCCTACATTTAAGCACTTTCAAAAGTCAGTTGGCAGCGCTTGAACTCGATCCCGCAACCTTGAGCATGGAAGGCGAGCACTTCAACCAATTGCGTCTTGCACGACACTGTAGTTGACATTTTTGACTGATGAAAATCTGAGAACTTATCTGTCGGAATTGGCTATTCTCCAGGCAGATGGAACTAGATGAACAAAATGGAGGCCTGTCTGACGTTGTGTAATCTGTGGCATCTTGAGAGAACTAATCAGAGTTAGAGCAGGTAAATACTAAGTGGCGCCCAGACGTCGAGTCGTCCTCGCGAGAATAATTAGCTCTCGCTCGCTGCTGTATCACATAACACGGTCAATTTCCTTATGGAACATGCAGTTCTAATACGAATACAGTATTAAATGTCGATTGATTTCACCTTTACAGAAGGTTGGCTGGCACTGAAGCTTTACAGCTGAACATGCTCCTAATAAAATCGCGATAAGAATTATAAATGCGGATTTTTTGGAGAACTTACCTGTCCAAAGTGACACACGGACAGTGTAGCGAAATTTGTTTTCAGTATGGAATATATTTTATTCCTAGCATAAATTATGTAAGCAAATTTCTTTAAACATGAACATTTGTAATGCATGAATTAAAGTTCTTAGTTTACAAGCTGAACGCAGCATCAACAGAACGATTTTGTGAAAAGTTCAGAATAGTGTGGCATCAAACTTCAGGACTGATATACCAGGTGTATGCATAAGTTTTTGCAGGTTTTTGTGGTAAAGAAAACACGCAATTTTCAAGGCCACGAACCTGCTACGCAGGCGTAGCAGGGGGAGAGGTGATACTCCCACGTGGCGCGTCCCAGGTGGCGGATAGGGGGGTCCTAACCGGCTTGCCGGCGGACTTGAGAGAAATGAAATACCTCTCGCGGACCAAACACACATTCCCTGTGGGTGGGGGAGGCAGACGAATAATACACCCACGATATCCTCTGCCTGTCGTGAGAGCCGACTAAAAGGGGCGACCAAGGGATGATTGTATTCGAACCATGAAACTACTGTACATGTGATTAGTACCACCACGCGGAGAGAACACCAAGGGTCGCTTTTACTTGTGTGTAGTACCACTACATTGGGTACGAAATTGGTTTGTGATTAGTAGCACACAGGAGCACCGTGCGGTCGGCTTTTGCAGTACCTGTGATTAGTACCACCATATGAGCAGGACTATGGGATGATAGCTACCATGGTTCTGCCTTGCCTATGATTAGTACCCACTGTATGAGGAACACCACGGGATAGGGGAAGGTCCCTGTGGTTAGTACTCTTATGTGATGAACACCATAGGTTTGCGTTGCCTGTGAATGGCGCCGCAAAGTGAGAAAAACATAGGTCTGTATTAATGTCGAATTTCATAACCTCTGAGTAGTACAATAATGTGTGGAATACCGCAAGTCTCTGCTAAGGGGCCTTTGACTTGTATTTTGGTCCCATTTAGACACCAAGCATCCTCGATTTGCTTTGGACGTGGTCCCTTGGTCAGTAATACTATTAACTATGATAGTTTTTTGAGTCGGATCCACTGATTGTTTTAAATTCATGTTCATTCATTCATTCATTCATTCATTCTTCATGACATTTTTTATTTTGGTCAGTGGATAATTTTGAACTTTTACCTTGTCGTTTCATTTCGTACCATTAGGGGCCGATGACCTCGATGTTAGGCCCCTTTAAACAACAAGCATCATCATCATCATCATCATCATCATCAATTTTCAAGGGAAATTCATTTTTTGTTTATTCAAAATATTGGCCATCGGCTTCTACACACTTCGCCCATCTTTCTGGTAAGGTATGAATACCATGCCAGAAAAACTGCTTGTCTTTTGCGGCAAACCATTCGTCGGGCCATTTTCCAACTTCCTCGAAATTGCTGAAGTGCTCCTCTGCGAGCGCGTGCCCGGTTGATACTAAGAGGTGATAGTCAGATGGTGCTAGGTCGGGGCAGTACGGCGGGTGCGGAAGGATGTCCCATCCAAGCGATTTCAATATGTTTTTCACTGGTTTTGCTGTGTGAGACGGTGCATTGTCGTGTAACAGTATCACTTTGCCATGTCTTCTGGACCATTCCGGTCGTCTTTCGATCAATGCGTGATTTAAATTAATCCTTTGTTGGCGATAGTCTTGAGTTTGAGTTCGGTCAACATACAGTAGCGCCTGCAATTGCTCGTCTTCGCACTTTTGTGGTCTACCAGAGCGCACTGGCTTTCACATTGAAATCATCACGTTTAAATTGTCGAAACCATGTCTCACATGTTCTAATCAATGGAGCGTGTTCGCCATATGTTTCTACCAGCAAACGATGACTTTCCACAGTTTTTTTTCCTTTTGATTAAATAAGAAAAGCAATGCGTGCCGCAAATGTTCTTTTTCAAGCACAAACGTCGACATGATCACTGAACGATACAACACAGACGCTAGTCTTTGGCGGACTCAACTTGTGTGTGTTGGTTGGTTAATGTCAGATGAACAAACTGACGTGTCAAATTCATACGCTGCATACTGTTCGCTGGCGCCATCTCTTAATGAAACCGGAAAAGACTTACGTATACACCTGGTACGTACAGAAAGTGACATCTGTGCTGAAGGGGTTGAGGGACTCTGTATTAAATATTGGGGAACTGTCAGTGCTTCCTCTTTCTAAGTTTGACTCAGCAAAGTAGACGCTGTGATGCTGAACGTTTATTTTTGGCATACAGGTTCGTATTTACTGAAAAACGGCGTTTTTTACAACCGAAAATTTGGGAAATCCTCTTATAGTTTACTTTCATTTTAACTATGGCCCAAGTTCTTAACAATATTGTTATTAAACAATTTCTTTCACAGTGAAAGTATGCTTAGAATTATTTCAATATACCATTCTCCATCTCTTGCACCTTTACTCCTATTTAATACAGCAATTAATCGTTATCGTTTAAATCTGCTGTGAAGAACTTCATAAATTGCATACTTCTAATTTTTAGTGAATATCTAAGCGCCAAAATTTTAAGGTTTTAATGCATATTTAAGTGGATTTTTAAGACTTTTAGTGCATAGTTTTATGCATATTTTGGACATTCTACTGCATATAAATACTCGGTCTAGTCTTTAGTCATCACATAAAACGTTCAAAATTGCTGTTTGCTATTTTTTTTTACGTCACACCGGCACAGATAGGTCTTATGGCGACGATGGGACTGGAAAGGCCTAGGAATGGGAAGAAAGCGGCCGTGGCCTTAATTAAGGTACAGCTCGGGCATTTGCCTGGTGTGAAAATGGGAAACCACGGAAAACCATCTTTAGGGCTGCCAACAGTGGGGCTCGAACCTACTATCTCTCGAATACTGGATACTGGTCGCACTTAAGCGACTGCCGCTATCCACGTTCAAAATTGAATATAGAATAAGTTTTGTTTGAAACATTCTATATTAACTTGGCAGTTTTCAAAATACCAACAAGAAACCTTTAACAAGAATAATAATGTTATTGCCTTTACGGCCCATTAACTACTTTCAGAGATTTCGAAGACACCGAGGTGCCGGAATTTAGTCCCGCAGGAGTTCCTTTATGTGCCAGTAAATCTATCGATAAGAGGCTGGCGTATTTGAGCACCTTCAAATACCACCGGACTGAGCCAGGACCGAACCTGCCAAGTTGGGTCAGAAGACCAGCGCGTCAACCGCCTGAGCCACTCAGTCCGGCTAGAAACCATTTCCGTTCCTCCTTTCAAAATCGCAGTGCCAGTTACCTCGGTATCTAAGTTAACACAATTGTAATACGTATGCTGTCATAATATGTTCCGTCATTTTCACGTGATACTCAAACATATTCATACATACGGATGGGCAGATAGAACCTGAGTTAGAGGTCCCTTAGTTCTCTGTATGCCACAGAAATGATTTTAGTGAAACAAAAGGATAATTTTCGTGATATACGTGTATTATAGAAAAGAAATTTGAATCAACCATTTCCAATGTAGATGTAAAGAATACAGGATTTTTTGGGCTTTTACTTGCCTGCATCTACTACGAATGGTGGATTATGGTAGTCTATTCCCAAGTAAACTCTCGTTCCCTTGTTCCTGCGAAAGCAAACATCACATTATTCAGTTGAAAGCTACGGTTAGGGAGTTCCTTGATATAACTTTTCTCGTGGTGCTGGGCCAACAGAAGTGATACCAGGAGGGAGTTTGTGCAGCTTTCTCGCGCACGCAATCACACTGGGAGGTGTTAAACTTTGTTATGCAGCCTACAACTTCCTCCAGGCCTTCCTTATTTTCTACTCCAAATTTCATCAAATCTTTTCTCTTTTTCTTTTAAATTCTCGCTGTGGAATAACCCGGGGTTTCTTCATCTCTCCCCTTGGCTTAATGCGCTACATTCACGCCCTGCGCCTTACGCACAGTTTTGCTTTCTTAAAATATAAACCGTTTGTCAAGAACTGAAACCATCTGTAAGTGAGAAATTGTGGTGGGGGAGATAGTTGTTTTAAGGGGCAAAGGGATGACTTTATTAGCATCTTATAATATTTTACGTGCAACAATATATTTCATATGGACTAGTGTGCCTTTCAGCTTTCGTTGTGTACATACAGTACATTGCTGGTCGTTCAACCTCGTACTGACATGTACAAGTTTTATCGGCGACAAGAACGCGAAGAGCTATGTTTGGGAAGATAGCGGCCGTGGCCTTGGGACAGCCTCATTATTTTACTGATACAAATGAGAAACCACGGAAAACTATCTTCAGAGTTGCCGACGGTGGGATTTAAGCTCACCCCCACGCCCCCTCCCCCACGATTCCTAGTTCACAGTTACGCGACGCGAACCGCGCAGCACATTCTCTCGATAGCTTTCAGTCTGCAGCCACCGTGAATGAACTAAGCTCCTCCCTAGTCTTCTATTTGCATCCATCTGTGTGGTGTCGTTTAGATGAAGGGTTAACATCTATTCCACACTGATTTTTGCAGGTACCAACAGCTTGCTGTCATTTCAACAAAAGAAACTCATCTAACGTACAACATACTAAATAATGTTGGCCGGGCTGAGTGGTTCAGACGGTTGAGGCGCTGGCCTTCTGACCACAAGTTGGCAGGTTCGATCCTGGCTGGTGGTATTTGAAGGTGCTCAAATACGTCAGCCTCGTGTCGGTAGATTTACTGGCACATAAAACAACTCCCGCGGGACAAAATTCCGGCACCTCGGCTTCTCCGAAAACCGTAAATGTAGTTAGTGGGACGTAAAGCAAATAACATTATTATTAAATAATGTTGAACCACCTTACATTTTTATATATATACGGGTACGAGTTTTCATGTGACGACTTGGTATTTTATCATTCATCGTTCAGGTTCCAAACTTTTGTGAGAACTTAACACCTTCGCAATCTTCTGTTCGCAACTAGCTCTGTGATCTCGTTTAGTTCCATTCTTCATCCGTCCACATATCGATGAAAACTGTGTCTAACTACCGTCGCCTTGTCTCACCTACCCTCCATGGCCGAGTCCATTATTCATTAGGTAACTTGTTCTCCTCCATCGACTTCGCTGATCCCACCACTGAACCCAGTTCATACGTGCACTTTCATCCATCGAGGTCAAACCTAATTCAGCCTTTATCTCCTCACTGCGAATGCCCTCCAGTCATTGTTCCCAACCGTATGTAGGCCTATCAGCAATCATTCTCGCTGCATTCATGACTGTTACTTCCAAGTCATGCATCAGATGCATCATGCACGCTAGCAGACTTGTAAAATAGAGATAGGCGTATTCCTGCAATATGTGTTTAACCTTTTTTCTTACTGATATTTTCTCATTCCTTCCTTTTGTTTCATTTTCTGCTTAATGACGAGCCAGCGGAAGTAACGAATTAAGGTTAAAATACCCGACCCGGCCGGGAATCGAACCCGGGGCTCCTTGAACCAAAGTCTAGCACGTTAAACATTCAGCCATGAAGCCGGACTTCCTCTCGGCCACCGCTCCGGTTGACTGCAGTGTAACTCTCCAAGTATATGCCTTGCATTGGAACCGAAAATTCATTCATTTCTTTTGGAAATTATTAGGTTGCGGACCTGAAATGTTGAAGTCAAATTTGTTCACCTTTTAGTGTTCTGTCACCTCCACTTGGTCCGAAGCGGATCCTGCGTCATGACCTCAATTTTTCGAAAACGAAAGCGTATTGACCTAAACCTTTATACACGAGTTACTGTTGAGTGTTCCCCAACAGGTCCATTGAGCTCGTTGAAATCGGTTGGACCGGGTGAGTTGGCCGTGCGGTTAGGGGCGCGCAGCTCTGAGCTTGCATCCGGGAGATAATGGGTTCGATTCCCACTGTCGACAGCCCTGAAGATGGTATTCCGTGGTTTTCGTTTTCACACCAGGTAAATGCTGGGGCTGTACCTTAATTAAGGCTACGGCCGCTTACTTCCCACTCCTACACCTTTCCAATCCCATCGTCGCCATAAGACCTATCTGTGTCGGCGCGACGTAAAATAACTTGTTATAAAAAACGGTTGGACGCGGGGTCTGGCCTCCCGTTGTTACTATTATACGCTTGTTCCAGTTTTCCTTATCAGTATCTGATATCCAGTATTCTTAGTTACGATGCCGAACTATCTTCACTTTAGTCTTGGAAATACTAATTTTCATATCATACTGCATTTTTTAAGCTCCGAGATATTCGATTGAGAGTTTTCAGCACACACAGTATTCTACTAAAAGCAAGTCGCAATCATTCGCAAATTTGCTTACTAAATTTCCGCTCAACTGAATCCCTCCTTGCCGTTTTGAATCTTTAGTGAATCATCCATGTAAGTTTTGAACATTGCATTATTGTTCTGCGTACAGCATATATGCATTATTATTGGTCCGCTTTACAGTATAAGGAGTTACGAGTTCAGTTGAATGTGTATGTATCGAAAATTATTGATCTAGATAGCTTATGTGTTAAAAACAACATTAACTTCAACAGGTTCTTTATTATGCACCCCTAATTTTGTCACTACCTTTGCTTACCGACAGATAACTTCTCGGTGATCTAGTATAATATCGCATGGATCTCCGACATGGAAGTTTTATCTTCTTATTACTGGAGGAGTGTAAATTCTTGGAAGAACGTGTTATTAGTAGCAGGGGTGGGATATCTACCATTCCACGGAACTATAGAATGTGGGAACCGCCGTTGTTTGAAGGAGAGGCGGTCTGTTTGTACAGAGTAATGTAAATGTTACTAGTCTGGGCGAAGCTCCCACGTATTCAAAGTGACCTTTCACCACAGCAGCTTCATTACTGCATTCATCGGTTAATTTTATCTTACATGTTTGTCGACGAAGGGCTCCTGAATACTTTCATCATCGTCGTCGTCGTCGTCGTTATCGTCTGTTTATCTGCCCGTAGACAAGTATCAACGGAGCTGCGTCCTCCTCTTTCAACTGAACATACGTTCAGCCCCTCTGTAAATCTTTTATTATTCTAATGCTTCTTCGCCTCGATCACTATTTCCATTTATCTTTTCCTCTGTAATAGAGTTTTGTATACATATCCATCTCAATATAAGTTCTATTCAACTAGCTTTCCTTTTTGTTATTGCCCTCAATATACACTGACTTAGCAAATGTCATGGGATAGTCACCTAATAGCGTGTGGGGCCTCCTCTGGCCCTGCGAACTGCAGTGAGACGCCGTGGAAGTGAGTCGACAAGTCCCTAGTAGTCCTCTGGACGCAGCTCACACCAAATAGTTTGCAGAGCGGCCGCCAACGCTGGTCTGTTCGTGGGTGCAGGATCCATGGCACGGAGCCTGCGTTCCAGGACATCCCAGATATGCTCGATAGGGTTCATTTCGCGCCTCCTGGGTGGCCATGGCAGTCGTTGAACCTCCGCTGCATGTTCCTGGAACCATTCCCGGGCGACGTGGGAGCGATGTGGCGGCGCGTTATCACCTTGAAACACCGCACAACCGTCTGGGCGCTGGAAGGCCAAAAATGGGTGGAGATGGTCTCCGAGCAGCCCAACATACCGCGTACCATTCAAAGTCTCTTCCAGAACAACTAGGAGACCATTCCATACCAGGAAAATGCACCCCAGACCATAACAGAGACACCTGCGCCCTGGACCACACCTTCGAGGCAGGCGGGATCCATCGCTTCATGTGGTCTGCGCCATACACGGTGCCTCCCATCGGCATGGTGCATTTGAAATCGTGATTCGTCCGACCATATCACGTTATGCCATTGTTCCAGTGTCCATCCCTGGTGACTGGCGACAAATGCGCGTCGTTGTGCCCGATGACGTTGGGTTAACAGTGGCACCCGTGTGTGGTGCCGGTTCCCATACCCCATAGAACCCATGTTCCTACGGATTGTCCACTGGGGGACGTGTCTAGCACGGCCTGTGTTGAACTGAGCCTTGATTTGTTGCACGGTTGCCCGTCTGTCACTATTGAAAATCCGTCTCAGATGTCGCCAGTCACGGTCATCGAGGGTGGCTGGACGGCCGGTCGTTCGTCTGTTGTGGACGATGGGACTCGCATTCAACCATTCACGATTCACCCTGGACACGGTTGATCGTGTGAAGCCCAATTCCCGCACCACTTCCGAAATCGCACTTCCCATCCGTCGGACACCGACCACCATACCCCGTTCGAACGGTGTCAGCTCACGACGACGTTCCATGTTACACCTGTCATTTGCATAACCACTGCTCACAGGTCTCCTATATAACTGCCGCTGGTTCGCAGACAACACACCTGCGCATCAGTGCTCCGCTATCCCATGACATTTGCTCAGGCAGTGTACATTTTCGTTCGTGAACTCTCTTAAGAATTTCCTCATTCATTGTATCGATTTATTTTGTTCTCTCCAATTTCCAAGTATTTCTCTTGTTCCTTTCTCAACGTCCACGTTTCTGCGCCGTATAAAACGACACTCAAACGAATCGTTTTTCGTAGCCTTTAGTGGTAATTCTTGCTGTAAGAAGTTCTCTCACTTTTACTTAGGACATCTTTCCTTGTGTTCTCCTGCTCTTAATCTCTTCTGATCTGTTGCCATTCCACATTACAATACTTCTCAAACATTCTTCCACCTCTATGTGGACATTTACAGTCGCAGCATTTGTCTGGCGTGAAAATAGAGAAACTACAGAAAACCATATTCTGCGCTGCCGACAGTGGGATTCGAATCCACTACCTCCCGAATGCAGGCTGATAGCTATGTGACCTAAACCACACAACCACTTGCTCGGTTACATCTTCGTCATCATCATCATCATCATCATCATCTACATCATCATCATCATCATCTTCTTCTTCTTCTTCTTCTTCTTCTTCTTCTTCTTCACCTTCTTCGTCGTCTCCTTCCACACCATGTTTCAAAACTTACAAAAATATGTTTGTGAATCCGTGTGTCGAACTGTGGCTCAGCTTCTTTCACTGCCAGGCAGCTGCGTTTAGCAATATGATAACATTGAGGGGCCGAACTTAACAGCCATTGAGGTGATGAAAGTTTTGCGTGATGTGGAAACAAACCTCATATCCAAGAAAAATAGCGTGTTTGTGCCATATTCTGTGCGACAACAATTCTTACTGCTCAAAGACATTGTCGGCAAACAAGAAATTACCGCGAGATGTTTATGATGCTTGTATTCATTATCTTAACGAATGGGCGCATCTGTTTCAGGACGTGCGATACCAAAAACTTTACAGCAATCCCGAGTGGTCTGATTTGTTTTGTACAGATCTGTTGATGTCATATCAGGCAAAGGGTTTTTTGATCCCAGATATGATACAGAACTCTTTGACCAGTGTCTTTATGCGCAGAGTTACGTAAATAAACGGAGAGTGACTGGGTGGAATAACAGTAATGTAGCCAGTGAACAGCGCTGGGTAGCGATGTTTTGCCATTTCAGACTTAAAAGTATAACACTCCCGCATTTCAGAAATTGTGCAGTTTTTCTTTTGTTCTTACCAGATACGAATGGCCCCGTTTAACGAGTATTTTCACACATGCCCAAGATTTGGTAATAGGGGAAATCTCCGTTGTCAGTTGTACCTCTTTTTTTTTTCTAGCGGCTTGACGTCACACCGACACACTGTCTGCAGCTCTGAAAATTTTTTTCCGTGGTTTCCCATTTTCACACCAGGCAAATGCTGGGGCTGTACCTTAATTAAGGCCACGGCCGCTTCCTTCCCACTCCTAGCCCTTTCCTGTTCCATCGTCGCCGTAAGACCTATCTGTGTCGGTGCGACGTAAAACAACTAGCAAAAAAATCCTAGCACTTTTCCATCCTTGCGTCGCCGTAAATCTTTGATATGTTAGTGCGAGGTTAAACCACTAGCAAAAAACCTAATAAAATTGAAATAGTGATATTCCTTGGAGTGAAAAATCTAGGGAAAGGTTATTTCTCACATAATTATTAATTTGTTTTAAAAACAGTGTGTGATAACCATGCAAAGAAATCTGACACAGATTATATTTTCTCCCGCGATTCTTGGCCAACGAGTTCTACCTTCCGAAACTTAAATTTCGGAGGTGCGGGTAGCGAATGGAGATTAAAAAATGTGACCCCCAGGTGTTGGAAATTTTGTCCACAGTAGTCCTTTTGCACTGTCACTGTTACTGCCACGAGACTGGCGTATTTGTGCACCATCGAACTGAGCTGGTATCGAATTCGCCAATTTGATCTCAGAAAGTCAGTGGCCTGTCGCTTGAGCCAATTTGCCCGGCATGTAGCATTTATTGTTCTTAATATTGTTGTATGGAGTGTGTTATTCTGAATTTCACTTGCGGATGGCTTTCAGAGGTGAGGTTTCTTGGTTCAAAACTCCAGCAATTCGGGTGGTATTTTTCATTAGGAACTTCATATGATGACGGAGAAAGCATATCGTCTCAAAATTCTCTGTGAAGGAAGAATTCGCCGGTGAGAAGAACCTTGAACAATATAACTTTTAATAAGCACATCTCTTAATGCCATGGAGCGGGACAGGGCGAGCCCCTTGCCTCATTCTGTGGCGACCACATACCAAGGCTCCGGAAGGTGAAGGCCAGGCCGCATGCCTGCCATAGCTTTGTGACCTCTGGCAGTTTCTATTTGTCTTCCCAGGAGAACACATTATGACATTCCTAAAGAGTTTCACTGCTTTGTGGATCTCTGCGTGATAGGTAGCAAACGGTGTATTCCGTCGTTGTAATATTAATAATCTCCGCTAGTCATGATAATGTATAGGCTTTTGGGCTTATGCCGTATCAAGAAAATAATGTGAAATTCTTTACGTTTCGGAGAAAACTGTGCTCTGCGTCATCAGAAGAAAATCTCGACTGTCCACGAGGCTTCTTAAACAATGACTTTTTAAATATAGACGTTATAATAGAAGTGGAAATGGTACGCTACGATCTGGCGGCGAATGAACGTACCATTTCCACTTCTATTATAACATCTAAATTTAAAAGTCACTGTTTAAGAAGCCTTTCTCGTGGACAGTTGAGATTTTCTTCTGATGACGCAAAGCACAGTTCTCTCAGAGAAATGCAAAGAATTTCACCTTATTTTCTTGACACGGCATAAACCCAAAAGCCTATACAGTATCATGTCTATAAGTACGGGCCGAGAAAGCATCAATGGCAACAATCTCCGCTAGTGTTGCATTCTTATTGGACACCATTTAGGCTACCTGCGTATCAATTTCGACGGTCTCATGGGATCGTCCAAATGTGACCCAGACGAAGAGTTGAACAGCCAAACACGTCCAAATGTGGTCTGGGATATTTTATTACGTGGTCCTAAGCATAACTGTGCACATGATGAAAAATGTATATAATACCACCTGTGACAATAAAGTTCGGTGAATAATCCTGTACTATCAGCATAGGTGAACAATGCACGACAGTGACCTAACTGTCCTTCGGAATAGTTCCCTCCCATAACTATGCACTGCTGAGATCGGCGATACAAGTCCTGGAAATTTTGCAGGAAGGCTTCCTTTGGGATGGTGTTCAAAAGCATCGTCACGTTTCGTTGGATGTCAGGAATATCGTCAAACAAGGTAACGAGCATCGTTTTGATGCGAGACTTTTCGGCTCTGACCTTTTTCCGACGAGGGGATCCCGGAGAACGCCATTCCTTGCATTGCCGTTTCGTTTCAGGGTCCTGCCTGAGACACCAGGTTTCATCCTCAGTGACGATACAGTTCAAGAAATTTGGTGTCGCATTCGCCGTTTCGACAGAATCCTGTGAAGCCTCTAAACGTGCCTGCTTCTGATCGTCAGTCAAGTGATGTGACACAAGAGGAGAACACGTGTTCCTCTTCCCTAACTTCTGGGTAACGATTTGTCGCACGGATTCCCGGTTAATGTGCAGTTCATCCGCCTATCATGCGCACAGTTAATCGCCGATCGTTCGTGTTTAATGACCTCACCTCCTCAATGTTTTCGTCACTGACGGCGGTCGCCAGTCTTCCGCCAGGGGGTTTGTCAGAAAAACTTTCCCGGTCTCCTCGAAAACGGGCGAACCACTCGTGCACACACTTCAAGGACAGTGCTTGATCACCATAAATACGTAACAGCATCGCATGCGTTTCTTTCGATGTCTTGCCAAGCTTAAAACAAAACTGTACATTAATCTTATGGTCGTTCATGTTCCTGTTCGCAGTTCAGAACCAACGCACTAAACACGCACTGTGTCAAACAGGTCTTACACAGCACACACACACACGATGTTCAACTGAACAACGTTGGGAGCAGGAGGTCAAAACCTGCTGCTACGCAGGTGCAGCGTTGGGTGTCGCAAGTGTTGCCGGATCGACCGTTCTGTCTTCATTTACCGAAATTTATTGCCACAGGTTGTATATTTCTCATAAGTAGAAATTTTAGTTCAGGATGGCCTTTGAGAACCGCTTGAATCTTCTTCCGGTTTGTTCACAATATTTTTGCCATCTATGAGGTCTATAGAGAACTGTTTTTCCTTTTGTTTTGCTATTTACGACACGCTGACAGAGACAGATCTTATGGCGACGATGGAATATGTAAGAACTAGGATTGGGAAGGAAGTGGCAGTGGGCTTTAATTAAAGTACAGCCTGGTGAGAAAATGGGAAACGACGCGAAACCTCCTTCGGGACTGCTGACAGTTACGTGATCTAAACCGCGTAGCTCTTCGCTCGGTTAGAGAACGTAGGAATACGTTCACTGCAGACTCGCAGAAAACACACACTCCGTGGCTATTTAGTTTCATATAAATGTTTACCAGTGTAAAGAGCAAGGACATTTCCTTCAGCACGTCAGTTGAAAGGGTTTTTTTTTGTTTTTTTGCTAGGGGCTTTACGTCGCACCGACACAGATAGGTTTTATGGCGACGATGGTATAGGGAAGGCCTAGGAGTTGGAAGGAAGCGGCCGTGGCCTTAATTAAGGTACAGCCCCAGCATTTGCCTAGTGTGAAAATGGGAAACCACGGAAAACCATCTTCAGGGCTGCCGATAGTGGGATTCGAACCTACCATCTCCCGGATGCAAACTCACAGCCGCGCGCCTCTATGCGCACGGCCAACTCACCCGGTGATGAAAAGTTTAACAAACGAAGACTGAACAACGAACTGTACCTACGACATGTTTTACGTAGACAATATTACAGTAGTCCCTATGGTACTGAGAGCTTTACTCACGTTTATGTATAAAATATGTTAAATGTAATAATGAACTGGAGCTGGCTGTGCGAGCTGCGAGCTTACATTCGGGAGATACTGGGTTCGAACCCCACTGTCGGCAGCGCAGAAGATTATTTTCCGTGGTTTCCCATTTTCACACCAGGCAAATGCTGGGGCTGTACCTCAATTAAGGCCGCAATTCAAGATTGTGAAACTGGCCAAAGGTCACAGAAATCGCATAGGCCTATCTCATGTTTCTATTTATCTTCTTGTAGTAGGAAACAGAACCCATTATTCTTTATGGTTCTGGAGAAGAATGAATATTTAATAGATCAGGCTGCAGGGACAGAAAGTTAAATAACCTAGTTTTGAAACAGAAGTCAAAGATAAAGGCTGTCTACTGAGCATGATCAAGAAAATTCTGTTTAAAGAACACCGTCGATGAACTAGGCTGTGATTCGTTCGCCGATATGAAAATGACGGTACTAGACCGTCAGACAAGGTTGCAGTGACAACAAGGCCTTGCCTTTATGTGATGATGATGACGATTATTATTATTATTATTATTATTATTATTATTATTATTATTATTATTATTATAAGATGTAAACAATTTCGCAAAGAAAATCGGAATAAAGTGGTGAAAGCTAAGTTCGAATAAACTCGTTTGAAGAAGCTGGTATTAGAACCGGCTACGATGAAGGGAATTGAGCAGGATGGGTTACTACAAGGGTAATGGACCTAGGCATATAGAGAATAAGAAAAGCAGAAAAAACGTAGGAGATGATCCTTGAAATTGATTTTTAACTATCAATTGTAAGCGGTGTAGAACAGGAATTTCTTGTTGGAAATTGAAAATTGTGGAGGCAATTCATTCACAGAATCCTGAAGATTAAAATTCTGAAAGCTTTAGCAGTATATTGCAGTGCGTATTACACTGAAGAAAATGGAAATTGCAACACCCAGAAGGAGTGATGCTACATTGCTGCAATTGAACATGCAGGACGAGTGTTCGGTTGTGATTCGATTATTACACTTTCAGGTCCCTCTGACCGCAAGTTTCGACAACAATCAATACAGGATATGCCCACCACGACCTGCAATTCATTGATGTATTCGTCGAGGCATGGAGTCAGTAAGGCCCTGGATCCCTTCCTGAGGAATTGTGGCCCATGCTTGCTGCACTGCACGGGTCCGTTGTTCCAGAGTTGTGGATGGCTGAGGACGGTTGGCCAGTTGTCGACCCATCATGTCCCACACATGCTCAATAAGACTGAGGTTCGGGGATCTGGCGGGCCATTCCAAGGTTGTGATGTCGTGAATAGCTTCTCTGGAGATGCGTGCAGTGTGAACCCGGGCATTGTCCTGCTGAAACATCCCATTAGCAATGTTCGCCATCATAGGGACAACCACTGGATTGAGTACCCTCTCAACATACTGTCGAGCAGTCTAGTGCCCTCAACAAGCACTAATTGTGATTTCACATTAAAGCCAATAGCTCCCCAGACCATAATGCTTGGTGTTGTCCCTGTGTGCCTCTCGACAATAAGATCTGGGCGGCCCCTATCCCCGGTACGTCGGCGGACACGATTCCGGCGATCACAGCGGGCAAGACAGAAGCGCGATTCATTACTAAAGACGACCCTATGCCATTCGTCGACCCACGTCGATCTTTCTCGACACCAGGCCAGCCTTACACGTCGCTGTTGTGAGGTCAATGGAACACCTTCTGCAGGGACACGATCTCATAAGCCAGCTGCACGCAGGCGATAACCATCTGTTTGTTGTGTAACGTGGGGTGCCACAGCTGCTCGAATTTGCGCTGCTGTTGCATGGGGTTCCATCCGGGCCATCCGAATGATGCGGCGATCCTCTCTCACAATGTTCTGTCGCGCTTGGCCTGTGCCAGGTCTACGAGTGTGGGTACCTTCATTTGACCACTGCTACCATACACGTTGTACCGTAGATGCCTGTCGGCCAACACGGGCAGCGACAGTCCTTAGCGATAATTCAGCCTCACACAGCCCAATTATCCGAGCCCTCTCAAACGGCGACAGTACTGTTGTTGATAGCGTGCTCTTTTCTCTGTCGTCGGGGCATGTTTGACGGGGAACACTTCACTGCACAGACTGCAAGTCAACTACGCTACACCAGAATCCGTATACTGGAGTTGATTCCTCCGCGACCAATCACGTGGAGAGACCTGTAGCAACAATCCAATGGGTCTGAAACTTTGATCGTTTACATACCTACATGCCATCGTTCTATATCTTGAAAATCAAGACGAACAACCCATGCCTTCATGGTGTTGCAATTTCAATTTTCTTAAGTGTATTATTATTATTATTATTATTATTATTATTATTATTATTATTATTATTTCTCTGTCTTGAAATATAGATTTGCAAATATTATATATTTTACTGGTCACGTGTATTGTATTGGCTCGCAGTTGCTTCTGTACTTTGCTCGAAACTCTCGTCATTGCTTTTCTGTGTTGTTGCGCGCGGCTGTGAGCTTGCATTTGGGAGGTAGTGGATTCTAACCCCACTGTCGGTAACCCTGAAGATGGTTATCCGTGGTTTCCCATTTCTACACCAGGCAAATGCTGGGGCTGTACCTTAAATAAGACCACGGCCGCTTCCTTCCCACTCCTAACCCTTTACTATCCATCATCTCCATAAAACCTATCTGTGTCGGTGGGACGTAAAGCCAATTACAAAATATTTCTGGTCTCTTGAACTTCAGTTATGAAGAAACTGTGCAATTTTAAACAAAGAGGGCACATAAACAGAGTATGAACTAGGAAGAACACGGAGAGTACAGCTTTCGTGACAGTTCTTCGATCACGCGAGCTCGTGTGACCGTGAGCCTGCTGCAGAGTGCAGCGCGTGGCGGCCGGGAATCGAACTGAGGACAAGCGTGTATTGATTGGGGCAGGTCATGTCTGCGTCCCGAACTGTGGATCACGCTCTCTGTTGGTAGGAACTTGAATGAAATACTATTTTTCACTTCTTGGTGCAAAAGGTCACTAGAGTTATGTTTTGTCTGGTTAATACATTGAGGTTTATTTCCATTCTGCCGATCGAAGGATGCACTTGTGTGCTTGTCATCGTTGTATTTTTTGGAATTATTTTTAACTTTCAGTATTGTGAGTTGGATCTGATGATTATTTTAAATTCATATTCATCCGTTCATTCTCTATCATCACGTTTTGAATTCTGGTCAGTGGATAAATTTTGGCCTTTTAAATTCTCATTACATTTCGTCTCATTTCGTACTATTAGGGGCCGATGACATAGATGTTAGGCCGCTTTAAACAACAAGCATCATCATCATCATCATCATATTTATTCTAACTTAATAAATATACAAGAAGTGATGAGGTGTGCGGTGCTACAGCAGTAAAGTGGATTGTCTCATGTTGAATGTACTTAATCAGTTCCTCTGTGATGAACTCCAGCAAATATAATTTCCTAGAAGGAAGTGAAGGTAGCACGCTTGTTCCCAGAATAGCAGCTTAGTAGTTACTGTTTCGAGTCCTGGAACTCTCCCTTCGCCCACCTGGTTGCCGGCTCATGGACAGACACGTGTAATGTCTCCGTCAAAATGTCACTACTATTAAAAGGAGCGAACACAGGAATAAATGGCACTAGTTAAAGGAACATATTTTTCTTCAAAGGTTTACTTTGTTTTCTTGTTTACAGAAAGCAAGCTAGCTTATAGTTTTGATTGACTGTTGATATCGTGATCGTGTCCGAAGGTTGTTGATATCATGACCATAGCCGCGGGTTTCCCAGTTTTACGTGGAATCCGAACCACAGGAACTTGACTGTTCATTTCGATCATTTCACAGGCATTGGTAGAGAATCGAACCGCGGCCACTTTCTTGAGAAGCTGTTGGCTATGCCACTCGACTACCACGTCCCCTTTTCTTGTTTACAATTTCATTACGTAACAACCTAGATCTTTATGCCTTAACGTTTTTCGTTCAGTGGTAAACTATATATTTTCTCTCAGAAGCCTCATAAACCCTGTGAGGGACCTTCAGCCATGAATTAAAAATTTCACGTAGACAATAATAATAATAATAATAATAATAATAATAATAATAATAATAATAATAATAATAATAATAATAATAATAATAAATATACTATAATATACTATATTATTATTATTATTATTATTATTATTATTATTATTATTATTATTATTATTATTATTATTAATGTCGTTGTTTCGTTTCGGTCAACTAAGGACCACGTCATTTCAACGGTTTCCTTTGAGCTTTAATGTTGGTCCAGTACTCCTTCATTCGTAGACGGTGCTGCTCCTTTCGGCTTTGGTTGGAAACTCTGATGTTCTTGGAGTTTTATTATTATTATTATTATTATTATTATTATTATTATTATTATTATTATTATTATTATTATTATCTTGCTACGTGGCATTTGTCTGCGTGCAATTTTTAATTCTTGGCTGAAGATCCTTCACAAGATTTTCGGTTACGCCGGAAGGAAGCGATCGTCGTCTTAATTAAAGTACAACCCCAGTACTTGTGTGGTGTGCAAATAGAAAACCAAATCACAAAAAGACTGTATTTAGGGCTGCCGATGGTAGAGTTCAAATCCACCACCTCCCTAATTTATGATAACATCCATATAGTCCGAAACGCCCAACTCCTTTGGTGCACTGAAGATAGCACGTGGGCAAGTGTCAGGAAGCACCGAGATGCTTTAAGTCAGTGTCCATGGACGTACTTCATGACAACCACCAAGCGAGATGGCTGCGTGGTACGGATTAAGTCTCATTTTCGAGTGGTGGTGTGTTCGAACTCCTCTACCTTGACAATTATTGTTCTTGCTTTCCCATTTTCACTTAGGCTGAACAGTAATTAAAACCACGGTCACCGGGCGAGTTGGCCGTGCGCGTAGAGGCGCGCGGCTGTGAGCTTGCATCCGGGAGATAGTAGGTTCGAATCCCACTATCGGCAGCCCTGAAGATGGTTTTCCGTGGTTTCCCATTTTCACACCAGGCAAATGCTGGGGCTGTACCTTAATTAAGGCCACGGCCGCTTCCTTCCAACTCCTAGGCCTTTCCTATCCCATCGTCGCCATAAGACCTATCTGTGTCGGTGCGACGTAAAGACCCTAGCTAAAACCACGGTCAATACCTTCCCAGTCCTAACCCTTTATGATATATTGAAAAAATGAAAACCTACAACCTGTTTTCCAGTCATTGACCGGGTCAGTGATGTAATGAAAGAAACATATATAGGCTGCTATTACAATGGGGTCGCCACTCCCAAGGTGATTTATTAATGAGTGATAAATGCTATGAAATGATAATGGAGAGTGTTGCTGGAATGAAAGATGACAGGGAAAACCGGAGTACCCGGAGAAAACCCTGCCCCGCCTCCGCTTTGTCCAGCACAAATCTCACATGGAGTCACCGGGATTTGAACCACGGTATCCAGCGGTGAGAGGCAAACGCGCTGCCGTCTGAGCCACGGAGGCTCACATGAAATATATATTAATGATGTTAAATTAAACACTACCCAGTAATATGAAACATTTTAAGGGCAAACATATTCTCGCATAATATACTTCTAATCATCTTAAAAGTACTACCATTTATCAAATACAACTATAAATAATCACCCAAAGCTTATGTATAGTACCAGTAGTTGTTGAGAAAAATTGTCGAAACTGTAGACCCCGGAATACCTGGTGCCTGTGATTGAGAAACTGTACTCTTCGAACACAGCAACGGTACAAGTCAGTGATATCCTCTCGGATGTCTTGTTAACTATTGCTGGAGTGAGACAGGGCTGCATTCTTTCCCCTATTCTATTCAACGTTTAGAGTGAGCACATCCACCGCCCTCTAGTATACCTACTAGAAGGCGATGGCACATCATAGGTGAGGTACTTGAAGACTGAAGAGTGATGGCATTGTAGCTGGGGGCAGACAAATTAATAATCTTCGCTGCAGATGAAACGTTGATTATTACAAAAGATTAGCGTGAGATAAAGACTATCATGCAGAGGATAGACGAATATAGGAGAGTGATCAACACCATGAAAACCAAAGTGGTGGTTGTAGAACGCCCTAACAACAGCCTGCCTGGTATCACTGCGATTGGTGACTACAAAATGGTCAGCCGCTTTGAGTACCTTGGATCTGTTGTCACTAACCTGAGAACGCAGGCACGTCGCGATGGCGAGGAGTGAACTTACGCCTGTGTGTACATTCAGCTTACCCATGAAATGCCGTATGGCTTTTTGTGCCGGGAGTGTCCGAGGACATGTTCGGCTCGCCAGGTGCAGGTCTTTTGATTTGACGTCCATAGGCGACCTGCGTGTCGTGATGAGGATGAAACAATGATGATGAAGACGACACAGATACCCAGCCCCAGTGCCAGCGAAATTAACCAATGATGGTTAAATTTCCCGACCCTGCCGGGAATCGAACCCGGGACCCTTTGACCAAAGGCCGGCACGCTAACCATTTAGCCATGGAACTGGACTCCTTACCCATTTCCACCTACGGAGCAGAAACCTTAATAATACAATCGACTTCAGTAATGTGGTGCTACAGAAGAATATTCCCAATACCGCGAACAAGACACCGATCCAACAAGTTCGTTCTGAGACATCTCGGCGCCAAAATAAGGTCAACCAGCAACAGTATTTTGATGACATTGTTAGAATATTCAGGAGACTGGAAAAGACGTTATTGAAGTGAAAGTCGCTGATCGAAGGACCAGAGGACGTGCTCCATTGAGATGGGTGGATCAGCTTTTGATTCTAACTGGACAGAACCTGCAGCAAGCAATTCATCATTCCCAGGACAAGACTGCTGGATACAGGTCATCATGGGGCTTACTACATTATGTCACAACACCCTTACGAAGAGTTAGAATAATGGAGAGATATTTAAAATAAAAGGTTATATACAAGAAAATTTCAGTTAAAAATGAATGTGTTCTTCCGTACAGTGTTCCTACTGGCTGAACCGGGCGAGTTGGCCGTGCAGTTAGGGGCGCGCAGCTGTGAGCTCGCATCCGAGAGATAGTGGTTTCGGACCCCACTGTCGGCAGCCCTGAAGATGGTTTTCCGTGGTTTCCCATTTTCACACCAGGTAAATGCTGGGACTGTACCTTAATTAAGGCCACGGCCGCTTCCTTCCCATTTCTAGGGCTTTCCTGTCCCATCGTCGCCGTAAAACCTATCTGTGTCGGTGCGACGTAAAGCAAAAAAGCAACAAAAAAAACTACTGGCTGAGTATTCTCACTAATGAACCTACACGGCATATCTACACCAATTATATATCACTTCTATTTACATCATTAGCACCAAGTAGTATACAGTAACTATCTACAGATTAGAAAATGTGCGCGCTGTGTTTGTATATTCTAACAATCTAACGTGTGTTTAATATTAATTTAAATAATGTATATTACTATATTCCAAGGCAATGCCTTATTCTGCCGTAATCTGTATTTGCTGTCCTTTTAGCAGAAAATAACGCATTGCGAATTAGTTCCGCTGATTATTTTAAAATCATAATAATTTTCATCATCATTTGTTTCAAATTCTAGTCAGTGGATAAATTTTAACATTTTAAATTATCATGTCATTTCGTTTCACCTTGTGCCATTAGGGGCCGATGACTGAGAAGTTAGGCCTCTTTAAACAACAAGCATCATCATCATCATCATCATCATCATCAACGTACGCTAGTACATAACACTTTGAATTAAAAAAAGGTGCGCTCTCTATTTAAATTTGTCTGTATTTCATTGATGCAAATCACATAATAAGACCATTAAAATATAGTACTGTATATGTTCCTTGGTGAAGATGCAGTCCGCCTCTGTGGTATAGTGGTTAGTGTGATTAGCTGCCACCCCCGGCGGCTCGGGTTCGATTCGCCTCTGCCACGAAATTTGAAAAGTGGTACGAGGGCTGGAACCGGGTCCACTCAGCCTCAGGAGTTCAACTGAGTAGAGGTGGGTTCGATTCCTACCTCAACCGTCCTGGATGTGGTTTTCCGTGGTTTCCCACTTCTCCTCCAGCCATATGCTGGGATGGTACCTAACTTAAGGCTACGGCCGCTTCCTTCCCTCTTCCTTGTATACCCCTTCCAATCTTCCCATCCTCCAGCAAGGCCTCTGTTCAGCATAGCAGGTGAGGCCGCCTGGGCTGGTACTGGTCATCCTCGCCAGTTGTATCCCCCGACCCAGAGTCTGAAGCTCCAGGATACTGCCCTTGAGGCGGTAGTGGTGGGATCCCTCGCTGAGTCCGAGGGAAAAATCTACCCTGGAGGGTAAACAGATTAAGAAGAAGAAGATGCAGATTATATTTCTGACAGAAACAAAAAAATACCACCATATCTGCTTAAATCTGGCGGTCTTATGATTATGATGAAGATGTTTACCGGCATGCAAAACTGCAATCTTGTTCTAATCTACCCTCTCTCGGCTAAAAGTTCTAGAATGACTGGAGAGAGAAGGCGGCAGAAATTGTGTATGACCCCAGGTGGGGCTGTATCTACGACCTCTACATCGTCGTTAAAGGTCACTCTCCTCGTATCTCATAATGAAAGGTGTACGAGGTCGTATGACTCAGAATGGTTTCCCTGCCTGGGATCGAAGCCCTGCCGACACTTGTTGCGTGCCCGTCTCCCATTCGGATTTCCCACCATTGTTACGGGATGGCGCCTGGCGGACTAATTTGTCGCGTGGGAGAATATGACCGGGCTCTGCTGTCTTATTGTCCAGCAGACTGTTTTGGATACATACAGAACTAGTTTAGGGGAAAGTCACTGGGTTGTCTATGGTTTATTATTATTATTATTATTATTATTATTATTATTATTATTATTATTATTATTATTATTATTATTATTATTATTATTATTTCGACCTGAGAGCTGGAACGGTATTCTCCCAGCGTCGTTACTATAATTGAAGAGCTGTCTGATACGTACGAGAGACATTGAATCTAATCGTGAAGATGTAAGCTTGCATTAGGGAGATGTTGGCTTTGAACTCAAGTGTCAGCAGTCTTGAAGATGCTTTTCTGTGGTTTCCAATTTTCACTCCTTGCTGTGGGCCTACTTTAATTAAGGTCACGGCCACGCTTAGTCCTTTACTAACCCAGGGACATCGAAAACTACTACGTGTCAGAGCGACATTAAACTGATTAAATATGCAGCTTATTAGAGGCCGTGAACTGTCAAAACGATTGCTGCCCTGCCAGATGGCCTATATATATGGGAGTGCCACATGGTCAGCGTGGCGATATTCTCAGCCTATTTCTTGGCTTTCATGACCGGGTACACGGTACCTCATGTCAAAAAGCTGTTATCGATTGAGTTGGCCGTACGGTTAGGGTCGCGCAGCTCTGAGCTTGCATTCGGGAGATAGCGGGTTCGAACCCCACTGTCGGCAGCCCTGGCAGCCACGGAAAACCATCTTCAGGGCTGCCGACAGTGTGGTTCGAACCCACTATCTCCCGGATGAAGGCTCACAGCGGCGCTCCCCTGACCGCACGGCCAACTCGCCCGGTTCGTACGAATTTGGACCTGTTTCACGACCGGATGCCCTTCCTGACGCCAACCCTATGTGGAGGGATGTAATTACAATTGCGTGTTTCTGTGGTGGTTGGTAGTGTGATGAGTTGTCTGAATATGAAGAGGGGAGTGTTAGGATAAATACAAACACCCAGTCCCCGAACCAGAAGAATTAAACAGACGCGATTAAAATCCCCGATCCGGCCGGCAATAGAACCCGAGACCCTCAGCATTCAACCGAGGAGTCTGACTGAAATTGGCCATCGAATAGTATGTAGCGTTTAGGTGATTTATGACGCATCCTGTATTATTAACTAACAAAAGTCCGGCTCCATGCCTAAATGGTTAGCATGCTGGCCTTTGGTCACAGGGCTCCCTGGTTCGATTCCCAGCAGGGTCGGGAATTTTAACTATCATTGGTTAAATTCTCTGGCACGGGGGCTGGGTGTATGTGTTGTCTTCATCATCATTTCATCCTCCTCACGACGCGCAGGTCACCTACGGTGTCAAATCGAAAGATCTGCACCTGGCGAGCTGAACATGTCCTCGGACACTCCCGGCACTAAAATTCATACGCCATTTCATTTCAAAGTTTTATCCGTGGTCTTTTGGTACAGGAAAAATAAGCCACTGAACCAAAATCTTACTGGAAAAAGATTCATTTAAATAATAAGCATTTCGTTCAAATATTGCTGTAAATAAAAATAAATCATAGGTCTTACTAAAACTGTGAAGTTTACTTTAGGGAAGACTCAGCTATTTTATTGTAGAACACGTCTATAGTTTCAGAGTCATATTTTGGCCAAAGAGCAGCCCGCCTGGTAGCCATGATCGTTAAGGCGTGAAGTCCATCTGGTCTGACACCGCGGTCAGTCGGTTCGGGTCCTATCGGTGGGAATATATTCCACAATCAGAATATTAGCCGATATAGTGATATATATATTCTAATCACTAGATTGCATGCCAAAAGTCTTGATTCAATTCCAAACATCTCCGTAGTATTCATATGGAGTGAGGGCAGATGACACTGTAGATGGTGATTTCGTCCGTCAGATGGGAACATAAAGCCTTGAGCATATATCCTTGGTAATATTCAGCAGGAGTAAGCGAAGTGCCGCCACCGGGTTTCATTCTCTCCCTTCATACTATCGTATATCACATCATTCATTTCATCTCATTAACCCCTCTGATGAGGTTGAAGTCAGGAAGGGTATCTGGTCGTTAAAATTCGCTACGAAGGTTCATCTCACAAGACAAGAGTGGGACTTACAATACAATATATTTCGGCCAATGAGCGTTACAAGAGCGTGAAAGTTTCAAAATAGGAATAATTTCTGGACAACACTTGCGATGACGCTGTTATGGGAATCTGAGATGAATTCACGTATTATATATACAGTAGTCCGCGTACCTTTTAGCGATATTTCTTTGTACGGGGGTGAGGAGTAAGGAGGGAGCTCTCCCGGTTCCGGTAATATGGCCAACTGAATGGAAATTAAATCTGAATGGAATCGATAATATGATCGATCGATATGAATTTTCTAAACCTTTATTATCTTAAGCCAACAACTGTCATATACACACATTATATAACATTTCTCGATGCGAATCTTGTTCCTAGCATGAATTCTATAGTTTGGCTTTGCTGTGTAAACAACAACAGTACTAGTACGTAAAGTGTACTCCAGATGTCACATAGCGATGCATAAGCGATTCATGTTTGTGCTTCAAAGGTTGCCAATACGAATCTCGAAGATACCCGAGGTCGACCGATTCAGCACTAGGGGGACCATGTATCGCTAAAAGGTGCGCGTACTATACTTCTGTCATAGAGAAATACTTGAATCTATTGAGATCACTTAAATGGCGTTTACGAAATTCATCTTGAGGAGCATTTTGGGTTAGTGAATCGGAAAAGCCGGAGACAGTATCTTAGTCAAGATACACTCATGGGATACAATCGACAAATTTATCATACATAAAATTTAAGGAGACGGACGCTGAAGCTGACCTCAATAGTTTTATTCAAATGGATATCTTCATTGGCATTTTATGGCTTTAATAACTTCGCTGCTCAATTTAATGCAGTTATAAAAAACTCCGTGCCTGTACTGCGTTGTGGCTGCCTTTATCAAACCCCATAGCACTATAGCCCTTAAAGGGCCCTGGCCTACCAAGCGACCGCTGCTCAGCCCGAAGCCTGCAGATTGCGAGGTGTCGTGTGGTCAGCACGACGAATCCCCTCGGCCGTTATTCTTGGCTTTCCAGACCGGGGCCGCTATCTCACCGTCAAATAACTCCTCAATTCTAATCACGCAGGCTGAGTGGACCTCGTACCAGCCCTCAGGTCCAGGTAAAAATCCCTGACCTGGTCTCCGGGTAAGAGGCAGGCACGTTACCCCTACACCACGGGACCTGCGGCTACCTTTATCAACGCCCTAAAAATATGTAACTGTGAATTAAAACTACGTATTTTAAATATCAGTGTTCTATGAAACGACATAAGACCCTTTTTCTTCGAGCACGACCTCAAGCCTAACAATTCCTCTTTTTACCTACCTTGCTGTAGCGAAAAGGAGTTCTCTCGAAAGGATGTTGTCGTGTGTTTTGAGACTTGGCAAGGAAGAGCAGTGCAGCGCGCTCGTATTGATCGGCCAACCGCTGCTGGTGCCGTCTGGGCCCGATCCCGGGACAGACGGACAGGCAGACAGCCCGACCTGTAATAAGGTCACTTCCACGGAACTTCAGCCGCGACTTGCTCGTAGGTGGTTCTCGGCGCTCATTTTCTTTTATGAATAGCGCCCGGGCTGATGCTAGCGTTCTAGGAAACGCGGACAACTGGAAACTAATGAACGGCTGAATACGAGCAGAGAAACTTTGATACATCTATTGCTTCTCATTCTCAGTTTGAAAAGCAGTTGAAATTATTTATAATCAATCGGGCGAGTTGGCCGTGCGGTTACGGTCGCTCAGCTGTGAGCTTGCATCTGGGAGATAATGGGTTCGAAGCCCACTGTCGGCAGCCCTGAAGATAGTTTTCCGTGGTTTCCCATTTTCACGCTGACCATTTAAACAAAAATTTGTTTTACGTCGCACGGACACAGATACGTCTTATGGCGACGATAGGATAGGAAAGTGCTAAGAGTGCGAAGGAAGCGGCCGTGGCCGAATGCCGAATGCTAGCTCACAGCTGTGCGGCCCTAACCGCACCACCAACTCGCTCGGTACCAAGGAACCGGATATACGATTATTGTTATTATTCTTGGACACGCAGGATAGTGTAATCGTAAGTATTAGATAACATTATATATCTTACTTGTTAGACCGGCCCCTTGACTGAAAGTTCAGCGTAGCATTCTTCGTTTCAGAGGGTCTCAGCTTTTATTCCTGGCCAAGTCGCGAATTTTAGTCACGTCTGCTTAATTCTGCTGGCTCAGGGACTTGATAATTGTGTTTTCCTTTATATTCATTCATTTACAAGCAACATGCCATACTGCCAACCACCTCAGAAAAACGTCCCAGTTGTACGCACTTTCACATAGAGTTGGTAAGTAAAGGTATCCGATCGCAAAACTGGGATTAATCCAATTGTAGTATCGACCGTAAGTAGTTGAGAAAAGGTCAGGAATAGGAAGAGGTAGTTTAAAATATCCCCTTTCAGCATGAAGAGCTAAACAAAGCAAATCGTTGCTCAGGCCATGAAGGTAAGCGGTATAGAGTGGTGAGCATTAGGTCCAGTCGCTTGTGTCCCAAGAATTAACCTGGTACTTATTTCTGTTGTAGTCTAACAGAACCTCAAGGCCATTTGCCTTTACAGATGTGGAAATCTCATTTCCGATGTTTTCAACTTTCTGCCTGAGTATCGAACCGACTCTCTTCTGGATGAACCATGTAGCGTTATATAATAATAATAATAATAATAATAATAATAATAATAATAATAATAATAATAATAATAATAATAGTAATAATAATAATTTTATTGATTTTGCGTCCCACTAACTACATTTACGGTTTTCGGAGACACCGAGATGCCGGAATTTTTCCCTGCAGGAGTTCTTAAATGTGCCACAAAATCTACCGAAACCAGGGTAACGTATTTGAGGATCTTCAAATACTAGCGGACTGAGCTAAGATCGAACGTGTACAGTCGGGTTCAGCTACCCCGAGTTACTCAACCCGACAATAATAATTCCCTTACAAAGCAAAACAAAGTCTCCTCCGTACAGGCCATGAAGGCCCTTGGAGGAGTGGAAGGTAAAGGCTTCCACCATTGTTAACCTCGGCACATGATGGGGTAGAGTGGTTAGCTCTACGCCCGGCCGCCTTTGCTACCAGGAATTAACCTGATAGTCATTTTTGGTGTAGGCTGAGTGAACCTCAGGGCCATATGCACCTCCGGAAGTGGAAATCTCGCTTCTTAAATTTTACGACCTCCTGACGGGGATTCGAACCCACGTCCTTCCGGGCGAACCGAGCACGCCTTTACCGCCTCGGTCAGGCAGCCCCTAAACATTCCCTTCCAAGTAGGGTATTATTATTATTATTGTTATTATTATTATTATTATTGTTATTATTATTATTATTATTATTATTAGCACGGACTAGTTGAATTTAGCTGTCTATGTCATCCTCCACTCCCGTCTGTTCGTACCATTATTGATTCTCGCAACTTCCATGTCCGTCACTACCAGGTTTCTGTAACATTACAAACATTGACAAATTTATTCAAACTGAATGTTTGCTTTGTAATTGTGAGCTGGTGAACTACACACAGTATCCGTTGTTCTAAAACAAGAGGTTTATTATAGACCGCGAGGTGGTTTATCGCATGTAGTAATTTCAGTACTGCATTCTCAACCTCGTTATCTCCGCATAGCATTGTAGTTATGTGTAACTATTGAAGTGAACACTGTCGTATCTACTCTACGACACGTGCCTCTTTACTGTTTGTGTGACACGGTAAGTGCAGAGTTGCCAGTTCGATCCCCGCTCCCGGCACGTGTGGAGCAGGTTCGCACGCCAGTCAGCGCAGGCCAGTAATGTAGCAGTGCCCAAGTGGGTCACTTCCTGACCGGCTCTCATGGTGAACTTATAGCATCAGATTAATCTCTGCATATTTAGTCGTGCCCTATTCTCTTGGTATAGCACTTCGTTATCTCTCCTCGTGTACCGTGACGTCAATAATTGAAACCATACGTTCACCTACGTGTCATTACGGTGATCATCATAGCTAGGAGGAGAGCCATCCGGGATGGATCCTGACCAGGGACTCGTCCCACTTCGAGGTTTGAAATATAGTGTTGTTGTTACACATCGTCTACTGTCGGCACAGAAAACCTGAGTTTGAAGCTGAATATCCGGACATCCGCCCACTTTATTATCACTAAATAAACTGCAGAATAAAGATGGATTTACTAAATATTAATAAAGTGGAAATATTTTTTTAATGATTGGAATCGAGAATGAAAAAGTGACTTTGAAAAATATATATTTTACCAGGCGAGTTGGTCGTGCGGTTAGGGCCGCGCCGCTGTGAGCTTTCATCCGGGAGATAGTGGGTTCGAACCCCACTGTCGGAAGCCCTGAAGATGGTTTTCTGTTGTTTCCCATTTTCACACCAGGCAAATGCTGGGGCTGTACCTTAATTAAGACCACTGCCGCTTCCTTCCCACTGCTAGGCCTTTCCTATCACATTGTCGCCGTAAGACCTATCTGTGTCGGTGCGACGTAAAACCAGTTGTAAAAATATATTTTAAAAACATTTAGTGCACACCTGAACTTTGGGGACAAAGCGATCTGGCTGTGCAGTTAGGGTCGCGTAGATGTGAGCATGCGTTCGAGAGATTGTGGGGTCGAACCTCACTGTCGGCAGCCCTGGAGATAATTTTCCGTGGTTTCCCATATTCACACCAGGAAAATGCTGGGGCTCTACCTTAATTTAGGCCGCGGCCGCTTCCTTCTCACTCCTAGGCATTTCCTATCCCATCGTCACCATAAGACCTACCTTTGTCGATGCGAGTAAAACCAATTGTAAACATGAACTTAGCGGGAAATGTACAGTGCTATTGTTATAAAATGTTAACATAAAATTCCTGCAACATTTAGAGATGTATTGTTAAAATTTCTCACTGAATTTTTAAGCAGCTTTTCATTTCGTGGAACGCTGGTGTATGTGAACATAATGGCCCGAGAATCAAGTGCAGTTAACGTCAGTTAACGGAAGATCTTCTCCAGAGGAGAATGATGAAAGAGGCGTGATAACCGAGTGTTATAGTCACTGGTTTCTCGCCATAGTGACTCTAGTTCGAATCCCAGCCTCTGCATGTGGGATTTTTAATAAAAAGACGAGTTACGTCCGTGCGATTCGGATTCCGTATAAAACTATAAGTTTGCTCTCATTTCGGATTTTAGTCTCATGGTGACCTATCAGCCTGCCTCCTGGGTACAACTCGTTATATCCTACAGATAAACGTTCTAGAACCAATCTTTTACAGCACTGCTCGCGGAGATGATGAAGTGTGAATGCCCAGTGCAGCTGATAGCACCCAGTGTCCTTGTTGCCAGGCTTGTCGCCCCTCCCAGTTACTAACTAGCGCCAGAGCTACAAATCATCGGACAAAATTTCCGCTTGCAGAGCCCCTCTCAAGCAGCCTTGCTAAGCGAATCAAACCTCATTTCCAATATCTGACAATCTAATTTGTAGCGAGCGGAGATTGCCCTCTTGTACGTGTTTGTCATGGCGCAGAATTATCGAGAGTTTGTGACTTGCTCGCTTGCTAAGCTTAAATCCAACCAGCGCCCAGTCCTGGAACCTTCCTATATTTCACATTTTATCTCGTACTTGTAAGCATTGTACCAACTTCCTATACTATTTTCATATACTGTACAAATGAAAAAGCAACCGAATCTTTTTATATGCCTTGAAAGCTCTTGGGGGAGTGGAAGGTAAATGTTTTCACTACCCGTAGTCTCGGCTCTAAGTAGGAAAGAGTGGTCGGTTAGCTCCATGCCGGGCCGCCTTTCCTCCCCCGAATAGTATTCACTTTTGTTGTAGGCTGAGTGAATCTCAGGGCTATATGCGCTCCACAAGCAGAAATCCCGTTTCTTAATGTTCTAACTTCCTGACAGGAAATCGAACCCACGTCCTTCCGGGAGATCCAAGCACGGCTTTATTGTCTCAGCTAGGCAGCCCCTATTTTCATACGCATTGGGTGGAAATGCAGTTAGTAGTCTCGACTGTGCAGACGACTTCGATACTGTTCTGTAAGCTTAGAATGAGAAAAGAGGCGCAACGAGTATGACATGAAAATTAAAATTTCCAAGAATAAAGTGATGTCGATAATGAAGAAACCCGAAAGGCTGAATGTCCCGGGAATGCGAAACAGGAAAAATTAGATCACTACCGAAGTATGTTTTTTTTTTTTGCTTTACGTCGCACCGACACATATAGGTGCCGGCCCCGTGGTGTAGGGGTAGCTTGCCTGCCTCTTACCCGGAGGCCCCGGGTTCGATTCCCGGCCAGGTCAGGGACTTTTACCTGGACCTGAGGGCTGGTTCGAGGTCCACTCAGCCTACGTGATTAGAATTGAGGAGCTATTTGACGGTGAGATGGCGGCCCCGGTCTAGAAAGCCAAGAATAACGGCCGAGAGGAATCGTAGTGCTGACCACACGACACCTCGTAATCTGCAGGCCTTCGGGCTGAGCAGCGGTCGCTTGGTAGGCCAAGGCCCTTCAAGGGCTGTAGTGCCATGGGGTTTGGTTTGGTTTGGTTTGGACACAGATAGGTCTTTTGGCGACGGTGGGATAGGAAAGGCCTAGGAATGGGAAGGAATCGGTCGTGGCCTCAATTAAGGTACAGCTCCAGCATTTGCCTGGTGTAAAAATGGGAAACCACGGAAAACCTGTTCAGGGTTGCCGACAGTAGGGTTCGAACCCACTATCTCCCGATTACTGGATACTGACCGCACTTAAGCGACTGCATCTATCGAGCTCGGTCCCAAGTAATTAATATCCGTATTGCCCTCAGTGAAGTTTCGTGAAGTTTCATATAAGAGGGTCACGTTAACATTTAAATATAGACACGGATAAGAGGTCTATGTCTAAACTACACACACGCACATTTACACATGCAAGTAAAGGACAATATGCTAGGACACACCTCGGTTTTCCTTGCCATTAATACTTTTATCAAACCCACTTTTCTTTAGCTGTACCAAATCTCTTGATCACTTGTCTACTGAAATCTGGAATTTCATGAACCACCATCTTTTTTATGGAGATCATAGCCAGTGGATTTTTATCTCTCAGTCCCATTCGTTTCTTAGGAAAGTTTTTTCCTATTTAATGTACAGAAACGCGTGTCTGTTTGCTCAGTAGTCATTAGTATGGCTATAATATTACTTTCAACAATAGCACGTTAGAAAATACAAGTCATTGAACCGTGTAGGTTTCTTTTCATTTCCAGATAACTACCTGCTACCCTTCTCGGCCATAGTTTGTGACCGAGGCTCTCTCGTTACAGCAGACCTCTTCTCCAAGAAGCATAGCCAACAGCAAGACCCTGTATTTTAAACGTCTCTTCTTCGATCACACAAAATTTGTGACCAGGTGCTGATACAGTATATACGACTTTACTCTCTATCCTGAAGCCAGATTTCGCAGTTTAGAGTTACTAGTCCCCTTCATTATGAGCTTAAAGTCTGTGCATGGACAAGATATAATGTATAAGGGGTAAAAAATTGAAATATGTATGTTCATTGGAGGGGCACTGACCCTGTGGCCACCGCTGATTGCCCTACGATGGTAGTAAACCAAGTTAAACTGAATCGAAGGGTAACAAAGAAAATGCAGTGACCACGGCATTCTGTAAGAAATGAGCACTCGGACGAAATTATGTTTCCATCGCTCTGCTTTCAGAGCGACTTTGCTGTAGGGTAGTGAAAGCTGGGTGGACTCAGGATATCTCATTCATAAGTTGAAAGTAACCTACATGAAAGTAGCGAGAATGATCATTGGTGCAAACAGGTTGGAACAATGGCAGAAGGGTACTCGTATTGAGAAGATAAAGGCTAAGTTAGGAATGAACTCGGTGCATGAAGCTGTACGCATAAACCGCCTTCCGTAGAGGGGTCGTGTGAGGCGAATTGAGAACGATAGGTAACCAAGGAGAATAATGGAAAAAACGTCGAGGGTATGGGAATTAGAGGAGGACGAAGGGAACAATGGTTAGCTTAAGTTTTTAATGCTTTAACCATAAGAGGTGTGAAACTAAACGATGCCACATATGTAGAATTGTGGAGACGCTTAGTTAAATCACTGAGGCTTGTAGATTGAACACTGAAAGGCATAACAGTCTATATTGAAGACGTACGTATGAAATACATTATGATGGATAAGGATAACAGGACGCAGTCTGAATATAGGGTCGAACATACACCTTGTAAGCGTTCGGTGGTGTATCAGGTATGGTTGAAAACATGTAACAATTCGCCCACTAGAAAGCAAATATGGCATACCTAAGTAAGACCGACAATTGCTGCCAATTTCAATAGTTTCTTACGAAAATCACCAAACACTACCAAAGCAAAAAGTAGCAAATGATGTAGATTAATTTACTGAGTACTTTATTCATGCAAATTCTTGTTCTTGTTGTTGCTTTTGTTGTTTTTGTTGTTGTTGTTGTTGTTGTTGTTGTTTGTGTCGCCAGTCCACGGAGTGGTTTGATACAGCTCTCCAGCTAACCTATCACTTTCAACGTAACTACTACATCCTGCATCTACTCGATTTGTTCTGGGTGATTTCCGACAAAAGTGTAAAGTTACAAAAATGTTGAAAAGTTTGGGCTGGGAAGACTCGGGAGAAAGGAGACGAGTTGCTTGACTAAGTGGTATGTTCCGAGCTATCAGTGGAATGACATCAGTAGGCGAATAAGTTTGAGTGGTGTTTTTAAAAGTAGGAAAGATCACAGTATGAAGATAACATTGGAATTAAAGAGGACAAATTGGGGCAAATATTCGTTTATATGAAGGGAAGTTAGGGATTGGAATAACTTACCAAGGTAAATGTTCAATAAATTTCCAACTTCTTTGCGATCATTTCAGAAAAGGCTAGAAAAACAACACAATCGGGATCTGCCACCTGGGCGACTGCCCTAAATGCAGATCAGTAGTGATTGAAAATTGAAATTGAATCTATCTGGTATGCCCATACCTTGGTCTACCCCTACTGTTCACTTCCCTCAAAAAGTAACTGATCAAGTTCTGGATCCCTCAGCATGTGTCCTCTCATTCTGTACCTTCTCCTGGTCAAATTCATCAGATCGTTCTCCCCTCACAAATACATCTGTTCATTCCTTATCAGCACGCCGGCCTCAGACGGCTGGGTTCTGTGGTTCAAACCCCGGTCACTCCATGTGAGATTTGTGCTGGACAAAACGGAGGCGGGGCAGCATTTTCTACGGGTACTCCGATTTTCCTATCTTTCATTCCAACACACTCTGTTATATCATTTCATGTCATCTGTCAGTCATTATTCATTGCCACAGATGAGTGCAACAAGCTTCGGCAGCCGACATGATTCCTATCCTCGCCGCTACATGGGGGCTTCCTTCATTACATTCCTGGCCCGGTCGAGTGACTGGAAACAGGGTGTGAATTTTCGTTTTCATCTGTTCATTCCTGATTCGGTCTTCACTGCATGTCAAAAGACTCTGTTATCTTTATTTCTGACCTGTGCCTTGCTTGTGAGAAGAAGAGGATATATGAGCCCATAATTCCATTCTATAAGCAACCTGCAAAAGACAAAAGTACCGGGCAAGTTGGCCGTGCGCGTAGAGGCGCGCGGCTGTGAGCTTGCATTCGGGAGATAGTAGGTTCGAATCCCACTATCGGCAGCCCTGAAGATGGTTTTCCGTGGTTTCCCATTTTCACACCAGGCAAATGCTGGGGCTGTACCTTAATTAAGGCCACGGCCGATTCCTTCCAACTCCTAGGTCTTTCCTATCCCATCGTCGCCGTAAGACCTATCTGTGTCGGTGCGACGTAAAGCCCCTAGCAAAAGAAAAAAAAAAAGACAAAAGTTATAGGCCTGTTAATCGGGAGTAGGGGCACATACCAAGAAAATTCGTTGGATTTCCGAAATACATTCCACCTACCAATATCTTTTTTGAGTCACATTGCGCTTATTGCCTGAAAAATGTCAATATTCATTTTAAGAAACCATCCTCGGTGATTTCCATTACGCAGTTTAATATTTCCCTTTCTTATGATACAGAGTATACTTTATCTTTTAGGCATCCTCTAAATTGAGGAAGGGAGTACGTATTAAATATATACACCAACTTGGTTACTAAATACATTAACATGCCACTATTCTACTTTCCTGATATCGTTCTAATAACTTTATAATCGCGAAGGAAAATACAGTAACAACCGTACTCCAAAATGTACTAGGAATGACTTTCACGATTCGATAATATGAATATTGCAATAGATCAACTAATCGCAAATCACGAAAACTGTTGCCAACATGCAAGTTAAAAGGTAATTGCAAGATGGTGTACGGACAAGTAGGCTGTCTTTGCTCCGTGAGTCGTAATGTAGAATGCTACATTACAGTTATTTTCTAACTATACATTACTATATGCATTAATAATGGGGCGGGGAAGGGAAGAGGTAGACCAAAGTAGGCTGAAATCAACTGCATCCTAAGATTCTTTCCCAAATATGCTATTGTATTGCATGTTCATATCAAAAGTAGTTTAATCAGTGAGTTTGAGTTTGTTCCTGTTCGTTGTCTTATCCGGACATACTAAAGCCATCCAAAAATGAAGTACCACCAATTCAGGCATAGCCGCAATTTTTTACTCCACCGCAAGTAGCCTGGGAACACCCTCGGGATAAATTTTCTTGGCAGTTTCTTGTTTTAAGAGATATGTAAAGATCGTATGAAGGGAAGTATTAATTAAAGCTCTATTTTAAGCATCTCTAATTTATGTTTGGGTCCTTTAAGCGGTTTTTAAATTATAACAAGATTAAGTTCAGACTTGGTACGCATAATATTGGACTTTGCCCCAGAGAACCGCGAATTGCCACTTGAGATACTGTGAAAAACCTTCATGAACAAAACGGATTTATCACTTACATAATGATCAACAAATCTTAGAGGAGAGTTTATTTCCAAAACTAACTCTAATAGGATCTTCTGCATTGTATCCCGGTTATTTCTAGAATCATGGGAAGCACATTGTCTTGTTTTAGGTTTTGAGGTCAGATGTACTTCCTGACGCCACGATAGTTTTCAGATGAAAATCCTAACCTGGAATATATTGACATTCGATCAGCGGGTATCAGGTTGGAAAGTTTATAAATTGAAAAATAACGTCCACTATTAGCCTTATTCAGCCAATAGGCTTGACAGACATGGAATTACTTTTTTAATGGAAAACCTAGGAAAATAAGTAAAGAATGATATCAGTAATTAGTAAATAAGGCCCATATAATCATAGCCAATGGCATACTATTTTAAGCCATACATTACCATTTCATTCGCCTATTGTTCAGCATACTTTCATATTTTGTGGCACCAAGACTCGAACTTGGGGAGCGTATGGTGGCGACCGCGGATCCCTTGCCTGAATCAGACATGTTTTCCACTAGCTTGCGCCAGACGTCTCGTTACCCTGCCAGGCTAGGGATTGTAGCCGTGTATGGTTAATTCTTCTTGCTCGGGGAATGGGTGTTCGTGATCATCGTGTGAACCCATCCCTTCACTTAGGTTTGGGATCTGGAAGGGTATCCGTCCGTAAAACTGGGCGTAACCGTAATTAATGATGTCCCCAGTTTATTGAAAAATGGCCAAGAAAGAAAGAAAAAGAAAGAAAGAAAGAAAGAAACAAAGAAAGAAAGAAAATATGTATTAAAATACTCAAATCCCAATGTCAGCAGCCCTGAAGATGGTTTTCCGTTGTTTCTATTTTCATATCAGGTAAATGAACCTTAATTAAGTCCAGAGTCACTTCATTCCCATTCCTAGCCCTTTCCTATACCATCGTCGCCGTAAGACCTGTCTTTGTCGGTGCGAAGTAAAGCAAATTGAAAAAAAGAACTACATATCCCTCTCTTTGAAATGGGTGAAACGTTAGGATAAGCCAATACGGACAACTAGAATTTGCGCTTCAATCAGCCTTGGAAGACTGCAGGAAGCCATTACGAACAAATATGGCTCACCCGTACTTCGTTCAGCCGTTGTTTAATCACCGTGTCTTGTTCCGCCTGTGTAGAAGATTCAGGGCCAGCTTTAATAGGTTTGAGACCTTCACTGCTCACTAATTCAGCTGATTGTCTGTGTGACATGAAACTGTCATATTAGACTGTGGTCCCTGGCATCTTGTGGGAGACACGCCGTTCTATTGTTAGTTGTTGCTCTGTCATGATTGATAGAGTTCTCTAGAACCAACAAGTGCGTTTCATTTTCGGTAGCAACGTTACCATTTCTTAGGACAGAGCATACATTTTAAATATTTTGGGGCTACAGCGGGAAAGATTATAGAATGGATGGCGAGATTACAGCTCAGTCAAAGGCCACGAGGCGCCTCTTCAGTGAGTTAAAGGGAATCTTTCTGAATAATTCTACAACATATAAATCGACGACGCTCCAAGTTGATAAAGTAAAATTTCTTTCTACCTTGCTTTATGGCTGTGAAACTTGAGCGTTGAGACCACTAAGCACCAGAGTAAACTCCAGGTATTAGAAATGATGTTCGTCCGTAACCAATACTAGAAAGGACATAATAAGAATCAGACCATAAGATCCAGTCGTGATGTACACCTTTGCTGGAGGGATCTGAGCAAATCCACCTACTATGGTTTGGACATGTCCGAAGATTAGAAGATACTAGAGTTGCAAAGTAAGCTTTCTACTCCAGGATACATGAAGTAAGGTTATAAACAAATTCTTAGAAGAGCCTAGGAGTAAAACAGAAGTGCAGCAGTGGAAACGATAGGAGGGGGAAAATAAAATTGGCCTGGGACAGAATCATTTAACACATTGTCGGGAAAACCTAAACTTGCAAGGTACAAAAGGGTGGACATAGTAAGTAGGTAAGCAAGTAAGTATAACGAACTGTTTATATCCTTGTGATGGACACTCTTACTGCATAGCTATATCCTGTAACCTCCACTACACTGTAATCATATTAGTCGCCGAAAACAAACTTGACCTCCAACGTCAAACCGAAGTATGGAATTATCGATTGACGTGATATGGGCTGCATATCATGACGAGAGAACCGAATATATGACGTCGGATTCATAAGAAAACTCCTTCATGGTTGGGAAACATGGAAAGTTATCCATAAGTCTTCATAAACCGCTGTCTTCTTCGAATTATCAACAAAGACCATATGTTATATCTAATGAAGAACTGTGGAAGATAATAGAACAAAGGCCAATCGAAGTACAAATAAAGGGTAGAAGATGGAGTTGGCCAAGACACACTTTAAGAAAACTCACAGGATCCATCATAAAATCAACAGTATGTTGGAACCCGCGAAGTATTCGAACGTGTGGTCGTCCAAAGACGACCTGGAAGAGGGTGCTGGAGGAAGAATGTCTGAATGTGGGAAAGAGAGCGAGGTGAAGAGACTGGAAAACAATAGAACTCGTTAGATATGTTTCACAGATGCCTTATACTCCCGTAAAAGCAACAGGAAACAGTCAAAGTCAGGAACGGGAGGATTAATTCAGTCTGGATGAAGTGACGAACGACTACAGGCGTTCCCTCCGATCTCTGATCGAAAGCCCACCTGAAGTCAAAGATCTATAGCACAATTGTCCGTCCTCGATGGCCGACTACGAAAGAGGTAGAATGTCGGCTAATCGTCATGCTAAAAGGGTGCTCAGATGAACACGTGACGTCATTAGATTGGATTGTGTTTCCAACATGGACTTGGAAAAATTATTTGGCATTGCACTGATGTAGGAGAAAATGCACGAGAATAGATTACGATGGTTTGCGTACCTGCTGCCAGCATTAGGATATACGATTGCTGAACACACATTTCTGTGGAAAATTATTTTTTAAATCTGGCTCAAAAGTATGTTGGGTCAAATTATTCATATGTTTATATATGAGTAATAATAATTGAAATTGATACATTTTTATTTAAAACTATAAACAATTTTAATTCATTCTTCTTATTGATACCTGTATAACCTAAAATATAACACTTCTTTCAACATCAGCAAACAAAATTTTTGTTACGAGTAGAAGAACTAATGTCATCACTATTTGATTTTAAGCGCGCCACTACTGTACGGCAGCAGAGTAGGCTACTGCGGCTAATCACCCCTCTGCTTGCTGTTCTTGTGTTTAACCAAGCACAATACAGTACTATAAACGCCTACATACCGCACTTTCTGATCAAGAAGTCAATCAGCATTTCCCATCACCCCTAATTTTCACTGAAAGCCTTCGAGAAACAAATACAGTAGAAAATGATAATCACGAACAGTTGCTAGTTCAAACTTTTGAAACAGAATAATACAAGATATTCTGCTTCAGAATACATTTAAGTTCCTAAGTACTGCACATTACGAGAATATGTTCTGTTTTAACAGTATTGGTATCCAGGGTAACCAACGATGGTGTAGCACTGTTAAGTAGCTGAATTTGGTGTCACCGAGCTCGATAGCTGCAGTCACTTAAGTGCGGCTAGTATCCAGTATTCGGGAGATAGTAGGTTCGAACCCCACTGTCGGCAGCCCTGAAAATGGTTTTCCGTGGTTTCCCATTTTCACACCAGGCAAATGCTGGGGCTGTACCTTAATTAAGGCCACGGTCGCTTCCTTCCCACTCCTAGCCCTTTCCTGTCCCATCGTCGCCATAAGACCTATCTGTGTCGGCGCGACGTAAAGCAACTAGCAAAAAAAAAAAAAAAAAAAAAAAAAAAAAAATGGTGTCACAACAGCTTTGCCTACCTGTAAATATGTTATAAAAGTCCGGAGAACAAACTCGTCCTTGAGATTAGGAGGTAGCAAGATGAAAATCGGGTCGCTTTTTTTTTAAATCTGTGCGCTAGTGTGATATTCATCTGCCTTCCAGCTGCCCTTGTCAGGAGTACACTCCTTGTCATATACAAATGATTGTATCTCTTGAGCTAGTCTCATCACAACAATGTCCCCTTTTCTTCCTTTATTCGACAAGCACCGCCTCAGGAAAATGAACTTACGTAGGTCCAGTAGATAGCTTTTTTAAATTTATTTTGCAGCAATATTAGTCGTGCCGACAGGAGTGCTATATATCGGCACCGGGTTTCACCCTCTCCCTTCCTATGACCATTTACCAAATCTTTTTTTTTTCTATTTGGTTTACGTCGCACCGACACAGATATGTCTTATGGAGACGATGAGGTAGGGAAGGCCTAGCAATTGGAAGGAAGCGGCCGTGGCCTTAATTAAGGTACAGCCCCGGAATTTGCCTGGTGTGAAAATGGGAAACCACGGAAAACCATCTTCAGGGCTGCCGACAGTGGGGCTCGAACCCACTATCTCCCGATTACTGGATACTGACCGCACTTAAGCGACTGCAGCTATCGAGCTCGGTATATACCAAATCACGCCGTTCATTTTATCTCATTAACTCCTCTGATGAGGTTGACGTCAGGAAGGGCGTCCGGTCGTAAAACATTGACACGAAGATTCATCTCACATCATACCCGGCCCCCTAGCAAACGGGACAAGGGTTGGACTCACATATTGGTCGCTATTGGAAAACGCTTTTAAAAGAGCGTGTTTACTTCAAATTCAAAATACACTAGATGCAAGAGATTACGCACAGAACTGAATTAAAATCAAGTAGTCACTATCAGCAAGTGAACATATTTCCGAGCTTGAAAGCATCTCCGGGTTTCCTTTAACTTAAAGAATAATCGATATATATAGATATTTATAGCGACATGTTCACATGGACAACTCACATAATAATAACAATAATCGTATGGCCTCAGCTACCGTGTGCAGACATTTCGATTTGACGCCATCTGGCTGTCTGCTCGTTATTTTCGACGTTCCGTTTTACTCTAGGTCCGCTAGATGGCAGACAGGGTAAACCGGATCTCTCTTGGGCGTCTATGGCTGGTATTTAATTAATTTTGTCGGTTAAATACCGAATGTATCACCAGAGTTCTTTTACATGCCGACATCATACGACATGGAGTGTTGAATGGACTTTTCTCTGCCCTTCAAAAATCCGACTACCTCTGCCGGGTTCGAACCCGCTATCTTGGGATCCGGAGGCCGACACTCTACCACAGACCCACAGAGGCAACTGACAACTCACATAATATTAAGGCACAAAATAAAATTAACAATAAAGGATAATAAAACAAAGCAAGAAACATACAACCAATTACCCATAATAATAATAATAATAATAATAATAATAATAATAATAATAATAATAATAATAATAATAATAATAATAATAATAATAATAATAATAATAATCAAACAACCAAACCCCATGGCACTACATCCCTTGAATCGCCTTGGCCTACCAAGCGACCGCTGCTCAGCCCGAAGGCCTGAAAATTACGAGGTGTCGTGTGGTCAGCACGACGAATCCTCTCGGCCGCTATTCTTGCCTTTCTTGACCGGGATAATAATGAAAATAATAATAATAATAATAATAATAATAATAATAATAATAATAATAATAATAATAAACAAAAATCTACCCACAAAACAACTAATCTGGCCCTACCCTGACCTTAAAGAATAATCGTTACTCTAAGTAATGGAATCCTTACGTTTTGGCGGGCTGAAAAATGTCTAACGCCGGGTATTTTATTGTATCACGATCTACAAACACTTATATCACACTGACTGCTAGATATCACGCAGAAGTAACATTACTGACACTGTGTTCGTATTTAGATAAAGAAAGAAACACAGTTGAACGTACCTCACTCCTAAATCTCATGTACTAACCTTCCCGCGGATGCAAACACGTATTTTTCTACCGCCCGTATCGGTCGCAGCGCTAGCTGGCGGCTGATCCACTAACTGATAAAGGAGCGAGTAATGCCACTGTTTCCTTCTACTCTTTATGTTATTGTACTAAATTAACAAAATCAATTAAAATTAATAAATTGCTATTATTATTCAAAATATGTTGTTGGCCAGTAACTTGGGGTCAACCAACCTAACTTACCACTGAGCCATCTCAGCCCGCCAGCACAAACACCGCTACTCAGCCGTCGACGGAATGCACAAAAATAAACTACAGACCAGCTGAGCGAAGCCTAATGTAGAAGAAGAAAAATAACAGTCAGGAGATGGAGAGAAACAGTTGTTGATCGAGAAAAATCATCAGTTAGAAGAATATAACGTTATTAGCCAATAGGAGGAATATGCAATATTAAAAAAAAAAAAAATTACACATGCATAAGACTGACAATTGGGCTTCAGTGAGAATCGATGGTAGAATGAGTTCTTGGTTCAGGGTACTTACAGGGGTTAGACAAGGCTGTAATCTTTCACCTTTGCTGTTCGTAGCTTACATGGATAATCTGCTGAAAGGTATAAAATGGCAGGGAGGGATTCAGTTAGGTGGAAATATGGTAAGCAGTCTGGCCTATGCTGACGACTTGGTCTTAATGGCAGATTGTGCCGAAAGCCTGCAGTCTAATATCTTGGAACTTGAAAATAGGTGGAATGAGTATGGTATGAAAATTAGCCTCTCGAAGACTAAATTGATGTCAGTAGGTAAGAAATGCAACAGAACTGAATGTCAGATTGGTGATACAAAGCTAGAACAGGTCGATAATTACAAGTGTTTAGGTTGTGTGTTCTCCCAGGATGGTAATATAGTAAGTGAGATTGAATCGAGGTGTCGTAAAGCTAATGCAGTGAGCTCGCAGTTGCGATCAACAGTATTCCGTAAGAAGGAAGTCAGCTCCCAGACGAAACTATCTTTACATCGGTCTGTTTTCAGACCAACTTTGCTTTACGGGAGCGAAAGCTGGGTGGACTCAGGATATCTTATTCATAAATTAGAAGTAACAGACATGAAAGTAGCAAGAATGATTGCTGGTACAAACAGGTGGGAACAATGGCAGGAGGGCACTCGGAAAGGAGATAAAGGCTAATTTAGGAATGAACTCGATGGACGAAGCTGTACGCATAAACCTGCTTCGGTGGTGGGGTCATGTGAGGAGAATGTAGGAGGATAGGTTACCTAGGAGAATAATTGACTCTGCTATGGAGGGTAAGAGAAGTAGAGGTAGACCAAGACGACGATGGTTGGACTCGGTTTCTAACGATATAAAGATAAGAGGTATAGAACTAAATGAGGCCACAACACTAGTTGCAAATCCAGGATTGTGGCGACGTTTAGTAAATCCATAGAGGCTTGCAGACTGAACGCCGAAAGGCATAACAGTCTATAATGATAATGTATGTATGTATGTATGTATGTATGTATGTATGCATAAGACTTGAAAATATATATGTTGCCATTGATGCTTTCACGGCCCGTACTTACAGACATTATACTGTATAGGCTTTTGGGTTTATGTCGTGTCAAGAAAATAATATAATTTATATATATAGTTTTTCGCGCTCTCTCGTTAATGCTGAGTGAAATGGATTTACGGCATCAAATTTTGCCTCCATGCTGTGTTCGTTCGATGCATTATCCTTTCATTTGCCAATTGTTCTCTCTGACATTCCACTGATTACATCCGGGATTCCCTGTAATTACATCACCGACCCAGGAAGAATGCACTTGACCGTATTTCACTCTGATGGCGCGCCTGGTAAATCCAGACGTATAATTGGTAGGATTCATTGTGTCGCAGACGCCGGCTTGGCGGGAGATATGGAACATGTTGAACTCCAGAAAGAGAACTTCATCACTCATGACCAAGTATATTTTAATAATAAAAGTAATTCGTGATCGTATTAATTACAGTTATTCATAATTCCTGTACCTGAATTAAAGTGACCGTCACCTTCCCCATACAAGTCCTTTCCCATTTTTGTGTCGCCGAAAATGTTCTATGTTTCAGTGCGACGTTAAAGAGAGCCTCCGTGGTTCAGGCGGCAGTGTGCCGACCTCACACTGCTGGGTTCCGTGGTTCAAAATCCCGGTCATTCCATGTGAGATTTGTGCTGGACTAAGTGGAGGCAGGACAGCTTTTTCTCAGAGTACTACGGATTTCCCTGTCATGTTTCATTCCAGCAACACTCTCCTATATCATTTCATTTCATCTGTCGGTAATTAATCATTGCCCCAGGCGAGTGCTACAGGCTTCGGTAGCCGGCACAATTCCTATCCTCGCCGCTAGATGAGGGCTTTCTTCATTCCATTCCTGACCCGGTTGAATGACTTGCTTTACGTCGCACAGACACAGATAGGTCTTATGGCGACGATGGGATAGGAAAGTTCTAGGAGTGGGAAGGAATAGGCCGTGGCCATAATTAAGGTACAACCTAAACATTTGCCTGGTGTGAAAATGGGAAACAAAGGAAAACCATCTTTAGGGCTGCCAAAGGTGACATTCGTACCCACTGTTCCCGAATGCAAGCTCACAACTGTACAACCCTAACTTCACGGCCAACTCGCTTCTCATTCCTCACTCCATCACCTAACGTTTGGCCTCGGCACAGCGACTGCAGTTGCACATTCTCGTAGCATTTAACAAAGTCACCTCCGTACAGGCCACGAAGGCCCTTGGAGGAGTGGAAGGTAAAGGCTTCCACCATTGTTAACCGCGGCACGTGATGGGGTAGAGTGGTTAGCTCTACGCCCGGCCGCCTTTGGCCCCAGGAATTAACCTGAGTGAACCTCAGGGCCATATGCACCTCCGGAAGTGGAAATCTCGTTTCTTAAATTTTTGCGACTTCCTGACGGGGATTCGAACCCACGTTCTTCCGGGCGAACCGAGCACGCCTTTACCGCCTCGGCCAGGCAGCCCCTATTTAACTGTAGGTACCATATGTAATTCTATATTTTGTCGCAAGATGACTGTAGAAATATACACAGTTGTTATTATTGTCCGGCTATTTGGCTGAATTGTCACAGTCGCGGCATTTGGTTCAGAGGATCCAGGGTTCGACTCCCGACCGGGTCAAGGATATTAATCGTGTTTGGCTAATTCCTCTGGCTCGAGAACTGGGTATTTGAGTTTGTCTCGATACTCATTTCTTCATTTACTGTACACTCAACACACCACATAACCAACCACCATAGCATGACGTAATACTTAAATTTAACCCTCTACATAGAGTTGGCACAAGGAGGGGCATTCGTCCGTAAAACAGGGCCAAGTCCCTTTCTGAAACATAGTTCGCAGTCACAATCGCAACCTCACAAGGGTATGAGAAAAGCGGTATATGAAAATAATTATTTTTTTATTATTATTATTATTATTATTATTATTATTATTATTATTATTATTATTATTATTATTATTATTATTATTTGCATCCATAACAATAATACATGCATACACTATAATGAAATGCCATCTCTAAAACAAGATTAGAGGAAATATAATTTTGTACAAATGTCGAATTATTAAACGAAGATTATAACATGTCAGCAGGATTGGCAAAGTTAATTTTTACTCTAAAGTGTTATGTGGCATAAGAGAGTCAGAAAGCAGAACGCAAACGGTAGTGTAACAAAGCGTAGGGCGCAATACTTGTAGAATAATCCTAAGACGAAATACTGATTATCTTGGGCTTAATTTCCTAGCATGTAAGATGAAGTTCCCTATTTTTAAATATTATTCTTGTGATACAAATTTTAATTGCAGCATTAATATGCAGCAGTAGTTCGATTCCTTTACTGAATGTGCAGCGCTGAGTCTTTCTGTTCAACGGGGTCCGGGTTCGATTTCCGGCCAGTTCGGGGATTTTAGCAGCGTCTGGTTAATTCCTATGGCTGAGGCGTTAGGTGTTTGTGTTCGTCCCAATACACTCCTATTCTCTACACATAATATATCACACAACTGACCACCACCTAAAACACGCAGTAGGAATGCATTGTTCAATATAGGGATGGCGTTGGGAAGGGCATCTGGCCATACAACAGAACTAAGTCTACGTATGTGACACAGTTTGCACCCGCGACTCCATCATTTTCTTGGAAAAGCTGGAGAAATAGAAGAAGACGAAAAAATATTGTAACAATAGATGGAATATTAAAGTACATTCGTTTCTTCCTCATTGCTTTCAAATTACCGATATAAACAATCCAAGGAACTCCGATGTGCCTTGGCCTACCAAGTAACCGCTGCTCAGCCCGAAGACCTGCAGATTACGAGCTGAATCATGGTCAGCGTAACGAAACATCCCGGCCGTTATTCTTGGCTTCCATGACAAGGGCCGCTCTCTCACCATCCGATAGCTCTACAATTTTTCTCACGTAGGCCGAGTGGATCTCGAACCAGTCCTCAGATCCATATAAAAGTCCCTAACCTGGTGGAGAATCGAACCCGGGACCCCCGGCGTAAGAGACAGGCTCGCTACTCCGAGACCGTGGGGCCAGCCGTTATTGCCGATATCAGATATAAAAATACGACATTCATCTCTAGGTTCACTTTTAAAGGTTGGCCAATTTTGATCCACTTGGCTCACCTCCAGGACACGTCACAGTGTTCAGGGAGGAGAAGTGACTAATGTAATTCTGTAATTCTTCAGAGAAGGATGCCATGAACTGACTGCAGGATGACTATATCTTCTCTGATTGGCTGTTCAAGCAAACATGCAGAGAACAATATATGTATATACTTCACTGGCTAAGATATAACTACTGTGCGCGGAAGTTATCAGTCAAATCCATCACAGTTATTTCTTGAAGGAAGACATTCACGTTCAATTTCTTGAAGGAAGACATTCACGTTCATCTCTGCTGGAAATTGCAATATGTCCTCTGCTGCTGTAACAGGTATTATAGTACATTCGAGCTTAGAAACAAATAACTAATAATAATCATAATAATAATAATAATAATAATAATAATAATAATAATAATAATATATCGATCAAGTTGGCCGTGCAGTTAGGGGCGCTTAGCTGTGACCTTGCATTCGGGAGATGACGGGTTCGAATCCCATCGTCAGCAGTCCTGAAGATGGTTTTCCGTGGTTTCCCATTTCCACACCAGGCAAATGCCGGGACTGTACCTTAATTAAGGCACGGCTGCTATCTTCCCATTCCTAACACTTTCCCATCCTTGCGTCGCCGAAAACCTTTGGTGAGTTAGTGTCACGTTAAACCACTAGAAAAAATATTATTATTATTATTATTATTATTATTATTATTATTATTATTATTAACTAAGCAGTTATTCATTAGAGGAATAGAATTAACTTTACGTTTAGAAAAATTCCTGTTTTAATCTCGTTCCCCTAGCATTTACCATTCAGATGTGCCGTGATTCCTCTCGTTAACGACCTATTTTAAGAGAGATATGTGCGGTATTGACATAAAGTGGAAGGATTTTATGTAAAAAAAAAAAAAAAAACGGGGGGGGGGTGTGGAGGAATAACGTTGTGTCATATTGTCTACATAAAGTTAAAAATATTCAACAAATGATTCTGAAGATACAGAAATATATTTTGAAATGCTGAGAAGCAAGAACAAATCTGCTGTAAATAGTATCTATACAGTATTCGAAATAAGCTTTCAATGTATTAGGTCATATCCAGTTTATATAGTATATATTGAAAAGATGTTAAGCACAGCAGAAATACACCAGTGAGATCCGAATCCAGAATCTTCAAGTTACCCAGTTAGCTATGGTGGCCTAGGTCATGTATATTCTGTTAGAGTGGAGTGCGTGCAAGTCGCCCGTTGTGGACCAGTTCCGCTCTATGTACTAAATTAGTATAATATCATCATTGCGCCTTGAAATATTGCTATGTGAGAATGTTGACGGGAGAAATACTGACCCGCAGCACATGTATCACTTAGAAAATTATCTGATGAAGTTCATGCAATACTAAACTTCAGATGACAAAACCTTTCTGTTCAGAGTTCTAAGCTCAAATATGATCACATAGCAGTTTTTCTAGCTCAACGACGATATGTACGAACACGCCGTACTCGTTGCAAATTTATTTCGAGTACAATGCGGTCGTGAAAAGTATAATATCAGCAGTATTATTCACGGTTCGCTGTGGGATATTTCAGTGATTTGACTGTGTATTGCTGAGTGTGAAATCACCATTGGATACATAACTTCCATAATTATAATCTAAAATAGTGGCCATGGACTAAACGTCGAAGTACTTGAGGCTTGACGTGGAGCGCTCTCTTCCTTATTATCGCCGACCGAACAGGTAGTGATCGAGTCATGATGGTGAGGTCATAGGAGGTAGGATAACATGATCTTTCTTCATGTGGTATTTTCTTCGGTTTCTTTGGAAAATATCTGCGATGTGTAATGATAATAATAATAATATCGAGCAAAGAAGCTGTACGAAATGTCTGGAAGATGTAAGCAAAAATGAACAAAGAGAGACAGGCTTTTCATTGACACATTAAACGAATGGGCCGTGAAGGAATGGCAAAGAAGGTCCTCACGCTTTAGGAGAAAAGGAAAACCCAAGTCATACGGGTGAAAATAGTCCATCACGACGTACGAAAATGTGGGGTCAAAACAGAAGACGTAGGAAACAGAAAAATGTTCATGAAATTGCGAAAGCGAAGAATATGTCCGAGGATAAATCAAGGAGAACAACAAGTTTATTCTCAGGAGAGAAATGAGCTGGGATGAGCCGGACAGTATTGGCGAAAGGGTAAAGAACTCAAGAAAGCGATGAGAGTTCTGTAATCGTAGCCCAGCATCTGGATGAACCGAGCACAATATATATAATGTATATACCATAGCCAGTTCCTCTGTTCTCTGTACGGACAACAATATCTCAAAGGTCACATGGCCTAGGAAGTTGCAAGCTTGCAGGAATATTTGGGGATCTGAAATTTCCATAAGGGTTCTAGAAAAGGACAGTTTTCCGAATAAAATTAAAAATGGAAATGGAATTTTTTCTACTATCGTAAAGAGTTCATATTTTGTATTCATTGATTGCCGTGTAATAAAACCTACCTCTGCAGTGTGAAATCAAGAATTCACTAGGAGAACGTTCAAAGGAAAGGAACGAAACATTCACACACTATATAACATCTAGGATGTTGTAGGTTTGAATTCTGGTAGCCCTAACCCGCAAGGATGTAGGAGTACTTGGTGACAGAAAATTCCGACAAAATGGAGTTTTCTATAAATAGCAAAGGGAGTCCTTTCTAGTATTGTAAGGAGTTGTAGGGACTGCTGGCTCGACGTATATTATATACATAAATACTGCTGGTTCGACGTATATTCTATACAAGTTCTGTAACAGACCTGATTTCATGACCCGCACCAACGAGCTCCATTCAACTTCCTTTGACAAGACAAACTTCTTTGTTTAACTATTGCTGATTCCTCAATTAAGAATTTTCACTTGGCTTGAATTTGGATTTGATGGACATAGATAAAATGAATAAAAATAAAAACGTTCATTTTTAAGCAATATTAAATAGTAGAAATAATTATTATAATAATTAGAAATTGCTCAATGATGAGGAAATGTTTCGGAATTCGGAATTCAAAGGGTTAAGATTGGGAATGGAAATATAATTTGCTAAAGAAGTGAAGACAGTGGGGCATGAACCGCTTTATCGTAAAGCATTAGAAACTTATGAAGTTATGTCCTAAGTTATAGAGAATAGCTGCAAAGGAGGGTTAGAATGGTGTTGTGGAGTAATAGAATGTGCAAAGGATCTACGTAAGGTTCATATCGCTTCGACGAAAAAATCAATGGGCTGGTTTGCACAAGGATTGTAATAACAGGGGTATATCATTGATCGATATTCTAGGCGGGGCATTAAAGAGTAAAAAAACAAAACCAGTAAGATTATTTGTGGAGAGTGCAATAAGATGGTTTAAAAGTGTGGTTTCAGAGAGCAGAAGTGTCGTCAGGTTCATTTTCTCAGTATGCACCCAGTAATTCAGAAAAGCCACGAGAGGAATAGACGATGTTTATATTTTATAATGTCGAGACACTGTGTGTCAAAGATAACAAAAGGATGCTGTGAGTCAGTTGGATACACGATACGGGTCATTTAGCTGTAAACTTGAATTTGCGACGTGGTGAGCTCGAACTTCTTCATGAGAAGTCCTGAATTCGATTTTTCACTCCTGACAAATACCGAGGATGTATCTCAGTTAACGCCACGACCGGAACCTTCCTAGCACTAAACTTTTGATCTCCCAGAGTCGCCGAAAACCTAACAGGGATAACAATTATGGTATTACAGGCAACCATACCTTGCATGTTGATTGTAAGGTTATAGTGAAAGTTGACTGTAGAATAAGTTCGTGGTTCACAGGATTACAAGGGTCAGACACGGCAGTAATATTTAATATCGCATGCTTATTGTTCAGTTTACATGATAATTTACTAAAAGGCGTTCAATAGTAGGGTGGGGCTCAGTTTGAAAGGTTGAAGCAGTTTGGGTTGGGTGATGACTCCGTTATTATGCTGGACGGTGTCGCAAGCTTGACGTCCAATAGATTGGAAACTGAAACGAAGTATATGAAATGATGTGAAAAATCTATAATTTTGAGACTGAACACTATATTTCTTGTTAGAGAGGTTCCATCCGACGATGCAGTAACTGGTAGGAAATATGAAATTGGAGTGTTTGGATCGTGACAAATATACACAAAGTGTATCATCTCAGCCAGAAAGCTTGTCGTTCACATCAGCCAGTCACTCTTGATAGAATGCTAGCCCCACAGAAGACATTAATTTGCTCCGTTATTACAAGAGTGAACCAAAAATATACTGCCAAAAATGATTTACAATGAACCAACGTTTTACCAAGTGTCTGAAGTTCGCAGAAACTCAATAGTATATTGGAAACATTAAATTCGAACTCTGTTCATTAAGTGGTGTTGAAATTATGTGAACCGGTATGTTAAAACCTGCTCTTGGATGCATAAACTCTAAAATATAAAATTCTGTCGAAATATATTCAGCACCGGGCGAGTTGGCCGTGCTGCGCATCCGGCAGATAGTGAGTTCGAATCCCACTGTCGGCAGGCCTGAAGATGGCCTTAATTAAGGCCACGGCCGCTTCCTTCCCATTCCTAGGCCTTTCCTGTCCCTTCGTCGCCATAAGACCTATCTGTGTCGGTGCGACGTAAAGAAAAATAGCAATATATATATTCAGCCGTTTCCTCGTGATGGTAGATCATAAAACACAAAACTAAAACCGACTAATACGGTCTTGAATAGAGTAACACTGACGCATATCCAAAGAATTGCAAAAGAAGGGAATATAAAAACAGCGAGTCTATAGAAATATTTGTACTTGTAGTTCATATACAAAACTATACCGTGTATAAAGTAAAATGCCGCTGCAGTGATATTTATGGTTTTTAAGGGAAGAACAAATGTATGACTGTCCTCAAAACTGCGCCACAGGAAATTATAATCTCCATATTACTACTACTATATGTTTTAATTCTTCTCCTGAAGGGGGAGGCGGGCCTCCTAGACGGCGGCGCCGTCTTTCAGGCCAGGAGATTTGTATCGAAGAAGGAGATGTGCGATGAAGGTGAGTGGGTTGGCGTCAGTAACCTCTACTAGGAACTGTCCCGGTGTTAGCCTTAGTGCAGGTGAATGGAAAACCATCGAAAACCATTCTCAGGACAGCCGATGGTAGGGACCAAACCCCTCTCCGTCTCCCGAATACAGAGGCGTAGAACCATGGTAGAGCCGTAGTCACCCCTCCTCTGCTCGGTTGGCCGGTCGGAGTGCATAGCTATCGGACAACGGACCAGCCCAAATTATAGAGAATAGCTGCAAAGCAGGTATAGAATGGTGTCGTGGAGTAAAATAATGTGCAAAGGATCTACGTAAGGTAGATTAGATTCATCCGGCGGTCACCAGATTAAGAGAATCTAAATACCTAGGTGAATGGATTACAGAGAATGGTAATGAAAAGAACTCCATAATATCAGAAATTCAGAAGATGGAAACTCCTCGCCAACAAACAAGAACTCTTTACAACAAACAATTGCCTGTCTTGGAGCAGTATGATTCTACATTACATAATAGTGATTAAACCAGAGGTATCATACGCTTCAGAAACCCTCAGTCTGTAACACAAAGGTTTAAAGGAGCAATTAGAGATCAAGGAATGAAAAATTATGAGAAAAATCTTAGGGCCAAAAGTTAAAAATGGAATTCATTACCCTAAACCTAATTGCGAAATATATCAACGTCTTTGGAAAATCACAGATACGATGCGACTGCGTTCAATGCTATTTATAGGGTATTTAGCGAGAGTGGACTCTACCAGACTTCCGCTTAAAACTTACAAATTTCTGCAAAACAGACCACTAGTCCATAGTGGTAGAAACTAGTGGAAAAAGGCGTTATTGAACTCGGGATCACCAAATCTACTAGATCGCAATGAAATCAGAATTATTGTCCAAACACGGCGTTTTGAGGAAGAACCTACCCAAGGTAAATAGATGGGGAATAGAAACTAACACAGTCGTTAAGAACGAAGAACTAGGCCTACTGGGCAAGAAGGAAGGCCGAAGAAATGTTGATTCCGCATGGTCCTGGTTGATTCATTCGCGAAGAAGAAGAAGAAGAAGAAGAAGAAGAAGAAAGGCACTGAATAGGGCGAGTGTACTAGTGAATGACTCAGTATAACTCTAAATCTTTCGAATACGCGCCAGCAAGCTTGTAATAATAATAATAATAATAATAATAATAATAATAATAATAATAATAATAATAATAATAATAATAATAATAATAATAATAATAATGTTATTTGCTTTACGTCCCACTAACTACTTTTACGGTCTTCGGAGACGCCGAGGTGCCGGAATTTAGTCCCGCTGGAGTTCTTTTACGTGCCAGTAAATCTACCGACACGAGGCTGTCGTATTTGAGCACCTTCAAATACCACCGAACTGAGCCAGGATCGAACCTGCCAAGTTGGGGTTAGAAGCCAGCGCCTTAACCGTCTGAGCCACTCAGCCCGGCTCCAGCAAGATTGTATCGAATCACAGAGCATGTGCAAGTTCAAAACGTCCTTCAAGCGCCTGCTATAATTGGCTTAGGATATGCCAAATTGATATTTCCAGAGCAATAAAAACGTAAACCTGTCTGTATTTTAGTACTGACCTTAATATACTTCCAAAATGCTATAAAATACTTTAAAAACATAGAGTTGAAGAAATGGAAGTCCTTATAGATTGGTTCTATTTCTACAAGAGTGATCGACTAATAGAACTAACAGAAGGGAATGGTCATTCATTGGTGTTGAAGCAAACATGATGTGTCTTGTATCTTTTTCTATATTTCGGGGTTCTAAACAAGGTAATTCAATTCTCTGTTTTTCGGTCATAAACAGAGGAAAATTTTGTACCCTTGGTTCATTCATTTCAATGCTTAAATGTAAACATGCAACTTTATGGTCCTTGAAGCCTCCGTGGCTCAGACGGCAGCGCGTCGGCCTCTCACCGCTGGATACCGTGGTTCAAATCCCGGTGACTCCATGTGAGATTTGTGCTGGACAAAGCGGAGGCGGGACAGGTTTTTCTCCGGGTACTCCGGTTTTCCCTGTCATCTTTCATTCCAGAAACACTCTCCATTATCATTTCATTGCATTTATCACTCATTAATAAATCACCTGGGGAGTGGCGACCCCATTGTAATAACAGCCTATATATGTTTCATTCATTACATCCCTAACCCGGTCAATGACTGGAAAACAGGTGGTAGGTTTTCATTTTCATGGTCCTTGAATGGTTAATTACTGGAGCACCTATCCTTCGAGTTTTCGAAACGGTTTTACTGTGTAGAATAGGGAAGAGTTATATTCTTGCTTATAGACGGTACTATTTTTTTAAAATACTACGAAGCCACTGTTCTAACATATCCGGGTGTTCGTCTTCAACCTGAGTAACTTAATACGAGCCGCCAAACGCGTGCAAATTGGTGGCGTCTCTAAAATTTACAATGACCATAAGAGAGCAGAGCATGTGGCTAATGAGACAGGAAGCCGTAAGAAAGAAGCGTCATGTTACCGCACCGTCCCCAGATGGTACGACCTCGTGCGAGTATACCATACTGACTTGATAGGACAACTCGCAACTTCTCCTTCTGAACTTTTTTCCACCCCTCGTCAAATAACTACACCAGTTACATAGTAACTCACCTCAGCGTAATCAATAGACTTATATGCTATTTCCACCAATGCAAAAATATTTTGCTAAGATGGAAAGCTATTCTTAAAATAACTCTTTCAACACAAGATACAGATTTACGAAACCTTAGTACATACGAAAAAATAATTGTTAATTATTACCCCCATGTCCTAAAAATGTAAAGGCTATTTTAATACGAATATAGTCAATGACTTTCTATACTGTGCCACATGCCAAATATATTTCACCTATCTGCTATTGTTAGTAGAACAGTATTGACAGTTAGTCTTTTAATTCGCATATGGTAGTTGCATATGAGTTGAATAACTTCTACGTTGATACCGTTAATATTGCTTTTGTTTGAAAAATTGTAATTCCATTTAGTATATTAAAGCTATCATGATAACGTAACCAACGTTGAATTAAGATAGTTTTTTAATTCATTTGATGTAGAATATTACTACACAGTTGATGACTAGAAAAGGGAACCAGTTTTAGATAAAAATAATTAAATGTAGAAGGGATAACTGAAGAGGCATTTAATTTGCCGGATAGAGGAGTAAGTGCGATATAGCGCTGGCCTTCTAAGCCCAAGTTGGCGGGTTCGATCTCGGCTCAGAGCGGCAGTATTTGAAGGTGCTCAAATATTTTAGCTTCGTGTCTTAGATTTACCGGCACGTAAAAGAACTCCTGTAAGATAAAATACAGGCCCCTAGATGTCTTCGAAAATTGTAAAAGTAGTTAGCGATACGTAGATCCATTTTATTATTATTATTATTATTATTATTATTATTATTATTATTATATTATTATTATTATTAATTTGCATCTAAATTCTTTTCCCTGATTATTTTGTTTTGAAGATTGTTTCGTAATGATTTTGGATCGCTGAAAGGGAATATCGTAATCATATCATAATCATGTCACATTTCGTGGAAATAAGGGCATCAATTGTTGGGTTTTACGTACATTTTTATTATACATCAAGTGTTGTAATTCATACTCTTGGTCACAAATTGGTTACAGACAGTCAGTAATTTAAAAGAAACAAGTCATTAATGAACTCCATTTCTCAAAAAACCGTCTTACTGCGAGTTTCTGTGGGGAGAATCAAATATTTATTAGTGTAATATCCGACGTGTAGTGGTACGTGAAGTCTATGAAGGGCTACACGTGGTCACCAAGCAGTTCAGTGTGGCAGTCACTGGTCAATGACCTGTTCAGGTGGATCAGTGGATCCAGCAATTGCCACGTGAACACACCCCGCACCATTATGTAGCTATCACCAGCCTGCATGTTGCTTTGTTGACAACTGGGGTCTATGGTTTCACGGGGCCTGCGCCATATCCGAACCCGTCTATCAGTGCGAAACAACTGCAACAGTGGCCCATCGGACCGAGCTACATGTCGCTAGTCATCCAGAGTCCAATTAGCAACGTCACGCGTCCAGGTATCATATTAACAAGGGCACTCTGGTAGGTATTCTCTTCCCATATCCCATGAACGTTAAGAAACGCTGCACTGACATGTTGGATGTGCGTGGGGTACCTCCTGCATTGAATGTGGATGTTTCGAGTCAGTGTGGCTTGCCTGTTACCGTCAATAGCGATCACTGAGCGCCCGTTCGCTGTTCGCTGTGGACGGTAATGCCTTCCGTGAGGTATTCCCGGTACACACGTGACACTGTCGATCGAGAAATTTTAAACGCTCCGCACATCTTCGACAGTGGAATGTTCCATCCATCTGGTCCCCACTACCATGTCCCGTTCGAAAGACGATAATTCATATCGCTTTGCCACGACCAGCACAGACGGCGTTTACACCCTCGAGGTGTCAGATCACACCTGATACAGGTCTGGGCTCTTTCAAGACGTCACAGTACGGTGGCGCCATCTACTATTACCTTTAAATAGCTACGCCCATCCCATGACTTTTGGCATCTCAGAATGCACTAATAGGTTCAATAAACTTCACAACCGATGTATCGACAGGTTTGAGAATATCAGATCCACATCAAAGCAGGGTTCAGTGGGAGATATCACTATATTCTTCCACAGCTTTTTCCAGGCGTTAGTGGGGTGTGAAATGTGGCGCACGTGTTAATTTGGTCCAGTTTTATGGTCGGATGCACTTCCTGGCTTCAGCTCTACGTGGAGGGATGTATTCAGCAATGTGTATTTCTGTAGTGGTTGGTAGTGTCGTGTGTTGTGTGAATGTGAAGAGGAGTGTGTTGAGACAAACACAAACGTCCAGTACTCAAGTCTGAGGAATTAATAAGTCGCAGTTAAAATCCCCGACTCGCCCGGGAAACGAAGACCTCAACGCTTACCATTCTGCCCTCACTGTATTATTACACATTTAATTTATAATATTTGATTTCATTCACACACATATATTCAGTCAAGTCAGTTGTAGTCTCTGAATGAAGTTGCTCCATACTGTTTTAAACATGCTAGAACTACTATAGACGAAGAAGAGTTTGTAATGTCTGCTGTTAGCATGTTCTATAGCTGCGAAGCAACGATCGGAAAGAAGTGGCTGTAGGTTCAATAAACCGGAATGGCTATTCAATATAATCAGTCTGTTGAGTTGACACCAATATAGCATATCGTCGTTGCGCCTGGGAAAACTGTTATGTTAACTATTTCAGTTAGAATTTTGGCCGAAATGGTTCTGTCATCTAAGGTTCATTATTGCACGAATTATGTCACAGAAGTCTCGCTCTTGATAGCATGCGTGCTGCGGGTCAGTATTCCTCCCATAACATTCTCACAAAGCGGTTTTTCCAGACACAACGGCGATATACAGTATTTTCGGATACTTGTCAGTTAATTTATCTCGTTTAAGACTTGGTCGTGGTGAACTTAACCTTGGAAACATTATTGAGGAAAAAACTGGTGAGAATCCTGTTCTTCAATTTAATCATTCTCAAAGTTTTCTTTTTCTTTTCGTAATTTTCCACTTGGGCCAATGCCAAGATTGTACCTGACATACACGACAAGACCTCTCCCTCCTCAAGACTTGCCCCCAATTAATTGAAATACACACGTCATACTCATGGGTTATCAGGCAGACTTCAGAATCACTAAGTACATGGGGCTGTTAACCACGAAATTCCAAGTGGCATCTTCAGCAACAATAACAATACTTTTCTGTTAATATATATAAAAGCGAAAACACATTGACTCGCTGATTGATCACTGTATCTTGAAACCTAACGTAGGAACTACACATTTCGCACGGGTTTTCCCTTTTTGTGTTAGGTGCTTATTAGGAAAGACTTAAAAAAAATATCCACTTCCAAGTGGATGAAACAGGGGTTAAACCCGAAAACCAATACTTTCATTCCCCCAAAACTGTTCATCGTGCGAATTTCACTTAATGACGGGTGCTTTTTCAAGGTCTCACGTGTTAAAGAAGACATGATTATGAAAGAAATTACCCGTAAGGGCGTTAAATGGGGATTGAAATCCAAAAAGAAAAATAGTTATTCCTACAAAATTGTTTGACTTATGAATTTCAAATTTTGAAAAGTAGCTGCTATTTTATACCCTACATATTATTTAATTTTTGAAAACAATATTCCATCCCTAAGAGGTTTAAAGGACGATTGTCTCCGAAAACAAAATTAAATTCATTCTCGTGTTGGCGTATGTAGTCTAAATTTCATATGATATGATTTATTTTTGTATCCGATTTGTGAAATTCTATCCCTAAGGGCTTTAATTGGCTATTAGTCCAGAAAAATAAAATATTAATTCCTCGCAAACCGTCTCACGTACGAACTTAGAAATTTTACAAGAAGTTTGCTCTTTTATGTCTAAATGATACGGAATATTTAAAAAATACCTCTGAAAACGACTGTTAAGTCCTACGAAAACCTATTGACGTGCGAAGTTGAAGTTTCTAAAGACGGTTGTTCTTTTAGCTTCTAGACGTCAAAGCTGAATTATTTGTGAGTCATCAGTCACTGAGAGTTAGCTCCGATAACAAAAATTTCATTTCTCCGAAACAGTTTGACGAACGAAATTAAAATTCCTCAAGATGGTCGCTTCTAAGTCCAAGATATTAAACCAGAAAGGCTTTTAAAACAAGGACGGCCGGGCTGAGTGGCTCAGACGGTTAAGGCGCTGGCCTTCTAACCCCAACTTGGCAGGTTCGATCCTGGCTCAGTCCGGTGGTATTTGAAGGTGCTCAAATACGACAGCCTCGTGTCGGTAGATTTACTGGCACGTAAAAGAACTCCTGCGGGACTAAATTCCGGCACCTCGGCGTCTCCGAAGACCGTAAAAGTAGTTAGTGGGACGTAAAACAAATAGCATTATTATTATTAAAACAAGGACGAGCCATGAAACTAGAGCCTCGGAATGTCTCCGTTTATAGCACGGTTTAAATGAGGGTTAGATCCGAAAACAAAAACACCATTCCTTCAAAATCGTTCGACGTACGAACGGTGATATATTTAGAGCCCTGTGCGGATATACATAATATTATCCGCATCTGCATCCGCATCCACGAATGGCTATCCGCGGATATTGTAAATATTTAACTACAGTATATTATACCCGAGGTATTGAAATGGATAGGTCTGTTAACACAGTAAAATAGGCCTGAAACCTGGTACCAGAACCCTTACAGTCACAGATTTATGGAGGATTTTCTCTTGCGACAACTGTCGACGTATTGACCTTTCTTCCTTAATTTCGGGTATGAGCCAGTTAAGCTTTGGTCATATTTACGGCTTTACGGTGTCAAGGCTCTTTGTCTAATTTATTTATTTATTTATTTATTTGATAGTACGAAGGTATCACCATTCTCCCATACCAGTGTCAAGGGTCACCTAACCACAAGCAAAAATAAGAGTATACCTGAGTGAATATCAATAAACTTCATTGTTTAGAAATTATCAGCAAAATTATCCGCACTGCAAAACAGTTTGCATCCGCCAAGACAATAATTTCGCGGATATCCGCATCCGTGCAGGCCTCTAGATATCTTCTGCAGGTCGACCGAGAGTGGAGAAAGAGAACTTTCAGATTAAAGGCATAGCATATCACGGGTATCTCCTAGATCACATAAACACACCTACAATATGTTGCTTGTGTACTTCCCTCGAAGCAATTGTGATGCACGCTACACACTGAGACACTCAGAGGCTCTGGTTTGATGGCTCGTCCTTGTCTCTTCCAGTGACTCACTCTTGACGTCACGGTGACGTGATAGAAGAGGATAGACCCCCTCAACACCACGGAGTTTAAACTTTCACACAACACTATCACGTCTCCCCACGCCCAGTTACACTCCCTTTCCGCTCTCTGAAACGAACGGTGCACACTACCGTCCCGCTGGGTTGTTTCTTTATTTGTCGATGGACGCTATAGGGGTTGGGAAGTTCAAATCAGATCTTTATCGTCAACGAACTAGTCTTCATTTTATTCATCAAATGAATTGATGTTCAAAGAAAATAATCTAGGCTTCATACCTAGGATTACCAGACGTAATCTTTTAGAAGTACATGTACGGTAGTCTTTTTATGGATATCCACTCTTTTTACCCCCTTTTTCAGTAGAGTACTCTTTTGTAGTCGTTTCTTACACTAGAAATAATTAACGAGGATATTAAAATTAAGAGCATGGGGCTGAGTAGCTCTGACGATAGAACGCTGGCCTTCTGAGCCCAACTTGGCAGATTCGATTATGGCTCAGTCCGATTATATGTCAAGGTTCTCAAATACGTCAGCCTCGTGGTGATAGATTTACAGGTACATTAAAGAACTCCAGCGGGACAAAATTACAGCCCCTTGGCGCCTCCGAAAGGCATAAACGTTTCTATTCTCTTCATAATTTCCTTTACTCGCACCGACAGAGAGAGTTTATAGCGACGATGGTATAGGAAAGGGCTGGGAGTGGGAAAGAAGAGACCGTGGCCTTAATTATGGTACAGCCCCAGCGTAAAAGTAATTAGTGTGACATAAAATTATTATTATTATTATTATTATTATTATTATTATTATTATTATTATTATTATTATTATTATTATTATTATTATTTATTAAGGTAGGAAAATTAGCCAATAACGTTTTCCAGTGAAGTTCAGTAAAATCCCACAGTGGAATGATAATTGAGAATTCCGTAGAATTAATGCTGGAGAAAGGAGTTATTCCGCATTCCATTCTATTTGATAAACGTTAAAAAGTTTAGTCTAGTGAGAAGTGGGTGAGCTATTTCATTGCTACTGAAATCTCACTTTATTCTGAATTTCTGAAGATGTATATGTTTATTTATGCTGTACCTACTCACAGTGTCACTGTGTAAATAATGTTTAGTTTAAAAAAGCACAGCAACCACCAGAAAGAAATAGGCAATCAGTGATTTTGGTGGAAAAAAAATTGTTGACTCAGTTTAATTTTAAAAACCTGAATTGTACCCAGTTTTATTAGCATTATTTAAGGGACAGAGTGCTTCTTCATTACATTAGAAGTTCTTCAAAATACAACAAAAGGTGTGATTCATAATAGGTAGCGTGATGAGGGAAAGCTTGGCCATTTTAATTAGGATGTATTTTTATACCATTCTTAGGCCTTTAGGGCTACTGTTTTCCCCTCCCCCTCCTCCTTCCCCTCCATCGGTACTAAATTTGATTATGTGCCCACGAGTCATTGAAAAATGAACTCTTTTTTTCACTTCAGCGATCTGATAATCGTGAGTGGTGCAATACACTACAACTTTGTTGTTACAAAACGTATATTAATAATAATAATAATAATAATAATAATAATAATAATAATAATAATAATGAGACATGGATATCACCAAACACTGAATTAGGAGAATACCAATTGGATCATGTTGCTATCAGTGAAAGGAGTATGAAGGACATACTCAATGTAAGTCAGAAAAGACAATTGTATAGAATCAGACCACTATTTTTCAGAAATGAAGGTTAAGTTACAACCCAACATAAATATACATACAACAAGAGGAAACATCCAGAAAGAATAGATAATACCCAGCTAAAAAAACCTTGATAAAATAGCAGGAAAAGATAGAGAGACATAACACGTGGGAAAACATACGACAAAACATGACACAAGCGGCTCAGGAAGAGGGACAAAGAAAAAGAATTAGAAAGCATAGATAGTCTAACCCCGAGTGTGAAACAGAGCTCGAGAATAGACAAGACGCTTGGAAGAAGTGGAACAGCAATAAGACAGAAAATAACCGGAATCACTTCACAGAAACTAGGAAACGAACAGCAGGGGTAATCCGAAAGGTTAAAAGACAATCGATAAAGCTGAACTTGACCAAGAAGAAGAAAATTTTAGTAAGAACAACACAAAATTTTACAGAGTATTCAGAAGCAGATTACAAGAGTACAGAACGAGGGAATAGCTTTCCGTGATTGACAAGGCAGAGTGGCAGTAAACAACAAAGAAAACCGAATTATTCTAGCTGAATATTTTAAGCAGCTACTAAATTGTGAAACACCGAAAGATAAGTTAACAACAACTGTACCTCAGGAGTATAAACAACCAAAAGGCATCACACCAGGAGAAGTAGAAAGAGCAATCACGGAGTTGAAGAATGACAAAGAAACAGGAGAAGACCAGATATCTGCTGAAATGATAAAACGGGGAGGTGTAAATATGCTAGCGAACATGATCAATCTTATGCAAGAGATTTGGGAAAAGGAAAAGATACCCGAAGATTAGGAGACGGCAATTATATGTCTCATTCACAAGAGAGGAAACCCTAACGATGTGAAAAACTATAGAAGAATTTCGCTACTATCTATTGTATATAAGATCCCATCAAAAATTCTGTTAAGCAGAGTGGAAGAACAGACAGTAGACCAAATTTCTGAATACCAAGCAGGGCTTAGAAAGGGAAGATCATGTGTTGAACAAATTTACATCCTCAAATCCATTATAAATATTAGAAAATTTCGAAGTAAACCAGTAATCATGGCACTTGTAGATTTTTAGAAGTCAATAGACAAACATTGTTCAACATACTAGAGGAATTCGGTGTTTATCTCAAAACCAGAAACACTCACCAACGCTACATCTAAAGTAAGGTTCCAAGGAGAAGTATCAGAACCATTTGAGGTCAATACCGGATTAAGACAGGTTGACGGCCTTTCACCGATACTGTTTAACCTGGTCTTAGAGAAAATAATTCGAGTATAGAGAACAGAATGTCAAAAGGAAGTCTTGAGTGGTGTACAGCTAGGTTACAAGAAAGACAACCTGAACGTGGATTGTTTGGCTTTTGCCGATGATATAGTGATCTTAAGCGAAACAGAAGATCAAGGCAAGAAGATGTTACACAAGCTCAAAAAAATTGCAAAAAAGTCAGGACTGAAAATATCATATGATAAGACTCGAATAATGAACACGCTGACAGACGGGGAAATGGAACACGGGAAGACAAAGAAAGTATCCAAATTCAAGTATCTCGGTGAGTGGATACAGTTCAATGGTCTTGATAATGAAGCGAATAAGAGTAGGATCAGGAAAATGGAATTAGCTTACAAACTCACACATAAAGTATACAACAAAACATAATTGTCGATAAGAACAAAATTAAGACACTACAATACATTAATGAGGCCAGAAACACTGTATGCATCGGAATGTCTAACCCAGAAGAGAAAAACAGAAGATGAGGAGGTGAGGAAGATAGAAAGGAAAATTTTACGTAAGATATTGGGTCCTAGGAAGACAGATGACATCAGGAAGAAAAGAAAGAACAGATTAATGAACTGATTGATGAAATGAGAAAGACACGACTGAAGTTTGCTGGACACATTCATCGGATGAGTAACGAGAGATTGGCTGAGAGGATATGGGAGTACACCAGGAAATGCAAGAGCACTACAACTTGGACGAAATAAGTTATTAAAGATCTAACTGAACTAGGTCTAAACACCGAAAGTATGTTGGACAGAAACAAATTGACAGACACAGGGAATTTCAGAAACCAGAAAGGCAACAACGAATTTTGATAGACCGACAGATGGAGGCTAGAAGTCAAAATATGAGGAGGTTTTGGGAGCAGAAGAGACAGGAAGCCGAGAAGCAGTAGTATATCAATCAGTCACTACTGATCTGCACTTAGGGCAGTCGCCCAGGTGGCAGATTCCCTATCTGTTGTTTTCCTAGCCTTTTCTTAAATGATCGCAAAGAAATTGTAAAATTATTGAACATTTCCCTTGGTAAGTTATTCCAATCCCTAAATTCCTAGTTAAGCATGGTCCACAGAAGGCCAAAATAAATGTAAATATATATATATAATTGAATCTACGTCCCACTAACTGCTTTTACGGTTTTCTGAGACCCTGAGGAGTCAGAATTTTGTATCGCAGGAGTTCTTCAACGTGCCAGTAAATCTACCGACATGAGGCTGACGTATCTGAGCACCTTCAAATAGCATCGAACTGAGCCAGGATCGAACCTGCCAAGTTGGACTCAGAAGGTCAGCGCTCTATCGTCTGAACTACTCAGCCCGCCAAGTGTATCATCATCATCATCATCATCATCATCATCATCATCATCATCATCATCACATACATCCATTTGAAATTGGCGTTAGCAGCGGCATCTGGCCAATAAAATGGGCTTAATCCACATGTAGTAGACGTGATCCTACCATATCCTAAGGTATTCTTTTAAAGCTTTTTAAAACTAAGTTAAGGAAATTACTTTTTAAATAATACTACTTTATTTTGTCCCATGTGCATTTGATAAACGGGCGTGGTGGTTGATAATATGGAATAAGAACATTTTAAAACATTTTTATAAAGATATCGTGCGTAGAATACGTTTTTGACCGCCTCTGTGGTGCAGTGGTTAGAGTGATTAGCTGCCAACCCCGGATGCCCAGGTTCGATTCCCGGCTCTATCACGAAATTTGAAAGTGGTACGAGGACTGGAACGGGGTCCACTCAGCCTAGAGAGGTCACCTGAGTATAGGAGGGTTCTATTCCCATCTCAACCATCCTCGAAGTGGTTTTGCCGTGGTTTCCCATTTCTTCTCCAGGCAAATGCCTGGATGATTTCTAAATTAAGGCCACGACGGATTCCTCCCCTCTTGCCTGCCTACGCCTTCCAATCTTCCCATCCCCCCACAAGGCCCCTGTTCATCATAACAGGTGAGGCCGCCTGGGTGAGGTAGTGGTCCTCCTCTCCAATTGTATCCCCTCGACCCAAAGTCTCACGCTCCAGGACACTGCTCTTCAGGCGGTAGAGGTGGGATCCCTCGCAGAGTCCGAGCGGGAAAACCAACCCTGGAGGGTAGACGGTACGTCGCACCGCCACACGCAGGTCTTATGACGATAATTGGATGAGATATGGCTAAAACTGGGATGAAAACGACCGTGACTGAAATTAAGACCAAACCGCAGCATTATCCTGGTGAAAATGAGTAATCACTGTTTGGCTGCATGGTTAAATGGTTAGCTTGCTGGCCTTTGGCCACAGGAGTCCCGGATTCGATTCCCGGCGGGGTCGGGAATTTTAACCAACATTTTTTAATTTCGCTGACACGGAGGCTGGATGTACGTGTCGCCTTCATCATTTCATTCTCATCACGACGCGCAAGTCGCCTACGGACGTCAGATCAAAAGACCTGCATCTGGCGAGCCGAACTTGTTCTCGGACACTCCCGACACTAACAGCCATTCACCATTTCATTACATTTGGGTAATCACTGCGAACCATCTTCTGGTTTCCTAACAGCGAGGTTCGAACCCACCACCTCTACGTGTCCTAAACCTAGCAAAGAACTTGCTCGGTTATTCTAACAGGTGAATTTTATTTGCCCTAACTGTGGTTAAAATGCACAGATAGATAAACGAAACATACCGTATAAGAAAAGCAAAAAATGTAAAACCAGTGTCATCTCCGTACAGGCTATGGAAGCCTTTGGAGGTGTGGAAGTTAAAGGCTTCCAGTTTCATAACTTCGGCGCTTGGTGGCATAGAGTGATTTTTTTCTACGCCCAGCCGCCTTTGAACCCCCATCCCCCATAAAAATTTAACCTGATACTCATTTTTGGTGCAGGCTGAGTGAACCTCAGAGCTATGTGCACCTCCATATGTGGAAATCACTTTTCTCAACATTTTCTTCTTCCTGACTGGGAATGGAACCCACGTCTTTACGCATGAACAAAGCACGCCTTTACCTCCTAAGCCAAGCAGCCCCTTATGTAATATATCCATTCGCGTATTGTTTGTACTCTGAGGATATACTTAACAATGGTTTCTGGTAACTGTGACTGCGGCAAAGTACAAGCATGCAGTAAGGGTTTCAGCCCCCGTAGCATAACCCACCACCCACCCACATTGAAAAATCCAATGGTGAAAATTTGTAATTACAAAACAGGAGCATTCGGAACCTGATAACTTAAATATGAAAATTAACTCGCCAATCATAGAAGTGTTCGCCTTTAGCAGGAGTTACGATTTTTGACAGAACAATGCTTTTCTCACAGCCAAGGTCCGCCGAACTTCTTTCTTTCTTTCTTTCTTTCTTTCTTTCTTTCTTTCTTTCTTTCTTTCTTAATCAGTTTACCCTCCAAGGTTGTTTTTCCCTCGGACTCAGCGAGGGATCCCACCTCTACCGACTCAAGGGCAGAGTCCTGGAGCGTGAGACATCGGGTCGGGGGATACAACTGGGAAGTATGACCAGTACCTCGTTCAGGCGGCCTCACCTGCTATGCTGAACAGGGGCCTTGGTGGGGGATGGGAAGATTGGAAGGGATAGACAAGAAAGAGGGAAGGAAGCAGCCGTGGCCTTAAGTTAGGTACCATCCCGGCATTTGCCTGGAGAAGTGGGAAACCACGGAAAACCACTTCCAAGATGGCTGAGGTGGGAATCGAACCCACCTCTACCCAGTTGCCCTCCCGAGGCTGAGTGGACCCCGTTCCAGCCCTCGTACCACTTTTCAACTTTCGTGGCAGAGCCGGGAATCGAACCTGGGCCTCTGGGGGTGACAGCTAATCACACTAACCACTACATCTCAGAGACGGACGTCCCCCGAACTTCCTAAGAAAATGCACACGTTGTAGATGTTAGACAAACCTATCCTCTTCAGAGACTATAGTTAACAAGGAAGTGGACAGCTATATACTGTTAGCCATTAACGATATCTCAAGAAGCAAAACTGTCATGTTGAAAGGGGGTTAGGAATGACAGGTCTTTTTTCTGACTCTACGATCACACGGGTATTGTGTTGTTCTAAAAATAAATTGCGAAAATTAGGCAATGACTTCCGCATTCATTTCAATGTAATCATTCAAAACAAATAAAAATATTATTGTTCAAGTTAACAAAAATAATATCAAACAAAATTTCCACGTGCATTGTGGGCTTCTATTATAAATCCGTCTCCGCACGCATGCGCTGTAAGGCTGTTGATAACACTGCCTGTGTGACACTTTTGACCAATAATATATTCCAAAAAGAAACTTATTTTACGTTAAAAAATAGCTGTTAAAGTAGAGAACCCTGTGTGTAAGCGGGGACATCTCCGTCAGTAACGCCCTTGGCTGCACGTCATAACTAACAGAGGATGGTGGAGAGCCTTCTTCCTCGATCATGTAATGCTCTTCTCGAAGGTTTAGGATGACGTTGCCCTTGATTGAAGATGAAGTACTGGGAGACACGGAAGGCTCTGCTACTTTATGTTATTGGCGGAGGTTCGATTCCTCCTTCTACCAAATGTTATACAAGCACGCTACACTCCGTGATGGGTTATTCTCATGTTGTGTGTTGAGAAGCACCACTAGAAAATACAGTAGAACCCTCATTATCACGCTGAGTTCACATTGATGGGAATTTTTCACTCGAATATATTCTTGTGGAGAGCTTCCTTCTTCTCGTAACTAGCTTATTTGCAATTTCTTGGCAAATATTACAGTATGTTCGTGGAATTTGGCTCTTGTGTACATTATTATGGGACGTAGCGTAGGATATAATTCTGTGTGAGGCTTTAGTTATTAAAAACGTTTCAAAATACTATTCTCAGATTTCAAGAAACACAATATTCTCAAAATTAAAGGAAAAACGAATATTTTTTCTCTCTCTCGAAAGTATACTTTTCTTCTAGACTCTCAGATGTAGAGTTTCCTTCTAGAGGAAGAACCCACATGAGATTAACAGGTATATTTGTGGAGACTTTGCAGAAAGAATTGAATTTTTATTTTGAATGTATCTTATAGAATGTTTTTGGCGGGTTTTCGTGCATAATCCTTCAGGTTTTAATTAAATTTGACTATTTCTGCCACATCCTCAAGATTAGGTACATCTAAAGAATTCTTTAAAATATATAATTAAATTAAGATATGACATATGAAGCCAGAATAGCTTGATTATTAATTCATGCATCGACTAAGAGGCCGGCCCCGTGTGTAGGCGAAGCGTGCCTGCCTCTTACCCGGAGGCCCCGGGTTCGATTCCCAGCCAGGTCAGGGATTTTTACCTGGACCTGAGGGCTGGTTGCGCAAAGTATCAACAGACGAGGTACAGAGCAAAGTTGTACTCACATGCCACGCCCGTTATTGTGACTGGAGCGTACAACTCTTCAATGAAATGAAAGTATTTAAACTTTTCATGGAAGGAGATAAAGAGATGAAGGAGGATGTGAAGTCCCTTAAATAAACAGATGTTTGCTGTGAGTAGGGAACTGATGAACTTTGTCTAATAGTTGTAGTACAGTGCAATTTAGGCCTACTTAGTAACGGAGAAACCTTCCCAAATTCAAGGTCGGAAATGCATAATAATAATAATAATAATAATAATAATAATAATAATAATAATAATAATAATAATAATGTAAGTGGATTTGTCCGGTTCCTTGGCTGAATGGTCAGGTTCAGTTGGCCCCGGGTGCGATTTCCGGCTGGCCCGGTGATTTTAACTGCGTATTGTTATTTCCTCTGGCTCGTGGACTGGGTACTTGTGTTCGTCTTAATACACTTCTCTTCATCTACGTACAAACCACCAAACTACCAACCACCACACAAACACGCCATAGCGAATACATACCTCCACATAGGGTTTGCGTCAGAACGGGCATGCGGTCGTAAAACTTGGCCAAATCCAAATCAAGTACCGACTCCGATAAATTGGGAAAAGGCCAGGATAAGAAGAAGAATGCAGTTGGATGTACGTCCCACTAACTACATTTATGGTTTTCGGAGACGCTGAGGTGCCGATTTTTTTTACCACAGGAGCTGTTTTAAATCTCATAAACCTACCAACATAAGGCTGACGTATCTGAGTACTATATAATACCACTGGACTAAACAGGGATCGAAATGGTCAGCTTGGGCTCAGAAGGCCAGCATTGTACCCTCTGAGACACCCCACGTCGCCACGATGATGTTTCCATGAGTACAGTAATAATAATAATAATAATAATAATTGTAGTTTCTTGTACACAGGAGAACGCTGCAGAGCCAACCTTCGGCTGGTGCAAAATTGATCTACAGAATAAGTGATAGGAATTACATTTCATAAAGTGGTCATCTTCAGAAGTAACAAAATTATCAAAGTAGACATGTAACTTGCATGCGCCATTAGCAGCGAATGAAAAACGAGCCACTGTGCCGATCACGAACGTTCACTGCATTTAAATCAAAAGCGAACTTCTTCTGTGCAACAAACCATTCAAGACTATCATGTTTGTGTAGCGTGGTGATTCAGTATGAATGATGACACATCTTTTCATGGAGATCTCAGCAAGAGTGGAAAAATGTAAATATCTAACCACGTTCGTTATATACCGTTTGTTCCAGTATACTCCAGTTCATCAGTGACTCGAAAAACGTAAGAATGAACATTGTCATACAATATAGTACGCGAAACTTTTAGTGATACTTCAGCTCCCTAGTACTGATCTGTAGACCTTGGTTATCTTCGAGATTGGCAACGTTTGACACACATACTATGAATCGCCGTGAGACATCTGGCGTACACTTTACGTACTAGTACTATTGTTTACACAACAAAGCCAAAATATAGAATTCATGCTTAGAACAAGATTCGCATCGAGAAATGTTATATAATATGTGACAGGTGTTGGCTTAAGATAATAAAGGTTTAGAAACTTCATATCGATCGATCATACTATCGATTCAATTCAGATTTCATTTCCATTCATTTGGCAGTATTAACCGGAACCGGGGTAGCTCCCTTCTTACTCCTCAACCCCGTAAAACCAAGTATCACTGGAAGTTTCGCGGACTACAAGCTTACTTGAGTAGTCAGTCGACTACAAAATGTGCTTCGTGAGTTGCTCCCTGGCTTCTAATGCAGCAACATAAAAATACAGCACACAATTTACTTTAAAAAATGGTGTCATATAACCCGTGGGAAAGTCATATGTTCATAAACATGTCTTATGTTTATGACGCTCGACCACGGCTATCCATCAACGGTTGCTAATTTGTGATTACCGCCGGCCATAAGATAGCCTGGCCCGTTGCTAGGTAACATTGTGTGGCCATGCATCCATACTTGCTAAGTTACACTTCCGTCTCTGTCCGCCTCTGTATCGTAACGGTTAGTGTTATTAGCTGCCGTCCTCGGGGGCCGGGGCTCGATTCCCGGTACTGCTAGAAATTTTAAAATGGCAGGAGAGCTGGCACCTCACCTCCATTAGAAGTGTGCCCGAAAAGAAGGCCAAAATTAAAACTAAATGAGGATGAGGACACGAGTTTACTTACATTACTTCCGTCTCACATATTGTTACATGGTACACGCGAACACAGAATGGTGTCCCGATATAAACAAAGCATGGTATCCCCCCATCACCTCGCTCAACGCATTGCTACAGGGAGACAGCCCACTACAAGGCTGTTGTGATTGAAATGGACACTGTGGAGGATGTACAGCAATACACACACTGTGCCTTCAGCACTACCCGTTCACTCCCTTCCCCTTCTTTTCGGTACTGATGTGGCCTTCAACACTACCCCTTCACTCACTCTCCTCCTTTCCAGTACTGGAGTGGGGCAGTGTCGATTGTTTACGTCGGGACACCATTTCTGTGCTTGCATGTACTATTTCGTAACACGCATTTTCGGATAACTCTTAGCTCTAAAATATACACTCATGTTCATAAAAACAGAACAGCATGAAAGACTAGAGATAGGAAGTTCATATTCACAGGACATGTTCATTAGTATGCTCTGCAGAAACGACTAGCATTTCAGTCACCTAGGTGCAGCATGTATCCTGTTGCCTAGTAGGCACTGGGTCCTCCATGGGCACTGATAACTTGTTCCATGCGTGATGGCATCGACGCGTATAAGGCAGGAATGGCGTCCTGGGTTATAGCCATCCATTCACCTCGTTCCACAGTTCATCTTCGATGATTGGCATTGGGTGATAGCGCCGCACCTGTCGTTTCACCATATCCCACACATTTTCGATTAGCGACAAGTCCGATGATCGGGCGGGCCAGGGCGACAGTCTGACATCCTCTTACAACAAGAAGGCGGGTGTTCGTGCAGCAACATGTGGTCGCGCATTGTCCTGCTGAAATATGGCGTCTGGGGTGTCGTGCAGAAAGGGTATGGCTCCGGGTCGCAGGATGTCATTCTCCTAGGTCAAACTGGTCACAGTACCCGGGACACGCACCAACTGTGATTTGTGGTTGTACCCAATAGCACCCCACACCACAAGGCCTTGTGTTGGAGCTGTATGTCTTGTTTGCGCGAATGCAGTCTCTGTGATGCCTCTCCCCCTGTCTGCGTCGAACCAAAATGCGGCCATCATTTTCAGACAGAACCTGGATTCGTCCGGAAACACTATATCTGCTGCCATTCCTGTCCCCAGTGACGTCGTTCATTACACCATTGCAGTGCAGCATGTTTATGCACATTAATCAAAGGTAGGCGGAGAAGTGAACAACGCGCCGGTAACCCAGACCGTAATAAACGGCGACGGACTGTCATTCCTGATAGTGTACGATGTGTTAGACTGTTCCACTGTGCCGCCAGAGCCGAGGAGGACGCAGATTTGTCCTGCAAATGTCATTCGGATGAGGTGTCGATCTTCTCGGGGGGTGGTCTGGGTGGTATGACCAGACCCATCTCGTCGTGTTCTATGGCCTTCTGGTGTCCATTCTGTACACACCCGTTGCACGGCTGACACACTTCGTCCCACACGGACAGCAATTTCCCGGATGGATGCACCTCGTTCTCATATGCCATTATTGCGCCCTCTTTCAAACTCACTCATTTGACGGTACGGTTCTCACATACGCCTGCGAGGCATCCTGTATGTCAGCTCAAGTCACACTGATCCATTACCTTCGGTTTACAGCGAGAGCCGCAGGCACATTTTACCAGTCGGTGGTGGTGTGCCAAGATATCGATATGGACCTTGAACCTGAGGGCCGACATGGTTCAGGGTAAGGGTTATTCTGTCCGAAGGCAGGTCCGAACCTCCGCAGAGGTGTTCCTGAGCCGGAGTTTACGTGCGGTAGGGTGGCCAGTTCCTTTCCGCTCCTCCATTCCCTTACCCCCCACCAACAGCGCGTGGCAACCCATCCAACTCCTGACCACGCCCAATGTTGCTTAACTTCGGAGATCTCACGGGATCCGGTGTTTCAACACGGCTACGGCCGTTGGCAACATGGTTCAAGTGCTAATCATTTCTTCAGAACATGCTAATGCACATCTCCTGTGAATATGAACTTCCTATCTCTAGTTTTTGAAGGTGTTCTGGTTTTTATGGACATGAGTGTATTTACGTCACAATGCAACGCCGGGTGGAGGGGCTCAGACGGTTGAAGCACTGGCCTTCTGATCCCTACTTGGCACGTTCGATCCCAGCTCAGTCCGGTGGTATTTGAAGCTGCTCAAATATGTTAGCTTCGTGTCGGAAGATTTACTGACACGTAAAAGAACTCCTTCGGGACAAAATTCCGGCACCTACGCGTCTCCGAAAACCATAAAAGTAGTTAGTGGTACGTAAAACAAAAGTAACATTAGGCCTATTATTATTATTATTCAAAATGTCCGACTCATTGGCTGTATGGTCTGCGTTGAGGCTTTCGGTTCATAGGATCCTGGGTTCGATTCCCGGCCGGGTTGGGGATTTTTATCACCTGTGATTAATTCTTCTGGCTCGGGGACAACACTCCACACTATCAACCACTACAATAACACGCAATAGTAATTACATCCCTCCACGTAGGTTTGGCGTCAGGAAGGGCATCCAGCCGCAAACAGGGCCAAATCCACATGTGATACACATTTCGCACTCGCGGCCCCACAGGTGTGGGAAAAGTGGTAAAAAAATATTATTATTATTATTATTATTATTATTATTATTATTATTATTATTATTATTATTATTATTATTATTATTATTCAGCATGCAACAAGTAACTTGGTGACTATACGGAAAAGTAGCGCATGTCATACCGTTACAGCTGATTTTTTAAAGAATGCATTTACATTTAAATTTTACATTATTTAGAGTTATTACTGTAGAGTAACCATATCTTTGGAAAACCTTAGTTATCGTACAATTTGTATCTCACCACAGTCGCCATCAACTTCAGTGCACCGGGCGAGTTGGTCGTGTGCGTAGAGGCGCGCGGCTGTGAGCTTGCATCCGGGAGATAGTAGGTTCGAATCCCACTATCGGCAGCCCTGAAAATGGTTTTCCGTGGTTTCCCATTTTCACACCAGGCAAATGCTGGGGCTGTACCTTAATTAAGGCCACGGCCGCTTCCTTCCAACTCCTAGGCCTTTCCTATCCCATCGTCGCCATAAGACCTATCTGTGTCGGTGCGACGTAAAGCCCCTAGCAAAAAAACTTCAGTGCAACACTGTAAACATTTGCTGTAAATTAACTATAAAGAATGTAAAAACTAAATGCAAATAACTATACCTATAGATCAGCTTTGAATAATCCAGAACACAGTAATAGTGATAGACATTTCAAAGTACTTACCTCCGTAAGCTGACTTCTCAGACACTAGGTTTCAAAATGTTCGGTACAACTTACTCATTTTCTATTTAAATTTTGCACGCTATTACTGAAACATCGTTAATTTGCAGAAAGGAAAGATGGCGTTAATGTATGCCTTCCCATCATACAGTACACATCATTACCTTCCGTTCTGTCTGGCTCCTGGGGAGAATGGTCTGCACAATGGCCTTCGGTTCAGAGTACGTAGAGCTCGATTCACGAATGGGGTGGAAATTTTAATCTTAAATCGTTAATCCCCTTGGCTCGGGAACTGGGTATTTGTGTTGTTCCCAACACCCCTTCAACTCATACACATCACACAACACTATCCTCCACCACAACAACACACACTTTCTCCCACAAACCTGATGCCGCTCACCCTCGTGCGAGGGTCAACCTTTCAAGGGTTGCACTAGGCTAGCAATAGCCACATATTATTATTATTATTATTATTATTATTATTATTATTATTATTATTATTATTATTTTCCGTGCTTTTTCTAACGTAAATGTGCTCTACATTCTGCATCGTTTTCTCGACTTCGGACGATCCATAGCATCTCGTTGGTTGACTTTAGCCACCCTGCCCAGACAACATTATTCGAATCGTCCTCGAGGCTGGCGGTGCACTACGTTCAGATGAAGGTCGGTCCCTGGAAGTCAAGTGTCAGAGCTGCGAAATGTATGCCTATAGTGAGAGCCAATCCAAATGGGGCTGGAGGACTGCATGGGGATGTTTATGATGCTATACTACTGAAACACTCATAGGTCATGTCTTACCAATATACGCTATGTCATAATGAATCCTCACTATATTTATTCAGCTTCAATATTTTATATTAACTGGACGTACAGCCCTGGCAGTCTGATGGCGAGCACAGCCACTCACACCTAAGCCATCACTGGCGGAATTTTCACGTTTTTTTTTTTACGATTGAAGAGATTTAATTTTTTCACATCTAATCGTTCTTTGTATCGTCCAGTCTAGTGAAGCCTGTAAACTATCGCAGCGTCTTCATTTCCATTACATGAACTGTTCCTTCATGGTTTGATGTAGTGCAGTATGCTGGCATTCGAATCCGTAAAGGCGACCGTTCGGACCACTGTGTATAGAGTTGAGATTAGGGATGACCATGTTGGATACACTATCTTGAAACTCTGTCGTCAAGATACTGTCGTGTAGCCCGCAGAGTACCTGTCTGTATATCGTTGTGTGTTCTAATGTGAACAACACACACACTCTTGATTAAATATCTCCCGGATCCTTTTCAAGTCTTATTACGAAATAACAGTGCTAGAGCTTGGCTGTGCCATGGTGGAAGGGAACGGGTCGAGTTGCGCTCATAAGGTTAATCCTTGCAAGATTTCCTGCACACGCTAATGAGCTGAGGAGGAGAATGAGGGTCTTCTTTGTAAGAAGTGGAAGTAATGGATTATCTCTCCTGAGAATGGGTTTTCTGTTCTCTTCAGTGTTATTTGTGGATGCGAGACTGTAACTTTCAGTGAAGGGGTATAATCGGGGACTATGGTGTCCGTGAACAGTGAGAACTGTGTAAAATTGCAAGTTGTGGGCAACTATAAATTTTGTAAGAGATGTTAAGACAGTATGTCCAAAACTGACAGCCTCAGGTCTGGATAAAAGTGTAAGGGAAGTTGCATTGCCGTATATTATTTCATTAAGACATGCTTTAGCATTTTCAAACAGCCAAACACATCCCCTTCAAAGTTGCAGGAAGCGGAAAATTCTCTATATCTTTGTCTCTTTCTTAATCCGTTTGACCTCCAGGGTTGGTTTTTCCCTCGGACTCAGCGAGGGATCGCACCTCTAACGCCTCAAGAGCAGTGTCCTGGAGCGTCAGACATTGGGTGGGGGAGATACAGCTGGGAAGGAGGACCAGTACCTCGCCCAGGTAGCCTCACCTGCTATGCTGAACAGGGGTCTTATGGGGGAGATGGGAAGTTCGGAAGGGATAGACAAGGAAGCGGCCATGGTCGTAAGTTACGTACCATCCCGGCATTTGCCTGGATTGGGAAACCACTGAAAACCACTTCGAGGATGGCTGAGGTGGGAATCGAACCCCATCTATTGAATTGACCTCCCGAGGCTGAGTGGACCCCGTTCCAGCCCTCGTACCACTTTTCAAATTTTCGTGGCAGAGCCGAACTTCCGGGGGGTGGCAGCTAATCACACTAACCACTACACCACAGAGGCGGACAGCGGAAAATTACTAAATTATATTTATTATACGATGAGCACAATATAACCCTTCAGGGGAGGGCAGAGTAACAGAACCTGCTTCGGGCTACTTGCCCTCTTCGGAATATCCCATCGTACAGAACTCATAACGTAACTCCGATACACCCTATGCGAGTTGACTTGTTACGACGCTGATGCAGTGTGTATTGTCGACATTAGAACACACTCCAAACAGGTGGTGCGTTCTTCACCCCCCCCCCCCCGAACGTCCCTTGCGGAGGCAGAGAAGGGATGGAGAATCCACATTAAACGACCTGAAAAACCTACACTGCGGTGATGTGCAGTGGCTCAAAAAAGTATTGGTCTGTCGAGATATGCTACATGTGAGGAGGAGGAATCGAAGGGAATGATTGACATATACTAGAATCCTTGATTATTTTTCGTCTTGTGTAACATGTACATTGTAAAAAGAACATAATTCTTCCATGTCCATATAACTAAAAAACATAACTTCAATAATCTTCACTTGTCACAAAAAAAGTATTGGTCTGAATTAACACAATGCAGTTTCTTGATCCTTTGTGAACGTTTCAGTACCTGGTAGGTCCACCTTTCCTCTATATAATCTCATCTAACCTATTCGGAATCGATCGTACCAAGGTTTCCGTAGTTTCCTTTGGTATGCTATTCCATTAGGTAAGTAGGGCTTCTTTCAGGTCAGCTTTGTTTGATATTGCATATTTTCTCACGTTTTTCTCCAAATAGTGCCACAAATTCTCGATGGGGTTGATGTCAGGAGATTGTTGTGGAGTTTCCATCCAACGAGGAGTATTGTACAACAGCCATAACTTCATGTTCAGGGCTTTGAGTTTGGGGTCGTTATCTTGCGTAAACGTATACATTGCTGACAGTCCTATTTTTTGTAGAATTGATGGAAGATGTGTCTTGAGGATGTTAATCTATGCTCTGTGATCCATAGTACCTTCAATAAAGACTAATTCACCTACGCCATTCGCACTCATGCAACCCCAGACCATCAGGGAACCGCCTTCATGTTTCATAGTAGCTGCAGGTTCTTCTCTTCAAGTTCAGAATTCGACTTTCTCCACAGAGTCACTCGTCTGTCTGACCTGAAGAGGGGTAAATTTACTCTCATCGATAAAAGCGACTCTCTTCCCATCCTGATAGTTGCCATTTCTGTGCTCTTTAGCGTACGCAAGTCTCTTCTTCCTGTTAGCCTTACTGATGTACGGCTTTCTACGGGCTGTTTCGCCCGCATACCCTTTTTTGCGTAGCACATTTCGAATGATTTCGGATGACACTTGCACTCCTACATCTTGTTGTAACGCAGCTGCTATCTTCGGCTCACTTAGCTGAATATTTTGGGCCACTTAACGCACAATTTGCCGTTTGTCTTGTACTGATAACTTTGAGGAGCGTCCACTTCTTGGTCCATTTTCAATTATCTTTGTTATTTTGTACCTGTACACAATATTTTTAACAGTTGTAACAGCTCTTCCAATAATTTCACTTATTTCCTTGAAAGTTTACCTCTTTGAAATAGTCGCACTGCAATCCTTCTTTCTTCCACGATTGTTTCTTTCATTTTCCTTCCGATTGCTGGTTGAGCACGGAAACAGTGTTGAATATTACCTTCTAAGGTGTTAGCACAGACACAATGAGCCAGAGTTGCGGCAGACAGCACGAAAACACGATGATATTGTTTAATAGACCAATACTTGTTTGGCGTGTAATGACGCACGCCGTTGTATTGGTGATCCGTTTGCAAACATCATGAATCCCCTTGGCTCCATATTCAATCTGCCTATGTACTTGACTGTCCTGCATATCTACATACGTGTAATTCCATTATATGCACCATTATTTGCACTATACTGTTCCGTTCATACCACGGCTATGGGCAGACCAATACTTTTTTGAGCCACTGTAAGTTTTTCTTTGTCCGCAAATCGTACTTTACATTCCGAAGGCATTTGACTGAAAACAGGTCCGTTATCACAATATGAAGATAAATGATTAGTATAAATGTAGTTCTATGTACGAACGCATTCATTTTTATCTCGCTCTGTTCGTACCGAAGTTAATGTACTGTACAGCCCAGGGAATAGCTCCAGACATGGTGGGTTGTGATGTGATTCATTAAGCTTCCCCAGTTCGCTGCGGAATGTCAGGTCAGTGAGTCAGGATCCTCTTGTGTTGGCTAAAGCTAGAGAGCTCTCAGTAGCTCTCGTGTTCTCGTGTTTGTTCGTCTTCCTTTTTCAGAGTTTTAAGCTGTTATGAAATGTAAAGCAGTCAGTGTATTCAGTACCTCTGGAAGGAGAACATGAAATATACTTATTGCATACAATTCCAACCGATACAAAAAATGTTTTACATAATCACAGGTTTTAGAAATCCCGTTCACCATCACCAATATTACGTACTAGTCTTCTTCTTCTTTTGCTACCGCTTTTTCCCACACCTGTGGGGTCGCGGATGCGAACTGCGTCGCACATGTGGATTTGGCCTTGTTTTACGGCAGGATACCCTTCCTGACCCCAACCCTATATGGAGGGATGTAATCGCTATTGCGTGTTACTGTGGTGGTTGGTAGTGTGGTATGTTGTCTGAATATGAAGAGGAGAGTGTTGGGACGGACACATACACCAGTCCCCGAGCCAGAAGAATAAATCAGAAGTGATCAAAATCCCCGACCGGGCCGGGAATCGAACCCGGGACCCTCTGAACCGGAGGCCAGTACGCTGACCATTCAGCCAACGAGTTGGACTATATTGCGTTCGGCTAGTATTCGAAACAAATTAGACGAGCTTGTAAAGTGATCTCGTTGTTTCTGTTCCAACTAGTTCTAATTCCTGGTCGTTTCCCAATTATCTGGGGTTGGCACTTCGTATGGCATTAACCCAGTTTTACGGCTGGGTGCATATTCTGACATAGGCCTATGTGGAGGGTTGTATTCAATATTGTATGTGATGTTTCATAGTGTGATCGTGAACACAAAAACCCAGTCTCCGAACACGTGAAATTAACCTGACGCGGTTAAAATCACCGTCCCGGCCGGGAATCCAATCCGGCTCCCTCTGAACCGATGGTTACTACGCTCACCATTCAGCCAAGTAACTAGTTTTTCTTTGAATAATATTCCTGTGGCAATCTTAGTCTCAGCATAGCCTTTCTTAGGCTAGGTGACGTCTTCCGTGTGAAGTATTCAGTGGTAGCCGAGTGGCTCTGTCACTGGCTTCTCACCATGCCGACCGTAGTTCGAATCCCAGCCTTTGCGTGTGATTAAACGAATTGTAACAACTGGAGGTTCCGTGTCTAAGATGACGTTGTCAACATTTTGCGTACAGTGTAGGAAAGCGTTGTATGTGTGAGTTGCAGAGAACTGTAAGAACAGCACAAACATCCAGTCCCCAAATCACCCACTGTTAAGATGCCATTTCTGGGACAGGAATCGAACCCGAGGTCTCTCGATACAAAGAACAGCGCCCTACTCCTCAGCCAGTGAACCGGGCTGTCTTCAGGAGAGGTACCGTCTATGGTTTCTGTAACCCTATAAACCCTATACAGTATAAAGATAAGGAGCTGCCTAGTAAAGACGATATATGTGTATTCAGCTCCTCGTTAGGAAGCTGAGATCTTATAAAAGGAGATTGCTATTATTTTTTTAGAGAATGTCGTACATTTTCAAAAATATTATCTGCTATAAATATTACTGACGAAGTTGTGTTCTTGACTCAGAAGTTGGGTATTCAGCCTGAAGGCTAGTTTGATCCTCCACAGCTTCGCCAACAGCTGTCGTAGATACCTAGGTGCAACAGCAGCTAATAATAGCGTGTGGTCTCCGGTCTTTCAAGTTGACGCCCATAGGCGACCTGCGCGTCTGTGTGATGGGGCCCTGCCTAGGAAGAAATATGTTGAAGACGGCATGAACACCCAGTCACGGTCGAGAATCGAAGGCGGGATGTCTTGGATCAAAGGCCAGCATACTAAACAGTGAGCCGCGGAGCCGATTAGTTAACTCAAAAAATTTCCCTTTACTGTAAATGCCTGTACCCATATTATGAATACAAGGTAAACACTGTGCAAGGAGAATTAACGCCCTACGGCTATGGAACTAAGCTCTGCATTCGGAAGGCGAGTGGGTTGGAACCACAACGTTGGCAGTTCTGAAAATGGTTTTCTGTAGATTCCCATCTTCACTTCCAGGCAAATGCCGAGTCAGTTCCTATACACAGGTCACGGCCGATTCCTTCCTCCTCCTCACCTAATTTCATTCACTATCATTCATTTCATATCCATTGGCTACTCAACTGAGGTTGGCGTCAGGAAGGACATCCGGCCGTAAAATATGTCATAATTTCATCTCACCCCATCCTCGACCCCGTATCAGGAAAGCGGGACTAACAGGTAGACATACATGAATACCATGTAGGCATATCATGGACCGCCAACAACTTAATTTCTGATTGAATTTTTTCTTTCATTGATGTCGTGTGACCTCCAGAGAGGTCTTGTCTTGGGCGACCTACGCGTCTGGGTGTGAGGGGATGATAATGACTATAATAAGGTAGGGAGAGGGTGAAACCTGGTGCCTGCACATAGCTTTCTCTTATCGAATAACAGCAAGGAGTCTACTCCCGACGGACGAATCGCCATGTTGTTGTTACTATTTGCTTTACGTCGTATCGACACAGATAGGTCTTATGGCAACGATGGGACAGGAAAGGGCTAGAAGTGGGAAGGAAGCGGCCGTGGCCTTAGTTAAGGTACAGTCCTAGCATTTTCCTGGTGTGAAAATGGGAAACCACGGAAAACCATCTTCAGAGCTGCCGACAGTGGAATTCGAATCCACTATCTTCCGAATACTGGATACTGGCCGCACTTAAGCGACTGCAGCTATCGAGCTCGGTCGAATCGCCATCAACAGCGTCGTTTGCCCTTACTCAATATGAACGCTGAGGAGACATTTGGAATGAATCCAGGCTCTTGGCACGCAATCTAGTGATTGGAAATCGTATACCACCACCTCTCCTACCCTGCCGGCCAACATTCGGATGGCGATTTGTTTTCCCACGGTACTCGAAGTAGCTGACCACGGTATCAGACCATAGAGGCTTTACGCCTTAACGGCAGACTGTCTTTTAGATGAGAGAGGGTGACACACAAGTGGCACGCTACACAAGCAACCACCACAGAAACATGCAATTGTGAATATATCGCTCCACATGGGGTTGGCGTTAGGAAGAGTGTCTGCTCGTAAAACTGTGTAACACACTTCGCTACCGCTCACCAGGGTTTGGGAGAAGCAGCGCCCAAAGAAAGAGAACATAGGCCTATATTGACTAGGTCGAAATTAAGGTAACTGGTGTGTAAATAGGAAACCACGGGAAACCACTTTCATTTGTGCCAACGGTGGGATCGAATACATCATCTCCTGAAAGCAAATTTACAACCCGCTTAATGCATTCGGTACTTGAATGAAGAATGTAATAATATTCTTTCAGTGTTTTGACAGCAGCTCTCTGTCATTTAGCATTGATTTATCGGTGCTACAACTTGCTCGTCATATATGATATGATACATATCAGTAGGGCTCTGATTTCTAATATCTAAAAACTCTGAAATTCCCTAAAAAATAGCGAAATAGACTTACAAACTTGTATGTTCCGACGCTGAGGCAGAGTGTATTGTCAACATTAAAACACACTCCAAAGTAGTGGTGCGTTCATTAGCCCCAACGTTCCTTGCGGTGGCAGAGGAAGGATGCAGAATCCGTGCAACCTCTTGCTGTATACAATAATAATAATAATAATAATAATAATAATAATAATAATAATAATAATAATAGCAAAATAACGCATGGCTTTTAGTGACGGGAGTGTCGTGGATACGTTCGGCTCGCCAGATGCAGGTCTTTTTATTTGACGCTCGTGGGCAACCTGCACGTCATGATAAGGATGAAATGATCATGACACATATACCCAGCCCCCGTGCCAGCGGAATTAACCAATTATGGTAAAAATTCCCGACCTTACCAGAAATCGAACCCGGGACCCTGTAACTAAAGACCATGGAGCCGGAATAATAATAATAATAATAATAATAATAATAATAATAATAATAATAATAATAATAAAATATGAGTGGTGGTACATCTTTCCCAATCCTATGTAACTGTAGTCGTTTCGTTAGTGATGACGAAGTGAGTTGTGCGCTTAAGCGAATATAGTGTACATCACGATCCCCCACCCATGCTAGGTTACTGCAACTCGCCTGCCTTGATAGGAATGCAAGCGTAATTTGTGGGTTGGATATTAGAAATGCTTGAACTATGTTTCTTTTCAACCGGCCGACAGACTGGGAAAGAGAAGCCCGATGATGTCATCGGCGCGCTGGAGGGGGAGACCGAAGCGCTCCTGGCGGCCGGCACAGGGAACGGCTAGCACGGCCCCCCATCAGATGCAGTTGGGATGCTTGTGTAGCGGGCCGCAGCCTGCTAGCGTAGTGGATAAAAAGTGAACATTTTTCAGTGCCCAAAGTGTCTATGTACAGGGAAATGGTGCTGCACAGACTAAATCGTAAGTACGACGCCATACGAGCTTAATTTATTCGTCATATTTATTGTCGCCAGGTCCCATTTCGTGGTCAAATCACTTGGAAGATTTGATGAAATTCCTGAAGAATTTCTTTGGAATGTTATAACATTAGGTTGGAATTGGACACGGAAGGCATTCATCTCAAGTCTCTTGCCGGTTGAGTTTGACTTTAACCTGCTGGTCGTTTGGGTTGGGCAGTAGTCCGCTTAATGTATTCGGTACTTGAATGAGGAATGTAATAACTTTCCTTCAGTGTTTTGACAGCAGCTCTCGGTCGTTTAACATTGATTTATTGGCAGTGCTACATCTTGCCCGGCATATGATAATGATGTGTAGGGATCTGATTTCTACTATCTAAAAACTCTGAAATGCCCTAAAAGAAGCGAAATAGACTTACAAACTTTGCAACTATGACACAAATGAAATTTAATATTGCCCAAAATTTACGTGTAAGAATTTTTACGGTGTTCTACGACATTCCACAATATTTTTTGGTGAAGATTAACTCCTCGTTATAGGACACGGAGACTGTTCATCCTAAACAGAATAAACTGAATTTATTTTTTCTGCGAAAACAATAAAATGTTTTTAAATACAACTATCTGCAAAATAATCTTACTTTAGTCTTCCACTTAAGAGGAGTTGCGCGGGATGACCATATGAAATTTCAAATTCTCAAGCTTGAAGGAACTTAGATTGGCAGGAAATATAGTTTTATGTTTGAGGGCATCACAAGGGCATAATCTTAAACATAATCATGTTCTATTTAGGCGTTGTCCGTCGCTGTGAATTAATTTATTATAAATAATTAAATCTGTTTTCAGACACAATCTTTATTGAATCTGGTACTTCTCAGCAATTGAATGTCAATTCGCCACCTGACAATGGAGCCTAAATTCTGAAAGTCGTTTCTGAAGTACAAGATTCATTAAACGTGTTGACTAGTGACAGATTTTATTATTTATAAAGTAACAGGGACATATTTAAAGAGTCAAATCGTTACTGGAAATATATAGTTTACTCTCATCCAATTCTGATCCTATACCCCTAAAATGTCAGTAATTTCATATACAGGTAGTTTCGAATAGCGTGGAATTCGTTCAAGGAATAAAATTTATCACTATCCATCTCGCTTTTCACATTGAGCTCCCTCTAATCAGGCAAACGAAGTCACTGGACATTATTGGCACAAAGTATATGAATGAAAGAGAACGGCTAAATCTGTTATAAAATGACCAAGAAAATGCTTTTATACCCTCTCCTTTTTCTAAAAGATTTAGTGACAAAATATCATAAAATAGGCCTATGCTTTCATAACCAAAGCCGTGTCATCGGGTTGACAAAAGCTAAAAGTATTTAACATAAGTTTGTCGAAGGAGACCAGGATAAAAATATGACCTTACTTTTCCAGTTGTGTTTGTTGAACTGTCGGATCCTTTCCGGTATACTTTATTGATCCGTTGGTTATATTGGTTGATTGTCGAGTCAGGTATTCTGTCTTTTTCTTCCTGGCTTTGGTACTTGGTGTGGATTTAGCCCAATTCTACGGTCGGATAATTTTCCTGACGCAAACCTTGCGTGAAAGGATATATTCGATATTGCGCGTTTCTGTGGTGATTTGTAATGTATTGTTGTATTTAAATGAAGGTGTATAAAGTTGAACGCAAATAACCAGACCGTAGATATGGCCGGGAATCGAACCCAGGACCCTTTGAACCCAAGGTCAATTTAGCCAAAGAGTCAGACAGAATTTGATATTCTGTGTATACTGGTTTAACTTTCTTGAAATTATTCTGAAAATGACAAACAAAATTAGTTTCCAGTTTAAAACCTGCCCCTTCTTTCAACCATTTGTATTTATATTATGTCTTTATTTATGACTTCCTGTACATGGCGGGGCTCGGGCTATGAAGCCTGCTATTATGCCAAACCATATAGTTATACACCTGCATAAACATAATATACTGAACATTATAATTACTTAAAATTGAAAGTAAATGTAATATAATTTAATGTAAACGTAAAATGTAATTTAACTGAAATTAATTTATCATAAAAAGTTTTTACCGAGCTCGATAACTGCAGTCGCTTAAGTGCGGCCAGTATACAGTATGCGGGAGATAGTGGGTTCGAACCCCACTGTCAGCAGCCCTGAAGATGGTTTTCCGTGGTTTCCCATTTTCACAGCAGGCAAATGTACCTTAAGGCTACGGCCGCTTCCTTCCCAACCCTAGCCCTTTCCTGTCTCATCGTCGCCATAAGGCCTATCTGTGTCGGTACGACGTTAAACAAATAGGAAAAAAGTTTAAAATTATTAAATGAATGTACAGTATTCATTATGATTAAAAACTAAATCTTGAAAAATTAAACTATAATTTTGCTAACCTTACATTACTTTAACATTTATTGAATAATCTAACATTTGAGGATACTTCCTCCAAGGAGACCCTTCTATCTGCAAGTCTGCGATCCGAAACGGATCAGTTCGTGCAACAGTGTAAAGACTTGTGTCAACAAAGCTAGACTGTTGTTTTGAGATGTTCTGTAGTGTTATCGTTGGACATTCTCCTCTTCACGATTTTAATTATAGAAATTAGCAGGCATGATCGAATTCGGAGGTAGTCTACGGCATTTCAGTGAGCTCAAATCAGACACTGCTGGCATATAAAAAAATCTGTTCTCAGGGAATACTTCCGGCACTTCGATGTAACTTAAGTCCAATAATAGTTGGGGAACTTTTATTATAATAATAATAATAATGCTATTTGCTTTACATCTCACTAACTACTTTTACGGTTTTCGGAGACGCCGAGGTGCCGGAATTTTGTCCCGCAGGAGTTATTTTACGTGCCAGTAAATCTACCGAGACGAGGCTGACGTATTTGAGCACCTTCAAATACCACCGGCCTGAGCCAGGATCGAACCTGCCAAGATTATTATTATTATTATTATTATTATTATTATTATTATTATTATTTCCATCAATTACCGGTAGTGCTAGATCGCGGAGGAGCGGAAAAGAACAGGTCACGCGTACTATAAATTAGGCCAGGTCCTGGATGACTGATCACCAATTTCCTTGGAAATCATTTGTGAAATGTATCATCTACCTTCAGCAAATAATGGAAGATCAAGCGAGCTAGCAAAGCGTGTAATAGTACGCTTTCATTCGGGAGTAGGAGAGTTCAAACTCAAACATAACAAATTATGAAAGGCAAACATTATGCCACAAACTCTCCGAAACCATGGTGCAGAAATATATCTCATAACATAACACAACATGTAACATCTACCAAATATTGGCTTTACGTCCCACTAACTTACTTTGAAATTTGTCCGCAGGGATTCTTTTACGTGCCGATAAAACTACCAAGTTGAGGCTGGTATACTTGAACCCTTCAAATATATACGGATCGAATTTGAATCAAAACCGCCAACTTGGTCTCGAAAATCCAGTGCTCTATCATCTGAACTACTCATCCTGGCTAATGGTGGAAATGTTGCTTATTTATAAGCCACTGTATTATTATTATTATTATTATTATTATTATTATTGAAACTTCTCAATAGTGGATACCTTTGGGGCTATAAAAATTGTATTAATGGTATTAATTTTCTTCCTTCCTTTCTTTCTTCCGAATCCGTTTACCCTTCAGGGTTGGTTTTCCCTCTACAGTGTGATATAGATAACATCTCCGAATGGAACATTAACAACAAACTAAAGCTCAATATTTCCAAGTGTGTAACCCTTTCTTTCCCAAGAGTCGAAGTGCCGGTAACTTTCACTTAGTCGATGTTACGGGAGAACTGAAAAAAGTCATAGAACACAATGTCCTTGGTATTGTATTATTCGATGCCAAGTCTTTGAAAGAACAGCTAACAGCGCTGATAAAATTGTAGGATTTATCATGCGTAATGTAAAACCATTTAGTGGAACCCATATAACAATAAATGTATCGAAACGATAGAAAGAGTCCAGAAACTGTTTTTGAAATTTCTCTATATGAGGAAATGTGGTGAATTTCCTTTGAATGTGTGCTACGACTTCCCCCTCACAGATGCTAATTTCAAATCTCTTCGATCACATAGAGATATATGCTATATGTACAAAGTTGTAAATAATATCCTTGATAATTCCTATTTTATTTATTAAAATTCAATGTCCCAAGCCGAAAACACGAGTTTCATTTACGTTCTACTGTGAAAATGTAAACACAGGCAGTCGCAGAAACCCACCACTTCACAGAATATGCAACAAGTATAACAGAATGGCCGTGAACAAGCAAAATTTTCTCCCATCAGCTCAGACTCATGGTTTAGTCACTAACAGAGTTTAAAATATAATTCACGTATTAATTAATTCAGTAGTAATTATTACACGAAGTTGTTACCATCCTTGCCATCATTATGTTCTTTTCTTCATATCTCATTATAATTAACCCAATCTCATTATCGCCATTAATACAATTAGTATATGTACTGTTATATTTCAAATTTGTAAGGTATGTTGTAATTGAAGACCTCTTCTCTGTTGTATGCTTTTCACTAAAATATAAAATAAAATAATCGTAGCGTGGTCTTGATTTTTATCGCTTAGTGTCTGCAGGACAGACACCACCACCTTGTGCGACGTAGGTACTGAACCCTTGGGGCAAGGTCATGGGTTCAGTACGTTGTGTTCGCCAGGCCATGGCTAGAAACAGCCGTGATATAGGCCTAAGCCAATCTGCATTTTTATCGAGTACTTAAGTCCAGTGGACTTGCAGTCATTTTGATTTCAGTTAAATTTATAGCATTAGCTGTAGTCAGCGGTTGATCGCGCGCTTCGGGTTGCGTAGTTATTACCTTGCATTTGGGAGGTGGTGGATTCGAATCCCACAGTGAGTAACCTGAAGATTACTTTCCGTGTCTTCCCATTTTCATTCCAGCCAAATGCTGGATCTGTATCACGGCGATACGTGCTCCTTTCTCATCATTGTGTCGCCGAAAATCTCCAGTGGGTTAGTGCGACGTTAAAATACTAGCAAAAAATAAAGCAGAAACAAAGTGATTTTACTAAAAGATGTTGAAGTGATTTACAACTCGTACTTTGCCTTGCTGGTACCTGGTAGTAGTACCTACTTGTTTCAACAGTAATTTCCGGTTTAAAATTAATAATGAGGCGTGCATTACCGTAATCTGTCGTTTAATTGAAACTGTAATTCAATTGATTTCCAGTACTTCCGTATAGTAGAGGATTACCACGTTAACGGCTTTGAAACAATCTGCTGGCTTGAAATTACTTTGCCAGTCCAAGGCAACTCATCAGTCGTGCTCAGTTTGGGACCAAGCTCTGGAAGGCCGATGTTGGAATGTTTCTATTTTAACTCAACTTGTAATCTGTGAGCAAACGTACTCGTTTGGACGGGCATCTTTCAAGACTCTCATTACTAGGATTCGGATTTATGAGTCACATTTTTTCGCTTTTCCCTTTTTACAAATATACACATTTCTAACTTTTGTAAACACGATGACACTGTTTTTATGGGCCATATCAGTGCATATTTTACTATAATTTATCTGTAGTAATATAATGAAAGCTCTTAGGATTTGCTGGAATCTGGAGCTCGAGTTGTATTTATTTTGCTTATTTAGTGAATAACTACAAAATTAAATATAATAATAATAATTGGATAAATGTAAAACAAAAGAAATGCATAAGGTAAATGAAACGGCGTAGAATATGGCTTTTAGTGCCGGAAGTGTCAGAGGGCATATTCGGCTCGCCAGGTGCAGGTCTTTTGATTTGACGCCCGTCGTGATGAGGATGAAATGATAATAAAGACGACACATACACCCAGCCCCCGTGTCAGCGAAAGTAATCAATGACGGTTAAAATTCCCGACCCTGCCGGGAATCGAATCCAGGACCCCTGTGACCAAAGGCCAGCACGCTAACCGGACAATGCATAAGATATTTGTAACCTATTCATAGAACAGGACTTTTAGCTCGGAAATGCACTGTTTTATTTTTCCATTTACACTCTTTGGGCCGCACTCTGCCAATATGTCGGCTGTGGGTGGGCTTCCTCCGAATAACAGAGTTACATCCTGTTGATTGTGCGCCCTGTGGTCAAATATACGCTATAAAGATGTTTCAGTGTACAGTTGTGATAAATTTACATAAAAACAAGTGAACGCAGTGCGATAAAATGAGAGATAATGGGAAACGATCATCACTATAATCAACGACAGTATCAATATATAAGGTAGATATCATACCTCCATTCTCTTCAGGTTGAGGTGATACAACGACGAAATGTCCACTTATTGCGTTCGTGAGACTAATAATGCACCCTATTAGTCTTCATTTTGTGAAAACCGAGAATCGAACCAAGTAGGACCGAGCGGAGGGCTAATATTACATTCCACAGACAATGGGAATGTTGTTTCTATGTGGTCAAAACCATGAAGATTAGCCCCTTAAAGCAGCAGTCATATTCATTAACAGTATAATTTTAGTTCGTTTCAAGTTGTCAAGTAAGCACTACGGCTGCAGCATAAGGGACGACGGAATACAGAACGACAGTTATCAGTGTGAGAATATGGAAAAGATTCCAAAAGGTCCAATAGAGTTAATAGTTTATACAGCAAGAGAAGTTAAGGTATTAAAAACGGAAATTAAAAATCATTAAACAATGAATGAGATTTTTTGTCCGAGCAAGTGGATAGATCCGGCTTCGGTTTTTTCGCATTGCTCAAAGAGGCGGAATTATCTGTTAATCAGTGTTGATTTAAATCTCTCAATTGGCGTATGTCGTGCCGATGACTTTTTCCACATAGCGTGATCAGCTTTCGTCATCAGTCATCTTTCCCAGTGAGAGGACGTTATCGTACGGCGTTGCCAGGTATTACGGCGGGTAATTTTCAGTGCACAACAGAAACGATAAATCATTGTGACACTTCATGATAACTGAGATTTCTATAACTTAATCCGTCTCCTCATCTTTTCAAGTTTTCACTTCATGATAACACTTTTTAAATAAGCAAATAAATAAAGCTAAACGGGAGTGAAAGCAGGGTGGATTCAGAATGTGTTCTTCATATGTTGGAAGTATCAGAAATGAAGATAGCTAGAATAAAAGCTAGTACAAGCAGGTGGAAACAATGACAGAAAACCTATATCTCCTCATTCCACGTACCTGAGTTATGAATGGATTCTAATGCTGAAGCTATGCGTGTAAACCTGCTTCGGTGGTGGAGTCGTGTGAGGCGAATGGGAGGACGATAGATGACCTAAGAGAATAATCGAGTCTACCATGGACAGTAAGAGAAGCAGAGGGATACCAAGGCAACAATGGTTAGATATGCTTAACGATTTTGTGATATGAGATGTGGAACTAAAACGGCACAGCTATTTTCAAATGGAGGATTATGTAGGAGCATAGTTAACGCACAGAGGCTTGCAGATTGAACTGAACACTGAAAGGCATAAAAATCCACAGTGTATGTATGTAGTAATTAAATTTCTTTTTTGAAGTAAACTCAGTCGTCAATTTTTACCATTGATGATGATGATGATGATGATGATGATGATGATGATGATGATGATGATGATAATGATGATAATAATAATAATAATGGCATTTGCGTTATGCCCCACTAACTACTACAAATTCGGAGACGCCGAGGTGCCGGAATTTTGTCCCGCGGGCGTTCTTGTACGTGCCAGTAAATCTACCGCCACGAGGCTGACTTATTTGAGCTCCATCAAATATCACCGGATTGAGCCAGGATCGAACCTGCCAAGTTGGGATCAGAAGGCCAGCGTCTCAGCCGTCTGAACCACTCACCCCTGCTTTACCATGGGTAATTGTTGCGATATGTGTTTGGAACGTCTTCGGTCATCAACCACGTGTTTTTGAATGTAGAAAAATTGTGGTAGTCTGTAATGGTAGTATTTAAGTTGCTACTTTGTGGCTGGAGGAGGAAGGGAAACCGTTCCGATCCGACAGTGAGGCATCGGATGAAAATAGGAAGAATCATGAATGGTAGAAAAATTCAAGGAAGGTCGACCAGGTAAGAGCGTGCTTTCTGGGATGTTTGAGTATTAATTTCGCTGATCTCTTTTTTAACAATTGGCTTTACATCGCACCGACACAGATAGGTCTTAATGGCGACGATGGGATAGGAAAGCCCTAGGAGTGGAAAAGAAGCGGCCGTGGCCTTAATTAAGGTATAGCTCCAGCATTTGCCTGGTGTGAAAATGGGAAACCACGGAAAACTATCTTCAGGGCTGCCGACAGGATTCGAACCCAATATCTCCTGGATGCAAACTCACAGCTGCGCGCCCCCAACCGCACGACCAAGTTGCCCGGTATTCACAGATATCACATTCGGTGCTAAGGAGACTGATTTAAGTGAATCTGTCTTGGGCCATATCATTTCATAGTTCTTTATAAGTTTTAGTTCTGAAATGATCTTTCGGCGGGAGAAACGGTAAAGGAAACTGGTAAAACGTCGTGAAGTCTGGGACAATGGCAGCTGTGATGGAGTTATTTACTACTAATAGCTTTGTAAAGCCATTTGCAGAGATAGTCACGGTGATTTCTTTTTTTCTTTTCAGTGCGTTTTAGTGAGAGCGTGCCACTCATGTTGCGAGAGACGATTTTGCTGGACTCAAAATAATAATTTCAGCTAGATGCATTCTCCTGACTTCTACTTCCGAACTGTAAACACAATCTTTTTCAATTTTTCAACCCGTTCAACAAAAGCATCCTTATGTAACCTTTGCCTTTCAGATTGACATCCAAGTAAAGTTTATTTATTTATTTATTTATTTATTTATTTATTTATTTATTTATTTATTTATTTATTTATTTATGGGGTAGTTTGCGCCCCTTAAGCCTTAGGCCCACCCGCATTGCATTCCTCGCAGGCACTAACGGTACGCCACTGAGGGTTGACTATTTTCGCAATCTCGTGTAAGAGGTTGTTCTGACGTTCAGGGCTGGCCGGAAGCACACGACCTTGTACTGAAGGCTCTCTAATCTGATGGGCTCGCACTATCGAATTACACGAGGCTACCTGTCTTAACATTGTTCCTACCTTGGAGCGAGAAAGGTCGCAGTTTCGACTACCGTTCACTCCGATAACCCTAATGAAACGTAGTCCGTATACAGTCATATAAAATCTCATTCCTGATTAAAATAAACCTCGTGAGAGCCGAGTGGCATAGCGTAGGTCACTGGCTTCTCACCCAGACAGCTGCGGTTCGAAACCCAGCCTAAGCATTTTGAGATGAATTGTCAAATCTATGTTGCTCGGATTTCACATAAAATTGGAGACCCCCACCACTGTGGTCAATATATCGGCAATCACGTAAAGCTATAAGCTTGCCTGTTCGTTTTGTTTCGTGTAATTTACAAAAATTAACCTTTCAAGGACGAGTGCAACATGTAAACTAGTCTCGACATACAGTACATAAAACTCAGTACCCGCTGTGGGTGGGGGACGCAGACGAAGAATACACCCACGGTATCCCCTGCCTGTCGTAAGAGGCGACTAAAAGGGGTGACCAAGGGATGATTGACTTGGAACCATGAAACTACTTGTGATTAATACCACCACGCGGAGAACATCATGGGTCGCTTTTACTTGCGCGTAGTACCACTATATTAGGTACCAAACAGGTTTGTGATTAGTAGCACACAGGAGCACCGTGCGGTCGGCTTTTGCAGTACCTGTGATTAGTACCACCATATGAGCGGGACCATGGGATAATAGCTACCATGGTTCTTCCATGGTTCCGCCTTGCCTATGATTAGTACCCACTATATGACGAACACCACCACCCTCTGGTTAGTACTCTTTATGTGCTGAACACCCTAGTGTTGCGTTGCCTGTAAATGGGGCCGCAATGTGAGAAAAACCATAGGTCTGTAGTATATGTCGAATTTCATAACCTGTGAGTAGTACCGTAATGTGTGGAATACCGCGAGTCTCTGCTACTTTTGATTAGTACCGCAGCATGACAAATACCATGGTTCTACATTCTTAGCGATAAGTACCGTTATGTGGGGCCGATAACTTGGATTTTGGACCCCCTTTAGACTGCAAGCATCATCGATTCAATGTTATGCTATAGCAGCAGTCCCTTGGTCAGTAATCATATTGTTTTACGTGAGAATCTGTGAATGTAAGGCATTGCGGGTCGCATCCACTGATTGTTTTAAATTAATCTCCATCCATTCGTTCTTCATCCTCACGTTTTGAATTCTGGTCAGTGGAGAATTTTAGACTTTTAATTTGTCATTCAATTTCGTCTCATTTCGTACCATTAGGGGCCGATGACCTCGACGTTAGGCCCCTTTAAACAGCAAGCATTATCATCATAAAACTCAGTATCCATCGGTCTTTATATGTCTGTGTTCGATTGTAACTCGAGAACCGCTGGACATTTTTATGTGGTTTTTCACTGTAGCCTAGAGGATATCATGAAGGTTTCTGTACATCTAATGTTAAACTGTGATAAAAGGAAGCGGAGAAGTAATGGTTTCTCTGAAACAATTCGAGTTGCCATGCGATGACTTTCCCGGTTTACGCTACCTAAACCGTTAGATTTCCATATAAACATGTTCATAAGTATTGTAGAGCATAAAATGTTCTGCAGATTTTTTTTCGCGTGACCACATACCCATCTTTAAAAAATCACCTACAGTAACAGTTTTTAGGTTTGCTAATCCTGCGTGAGATACGGGAAGATCTGCTCTGAGGCTTAGCTTAGCGCTGTCTAAATCATGAAATAAATCCTCAAACGGTGTGTGTAAGAATTATGTAGTGTGAAAATTTCTACGAAGAAGTTCAGGCGATCACAGAGGTAGTCCATAACAAGAGTTTTTTTATACTGTAATTTATTTTTTATTTTAACTTTTATTTTTATTTTTAACTTATTATACTGTAACTATATTTTATAACAGTAAGAAAGAAACAAGAGATCCATGCGGTGTGTAGGGCTTTAATGTTATTTTTCCATCATCAGCTGATCGTAAAAATAACCTGTTATAATCTAGTACACTAAACACCATTTCACTGCAGTAGTTAAAACTGGTACACCTTTGTGTTCCCTTGGTAATTTTTACGAAAGCCAGTCACTTGAATTCGCAAAACCTGCTTGATGTAGGCGAAGCCGTGAGAAAAGCTAGTTAATTCATGCAGTGAATGACTAAAAATTCCTGTCTAGCCGTACCAGATAGATACTGTGTTGGGAATTCAACTGCTTCCAGGTAAATAGCTGTGTATAATTATTACTTCCTTGGTCTATTTATATAACTACGTACAACACGCACACAGTCGCTGTTCTTAATTCATTCCCGGACGTGGGAAGCATTACGAATCTCTTAATTACAACCGTCGTTAATGAAGACATTGACATCTGAAAGATCATATTGTAATACAGTTTGTACTGTAATTATGAAAAATAACTCTGTTAGACCCAAGGTAATAGTAATGTATCCTTGAAAATTAACGATCCTCAAAATATAGCAGAACCAAGAAAAGTTAATATTTTATCCATACCTGGAGCGGGTAACTGCTTGTTACCACCGAACAAGCCACTAAAGCCGGAGTTTACGTATCGTAGGGTTAATCGTTCTTTTATGTCTCCTCTGTCCGGTAACAAAGCACTCGGAATAACCATCCAAGTGATTACCACGACTAGTGATGCTTACATCGAAGATTTCGTAAGGTCTGATATTTCGACTTTAATTCCTTCTTTACCTTGTCAGTGTCCACCTCCGTGGCGAAACGGTTAGCGCTATTAGCTGCCGTCGTCGGAGGCTCGCGTTCGATTCCCAGTATTGCCATAAATTTAATATTGGTAGGTGGGTTGATATGTGTTTAAAAATATAATATAGCTCACCTCCATTGGGGATGTATCTGAAAAGAGCTTTGGACGAGGACATACATTTATATTTTTCTTACCTTCTCAATACACACAGACAATTTCGTGGTAAACATACATCAAATCGAGTGACAAAATGAATAAAACTAAATATATACTGCTCTGGTTTTATTAAAAATTTCAAGCGAAGTTTCCGAAATTTGTCGGCAGGACTCTATAATTCGTAGCTGCGTAGCTAGACCACTGTCTGTGCAACACCCCTCCCCCATGTTTGATTAATGTTATTTGTCTTTTCTGGAGTCCTTGAAGCCACACGGGTAATTATATGTCTTGGCTGAGTACTTATTCCTGGAGCCATCGTCGTTTGCCAAGCTAGGTGGTCTGCAAAAAATTGGGTGTTACGTTATCAGCTACTTGGCTTGTGCGACCGGGTCTACTGCCTCTTATGTGTAATAGCTCCTCGATCGTCTCACGAGGCTAAGGAAAACCCGTTCCAGCCGCCAATTCTGAATTCATTGGACTGGATACAAACCCAGTCCCCGAGCCAGAAGAATTAATCAGACGCGATTAAAATCCCCGACCCGGCCGGAAATCGAACACCGGACGCTCTGAATCGAATGCCTCAACGCCGACAATTTTAGCCAAGGAGTCGGACGATTCTAAAACAAATACTAAATATATTTTGTACGTACTTGGAAACAAATAATGAATTACAAGATTCTTACCTTTAATTATATTTTATATTTGCACGTTCCTAAAAACTGGCCTCACACAGTATAATCTGTTGTAGTTTACAGGAAGGTCGTGAACCACTCTTGTGGTTCGTGAACCAGTAAATGCCCGTGAACGATCGGATAGACCTTAAACTGTATCCAGGATTCAAATCTTGGTTGCTGCACTTTGAACGTCGGTTTCTCTGGTCAGTGTCACTCTAGTAACACTTCATAACCACTTGTCGTTACGAAGGTGTGCTAGCCGTCACTTGCCGCTCTCTAGATATCTTTTCCTTGACCCAGCCCTCGAATTAATTCAGGTCAGCTCGCTCTCCATTGCGATAACTCCCATTGCGAATAATAATCGCATTACAGAACATACAAACATCCAAGGCCATGTGTCGCTTGTATCAGCTGAATTTAGAACTTTGATGGAATAGAAATCATCGAAATCAACATTTCCCAAAATATTACATCTCTGTTTCTCGGGAACTAAGATTAACATGCGAGCATATTTCATATTCTTTGATCCCTTGTAGGTGGGGAAAGCAGAAGAAAAATTCACCCACGGCATCCCCTGCCTGTCGTAAGAGGCAACTAAAAGGGGCGACCAAGGGATGTTCAAATTAGAACCATGAAACTACTTGTGATTAATACCACCACGCGGGGAACACCATGGGTCGGTTTTACTTGCGCGTAGTACCACTGTGTTGGGTACCAAATGGGTTTGTGATTAGTAGCAAACGAGAGCGCGACGGCTTTTACAGTACCTGTGATTAGTAGCACTATATGAGCGACACCATGGGATGAGGGAACCCATGGTTCTGGCTTGCGTATGATTAGTACCCACTATATGAGGAACACTACGGGATAGTACGAGTCCCTGTGGTTAGAACACTTAGGTAATTAACACCATAGGTTTGCGTTGCCTGTCAATGGCGCCGCAATGTGCGAAACAGCGTAGGTCTGTAAGACTTCATAACCTGTGAGTAGTACCATAATGTGTGGAATACCGCGAGTCTACGCTACTCTTGATTAGTACCGTAACATGACATATACCACGGTTCTACTTTCCTGGTGATAAGTACCATTGTGAGGGGCCACTGACTTGGATTTTGGACCCCTTTCGACTAAAAGTATAATCGATTCAGTATTAGGCTATAGAAGCAGTTCTTTGGTCAGTAATACTATTATTCTACACCAGCTTCTGTGCATGTGAGGCACTTGTGGGTCGGTTCCACTGATCGTTTTAAATTCATATCCATCCATTCATTAATTCTTCGTCCTCTCGTTCTGAATTGTGGTCAGTGGATGTTTTTCGGCTTTTAATTTGTCATTTCATTTCGTCTCACTTCGTACCATTGGGGGCCGATGACCTAGATGTTGGGTCCCTTTAAACAACAATAATAATCATCATCATCATCATATTCTTTGAAACAATTCGTGTGTGTCGAGATGGTCATTCTTTGACCAATCTGCTTAAATTTTTGTAGACGGTAAGCAATCCATGTCTTTTAGCATACTGTTATGCTTGGAGCATAGTCGCCGAATGCGTAATTACGTTGTTTGAATCAGAGATGCCAACTACTAGGGATTTTCCGTAGTTTATACGATTGTCGCACATGTTTATTACGGTAATATGCTCGTGGTGTAGAATATTACGGATTTCACGAAATCGAAATGCTCATTATAAATTCGCCATTTCTTCTACAGTAAAAAAGAAGCTTCGTACTTTGGAGACTCACTGTAAAACTGTTTGTAAAAAAAATATGCAGGATAGCCACATTTGTGGTTCAGACGGTTGAGGCGCTAGCCTTTTGACCTCAACTGGGCAGCTTCGATCCTGGCTCAGTTCAGTGGTGTTTGAAGATGCTCAAATACGTCAGCCTCGTGTCGGTAGATTACTGGTACGTAAACAAAACTCCTTCGAGACTGAATTACGGCACCTCGGCGTCTTTGAAAACCGTGAAAGTAGTTAGTGGGACGTAAATAAATCCATGAACAGTATGGATTGATCAAAGGGTAATGCAAGAAGTTGTCGTCCTTCTTTACAATAAAAATACAGTGTTATCCGAGCTGAAGGATCCGTCGTGCTGACCATACGACACCTTGTAATCTTTAGGCCTTCGGGCTGAGCAGAGGACGCTTGGTAGGCCATAGTCCTTCGAGGCTGTTGCGCCATGGGGTTGTTTTGTTGTTTTTGAAGATTTTTCTCGCGAAAACTAGCCAGAATCGGTGTCCGCGTGAGAGATGTGACTGCAGCAACTCGGGAAGCACACTTACTGGTAGGTGTTAAATCGAAGTTAAAGGAACACAATTTGAAATGTGATGTCTGGAGAAGTTCAGAGGACTATAATTTACCGATAGTTTCAAATCATTCAATAGTTTACGACACTGATTTAAATAGTCCTCCTTTGTACCAAAAGTAACTTGCAAAAAAAAAAATACTAAGGGAATAATTCTTGATTAAAATAATGCAATACAGTATCGATCACTGTTACGGTGTCATATTTTTGTGAACTTACCTAATAATGTTCAGCTCTCAAGATTTGCATGGTAGGCGAAGTCTTATTTTACCCTCGAAGTGGCCGGTAACTTACTAAATAACGTTTACGCAGAGGATAAGTTATCCGTAAACTTACCAGCGAGTGGTAAAACTGGCCCTCAGTGCCGAGGTTACGGATATTGGAAGTATTTTATCTTAGACTTTATTAAAGGCCTTCATGGCTTGTACGGAAAGGGTTTTGCTTTAAAAGTTGGAATGGAGTGCACTCAAGGTAGTTCAGACGACGCCTGGGTTCAAATCTCTTTCTTTGCATTATAGATATTATTTCCTTCATGTCATTCTTCAATTAACGACGAATCTCGATATACCTAATATATAAGTCACGGGCGCGTCCTTTCCAGTCCCTAGCCCCTAATACATATACAACTCTTCGTACAAACACTTCAGATACACGGACTTCACTCCTGCTGAGTATTCGCGACTCCCGTTCCTCCTGCTCCTCCTCATTCTCTTCCTCCTCCTCCTCCTCCTCCTGCTGCTCCTCCTCCTCCTCCTCCTCCTCCTCATCATCATCATCATCATCATCAACAACAACAACATCTGCTGCTGCTGTTGCTGCTATGACTACAAAATCTTTTAACTGTCGGGTAAATATGGTCTAATACTGCTGTTCTGAATCATTTTTCTTACTTAATTTTATGCCCATATTATCGATAATAAATGTATGGAAATGAAGTGGAGACAGCTTATCATGAGCCGTGAATGTCTACCCTCATAAAGTTAGACACCGTTTTATTTAGTGTAGTAACGTAAGATACATGGCTATTAGTGGGAGTCTCGAACTTAATACACTTAGTCCTTGTCCCAAGAAGTGAATTCCCAGCAACAATAATATGTGAAATGTCAATGTATGTGGAATTCCACAGTCGCCTTTTAGGATATCGTTAAGTACCTATAAATCATTCGTGCTTTGAAAAGTTATGCATTGTGGAACGTCCAATACATTGGTTTAGTTTTACCTAGTAAGCCTTTCCGGGAATCCCATAATAAATTGTTAGTTTCTTTTTACTCTTCTGTGGCAATCGCTGTGAAGCACCAATTCTCACGAATGAGTAACTCGTTTGATTCTTAGTACCTAACGCCAGATTCAATTCTGGGAAATCGTTTGAGCCCAAAAATAGCTTAGCGATTCTTCGTGATAATGACTGAGAGAAAACCATTTTCTAGTAAGTAGCGAGGTATGCATAATACTTTTTAAACCTTTAGTAAATGGAGACTTACGATGCAACTTTATGTAGTGTATTAAGGAACTGTGCCTCGTGGCTGCACGTCTCTAGAGCAACATACAGTATAATTTTATTGAAGAGACCATTTTCGAGATTACGGTAGGCAATAACAACAACATAGGTTATACATTTATTCAGGAGGCAATGGTCGAGATTACAGCAACATAGTAACATGAATCTTTATGTAGGAGCCACTGTGGAGAAAACAATAGGTTAGATCAGCATATAACTTCATACAGGTGGCCATATACAAAATTAGGCTTATATAATATAATTAGGAGGCCATCAATGCGATCACTATAGATTTTAGCAGGGTATAAATATTCAGGAAACCGTGGACGGGATATTCTTAAGTTACAGCAGCATGTAACTTTATTCTGGAAACTGTGGACTAGATGGTGGGTGTGGTTGTGGTAATTGTTAAAGGAGAAGTACAAATTAGGCAACCATATCCTCTACACACAAATTGCAGGAAAATATTACGGGTATCCAACCGTTCAATGAATAAGGGTATCGATAAAAGTGCGTTGAAGGGCATGAAAATGGACTACTCCTGTGGTACTGATTCTTTCAAAAAGTACAACTAGTAACTCTTCACAATGATAAAAGAAAAAAATAGGCGGTACGCTGTTTTGAGTGTTTCGTAGACATTTTTTTTTGCTAGGGGCTTTACGTCGCACCGACACAGATAGGTCTTATGACGACGATGGGAGAGGAAAGGCCTAGGAGTTGGAAGGAAGCGACCGTGGCCTTTATTAAGGTACAACCCCAGCATTTGCCTGGTGTGAAAATGGGAAACCACGGAAAACCATCTTCAGGGCTGCCGATAGTGGGATACGAACCGTTTCGAAGACTTACTTAATCCTCAATAAATTTTTATATTCTTTTATTAAATTTGTTATTCTATACAACTGACCATGATGTATAATATTCACAAGGACAGCTAACCTCCTACTGAGCGCGCGAAGTCAAATTTTGCTTTCCTTTGAAGCGCCATTTCAGATTTTCAATATTTACTTATTTATTTGAAACGGGTAGCATCCTCTTTTATATGTCAATTCTGGGAAATTGTTTGCGCCCAAAATATACAGTACATTTACCGATACCCTTCTTCTTTGAACGGTTCGATACCTCAATAAAAGTTCAGCTGAAATAATATATTTCACTATTAGATTTGAAGACCCTATTTCGCAACCCGAAGAGGTCTACAGAGAAAAGAAGAATGCATATGAAGCAATAATTGCCTTATTTCAAAGGTCGCATAACGTCGACAGAATCTCCGTAAAAGGCATATTCTTAGGAACCAGAGGAACGATTCCCAAAGGATTTGTAAAATGTAGGGAAATATGCAAATTGGAAAAACAGTTTCAAGATCGGATTGAAACAACTATAGTAAAATTTTCAGTGGCAGTCGTCACGGTCGTCACAGCACCTAAAAACTTATGGTTCTAAATTTATTAAAAATGCTTGTAAATCACGTTGAAATTATTCTGTGTCTAATGACAGGAACATTTTAAAGTCAGATTAAATTATATATGATTTAAATTATATATCGCTGCATTAAAAAGTGTATTTTTTCCGTAGAATTATCCACCGTTTCGTTCAGTGCTGGGCTGAGTAGCTCAGACGTTTAAGGCGCTGGCCTTCTAACCCCAACTTGGCAGGTTCGATCCTGGCTCAGTCCGGTGGTATTTGAAGGTGCTCAAATACGACAGCCTCGTGTCGGTAGATTTACTGGCACGTAAAAGAACTCCTGCGGGACTAAATTCCGGCACCTCGGCGTCTCCGAAGGCCGTAAAAGTAGTTAGTAGGACGTAAAGAAAATAACATTATTATTATTATTATTATTATTATTATTATTATTATTATTATTATTATTATTATTATTATTATTAGTTTCGTTCAGTGCTGGGTTCCTCGGTAAAAATCCATGGCATCGTGAAACGTATACACAAGCCTTCGATCTGTAATTCCAAAACTATACAGGTTGCGTATAATTGAAAAGAGAAATGTCCGAATAGTCTGCCAAAATAATTTTGAAGTTCAAATGGCGCAGTAGTCAGTGGGCCGCACATCCGCCATTTTCGAGTGAAATTGGAGCTGGACGTGTGCGATAAAATTAGTATAAATCGGGACTCCGACCTGGCAGGAAGTCCTAAGAGATGCTATTCACTTCCTCTACGCGAGATATATCGATATAACATTAGTGAGAAAACGTGACAAGATGCGTCAAATATTGTGAAACAGTTGAGAATTTTGTGAAAATTTTCGAAAGATTTGTAGATTTTAATTTAAAGAAGGCCCAAGCCTACCGCAAACGAATTCAAGAGTAGAGAATGAGTCAAAACGAATCGGACAAGCCCAAAATGTTCCGGTATTAGCGCATGAGAGCCTGTAGACAACGTAAGGAAGTCAAGGCAGCGACCGCCAGAGTACGTCTAACTTACCTACGGAGGAAGGTACGCCCGAAGACACTTACGAGGATACAATCGAGTTGATCGGGTTTTTAACAACGTGATTTTGACATTTTATACTCTACAATAATAATAATTGTAACCGAAACTCTGCACATTCACGCTATGTATTCTACACTCTGAAAACCTGCAGCCGTGGCTCTGAACAAACTCCCATTTATTTGTTCTAAAACCGAAGTTTGAAAGAAGAATTAGCTTCTTGTTACAAGTTACTTTACGTCGCACCGACACAGATAGGTCTTATGGCGACGAAGGGGTAGGAAAGGGCTAGATCCAGGAACAAAGAGTCCGTGGCCTTAATTAACGCAACAGCCCCAGCATTTGCCTGGTGTAAAATGGGAAACCGCGGAAAACCATTTTTAGGGTTGCCGACAGAGGGAACCCACTATCTCCCAAATGAAAACTGTGTGATCCAAACCACGCGGCCACTTGCTCGGTAAAATCAACTAGTGTCCTAGTGACACAAATACCTATGCACATGCATATTCTACACTTCATTATCTATTAGCTTATTTTTAAACACTAGAAACGTTAGTTTGCTGTCTTCAGTTTCTCGTAATTGTTTAGCCATAAATGCCAAGCGAACATACCTACACACGTTAGATATGACCTAAGAACATAAATTAATCTTTGACCAACAAGTTATTAAATGTCATAATGAATTTCGCTATGTAAGAGACAGATGACGAAAAAATATGGGTTAAGCAATTGTATTAGTGAGTCACAGGCCCACATGACCTTCGTCTGCTACTGACATTTAGTGAACGGTGAAGGTTAGTGGGACTAGTCGATGAAGCATCACTTTCGTATTTAAAGAAGACATGGCTAACAAGCTTTTTAATGTCTCCAAGTTTTTTAGCGTGTATTCAACATTTGAATACGCTAGATCGAGTCGGTCCTTGACATATCATGTCGTATATTCAAGATGTACAACGTTCTGTACAGTGTCTTCAAGCATACCGGAACTTTCTTCCCTTAGCGGACAGCTATTTTGTTGAGCTTTCGTCAGGTTAATCTACGTGGCTTTAATCTTTGAGAGTTTAGATTTTCACTTATCAAACGCCAATTATAGGCCATTGCTCAACTTCATGGCTAAATGGCTAGCGTACTGGCCTTTGGTCACACGGATCCCGGGCTCGATTCCTGTAGGATCGGGAATTTTAACCATCATTGGCTAACTCCACTGGCACGGGGGATGTGTGTATGTGTCTTTTCATAATCATTTCATCCTCACCGCGCTCGATAGCTGCAGTCGCTTAAGTGCGGCCAGTATCCAGTATTCGGGAGATAGTAGGTTCGAACCCCACTGTCGGCAGCCCTGAAGATGGTTTTCCGTGGTTTCCCATTTTAACACCAGGCAAATGCTGGGACTGTACCTTAATTAAGGCCACGGCCGCTTCCTTCCCACTCCTAGCCCCTCCCTGTCCCATCGTCGCCATAAGACCTACCTGTGTCGGTGCGACGTGAAGCAACTAGCAAAAATTTCATCCTCATCACGACTCGCAGGTCGCCTGCGGGGGTCAAATCAAAAGAAGGGAACCTGGCGAGCAGAACATGTCCTCGGACACTCCCAGTACTAAAAGCCATACGCTATTTCATTTATAAGCCGTTCGTATCGGGCAATTTTCATAGACGCGTTCTCGTAGCATAGTGGTCAAGATGTTGGTGCTGAAGTCTAAGATACGTAAGTTCGAAGGTTCGAGTCTCCCAGTCTTGTTAATTGAATTTTAAAAATACTTATAGTCCATCTTGTTATTTTAGCTCTCTTTCTTCGTACGTTCTTTTATTTATCATTTATTTTATTCTAATATTCAATCATAAGCACTTTCTTTGAGTAGTACATCGAAACTTCCTCATCGAACTCGTGCACCTTATATTTTGGACTTGGAGCCTTGATCGCTATGTTTTGAAAACACATCTCTTAATGCGGGCTTATAACTGGCGTTTGATATTTGGAACACTATAATATCTCGAAAATTAAAGTATATTCCAGAGAATTTCCAAATGTGATTTTTTTTTTTTAGGTTACTTATGAAGATTAGCCTCGCAAAAGCTCGACAAAGTCCTTTGTCAGTACTTGATTCAGACGACCTAAGATTCTTCGTTGATTAGTGGCAAATTCCTCTCCTTAATAGCTCCTATCCGCTCTGTTTCTTGGGGGGGGGGGGGGGGGATTGACGTCTTCAGCAATACCTGCTCCTCTAAATATCGATGTTCATGACTGCTGCGAACAGAATTATGTTGATTCAGTCGTCATGCAATGTAATATATTAAGCCGCTAAATTGGGTTAGCAAAACAACAACAAACAAAAGATTTGAAGTGGGTCGACGGGTAGTTACTTCATTTTTTAATTTGCTATCTGAAAAATGTTTTGAAGACTTTCGTCTGGAGAGTGGCGTGTTATGGAAATGAAACGTGAACAATAAATAGCGCAGAAAGAAAGAAAATAGACGCTTTTGATATCTTGTGTTAGAAGGTGATGGTGGTGATTATTGGTGTTTCTTTTTTACAATTTGTTTTACGACGCAGCGACACAGATAGTCCTTACGGCGACGATGGGATAGCAAAGGCCTAGGAGTGGGACGGAAGCGGCCGTGGCCTTAATTAAGGTACAGTCCCAGTATTTTCCTGATGTGAACATGGGAAACCACGGAGAGCCATCTTCAGGGTTGCCGACAGTGGGGTTCGAACCTACTGTCCCCCGGATGCAAGCTCACCCCTGCGCGCCCCTAACCGCATGGCCAACTCGCCCGGTGATTATTGTTTTAAGAGGAAGTAGGCCCTAAAACCAGGCAACTATCCCATATATAACACTAATCAAAGAGGAAAAAATGGAAGAGATCAGACACTTAGAAAAATGAAGGTATCGGCCAAAGAAAGGCAATGGCCACAAAGGATTGAAGGGCGTGAAAATGAAAAACTCTGTAGGCCTCGTAACCTAATACCGTCAGGGTCGAAAAATAACGATAACCAGGGGAGGTCGGATAGGATATATGAAAGCGAGGAGCCTGGCACAAGATAGTGGAAGCTGTCAGGACTCAGCTAAGGGCCCCGTGGTTGCCAACCCACGCTCCCCAGTTGAGAGACCCTTTGATCTCTTTTAGTCGCCTCTTAGGACAGGCAGGGCATACCATGGATGTTATTCTACCGCCGCCACTCATCTGGTGTTACAGAAGAACGCTGAAGGTAAAATTAGTAGATCGAATCACGTATGGAGAGATTCTGAATTGGTAAGAGAACTACAGAGCACGTCTTAAGAGTCCGGGACTTTTCCACTGATCCATGGAGTAGTAGTAGTAGTAGTTCGGTATTAACAAGCCAATCCCCCTAAACCCCTCCTACTAAGGTAATAATTCAAATATAAGTATATTTCTGCCCTAAAATCACTATTGCTTAATATACACGTAATAAAATATATTACGTTTATTTATTTATTTATTTATTTATTTATTTATTTATTTATTTATTTATTTATTTATTTATTTATTTATTTATTTATTTATTTATTTATTTATTTATTTATTTATTTATTTATTTATTTATTTATTTATTTATTTATTTATTTATTTATTTCGAACCTGCTGCAGAACAGCCGGACGTTTAAGGTTAACAGGTGTTGCTGTTCAATGCTCCGAAGACAATCAAAAGCCATTAATAAAGTTTTAAATAGTGATAATAGCTGTTTGAGAGAACAGTTACTAGTGTTGTGCTAACGGGCGTGTTCTATCTCTGGAATAAGTCTTTAAAGTACATGATATTATCCTTAACTTTGCTGTAAGCTTGAAAGTTTCTTCTCGGCTAGAAAACATTTAAAACAAACTTTGAGTCAGGTAACTAACGGGCCGTGAACATCGCATCTGGTTTCATCCGTAAGGAGTTACTAGTTTCATTTTATTTCCGTGGAGTAATGAGTTCCCTTCGGTTCAACCTTGGATTGAGCCTCCGGTTCCGGCTATCCAAAACATCATTATAATGCGGCCTCTGTTAGTATTACGCAACTGAGATTCGATCAGATTTTAATCTCTCCTTGCGTGAGCAATTACCAAGTAATTCCGGTTGGAAACTCCAACGCATGATAATACTGTGTATCCCATTTATCTTTCGAGATACAATCGCTACAAAAATGCCTTTCTCTTCGTTGTTCAGATCGATCAATGTAAATCAGGCCGTTCCGACCGTATATAGATACGCTCATGAGAAAGGGAGATAGAATTTTACCGTGAGTTTTGTTTGAAATGATCAGTGCTATAATCGCTTTGTTTTCTCACACCCTTGTGGAGTCACACATGTGAACGGCTGAATGTCCTTCTTGACTCCAATGCTATTTGGAAGGATGTATTCAATATTGCTTATTTCTGTGGTGTTTGGTGATGTAGTGTATTGTATATATAAATAATAATGTATTGGTTTTACGTCCCACTAAGACCTTTTACGGTTTTCTGAGACACCGAGGTGCCAGAAATTTTCCCCGCAGGAGTTCTTTTACATGGCGGTAAATCTACCGACACGAAGCTTTTGTATTTAAGCCCCTTCAAATTCCACCAGACTGAGCTAGGACCGAACCCGCCAGGTTGGGCTCAGGAGTCCAGCGCTTCTACTGTCAGAACCAGTCAGCTATGTAAAGGGAAGTGTACTGGGATAAAGAATCAGTCCCCGTGTTACAGGAATTAACGTAACGGAATTAAAATCCCCGCCCCGGCCAGAAATCGAACACAGATCCCTCTGAACATAAGAAAGACCTCGGTGCTGACCATTCAGCCAAGGAGCATATGATGATGATGATGATGATGATGATGATGGTAGATATGAATATCCACAACCTGTTTCTAGTCATTCGACCGGGTCAGGAATGTACTGAAAGAAGCCCCCGTCTACCGGCCAGGATAGGAATCATTCCGGCTGCCGAAGCCTGTCGCACTCCTCTGGGGCAATGATTGACTGGCAGATGAAATGAAACGATATTGGAAAGTGTTGCTGGAATGAAACCAGGAAAACCGGAGTACCCGGAGAAAAACCTGTCCCGCTTCCGCTTTGTCCAGCATAAATCTCAAATGGAGTGACCGAGATTTGAACCACGGAACCCAGTGGTGAGTGGCCGGCGCTCTGCCGTCTGACCCACGGAAGCTCTATAGTAATAATAATAATAATAATAATAATAATAATAATATCGTGGGTGGACAGTGAGTAGGCTACAGGTTAAGAAAACGCCAAGAATTCTGTCTAAACACGAGCGACTGATGGAATCTACCAGAAAACGAAGACTGAAGTTCTGTTATTTTTAAAAATTCTTTTGTTTCGTATAATGAATTTCAGGAGGTCAGAAAGAACTTCAACAGGGTTGGACTAAAACAGGAAGATCTCTGATCGAGCACCGTGCAGATTGGGTATAAAGAACAGCAGTTGGAGACAAGACACGCTGTCAGGCAAAGAATGCTGCGATTCTAGGCTCCAAAAAAGGCTGCGAGAAATGTTTTACTGATAACACACGTGGTCTGTATGGACGAATTAAAAAAACTGTTCTTACGTCTCACTGAAATGAAATGGCGTATGGCTTTTAGTGCCGGAAGTGTCCGAGGACATGCTCGGCTCGCCAGGTGCAGGTCTTTTAATTTGACTCCCGTAGGCGCCCTGCGCGTCGTGATGAGGATGAAATGATGAACATGACACATACACCCAGTCCCCGTGTCAGCGAAATTAACTAATGATGGTTAAAATTCCCGACCCCGCCGGAAATCGAACCCGGGACCGCTGTAACCAAAGGCCACTAAACCATTTAGCCGTGGAGCCGATTACGTCTCACTAATTTTCTGAAACGCTGAGTTGTCAGTAATTTTGGTCTGGCAGGAATTATTTTACGTGCCATCTGTCGACACGAGCTACTTCAAATATCAGAGATCTGAGCCGGGATCGAACCCGCCGAGTTGGCTCAGAAATTAAGCGCTGTACTATTAGAGCCACTTGCTCTGGCTGGCTTTGAATTACCTCTTGAACTTCAAGCAAATGTTCGGATGACACAATTTTCGGAAACACTTATGTCAAAACATTCCTCACAATGACGTTGGTGGTAGAATAGGTTTCTAACACACGTCTCTGTGGAATATGGTATGAATTTTTTTTCTATGGGCTTTACGTCGCACCGACACAGAAAGGTCTTACGGCGACGATGGGATAGGAAAAGCCTAGGAGTTGGAAGGAAGCGGCCGTGGCCTCAATTAAGGTACAGCCCCAGCATTTGCCTGGTGTGAAAATGGGAAACCACCGAAAACCATTTTCAGGGCTGCAGATAGTGGGATCCCTGAAAATGGTTTTCCGTGGTTTCCCATTTTCACACCAGGCAAATGCTGGGGCTGTATGAATTTATAGCAGACATTTGACCAGGATTTTCCCACTTTCTTTAAGAAACCGACTGAACGCTATGGACAAACTTACCGTTATCGGAACTGACTGAGCCTCAAGTCGAGTATTCTGATTGTTCCGCCGTTCTGAGGGACCCACAGTGTAGAGCGCTGAACTTTTGACGTCAAGGAGGATTAGATCCCTGCTCGGTCCGATGCATTGATACTTTGAACTACCAAGGCGACTGCTGCCAATTCAAGTGACCTGTGTCTCGGAGTCTCTTGTTGTCAACCGTACATCCTCGGTGGCCTATTGCTTGGCTTTCTTGACATTTTCTGAAATTCGATACGTTTTATTCGCTTCTCTTTCACGTTGAGGTTTCAATGAAGAAATCAAAGAAAATGGGAACAACATACTTTACTAGTCAACAGAATGAAATATAAAGGTGACTTGGGTGTAATTTTTTTAATATGCTATGGTTGTCCAAGTAATTTTTCCGGTTTAGGAAGCCAAGAATAACGGCCGAGGGGATTCGTCGTGCTGACCACACGACACCTCATAATCTGCAGGCCTTCGGGCCGAGCAGCGGTCGCTTGGCAGGCCAAGGCCCTTCAAGGGCTGTAGTGCCATAGGTTTTTTTTGTCCAAGTAATTGAGGTTACTACAGTAAGCTATGCGGTCATCGTGCAACTCCCATTACAGCGTGACAGTTCCACGTTAGAATCTCATCAACTTACTCGTAATGAGCTTCCTGCAAGCGAGTGCCAGGATCTTGGACATCTCTCAGAGCATCCTACTGTCAGTTATAGCAGAGCTTGTAGGTCACAATTGTACTAGCCAGAATCGCTCAGCGCGATGTGGATAGTTCCTTTTAACTCCGGAAACGGGCAGTTTTGGTATCCATTGTCGGCCATACTTGTATCTCAATGTTTACTCCTTGAAAATGCTTCTTTCTCAAGGCTACAGCCGACGAAGCCTGTCGCACTCCCTTGGGGCAATGATTAGTGAATGGCAGATGCAATGAAATGATATTGGAGAGTGATGCTGGAATTGACAGGAAAAACCGGAGTACCCGGAGAAAAACCTGTCCAGCTTCCGGTTTGTCCAGTACAAATCTCATATGGAGTGACCGGGATTTGAACCACGGAACCCAGTGGTGAGAGGCTGGCGCGCTGCCGCCTGAGCCAGGAGGCTCTCAGCCGTTTCCTTCTCAAATAATAATTACCGTTGAAAATACACCTCATCACCACTGGGTGATATTAATAATAAAATAAGAAAGTAGTGCCTGTCGTACAGCCGGGCTGAATGGCTCAGGCGGTTGAGGTGCTGGCGTTCTGACCCCAACTTGGCAGGTTCGATCCTGGCTCTGTCCGGTGGTACTTGAAGGTGCTCAAATACGTCAGCGTCGTGTTGGTAGATTTACTAGTACGTAAAAGAACTCCTCCTGGACTAAATTCCGGTACCTCGGCGTCTCCGGAAACCATAAAACTAGTTAGTGGGACGTAAAGCCAAATAACATTATTACTGTCTGTCGTACATTCGTTTTGTGTCGTAATTTTTAAAAGGTTGATAATAATGGTTTCACGTCCAACTAACTACTTGTATGGTTTTCGGAGAGGGCGAGATGCTGGAATTTTGTCCCACATGAGTTGTTTAACGTGTTTTCTCTGGACATCAAAAGAATCAAGGATCGTATTTCCCTTTGCCTTACATCCGAAAGAAATTTTTTCATAAAATCCTCAACTTGTATCAGGAAAATGGGTAATTCCGCTTGTCAGATATGTTTTCTCCTGATACTGGAGTTACGGGCTGAAAACCACCACAGTTATATGCGATACCCAGTGAATGCATCCCTCCAAATAGAATTGACGTTAGGAAGGACATTCGGCCAAAAAAAAAAAAGGGCTAAGTTAACATGTGCAAATCCACCGGTGTGTGGGAAGAGAGAAAAAAAGGTTCTAGCACTGATCATTTCAACAAAACTAACAGTAAACTTTTCCTCTCCTGTCTCATGAGCGTATTTATATATGGTAAGGGGTATGGAAAGTAGAAAAATGTAGGGTTCGCTAACTAACTCTACCGCCAGTGTGAGAGAAGAGCAGAAGAGATCGGGCATGGCAAGTAAATAGAAGCAATTTGCACTTCGTTGGAACCCCTTGATCACCTCCTTACGCACGCAAATGATAGACGGGATAGTCAGTGAACAAAGTAAACACCGGCGAATTGGCCGTGCCGTTAGAGGCGCGCAGCTATGAGCTTAAATCCGAGAGATAGTGGATTCGAACCCCACTATCGGCAGCATTGAAAATGGTTTTCCGTGATTTCCCATTTTCGTACCAGGCTGTACATCAATTTAGACACGGCCTCTCTTTACACTCCTAGGCCTTTCCTATCCCATCGTCGCCGTAAAACCTATCTGTGACGGTGCGACGTAAAGCAAATTGTAAAAAAGCGTATGGATGGTCTCGTTTTTATAAAGATGATTGGACCGACTAAGAGAGTGAAGTAAAATATCTGTACTTCAGATGTCGAGAAACGTAACTCCATTTTTAGTGATTTTGAGCTTTTGGTATCGTACGAATTGTTGGAAGGAAATCTGTTTTGAGGTATACAGTACTACCCCCCCCCCCCCCCAGCTTTGCTCACATCCAGTATAGGCTGTTAGAAGTAAGCCGTATCTCTCATTTCGTTTAGGAGTCTAGAACAGCAAATTATACAAATATTATGTTCAAAATTAATATATTAAGTAAAATAATAAAGGAGTAACACAAAATATCCTAACTATGCAGTGGTAATAAGATCGCAATGAAGTGTTTTGTTATTATCCCCACCTAAAAAAGTATGAAAATTGAGTTACTACTCTATTCTTCAGCTCTGAGGAAACATATGATCCCTGAAGTAAGGGTGAAATTAAATGATGTATGGCTTTTAGTGCCGGGAGTGTCCGAGGACATGTTCGGCTCACCAGATACAGGTCTGATGAGGATGAAATGATGATGAAGACAACACATACACCCAGCCCCCATGCCAGCAGCGAAATTAACCAATGATGGTTAAAATTCCCTACCCTGCCGGGAATCGAACCCGGGACCCCTGTGACCAAAGGCCAGTACGCTAACCATTTAGCCATGGAGCCGGACTGAAGTAAGGGTAACTGTGGTATTTGTGTATTCCGGTGGTATGGCCATATCATGTAGAGCAACGATAATTCCATCAGTAGCTTGACCCAGGTGGGCTCCGACCACGAGAGAGACCGCCGAAGCCCGAATGGACAGCATGGCAGACATGTGTGCTGTGAACCTCAGCCCTCATGTGTCCTAGATAGAGCCAAATAGCAAAAATGTAGCCGAATGGTGGAACCTATTAGATGGCAAGAAAGGATAGGAAACAGAGAGATGGTGGATGATTGCTTTACTTCCTACCGGGCGAGTTGGCCGTGCGGTTAGAGTCGCGCTGTTGTGAGCTTGCATCCGGGAGATAGTGGGTTCGAATCCCACTGTCGGCAGCCCTGAAGATGGTTTTCCGTGGTTTCCCATTTTCACACCAGGCAAATGCTGGAGCTGTACCTTAATTAAGGCCGAGACCGCTTCCTTCCCACTCCTAGACCTTCCCTATCCCATCTTCGCCATAAGACCTATCTGTGTCGGTGGGACGTAGCCTAAAGCAAATAGAAAAAAAAAAGCTTTACTTCGTAATTCTGGCCGCTAATAAAATTAGTGTTGTGTATTGTCGCGAACACTTTAATAAATATTACAAATCATCAGATGAGTTTCCGACAGTCCCTAAATAATTAGGTTTTCCCTCGGACTCAGCGAGGGATCCCACCTCTACCGCCTCAAGGGCAGTGTCCTGGAGCTTCAGACTTTGGGTCGGGGGATAAAACTGGGGAGAATGACCAGTACCTCGCCCAGGGGGGGCCTCACCTGATATCCTGGACAGGGACCTTGTGGAGGGATGGGAAGATGGGAAGGAAGCGGCCGTGGCCTTATGTTAGGTACCATTTGCCTGGAGGAGAAGTGGGAAACCACGGAAAACCACTTCGAGGATGGCTGAGGTGGGAATCGAACCCACCTCTACTCAGTTGACCTCCCGAGGCTGAGTGGACCCCGTTCCAGCCCTCGTACCACTTTTCAAATGTCGTGGCATAGCCGGGAATCGAACCCGGACCTGCGGGGGTTCCAGCTAATCACGCTAACCACTACACCACAGAGGCGGACTGCATCTGGTACTGAGGCTACCGGACAAGTTCGCTCGTGTGCCAGTGAAAGAGGAAAGGAAGTGAAGCCGGTACAGATCGTTTAAAGCAACATTATAGTAGATGATGTAATAGGCCCTGCGTGTACCACCGTAGTAAGAAACTTGGACCCTATATTCGCTCGTTCATAGGGGCCCCCTAGTGTCAGAAACGCTTGCTTTTTGAAAACGAAGAAAGAAATTTTCATCTCTTCAGTCTTTGTACAACTGAGTAGCCGTGTGTGAGCGCCGAATGACTACTTTTTCCCTTTTACGAAGAGGCCAGTCTCTTTAGTTTTGCGATATCGTATACACTGATGGTGCTTTTAGGGTTGGCGTAATAACTTCCACGTTCAAGGTGTAATAAGAGTATTTGAGATGAGATGTAGATGTAGATGAACATGCTCCCACTGTTGACCGTCCTAAAGTATCTGTGGTGGAGCCCCGTAGCAGAGCGGATTTTGGGTGTAGGCATGGGAGGCCGGGCCTCCTTTTCCTGTATTTCAAAAACATTAAGATTTTCCTATCAACCAACTCAGGACCTAATTTATTTCCTATCAGATGTTCACGGCCAAATTGCATACCCTTTTGTTTGTATTCCTCCCGCGTAGCTAATAATAAATTAAAATTTTCCTATGTACAGTGCGAGACGTACAGCAATGATTCGTATGGGAATGATTATTTGAAGTAATTTAACGTAGCATGAAGGCTTGTACGTACGCTGGTGCCGGACTGAGTGGCTCAGACGGTTGAGGCGCTGGCCTTCTGGCCCAACTTGGCAGGTTCGATCCTGACTCAGTGCGGTGATATTTGAAGGTGCTCAAATACGTCAGCCTCGTATCGATAGATTTACTGGCACGTTAAAGAACTCATGCGGGACAAACTTTCGGCACCTTGGCGTCTTCAAAAGCACGTAAAAGTAGTTAGTGGGGCGTAATGCCAATAACGTATGCCGGTTGACGCTGTAGATATGAGGCAAGGCATGGCCAGGCCGTTAGAGACGTTGCGCGTGACGTCATCGTTGCCACGGTAACCAGTAAACGACCTATGCTAACTGTCAAATTCACCAGAGCTTTTCTAAATTCAAATGTGTCCTAAATAACTGACACACATGAATATAATTATATTCTTGCGAACAACCCAGTGGCATGACCCGGTCACAGTTAAGCAACACCGGGCGTGGTCAAGACTTGGATGGGTTACCGACCAGGCTTGACCCTTGCCGCTGGTACGAAATAATTTAGAACTACTCATTAAACATCTAACCATGGTTAAACACGCATGCGAAGGTTGAATGGAGCCTATTTCATTCTACATTAGATCACGATACAGATATTACTCTTACTACTACTATTTTTTTCTTTGCGTTTAGGCCATCTGTGGACCACGGTGCTTGTGTTCTGGCTGTGTTTTTGTCGTCGTCTGCCCCTTTTAGCATACTGGATTGTGTTCTTAGTGGCCTCTTGAGCCTTCCTGTTGGCCCAGTATCCCTTCATTTTCTCGCTGAATTCTTTCCTGCGCTCCTCTGACCAATTCTCGGCTCCTTTGTGGCTATCTGATGTAAGGGATGTTAGGAAAGTTTTAGTTTTGATCATTAAACGGTATGCATTTCTGTCAGTAATGGCGGCTTGATTAATATTAAGCTCTGCAAGATCTTTGTCCACTTGTTTGGTCCAGGGGAATCCAGTAGCTTTGCCTTTGTTAGCAACCTTGAAGATCTTATGGGATAATCTATTAGGATCCATTCTGTATAGGTGTCCATAGAAAGTCAAACGTTTTCTCCTGATGACATCTATGAGGTTTTCTTGATGCTGGTAGAGCTCATTGTTGGGTTTGTACCATCGCCTTCCATCTGGTAGGATCCTTGGCCCTATTATTCTTCTCACGAATTTCCGTTCTTGCACTACCAGGGCTCTCAGTGGGTTTTTTTAGTTAGGGGTAGGCATTCTGCTGCGTAGAGGACTGATGGTCTGACTACTGCATTATAGTGTCTCAGTTTTACATTCTTTGATAAATGCTTTGAGGCATACAGTTTTCTGCAGGCATGCTAGGCCTTGTCTAATTTGATTCTCCTTTGTTCAAGAGCCATCGTTTCACTTAGGTCCTCCGATATCCACCCTCCGAGGTACTTCACATTTTTAGCTCTCTTGATGTGTTTTGTATCACTGACTCCCATTGTTGTAGGGGCATCTTTGATGTTGATCATAAACTCGGTCTTTCCAATGTTGATCATGAGGCCTGCTTTAGCTGCTATAGAGTGCAGTGTTTGAAGCTGCATAGTGGCCTCATGCATGTCGTTTGCTAATAAAGTAAGGTCATCAGCAAAGGCCAGGCATGGAATCCTCAGGTTGTCTGATTTAAACCCCATTCTTAATCCGGTGTTCTCAGGTAATGCCCTGGTCCATTCTCTTAAGATCTTTTCCAGGACACAGTTAAATAATATGCATGAGATACCATCTCCTTGCCTCACCCCTGTTTTGATTGTGAAGCTCTCTGATAATTGACCTCTAAACTTAACTTTGGAAGTGGTGTTGTGCAGGGTGGCTTGCACCAACCTATTATTTTTTTCGTTTAGTCCCAGTTCTCTTAAGGTGTTGAAGAGTGTGATCCTATCCACGGAGTCGTATACCTTCTGGAAGTCGATAAAGATACCTACCCACTGTCGGCATCTTTTTTTGCTATATTGAAGGATGGTCTTCAGATTTTGTATCTGTTCAGCACAAGACCTTGCAGTTCTGAACCCTGCTTGATATTCTCCTAATTCTTTATCCTGTTGTCTTGTTATGTGCTGTTCCAGAATCTTGGAAAAGACTTTATACGATACTTAAAGGAGTGATATTCCTCTATAGTTGCTGGGATCTGTTTTGCTTCCCTTCTTGTGGATTGGATGGATAACAGCTGGTGTCCAATCATCTGGGAGCCTTTCCTTAGCCCATATGTCCAGGATTACTTTGTGTATGTGCCTGAATGTTTGCCCACCAGCTTGTTTCAACATTTCTGCCACTATTCCGTCTTCTCCAGGAGCTTTGTTGTTCTTGAAGTTGAATGGTCTCTCTTACTTCTTCATAGGTGGGAGGAGGGATGTCTTTGGTGTCCGGGTTAGCTGGTTCTCTAACTGCGAGGCGCTGCGCAGGTTCTTCAGCATTCAAAAGTCCTTGGAAATAATCAGCTAGGGTCTTGATGCAGTCATCATCATTGAGGCACAGTGATCCGTCTGTTCTCTGCAAGTGTAAAGTTTGGGGTGTGAACTGGGTCGTCTGTTGTTTTAGACCTTTGTATAAGTCTCTGGAGTTTTTTTTTCCAAAATCCTCCTCGGCTTGCTTAATCAGTTAATCAGTACTACTATTATTATTATTATTATTATTATTATTATTATCATCATCACCAACTATAAATTTATTATTCTTATAGGCTACTTATTGTTCTGAACAGACCAGGTGAGGAGCACAATAGCGCACCGGTACTGGTACTAAATTAGGCCGTCCCCCTTCGGGGTGCCAAAACAGTAATTTGGCCAATTCGATAGAGGCCACACTCATTCTGGCCTAACAGGCCATGTGATGCCGAGAGCTGTTTGTATGGCTCCTTTAAAACATAAGCGCGGAGGTTTGTGCGGTAAACAGTGGATTTTGTATTAGTTACTAGCATGCTCTTAAACTCTGATTTGCTACAACTAATACGTATGATTGTGCATTTAATGTCATTATCCCTGGCTTCTGGCCACTGTCCCATAGGCATCATGAGTTCAGTGTACTACAGTCTTCTTCGTCCTCCTCTTTTTTCCTACCGTTTTTCCCACACATGTGGGGTCGCGGGTGCGAACTGCGTCGAACACGTGGATTTGGCCCTGTTTTACGGCCGGATGCCCTTCGTGACGCCAACCCTATATGGAGGGATGTAATCACTATTCCGTGTTTCTGTGGTGGTTGGTAGTGTGGTGTGTTGTGTGAATATGATGAGGAGAGTGTTGGAACGGACATATACACCCAGTCTCCGAGCCAGAAGAATTAATCAGAAGTGATTAATTAACCGAAGGCCAGTACGCTGACCATTCAGCCAACGAGTCGGACTGTTCAGTGTAGGCCTACTACAGTGCCTATTACATATTACGAGCCTGCAGATTTGTAAATGCACAGATTTTTAAAATAATTGGCTTTACGTCGCACCGACACAGATAGGTCTTATGGCGACAATGGGATAGGAAAGGCCTAGGAGTGAGAAGGAAGCGGCCGTGACCTTAATTAATGTACATCCCCAGCATTTTCCTGGTGTGAAAATGGGAAACCACGGAAAATCACATTTAGGACTACAGACAGTGGGGTTCGATCCCGTGAATGCTCACAGCTACACGCCCCTACCCATACGTCCAACTCACCCGGTGGAAATGCAGTGTTACCTGTAAAATAATTATCGTTAATTTCGACAGAAAGGACATTAGGCTGCTTCGGGAACTCGTCTGTCATTCCACTGTCATTGAGTACGAGAGGAGCTCTTTGATCGCGGCCCCAATCAATAACGAGCAGCGGGTCTTCTCTGGAATGAGGTCAAACACTCGCTGAGCTGTTCGCAGCCTCCTCCTCGGTTACGTCTGGTTCCTGTTCTACAACAGGTCAAATTGTTTTCACTGAGAGATCACGGAACTCCCTAGCCGGAATTTGCGTGACAAGAGAATAACGTAACCTGCCATGGCGCTATCCTGACGGGCAGATGTCTTCATACTGTTCGTTATTTATTGTTCAGGGGAGGAGGAGTGTGGTTTGTCCAGTAGCTGTCCAATAACTTCAGTAACTGCGTGAAATTAGGTTTGCAACCCGGCAGAGGCAGTCTGATCATTGAAGGATGAACTTACAAAAAATCTCTGCTGACATGCTTGGTGTTCAAAACGGAACGTCAAAATTGACTCGCAGACACCCTAGATGACATCAAATCAAAATGCCTGCACACGATAGTTGAAGCTATATTATTATTATTATTATTATTATTATTATTATTATTATTATTATTATTATTATTATCATCATGATTCGTGTGGTTTGGGATTCTGTAGTCACGTCCTAGTTACTGAACAATAGGCAACGTCTGAGTTTCCTACTTAGCGGTTCTGAAATTCGGGATACCAAATGCTATGGAATAAAAATGGGCATCTCGGGCATGTTCTCAATCATGGCCCTACTTGTGCTGAGATGGCTAGGACTATACAATCCACCACCGGTTTTCCCTGACCCGTGTTATTTTTTGTTAAGTAATTTTTATTTTGAATCAGCTATGTCAGAACCTATTTTCTATTCAACCTACTGATTTAATTCCCAAATAAAACGCGTAAATTTGTTGATACATGAAAAATCTAGCCATGCACTAAGTAAGAATTGTCTTTTAAAGCTTCAATATGACGTTGCAATGCCAATGAAGGAAAATGTGAGTTTCATTCTTATATTTTAAATGTATTACAGATGCAAAAATAAAGAAACTCTAAAAATAACTTAGCAAATGAAGTTGCGATCTTAATTTCTCCCGGTTCAAGTAGTTTTGGTATAATACAGAAATGAGATAGTAGGAGTGGTTACATTGGTAGGAAAAGGAGCTTAATGCATACTGCAGAACTGTGCTTGAAAAATACTCCATAGGCTGGGTGATAGATGGTTTTCACTTCAAACATTTCCAGTTTCGTGAAAAATTGTCTGAGATAGATTTGAAACGTCCACAATGCAATCAACAGTTAGGTCGCCTGATGTACAGGCAACAAGATAAACATACTGGTAACTAAGGTTGCATCGTGCTATACTAATTCTGTTTGAAAAAATGCAGTTGTCTAAGTTTTCATTTGGTTTTGTACAGTTACTGCAATAGCTTTACAACTCTGTTAAGTAGTTAATGGTCGCAAAAAGAGGTTCCCAGTAACACCGTTTATCTCATGAGTCTTGAAACCTTTGGACTGAAAGGGCTAAGGTAAAATCTGAAGAATCCGGGAGATAGTGGGTTCGAACCTGAATATGGTTTTCCGTGGTTTCCCCATTTTCACAGCAGACAAATGCTGGGACTGTTCCTCAATCAAGGCCACGGCTGCTTCCTTCCCATTCCTAGGCCTTTCCTATCCCATTTTCGCTATAAGGCCCACCTGTGTCGGTGCGACGTAAAGCAAATAACAAAAAAAAAAATCTGAAGATCTTATTGTGTTTGCTAGATATTAGTAGTGCATTTGCTAAAGTAATCGAAATATTATTTTATTCGCCTTAAATTTTGTAAATATTACCTAAAATTGAAATCTGACCAAAATATGCTAAAAACGGTGTGTATGTGGAGTTAGAGTAGAATACATTTTTATTATTCATTAAGTATGTCACAAACAACTGAGACCTCGTGTTGAGCACTATGTTTGTCCGCCTACTATTTACCCTTTCTGAATATTGCCGGAGCACTTTGTCAGCAGCTTATATTTTGTTCCAGTAGATACGGCGCTCTACGGACGTGTGGGAGGTCACGTGGGTTGTAGAGTGTGCGTCACCGCTCCTCTATAAAATCCTCCCTTGTATCGTTAAATTTCCGGGCGAATATTTGACAGCCCAAGTGCTGATAGAAAGAGCCCCATTACACGTTATATGAGTGATAAACACTCCTCGCCTCACCCAGGTGACTTCAATTAGACTTTCCGTTAGAGGGGTGGAGGATGTAACTGTAGGGCAGTTTAATTCCCGAGTAGGATGACCAAATGTCCTGCTCTTTGCAGGATACTCCTTTATTTTAACTTCCTATATTGCGGTCTGCTTAATATCTCGAATATCTCATCCTTCTTTTTTTAATATTATCCTGCTAAAAGTCATCCGAAATATAATTTACCAATGAAATGTAATTTAAAAAGTGACATAACCTATTGAAAACCATGGGTTAATTTATTCATGTTTATTCTTTATCGTAAAGATTGAATGTGAAGCAACCGAGCTCGATAGCTGCAGTCGCTTAAGTGCGGCCAGTATCCAGTATTCGGGAGATAGTGGGTTCGAACTCCACTGTCGGTAGCCCTGAAGATGGTTTTCCGTGGTTTCCCATTTTCTCACCAGGCAAATGCTGGGGATGTATCTTAATTAAGGCCACGGTCGCTTCCTTCCCAGTCCTAGCCCTTTCTTGTCCCACCGTCGCCGTAAGACCTATCTGTGTCGGTGCGACGTAAAGCCAATAGCAAAAAAAAAAAAAAAAATGTGAAGCATTTCCTGTTCAAATTTCCATTGAAATTAACCGTTTGCAAGACGCAACATAGAAGATAGTAATTCTGGTGTGTAACGAGAGCGACCGTGTGAAAAAGCAATAGTAAATGTGTATCAGTTCTAATTTAAGCTCTGTTACTACCTATGTAGTAAATAAGTCGGTGAACGCCGTAAGCAGTAGTTAATGTTCAGCTCTATTGGTAACAGTGTAAAAAGTGAACTTCACGCCGCGTGCATACAAAGAAGCATTTGTTTTGTTGATTATTGCTTTACGAATGTTGAGCAAATGGCAAACCTTTTAAGTCTGCAATTTACTTTAGCCTACCACTTCCAAGCCGTGTTCTAAACTCATATCTCACTGTTCTTGACAGGGAAATTAAATGCACGTTATTATCGAGGATAGTTAAAATCAGGTCAATTTATGAATATTTAGTGAGAGATTGTACGACCCCTTCCTCTGTGGGGAGGGGAGGACGCAGACGAAGAATACACCCACGGTATCCCCTGCTTGTCGTAAGAGGCGACTAAATGAGGCGACCAAGGGATGATTGTATTAGAACCATGAAACTACTTGTAATTAGTACCACCCCGCGGAGAACACCATGAGTCGCTTTTACTTGGGCGTAGTACCACTATGTTAGGTACAAAATAGGTTTGTGATTAGTAGCAAGAGAGTGCGTTGCCGGCTTTTACAGTACCTGTGATTAGTACCACTTTAGGAGTGACACCATGGTTCTGGCTTGCCTATGATTAGTACTCACTATGTGAGGAACACCACGGGATAGTGCGAGTCCCTGTGTTTAGTACACGTATGTGATGCACACCATAGGTTTGCGTTGCCTGTAAATTGCGCCGCAATGTGCGAAACACCATAGGTCTGTATTACATGTGTGAATTTCATTACCTCTGAGTAGTACCATAATGTGTGGAATACCGCGAGTCTACGCTACTTTTGATTAGTGCCTCAACATGACAAATACCATGGTTCTACTTTCGTAGCGAGAAGTACCATTATGAGGGGCCGATGACTTGGATTTTGGACTTCTTTAGACTATAAGCATCATCGCTTCAGTATTTCAGTATGCTATAGAAGCAGTCGCTTGGTCATGCGAGTCACGTTTTGAATTCTGGTCAGTGGAGGATTTTGGTCTTTTAATTTGTCATTACATTTCGTCTCATTTCGTACCATTAGGGGCCGATGACCTCTATGTTAGGTCCCTTTAAACAACAAGCATCATCATCATCATCATGTACGACCCTTCTTCCACGTCTACGGAACGAAGCAACTGACAGTAGCTGTAAGCTTCCGATCGTTAGACCCTATCGTCGGCAGCCTTGAAGACAGTTTTATTTGGGTTCCAGGTAAAACCTATGACTTCACCTTAATCTAGGGTGTAGTGTTACCATCCTAGTCATAACCTTACTGGGCAAGTTGGCCGTGCGGTTAGGAGCGCGCAGCTATGACCTTGCATCCGGGAGATAGTGGGTTCGAACCCCCCTGTCGGCAGCCCTGAATATTGTTGTCCGTGGTTTCCCATTTTCACACCAGGCAAATGCTGGGGCTATACCTTAATTTTTTTTTGCTAGTTGCTTTACGTCGCACCGACACAGATAGGTCTTATGGCGACGATGGGACAGGGAAGGGCTAGGAGTTGGAAGGAAGCGGCCGTGGCCTTAATTAAGGTACAGCCCCAGCATTTGCCTGGTGTGAAAATGGGAAACCACGGAAAACCATTTTTAGGACTGCCGACAGTGGGGTTCGAACCTACTATCTCCCGAATACTGGATACTGGCCGCACTTAAGCGACTGCAGCTATCGAGCTCGGTATATATACCTTAATTAAGCCCACGGTCGCTTCCTTCCCACTCCTAGGCCTTTCTATCTCATGTAAAGCAGATTCTCCATCGCAACGTCGCCGAAACCCGGTGTGTATTAGTGCGACGTGTGTGTGTGTTCGAAAAAATCAGAGCAGAATGTGATAGCGAGAATTATTTTATTGCTTTCCCAATACCCTGGTGGGGTCACGGGTGCGAACTGTCATATCATAGTGAATTTGGCCTTGTTTTACTACCCGACCCCTTCCTGGCGCTAACCCTATGTGGAGCAAGACAATTGGCTCTTGCATGTTACTGTGATGAAGAGGAATGTGTTGGGATGAACATTTCCAGTCCCGAGTGAAACAAATTAACCGCACTCGATTTAAACCCCGACTCAACCGGGAATCTGAACCCAAGAACCAAAGGTCTCGACGCTGACTAACCAATGCAGGAGCGTGACGAAAGCTTCCTTCAGCATTTTCTATGTATTTGTGGGGTCGCTGGATTGGTTATGGCCAGGGGTTTATATCTTTCCTGACTCCTCATGATTTTTCAGACTCGACTTGCATTCTAACCTCAGTCGTCCGAGCGAAAAGCCAGCAGCTAGGCTACTGCACTATTCCCCACCCCACCCTTAACAAGAGGATACTAGCGGAATTCTTTCTTCTTCCCGATCTTTTCCCAATTACTTGATTTCGGCACCACAGGAGCGTCAAGTCAAGTTTTAAGTCCTTTCCGGACGCCAACCCTAATCGGAGGAATGTTTTCTGTATTGTGTGTTTTTGTGGTGGCCGGGAGTGTGATGTGATGCACGTAAATGGGAAATGAGTTAGGTAGATTCCCATTGCTTTCCGCACCGAAATGTGTGTTAAGATGCACGGAAACCTCCAGTTCCTGAGGCTGAATAATTAACGAGATGAGGCTGAAATCCCTAGGAATCGAATCCAGGGCCATGTGAATGAGAGGTCACTACGCTGCCATTCAGCCCAGAAGTCGGATAAAAGCGGAATTCGATAAAGTAAGAAAAATAGGTTGTAGGTTTTCATTCATTCATTCAAGAAAAATAGTAAGAACCTACATGTTAACTAGAAATAAGATGGTGGGAATTATTTATTTCTTAACGTTAGTATTGAAGATTAGGCCTAATAATGTAAGGAAAAACGAAGAATATTAATCCACTTTCTGCAATGAAGACATGCAAGTAGCACACTCACTAAACGCATTGAAGAGACTTGAAAGTCAATCGGAGGTAAATATATGGATAAGAAAGACATACAATACGTAGAATTTAAAATTAAAATATTACACCCTTGTTAAGTTATTTGAGAACCAGATTATACAAGAATCAGTACGGAATGTTGGAAAATAAAATCGAATTGGAGAGAGGATACATGTAGCAGATACTGAGGATGTGCATTGAGGTGGTACCGTAGACTCACTAAAATTGTTGAAATCTAGGAAAAATATTTCCTGTACTTATCTTTTCCCTGTTAATTCTGTGCTCGTTGGACCCACTCTGACACACTTGCAATTTCGTCTCGTTAAACTTCGGGTGAAACTTCCAATCCAGGAACCATCGAGATTCGAACCTCGGCCGACCGATAAAATACCAGTAGCTAAGTCGCTGGACTAAATACGCCTCCATATGCAGTATTGTTACATTCTATTTCCAAGAAGGATTTTTGAAATATTTGCACAAGTATGAAATTATAGCTTGCCGGGCTGAATGGCTCACAGTTGAGGTGCTGGCCTTCTGACCCCAACTTAGCAGGTTCGATCCTGGCTCAGTCCGGTATTATATGAAGGTGCTCAAATAAGTCAGTCTCGTGCTGCTAGATTTACTGACACGTAAAAGTACTCCTGCCGGACAAAATTCAGGCACCTCGGCGTCTCCGAAAACACTCAACAGTAGTTAGTGGGACGTAAAAGCAATAACTTTATTATAGCTTACTTTATATTTTGAACATTTTTGTTTCTATATCTTGTATACATATTAAAATAACTAAATTCATATTCTAGTAAAGAGTACAATAAATGAATACTCCCCTCCTCGATCCTTGGCCATCCGTGATTGTGTGTTGAGTCTTCGGTCCAAAGGCTGGTTATATCCTTAACATCTCCACCATCAGCTTTCATAAGTATCCTAGGCGTCTCTGAGAAGCCGTATTTGGGAAATGAGTTAGGTAGATTCCCATTGCTTTCCGCACCGAATCAGATGATGCTGTTGTATATCAGTATGTCAAGCCCACTGAAATTCGTACACTAATCAACACTGAGCAACACTTTCACACCATTCATTGCAAAGACTGGCTGCATAAGGAATTGCAATCGCTCATAATCTTAAGAACATGTGTTCGATTCCGCGTCAGGAAGTCGAAACGCTTAACAAACGAGATTGAACCCCACTGTCGGCAGCCCTGAATGTGGTTTTCCGTAGTTTTCCATTTTCACACCAGGCAAATGCTGCGGTCGTACCTTACTTAAGGTCACTGTCGTTTCCTTCCCACTCCTCTCCCTTTCCTATCTCATCGCCGCCATAAAACCCACCTGGTGTCGGTGTGACGTAAAGCAATTCGTAAAAGAAATCCACTTCCAGAGGTGTACATGGCCTTGAGGTTCACTCAGTCTACACCATGAATGAGTAGCAGGTTAATTCCTCGGGGCAAAGGCGGTCGGGCTTAAATCTAACCACTCTTCCTCAACAGGTGCCGAGATTACGAATATTGGAAGCCTTTACCTTCCACCTCTCAAAGGTCGTTCATGGCCTGTATGGAGATGGCTGCCCTTTTGCTTTTCTTTAGCATACCTCAATGACTTTTCACTTTGTCAAAGCCAAGGATGTGGCTGAGACAGGCCAGTGAAACAAAAAAGCTTCGTATAGACCATACCAGGAGAGAGAGTGCACTCTTATAAGAGATTGGATCTGAGCAGAATAGGTTGAATATTCTGTTCTCGTCTATTCTGTTCTGAGAAACGTATTTTAGCTTACGGTACATTAAACTAGCAAACAATCCTGTGCTACGACGGCTATAACAGATGGCTGCTGCCCGGCCAGATGTCGTACAGATTTTAGAATGACACGTAGTCAGCGCAACGATATCTTCAGCCTGTTACGTGGCTTTCGTGACCAGGCCGCTACCTTTCGATCAGACAGCTCCTCAGTTGGCCTCGCGGGGCTCAGTGACACTATTTGGGCCCTCAGTACAGAATTAAAATCCTTGGTCTGGCCGAAATTTAAACTTGGGACCTTCAGGTAAAATATATGCTTGTTACCCCATCAAACTAGAAATCTGCAGTGCACGACAGCTGGGTTACATCCCTTTATTATCTTCTATACATTCATGCATGTTTCATTGTCAGTTTGTTAGCCTCACAATTATACTAGGAGTAGAACGTCATTCGTGTTCTCTATTTCTCCTGTTTGGAGTCACGCTTCTTGATACGACTTGGAAGCAGACGTGGAGCAACCGACCTTATGGGGTCAGCTGAAGAGCATACGGGACAGCGAATATGATCATATAAACCGACCAGTAAGGCTGAAGAGTTTTCACACTGACAAATGACACTCCAGCATTCATCTTGACAGACCCTAGGTCCTTGTAGGACTTACGTAGGCCTCTCACACGTTTCGACCCTTATAGGGTCCACTGTTGATTCCTTCTAATCTCTACGATAACGGATTACTTGAGACGTTGAATGTCCTTTAGAATAAGCTAATGCAGGAGTATTGTCTGATCACTTTGTAAACCGGAAATAACATTCCTAATAGTTAACATGGCTGTCAGCTTTTCGTCATCCATTGTGTTGATATCCTGTTACCACCCAGCATCGCAATCCAAGGTCGAGTTTAGTAACATCGCAACACCAGACTGAATAAATGTAATCACTATTACTAATCCGAGTCACCAGTCTCACAGGTGCAGTCGACATATCGTTGTTGTTGTTGTTGTTGTTGTTGTTGTTGCTCTTATGTTCCCAAAGGAGCAGGTTCGTTTTCGACCGAAGGTATTTATATGGCAACTCCGTGTCGTTGGCTTCCATCATATCTAGGATTTCCAGCTGAACAAAATCCCGGCATTCTGACATCTCCTTACATCCATGGCAATTGAAAGGACTACAAAAATAATATTGTTATTCAGTTCTGTCGCCGTGCACAAGCATAATTCAAAATCCCACCCGGAAACAGTAGCGTTCGAACCCAGGACTTATTAATTGGGATTTGAATGGCTAGACTGCCAGGCTGTGTATCTGAGACGGTAGAGCACTGGCTTTCTGAGCTCAAGTTAGCGGATTCGATCCCGCGTTAGTCCGCTGGTATTTGAAGACTCTCAGAACTGTCAGCCTCGTGTCGGTATTTACCAGCGTGTAAAAGGACACAATTCCGGCTCCTCGGTGTCTCCAAAAAGCCCTCAAAGTAGTTAGTCGTTAAAATATTATTCTACTTCCTTTCTTCGTTATGCCAAACTAAGGAGCGTGATTGAACTTACTTAGGTGATGCCGTTGCCTTTTTCTTCTCCCAAAATCTCATCTTCTCGCTATGTTTTTTCTTGCGATCTTTTAACCAAGTTTTTTTCTTTTTGTAGTGCTTGGATAGTGTGTAAAGCGGTTATTGTCGACTAATTTTCAGCACCATGTCACCTGCGACGCCTATTGTCTAAAGTTCTTTTCCAACTTCGAACAGCCAATTGTTTTTTACTTTCATTGATAGGACAAGGTTCAGAATTATTTTGGTCAATCTCTGATTACTCATTGTGAGAATATATCCATAAAATTTCAAACGTATTTTTCTAAATTTGTCTGAGATTTTCTCTGAGTGTTGATATAGGTCATGCGATTTCCTTATCAGCAGATTATTATTATTATTATTATTATTATTATTATTATTTTGCTATTTGTTTTACATCGCACTGATACAGCTAGGTCTTTTGGCGACGATGGGATAGGAAAGACCTAGGAATGGGAAGGAAGAGGCCTTGGCCTTAATTAAGGTAGAGCTTGGTGCGAAAATGGGAAACCACGGAAAACCATCTTCAGGGCTGCCGACAGTGGGGTTCGAACCCACTATCTCCCGTATGCAAGCTCACAGATGCGCGCCCATAACCGCACGGCCGACTCGCCCGGTATATTATTATTATTATTATTATTATTATTATTATTATTATTATTATTATTATTATTTATACATTTGTTTACCGATAAGAATGTTTTCTCTGTGTCGCGTGAGCAGAAATTTCGCTTCCAGAACTACCATTCTCTTTACTTCACGACTTTAAATGGTTAAAGTTAATACAGAATACTTCCACAGATACCGCAGTGACTGTTTGTCGTTTCCGCAAGTAAGTAAATAGTGAAGTATCCTGGAATGGAGACCTTATATATCCCTAACCATTAAAATAGGGATTCTAATAGGTGCGCCGCACAATTTAAGAAAAGTAGTATGACATTTCCTCATTTGATTTAAATAATGCCAGTTTGGGAATGGGTTTCCGTCGCACTTAATCGGCGGCGAATACTTTGGGAGAGACAGGGAAGCTGGAAAGCGAAGAGCCTGTCTGTTAAGTCATCAGCCCAGAGGCTGGTTGGATCCTCAAATAGCACCACCAATGGTTATGCGGTTATAAGGAAACCGAAAAAAACCAATGTGAGCACCAAAATGAGGCGTACTAGGCAAGATGAGGAGTGCGGTAGTTTGCCATTGCTTTCCTCACTGGGCCAGAAAGTGCTACTGCAGCATGACTAACACTATGAGCAACATCTTTCATAACACCCACACGCACTAGTCGTGCTTTGAATGTCATTACTTAGCACCACCCATACCCCACCAGCTTTCATATCGTGACAGCCATGGATGAGACTGGGACTTCGGTGGAAGCTGCACTTTACTCTGGCCTGTGCCAAGTGATGGATGCAAAAGTACTGCATCCATCAAGAAATGACAGCAGGCAAAGCGAAGAGCCTATAAAAATAATAATAATAATAATAAGAAGAAAACGAAGATGTAGTAGTATTAGTAGTAGTAGTTTGAAATGGCAGACTTCAATTTCTCTCCTCAATTGTATTTATACACCCTATCAGACCCTGGAATACGTCTGAAATTTATGATACACCCATATTCCTTCCTGAGTCAACCAAGTCCATCAATGTTAGGCTGCGTATGGCCCTGTATATGAAAGCCAAGGCAGTGAGCTTTCTTTGTACTTCTGTCATCTTCCCTCGGCTATTTTGTTGTGTTTGCATTCCTATGTCTTGATGGAAGCTTGTTATGCCGTCCCACCTGACACATACAGGTATTCCTGTACTTGTGTTTATTTAGCAGCTGTTCACCTCGAGGTCGGTGTTCCTAACGGGAGGACTTCATTTAACAAAGTTGTGAATTACATCTTCATGCCACACTGCGTATATCACGACGGTGTAGGCCATGCATAGAAACGTCTACTGTGTAGAGCGACGGTGGGGAGGAACATATTAACATAGGCCAGTTGTTTTAGTTTGATGTAAAGAGATTCAGACTTCGCTGCCAATAACTTAGGGCCTACCTGTTTACTACATGGTCGGTGTGTGTAATGACTACTAACCATTATTTGGCACGTGTACATGTACATAGTTAGGGGCTGCCTGGCCGAGGCGGTAAAGGCGTGCTCGGTTCGCCCGGAAGGACGTGGGTTCGAATCCCCGTCAGGAAGTCGTAAAATTTAAGAAGCGAGATTTCTACTTCAGCGTACACCAAAAATGAGTACCAGGGGAAAGGCGGCCGGGCGTAGAGCTAACCACTCTACTCTATCACGTGCCGAGGTTAACAATGGTGGAAGCCTTTACCTTCCACTCCTCCAAGGGGCTTCGTGGCCTGTACGGAGGTGACTTTGCTTTTACTTTCCTTTACATATACGTAGTTCGTAGGGCTATACCTGGGAAGAAAGCGACTGAGGTGGTTTTCCTGCATTCTCTTGTAGGAGATATAGAACACAAATTTCATTAATTTCTCACCAGTGTTGCCAGATCTTCCAAATTTTTTAAGGATCTGCCGATATTTAACCTTATTCCTGAAAATACGAAATTATTTCGGATTTTTCCGAGCTTTTTTTCAATTTTCGTAAACAAAAGTGACTTGGCGGGAACATCAGCCTGGGCTGTGCATCATTGCATTATACTGTGCATGTGTTGGACTTCCTTTCATCTGGTGTACCTTACGTTACGGAGTCGACACCTTGATCGCTATGCTATGAGAAGACTTCTCCGCTTATAACTGGTGTTTGAGAAATTAATCGCTAAAAATTGCAAAATTAAACGTTATTCGAAGAAATGTACTAATCGGTTCTAATCTTGTGCCAGTATAGATTAACCTCGTGAAAGCTCGACCATAAGTCGGTTACCGCAACACTATAGACTCCCCTTTTTAGTTTACATTTAATATATGGAAATTAAACAGGTTTCATGCTAAGCAAATCGCGTGTTTGCCTTGTCTGACAGGAAGTTTATTTCACCGGCAAGTAAAAAATAAAAGTTCAATGCATCAGTATCTGAATTTTACCTAAATGCATGCAAATTACGCTATTCATCAACACATTATGGAGAGTTACATGCGTATATCAGCTTTCAAACCCAACAATATTTTGTTCTGCTATCAAACAGCCCATGGCTGCAGTAGCCAGTCTTGTTCTTAAGGAAGAACTAGAAGTGCGCCCCAGCCTGTCTCAGTATTGATCAGTGAACCCTAGGAACTGCCATTAATAAAGATCTGACGTATGTAAACATGTACAGTCCTGTATCACGAAGCCGAGTGGCTATTAACAGTAGAACAAGGTTAAGGTTTTCCGCTCAGCGACAAGATTTTGTGACGATTGTGCCGTGGCACTCGCCCTACCGTGAAATTAAATTTTCTGTCTGAATAGGGAACATGCATGATCCGGGGTTTTAATTAAAAATATGCTAATCTGATTCAAAATTTCATGCAGAATTCAAAAATGTGATCAGAATGTACAAATAATAACTCCAAATGTGATAAAAATCTACGAAAATGTCACGTCACGCAAGCACGCGATCTCATTGGTCTGACGTCATCGTACAGGTTGACTGAATTAGCAGACGAAGTAACACATAGTGTGCTGTGAGAAGCAGGATACACTTCGCGTATTTCTACTTTACGTTAGTGTCTAGTATGTTTAAATTCGAGGTCTATACATTGGATAATAATCTGAGTGGTATATTTTAGACTTAAAATGAATCCTGCGCAGACAGTGAGGCAGAAAACTTATAAATGGTGTAGAGTTCCGATGTGCAATAGCACATCGCATACCATACCAAACAAATTGTTTATAAATGTTCCAAAGACGCTAAAACTAGGGAGAAATGGATTTTGGCGAGCCGGAGAAATGCTGGTGATATATCGGAAAAGTCTATAGTTTTTTTTTTTTTTAAGATTTTAACGTAAGATGAATTTCTTTGAATTTTCAAATCACTTTTCCATGTCAGCTGTTCTAGTGGTAAAACTTTAAATTTTAATGTATGATGCTTTATTTAAATGCTTCAATTACATCTTGGAATATGAAAGTAATAAACAGTGCATTAAATAATGCTGAATATTAAAGTATTCTCCAAACCTAACCTATGTTTTGGGTGATCCATGTCAAGATAATAAATCAAAGGGGTTATGAACCATTTTGACAGCTCTAATTCTACCAATATATCTTGGCATGGGACAGTTATGTATGTCTTTATTGAAGAGCTTAATTGGTAAAGAAATTTAGGCTATATCTAAATACTCTATAATGTAACAAAGAATAGGCGTGTACATCATGAAAGGAAACAACGTGAACAAATGTATTTCTCTACACAAAACCAATGCTTGTCTGTTGGGGTCTTATAAGTTAACAATGCTCAATTATAATAATTATCATAATATTAATGAAATAAATAACATAATTGCACACAGGTGAAAATAGTGATGTAGGTGTTTAAAATATTATCCAACTTAGCCTAAGTTTTAGGTTATACAAGCCAAGTCAATAAACCGAAGGGTAAAAATACCGCGCGAGTTGGCCGTGCGGTTAGGAGCGCGCAGCTGTGAGCTCGCATCCGGGAGATAGTGGGGTTTGAACCCCACTGCCGGCAGCCCTGAAGATGGTTTTCCGTGGTTTCCCATTTTCACACCAGGCAAGTGCTGAGGCTGTACCTAAGGCCACGGCCGCTTTGTTCCCATTCCTAGGCCTTTCCTGTCCCATCGTCGCCATAAGACCTATATGTGACGGTGTGACGTAAAGCAAAAAAAAAAAAAAGTAAAAGTCACAGCACCCAAAGACATTCCTGTATTGAGCGACTAAAATGTCACCGGGACACTTTTCTTTCCTGATATGCTCAGCTTGTTAAAAGCCAAATGTAATTAATGTTATTGGCTTCACGCCCCGCTAACTACTTCTACGATTTTCGGAGACGCCGATGTGCAGGAATTTAGTCCTGCAGGAGTTCTTTTACGTGCCAGTAAATCTACCGATACGAGGCTGACGTATTTGAGCACCTTCAACTACCACCGGACTGAACCAGGATCGAACCTGCCAAGTTGGGGTCAGAAGGCCAGCACCTCAACAGTCTGAACCACTCAGCCCGACTTGTGAAAACTAGATGAAGTCACATTTATCTTTATCATGTTTAACTTTTTCCCTCCACAAAGATATTTAATTGTCTTTCATGGGCCCTGGAAGTGGGTAGGCCAGTTGTCCCAACCATAAATATATATTTTTTTGGGAATGATAGATTATAGTCCTATAGTACTATGATCTTTCTTTCTTTCTTTTTTTCTTTCTTTCATTCTTTCTTTCTTTCTTTCTTTCTTTCTTTCTTTTTTTCTTTCTTAATCAGTGTATCCTTCAGGGTTGGTTTTCTCTCGGACTCAGCGAGGGATTTCACCTCTACCACTTCAAGGGCAGTGTCCTGGAACGTGAGACCTTGAGTACCGGTATGGGATGAAAGTGGTGAGGAGGGCCATTACCTCGCCCAGGCGGCCTCACCTGTTATGCTCAACAGGGGCCTTGTTGGAGGATGGGAGGATCGGAAGGGATAGACAAGGAAGAGGGAAGGAAACGGCCGTGGCCTTAGGTGCCTGGAGGAGAAGTAGGAAAATACGAAAAACCACTTCGAGGATGGCTGAGGTGGGATTCGAAACCCTTCTACTCAGTTGACCTCCCGAGGCTGAGTAGACCCCGTTTCAGTCCTCGTACTATTTGTTTTCAACTTTCATGGCAGAGCCGGGAATCGAAACCGGGCCTCCGGGAGTGGCACACATTAACCACTACACCACAGAAGCGGACTAGTACTATAATGCTACCTATATGTTTATGTTAGTGCTGAAATCCGATTTCTTACTTTACTAATGCTGAAAGCCCGAAAATGTAATGTTCTTCTTTAATAGGGGAATCAGTCTAGAAGGAAATGTTGAAAGTGATGTGATATCTATCCAGGTTCGTTGTTATCCTAATACTATGGGTCACAGTACATTGCACGTATATAAAAGACACCACTTACAAACTTGCTTGTTATCCGCGAATTTCTGCGGCCACAAAAGTCACATTTTTCAAGAATGATGACATCTACACATGGTAGATTGTCTGACTGTGCTGTTTCGAATCTTTCTTCTGTCATTTCGAAGTTATTCGCGATCGTGAATAATAAACAATCGGCTTTTAGCAACGGCTGATGCACAACGGCTGATAGAGCTCCATGCGGTACTGGATCGTGACGTCACAGCGCGCCGCTTACGTCAGAGGCCGTTTCACTCGCCTTGCGGAAAGGCACTATTAAGTATTTTTTTAATGGTAGAAAACAAGGCAACATACCACAATGTAATACGTTTACGTACTATTTCATTGGTGTACTTTTCAAAAAAAATATTTTTGAAAATGATGCATGTTCCCAATTACATGAAATTTGTTTTCTACATCGAGTTGAGCCTCTATGGACTGCGTGGTAACAACCAACTTCATTTTAGTGTCTAGGTCTTGTTCTTCTTCCGCCTTTGACTTCCTGCCAGTATCTTCTGAGTCCAGCGACGAGTCCCTGTTTACGCTCTTCAGACGAAGGTCCTTTCCATCTTCTGGAAGTTAATGCCATTTTGAAACCTTTATAGTTGTTCACCAATCTTCTGAATGCGTTCCTTTCATGAATTTCTTGGTCTGAATTACCAATCTGCCTCAGATGTTTTTCGCATTCCTGGAACTATCTCGGCCTTAGATTGAATAAAATTCCATATTCTTTTTGTTAGTCGATCATCAGTCATCCTCAAGAGATGACCGTAAAATAATAACCGTCTCTTCTTAATTGACGCTGTGAGAGGTTCTGTCTTGCTGTACAAATCCTCATTTGGTCTCATTCGCCACTGTCCATCAACCCACCTATTATCTAGGAATTTTCCTAGTATCCTGCGCTCTCTTTTTTTTCCACCCGGTCAGCTTGACCTTCATTACTTAAGGTCAAGCTTTCAGACGCATATAATCCCTCAGGTTTTAAAACTGTTATAGTGCCGAGACTTGGCCCCTATACTCATAGACATTTTGTTATAGATATTCTTTGTCATTTGGTATGCCTGGTCTAACTTCATTATTATTATTATTATTATTATTATTATTATTATTATTTGGAACATAGTGCAAATGACAAACCTGTGATTTCTTCATTGAATGGATCCATTTTGAGTTCGTTCTGGAATGAATTCAAGATTGTGTTGACGTCGAACCCATCTACTCGATACCATTGTTTTCCTGTGATAAAAGAACGATCTATTATCGTCATTACCATAATTATCATAATCATCACGATCATCATTTGTCCCGTCTATTGGCAGGGTTCACTATGTACTGTACGCGCACTTTTTAGTGATAGATTTTTGTACTCGGTGAGGAGTAAGAAGGGAGCACTGCCGGTTCCGGTAAATACTGCCAACTGAATGGAAATGAAATCTGAATTGAATCGATAATATGATCGATCAATATGAATTTTCTAAACCTTTATTACCTTAACGCCAACAACTGTGTCACACACACAATATATATAACTATATAATATTTCCTGATGCGAAACGTGTTCCTAGCATGAATTCTATAGTTTGGCTTTGCTGTGTAAAAAAACAACAGTACGAGTACGTAAAGTGTACGCCAGATGTCGCACAGTGATGATAAGCGATTCTTAGTTTGTGTTTCATAGGTTGCCAATACGAATCTCGAAGATAACCGAAGTCGACCAATTCAGCACTAGGGTGTAAATCTATCGCTAAAAAGTGCGCAGATAGTAGTTCTACTGTGTCCACTTCATTCAGTCGTAGTCCGGCTAGTCCATATGGTTAGCGTGCTGGCCTTTGGCCCAGGGAGTTGCGGGTTCGATTCCTGGCCTGGTCAATGATTAATTCAAATGTGAGTGGCGTCTTCAGCAGTAGAATTCATCATAGATAGAGGACCATCCTCATGGACGCGCGGGTCGCGTATACGGCTTCAACTCGAAAGACCAGAACCAGGCATCTTCGGGGGCGACACGCCATTATTATTATTATTATTATTATTATTATTATTATTATTATTATTATTATTATTATTATTATTATTGGCTTTACGTCGCACCAACACAGATAGGTCTTATGTTGACGGTGGGACAGGAAAAGGCTAGGAGTGGGAAGGAAGCTGCCGTGGCCTTAATTAAAGTACACCCCACCATTTGCCTCGTGTGAAAATGGGGAAACCACGGAAAACCATATTCAGGGCTGCCGATAGTAGGGCTCGATCCCACTATCTGCCGAATGCAGTCTCATCCTGTGACTGAGGTATGAGTGATGCTAGTAATACCATTCCTTATGAAGCCAGTCCCTGTTATGAATGGTGTGAAAATGTTGCTCATAGGGTCGGTTGTTGCGTGCATTTCAGTGGGCTGGGCAAACTGATACGTAATAGCAACTTTGGCCCAGTGAGGAAAGCAAAGGGAAACTACCTCACTCGTCATTTCCCTAGTTCGCCTCTTCAGTGACTCCTAGGCTATTTGTGACAGCTGTTGGCAGAGCTTTGGAGGATCAGACCAGGCTTTGGGCTGAATACCAAACATACAACATCATACATACAGCATCCATATTGCCCCATCATGCGAGGTTGACTTTAGATCTGCCCTCTCCTGTCCTCGGTCTGTTCAAGAACTTCCAGACACACCAGTCTTCACGACATCCAGGTGGCAAACGTTCTGCAACTGTCATCTGTTCTGAAATGACGGGGACCTTGGCTTTCCAAAGTTGTACTCTTGCACTATCAGTTGATCCAGTTAGTTCCTCAGCCGTTCGTTGGAAACTTTTCCTTTACGTCGTTCTCTGGGCCGGAGGTGTGTGGCCATGCAGTGGATGAGTACTTTGACTTTCCACTCTAGTCATCTCCATGTCTGCAGCTACTTTACTTCGAATACAAGGTGGAGCAATCCCTGCAGAGTTTATTCATCCGGTAATCGCACGTAATTCCTGTCGTCGTCTGCAACTTCATCCAGGCTGCATTAATGCTCTTATTTACCTCTTCAGTGAGTTGGCCATCGTCTGCAACAGTAGATACAAGATATTTAAACTCTATCACTCACATTGATCCTCGGTAGGATTATTATTATTATTAGTAGTAGTAGTAGTAGTAGTATTCTTTCTTCGTTATGCCCATTTACAGAACACGTTGGAACTTGTTAGCTTGATGATGGTTTTCCTTTCTTCTTCTCCTCCCAAAATTTCTTCATGAACTCGCTATGCTGTTTCTTGCTTTCTTCCGTCCATTGCTTCCCTGTGGTTCTTTAGCCTTTACCGCAAACGTGTGCTTTGCAACCAGATCCCCAAAAGTCTTGCGATCCCTGATATCTTCTGTGATATTCATTTATTTTAAGTCTTGCTTATTATTATTATTATTATTATTATTATTATTATTATTATTATTATTATTATTATTATTATTATTATTATTTGAAGGTGTAGTGTAACACTCATACTGCTGATGTGATGCTATTGTTGTTGTTGTTGTTGTTGTTGTTATCCTGTTTCCCGCTTACACGTGTTTCTCTGCATATCGTACTGAATGGTTCAGACGGTAGAGAGCTGGCTTTCTGAACTCAGGTTGGCGGGTTCGATCCTGACTTAGTCTAGTGGTGCTGCAGGTTACGTTTCTGACGCCAACGTTATGTGGAGGTATGTATTAACTATTGTGTGCTACTGTAGTGCTCGGTAATATGATGTAAATGGAGATGTGTATTAAGACGGACATAAACTCTCAGTCCCCGAACTAGAGGAATTAACCAGATGCGGATAAGATAACCGAACGAGAATCGAACCTGAGGCTGTCAAAACTGACGCCCACTATGTTGACTGTTCAGCCAAGGAGCTAGTAATAAACCTAGAAAAAGATATCTATTAATCTATAACAGTTGATTACTGAAGTGAAGGTCGAAGACCAAGAAGAATATCGTGGCCACACAACAAATTAATGGATACGGCTACTGCTACAAAACTGCAACATGCAGTCACCAACATCCATTAATGAATATGCGTTATGATTAAGATGAAGAAAAATGAGGCTGTACCTTCGTGTACATTCCTTGTATAAAATACTTCCTGGAAATTTATTTCTGCTGCTTGTCGCAGATTTTCGTCCTGAAATGATCATAGATCGAGTAGAAACAAACCTGAAGCTCATGCAACTTCACAGTGGCGACAGGAGGATCGGGGACATTGGACAAGATGGAGATCGCGGCAGCTGGTTTTGAATGGTGTCTTCTGTTCTAGCGCCGTGCTTCCCGCGCAGTGTATTGGTAAGCTGACACCCCTACCAGTCTACACATGAGCAGTGTCCCTCTGGAACTGGCCGAAACTCCCTCACGACTAGCACGTGCCCTGTTGTAATTACGGCTCCCAGCTGACGTGTTTCCGGTAGTTAATCCCCTTGAGACACCTGCCACCTTGTTTTAAATGGGAGTTTCATTTTTACCTGGTGCCAGGTTCTTCGGAGGACATCGACATTGGCCCGTATTGTGGTCTTCGAACCTCTCTTTCCTCTGGTGGGGAAACATGGAAGGCTGTGTTCTTTCCGCATGGTAGGTGGACACCACTGCTTATACAGGCGAGTCCGAATTCTTTCACAAGGACGCGTAAGTAATAAAGCCACATGTTCGTTGCCAATTAAGAAAGAAATGTCACTCAAAAGTTATTAAATGTCTCAGTGGGAAAAGCAATGGTCATCCGATGATCATAAATGTCTTTCAATAAAATATGTGACTCGATGTTACCTAGCAATCGTGCAGGCTGTGATCTCAACTATTGTTGACCATGACATACAGATCCACGACCTGTACAACTCTTTAATACAGATCCAAGGCCTGTGCAGCTCTCAAGGTACAGTTGCTAGGCAACATCGCGTCACATGTTTTATTACAGAGTATGACACTATTTCATTACACAAATTTTCGGATGGCCACCAGCTCTAAGATACAGATTTATGCCGAAACAATAAGATCTTATGTTATTTTGTTGGATGTTCTGTCTAGAAATATCCAGCTCCTTGGCCTTTGGTTCATAGGGCCATGGATTCGATTACCAATCGGGTTGGGATTTTTTATCTGCGTCTTGTTTATTTATCTCGCTCGGGTACTGGATGTTTGTCTCAATACACTTCTCTTCATACACACACAGCATATCATACTACCAAAGATCACAGAGATACGCAATAGTGAATAACTTTCTCCCTTTTAATTCTCCGTAATATGCCTGCATATCGTGCGGAAATCCAGATATACCTTCTACAGTAGATTATAAAAGTGAAGGTCGAAAGCAAATTAGGAAGGGCGGCTGTGAGGAAATGCATCCGGCTGTAAAACGGAGCCTGGTCCATCTGCGCCACACAGATCTTACCCGCGATTCCACCAGAGTATGGAAAAAAACGTATGTAGTAGTAGTTCTGTCTAGAATTCTTCCTGTGATATAACTCTAAGAATGAACAGACTGCTACTTCAGTTGCGTGAGTCTTGTTCAGGGAACGACTTGCGCGGTAAACATATCCTGTGAGCTCTCAGTGGTCCAAGGGCAGGCCAAGTCGTGGGAGGCGGCTCACGCTAGCCGGTGTCGTGTGTTCGTGTCGTATTTCAGTGCGTGATTACTGGAGCACGAGGGAATACCAATGTCAAGATTCGACAGGGTTTCTCACAAATTTATGGTTGTCATCGCTCTGTCGAAATTACTTGAAGTCGACTACTGTTGAACTCCCGCACAAGGATGACCGATATATCGATTAACTCTGTTGTAGTTAGACATTTTATCGATTCTGGAGTTAAATTTTGAATAAATCCCGGTGGAATGATAAAATCATTATGGTACATTTTAAAAATGGAGTCTTCCGCTTTCCGTTCTGGATATCGACATCTTAAAGGTGGCTCTTCTTTATTTATTTATTTATTTATTTATTTATTTATTTATTTATTTATTATTTATCTTGTTTCGCTTGTAGTTGAAGCATTCGCATACACTAACCCACGGTTAAAAATTAGGCTACATGAAACTAATTAGGAAATACTATTTTTAATGAAAATGAAAACCTACAACCTGTTTTCCAGTCTTTGACCGGGTCAGGGATGTGATGAATGAAACGTATATAGGCTGTTATTACGATGGGGTCGCCACTCCCAAAGTGATTTATATTCATGAGTGATAGATGCTATGAAATGAGAATGGAGAGTGTTGCTGGAATGAAAGATGACAGGGAAAACCGGAGTACCCGGAGAAAAACCTGCCCCGCCTCCGCTTTGTCCAGCACAAATCTCACATGGAGTGACCGGGATTTGAACCACGGTATCCAGCGGTGAGAGGCCGACGCGCTGCCGTCTGATCCACGGAGGCTCCACTATTTTTAATATCTAACAAAATTAACTATCAAAAATTAAACAGTAATAGCTGCATATAAATAAGATGAATATTTCGTAAACATTTAAAAAAATACGAACACATCAGGCTTCGTAACTCGTCTGGTACGGAGTTGCAGACCCGTTCAGCTCCTGTCGTGAGGGAGTATGTGTGCTGTTTGGTGCTGTGTGCAGGGATGGCCAGGATGTTCTTGTTATGAGTTCCGTCCTTTCTTGACAGGCGTCGACATTCTGTGGGAGGAGTCTGTTAAATGTTAAAATGGAACAACTTACACAGTAGTCTTCCGATTTATGCCTTGTAAAACCAAACAAACTTATTTTTGAATGATCAAATCAGTCATGGTTTCTTTCTGATGAAGTAGAGCAAGGTCTTCCTAGCTGGTTGTTTTGGTACTCATGACATGAACTTCGTGTCTAGCTTACCTGCCCTTGAAAGAAACTAGAACGTGCACGATCATAGTTACGATTTCTGTCTACTGTTCTCGACACAACTACCTTGTGAACTGTATCGCTTCATGATGTAACAAGTAGCGTAGTTATTCATAACAAAGGTGTAAAACACACTCAGAATGAGTTTGGACACAAGCTGCATTTCGTGATTGAACTGAAGCTGTCTGGCTCGGCTACAGAGTATGAATTTGCTCACTCAACTCTTGCAAACCTACAATTACTAATTTTATCAAAGAGCGTGTTCCAATGTTGAATGAAGAATTTGTATATCAAATAATGGTGAGTAAATTATTTTTCAAGTCCTTAATGTTGTTTTATACTCATTTCTCACATACTGTATTCACATTATGGAAACAAATTCATGTGATATGAGAGAAAGAGAGAGAGAGATGGTGTAGGTGATAAAAACCCAAATAATAGAGAAAATATGTCATAAATGAACTTTGACAGACCGAACGAGTTCGCCGTGCGGTTAGGGTTGCGCAGATGTATGCTTGCATTCCGGAGATAATGGGTTCGAAACCCACTGTCCGCATCCCTGAATATTGTCTTCAGTGGTTTCCCATTTTCACACCAGGCAAATGCTGGTGCTGCACCATAATTAAGGTCACAGTCTCTTCCTTCCCTCTCCGATCCCTTTCCTATTCCATCGTCGCCAGAAGACCTACCTGTGTCGGTGCGACGTAAAGCAAATAGTAAAAAGTAATAATTAAAAACCGTTGACAGATTTTCAGTCTTTTAGCGTAAGACATTATTTTCTTAATCCGTGAATTAATTAATGAAACAGATACTTTTTCACGTATTTTTGTCTCGTCTTTTTCATTTCACCGTATGTTATTTTACGTTTCTAACTGTTCGTGCAAAGAAACACTGAATCGGTCGGGAGACGATTCTCTGTCTCTGCCGGGTTGAAAACCTATCATCCAAAACCTGAATTGAGACTGGATCCTCCATCTACCTCACACAGTACTCTAATGTGAAATTGAAAAAATGAAAAATACTGCAGTAGGCATTAAAGTGTGAGTGGAATATCTGTCATCTCTATGATCATTGACGCGCGTCGACAATGATCTTGCCCAGCAAGTGGTCGCGCGGTTTGGGTCACGTAGCTATCAACTTGCATTCGGTAGATAGTGGGTTCGAACCCCAATGTCGGCAACTGTGAAGATGGTTTTTAGTGGTTTCCCCATTTTCACACCCGGCAAATGCCTGAGCTGTATCGTAATTAAATTCACGATCGCTTACTTCTCACTGCTAGCCCTTTCCTATCCCATCGTCTTCATAAGACCTCATGTGTCGGTGCGACGTAAAACAAATAGTAAAAAAAACTTTGAATGCTTTTTGTGATATGTCTGAATGTATACCTACTCTTTGGATCTACGATGGTTCTGTTTAGCAGGTGTGCTTACCTGGTCCCTGCTCAGGACATTTGCACCAGTGACAGAGGGAATACCAGTGCGCATTTAATGTAGTTGCAGGTGTTTGGTTGGCAGGTGAGCTTAACAAAGAACAACTCACTTGTGGAATATAGCATCTGTTTTAAAATTCTCTCTTTACAGTTCTTTTTTCTGTAGATTCTTTCTGAATTTAGCAGAAAGGATCGTAATAAATTTAATGAAATACATTTCCCGAATAATAGGTTTGTCGTCATGGTTATCACTCCTTGGTTTATCTCGCTCCTTGTCTGAATGGTCATTGTCGTGGCCTTCGACTCAGAGGGCCCTGAGTTCGATACCCGGCCGAGTTGGCGATTTTAGTCACGACTGGTTAATTCCTCTGACTCGGAGGCTAAGTGTGTTCCTTTGTCCCAATGCACTCATCCTCATATACACAAAACACACCACACACTCAACCACCACATACACACAAAATAGTGAATAGCTCAGACGATAGAGTGCTGGCCTTCTGAGCTCAAGTTGGTGGGTTTGATCCAGACTGAGTCCGGTGATATTTAAAAAAAACTTCTCTCTCGTGTCGGCAGATGTACTGGTACGTAAAAGAACTCCTGCTGGACAAAATTTCGGCACTTCGGCGTCTCCGAAAAAGCCGTAAAAGTAGTTAGTGGGATGTAATAGTCGGTAAAATCTATTTGATCCTTTGGATCTCTTTGTAGCAATAATTGATTCCTGGGCATAGTTAGTTGGGTTCTCTTCATCTCTGCTTATGGCTGCGGGATGGAATCCTGAGGCAGTCGGTTGTGTTATTTAAGGAGACTTCCATTTGAGAGAACCATGTCGATAGACATACCCATCACATTAAGAAATTCGTTTTCGGGACAGCATTCCGATAACTGACTTACGACCAATAGTAGGTGAAATGACGTTCAACACTTATTAAGTAGTAGTATTAGTATTAGTAGTAGTAGTAGTAGTAGTAGTAGTAGTAGTCTCCGTGGCTCAGGCGGCAGTGTGCCGGCCTCTCACCGCTGAATACCGTTGTTCAAATCCCGGTCACTCCATGTGAGATTTGTGCTGGACAAAGTGGAGACAGGACAGGTTTTTCTCCGGGTAATTCTGTTTTTCCTGTCATCTTTTATTCCAGCAACACTCACCATTAACATTTCATCTGTCAGTCATTCATCATTGTCCCAGAGGAGTGCGAGAGGCTTCGGCAGCCGGCACATTTCCTATCCTCACCGCTAGAGGAGGGCTTCATTCATTCCATTCCTGACCCGGTCGAATGACTGGAAACAGGCTGTAGATTTTCATTAGTAGTAGTAGGTTTGCGAAGTATAGTGTGATTTAACGTCTCACTAACACATGGACGGCTTTTGGCGACGTAAGGATGGGAAGAAGGATAGGGTTGGTGTGCTGTGAAAATGGGGAAACCACGGTTACACTTCCTGAGAGTTGCCGATGGTGGTGTTCGAAACCACCACTTCACGGGTGCAAACTCACAGCCAGCTACCCCACCCGCGCAGCCAACTCGCTCATTTTGTGTTATGTTTGCAGGTATTATTGCTTCTGGTATGGGATAGAACAAGTTTTTCACTTTCGTCAATTCATCTCCGGTTCATCCTTCACATTAACACATGAAAGTTGCAGAAGGAGATATACTAGGAATGTTATTTCTTTTACTTTTACAAGATATTAGAATCGTTCCGTATTGACGGTTTTCACTTTACAAAGGAATCAGGCGGAAGCATTTATTTTTTCCTTTATAAAGTAAAGTAAATATTATTTCTTGTTAAATTAAAAGCGATTAATAGTATGATGGTGGTGTTCATAGAATCGGTTGGTGTATACAATTCAGTGGACTTGGCCGACTGAAATGTGATGGCAGATGGTGGTGGCTCAGTGATAAAACCAACGGCCCTCTCCATATGCCTCTTCAGTGACACCTAATCTGTAATAATTAGGGCCCGGATTCATATGCACTAAATACTCCGAAAATATGCATGCACATGTGCACTAAAAATGTTGAAAATGTGCACGAAAATATGAACTAAAAATAAAACGGAATTATTTAATTTTAAGTCAGTGTTAAATTGATAAACTTCATTCCTTGCATGACAGTACGTTTCAACAGTTTTTCAATGTATTCAGGAGTCAATGACTTTCTGTTGTCGGACAGAATTAATTTATACGCTGAAAATGATCGTTCTACGTCGACGGACGTAATTGGGCAATACTTGTACACCGGCACTGACTGCTCGGAACATTCTTCTGCAAAGACTTTAGGCATTTTTACACTTTAATCTGGCAAAACACTGCAGTAGACGAAGAGCAAGTTAACAGAGGAGCGCACTTGTTTAAGCAAACCTTGCGAGGCTACTGTAAGGAGATGGAGAAAGGAATGTCAGAAAGAAGGAAATTGCTGTTGTGAAAAACTTCATTATTCATCTAACTATTTGTATTGCGACACTGAAAGCACTTTCCTTGATCAGGGAAGGTTTCTCATGTTGCCAATTGATGTGCAACATACAGAACTCATTAAATTGTTCATTTTGTTCAGAAATCTTAGATAATCGATCACACATAAGAGAAAAATGTCTGCATATGCATTAAGGTTCAAAATATGCACTAATGTTCAAAGTATGTATTTGCATATGCGCATATGCATTTTTTAAAGTCCGGGCCCTAGTAATAACTGATGGAGGCGCTTTTGAGTATCCAACTGACCTTCGCTCTGAAGAGTCGAGCAATAAACTATTATTATTATTATTATTATTATCCTGAACATGATTAACTGACAGTAAGAGAAATTGTTCATGAGATGGAAAAATCACCAGTCTTTTCTTAAATCCTGGAGGGCCGGACTGAGTGGCTCGGGCGGTTGAGGCGCTGGTCTTCTGACCCCAACTTGGCAGGTTCGATCCTGGCTCAGTCCGGTGGTATTTGAAGGTGCTCAAATACGCCAGCCTCGTGTCGGTAGATTTACTGGCACGTAAAAGAACTTTTGCGGGACTAAATTCCGGCACCTCGGCGTCTCCGAAAAGCGTAAAAGTAGTTAGTGCGACGTAAAGCAAATAACATTGTTATATTAAATCCCGGAGTAACAATATATTTGAACATGGAACAGTCATAGTTCTGGTTGTTACGAATCATCGAACAAAAAGTATTCACCAACTGTTCCGCAGACTAGTCTTCACTTGTGCCCACATTCCTGCTGTTGCGAGCATTAAAACAAAAGAATCTTGAGTGTAAACAGGTCTTTGTCCTTAAGATATTCCTAATGCGTGCTTACCTTTGCAACGGTCTGGAGAGGAACTGCTAGCTAATGTAGATTCGCATTCTTAACAAAACAAAAAAATACGAATATCTTTCGAATAGATTATCATTTATTTATTTATTTATTTATTTATTTATTTATTTATTTATTTATTTATTTATTTATTTATTTATTTATCATGCAGCCTCACTTAAAATCGATCACTGTGTATGATATGTGACATTGAACAAATGGAAAAGAGAATTTACCTTATGTTGTTGACTTGTATGCCCAAGATCCATATACTTAGGGATAAAACATGACCACCTCAGTTCCTAGAGGCGAGCTGGAGGCCAGCAGTCAATCACACCCTGTACCCTGCTGAGTTAACGAGTTCTAAGCGAACCTTGTTTGGTGCGGCGAGGTTGCCAAACCATTTTCTTCCATACTCTTCAGTCTTACTCTTTCTTCGTGTCGAATGTAGTAGACGATTTGGCAACTCCGATTACAGTCGATTTTGTAAATCTTTTAAGTCGCTAGTAGACACCGAGCTGCCGCTGGAGAGTGGTGGTGTGAGACGAGGTCGTCATGTTTTGTCCCCAAGTATACCATTTCTTCCCACCAAGATCACACCACCATGGTAACTGCTACGGTCATCATACTCTTACAATGCACAGTAGATTGGATGTGAAAGTTGAGAGATAAAACGTTATCGAGTAAAAATGTTGCATTGTGTGCGTAGGGGTTCTTCACATGCGAACATTGATGACTTGGTGGCCTGATTTTTTCCTGTATTCAAGAATCTAACTGTCCCTTTCAGGGTTGATCCCATAACCTTGCGCCCAATTGCTTAATCATCCAGCCAGTAGCGGACTTTGTATCCCATAGAGTATATTTTACGTTATGAAACAGGGTTTATTAAGAGTTGTAGATCTTGGTCTGCCGGGCTTAGTAGTAGTAGTGTGGGTAGAGCGCTAACCTTATGAGCTCAAGTTGGCAAGTTCGATTCCGACTCAGTCCGCAGCAGTATTTGAAGGTGCTCAAATACGTCACCCTGGTGTCGGTAGATTTACTGGCATGTACAAGAACTGTTAAAGAACATAATTCCGGCATCTCCGAAAACCGTACAAGTAAGTTAGTGGTACGTGAAACCAATAATACTGTATTATTATTATTATTATTATTATTATTATTATTATTATTATTATTATTATTATTATTAGATCTTGGTCTAAATAGTACAGGAATCAGAGAAGGCTGTACACTACCGCCATTTTATTCATAAATCGTTTACTGAAAGTCTATAATTACTATATATAACGATATCAACACGTATGTAAAGCTGCAAGCTTATCTGCTTTGTTATTTAAATATTTTAGTAAGGATTACTGATTAACACCGAAAAGTGTATTTTTGCATGGATGTTCATACGTACATGAAACCTGTCTTTTAAGACAAGGCTGATGTGCTAGTAGATAGATATATGGAGAATTGACTTAGTTTGGCAAGTTTACGGCCATTAGACCTTCTCTTCCAACTAAGCAGCAAATACAGTATTTTACAAGTACACGTTAAAAGAAGTAAAAGTTAAGCATATTAAAACTACTAAATAATACAGTATTAATAAATTATTATTATAATTATAACAACATGAGTGCAGTATGCTAAAAATTATAAACTTTAAATACGATATCTCTATGATCCATACTGGTAACATGTTTAGATGAGTACAATATATATAACATAAAGAAGAATTGATGCATGTAACACGGCAATTTGATGAGAACAACCGAACAAGTGATTGTGCGGTTTGGGTCATTCGGGGGATAGCGGATTCGAACTCCACTGTCGGCAGCCCTGAAGGTGGTTTTCCTTATTTTCCTATTTTAACACCAAGCAAATGCTGGGGCTGTACCTTAATTAAGGTCGCTTCCTTCCCACTCCTAGCCCTTTCCTATACCATCGTCGCCATAAGACTTATCTGTGTCGGTGCGACGTAATTCATATTCTAAACAAAGAAACAAACAAAATGGATGAGAACAAGGCAGAACTTCAATCACTGGTTACGTTGCCTAAAACTAGTAGATGAGGCAGACAGTCATCTGGTTTGTTTTAAAATATGCTGCCCGAGTTCTGTGAAGTTATGGTGTGTTAGAATCCGAGCAGTGTAGTGTAGACTGAGTTGATGATGCGGTTCTCCTGAGATCCTCTCTCGGATAATCCAATTATCACGGCACAAGACACTGGAAAATCTTATTTCCTCCCTTCTCTGAGCGCATGCTTATGGCTCTAGATTGGTTTACGTGCTTCTAATACAGCAAGCAGCTTCTCTCGGGCGCCCTCCGTTCTGTGGAGTTCGTTTCGTCAGGAGGGGTATATCATTATCAACTCTACTCTGAGTTGCTGTAATAAGAATGGAGTGTTATGTTTTATTATCTTCTGTCCTGACATCTCAGTACGAGACCAAGCTTCTTCACTGTACCTCAAAATACGTATTGTCATAATCGCTCCTAATAGTCACGTTGGTGATTGTGGTAGTTATTGTTTTAAGGAGAAGTACAACTGGATAATTATCCAGTTAACCTTCAAATGTATGACTTCTTACTTTGACATTTAAATATAATTTTTGTATTTTCTAGCAAGCCGGCGCCGTGGTGTAGGGGTAGCGTGCCTGTCTCTTACCCGGAGGCCCCGGGTTCGATTCCCGGCCAGGTCAGGGATTTTTACCCGGACCTGAAGGCTGGTTCGAGGTCCGCTCAGCCTACGTGATTAGAATTGAGGAGCTATCTGACGGTGAGATAGTGGCCCCGGTCTAGAAAGCCAAGAATAACGGCCGAGAGGATTCGTTGTGCTGACTACACGACACCTCATAATTTGCAGGCCTTCCAGCTGAGCAGCGGTCGCTCGGTAGGCCAAGGCCCTTCAAGGGCTGTAGTGCCATGGGGTTTGGCTTTTTTTCTAGCAGGTTTATATCATAGTAAATTTATATATATATATCATGGATAAACGGTCATTTCACAGTCGGGATGTTACTATGTACAGTATATAATGAGCATGTCTTCTTTCTCCTTTTTTTTCCTACAAATGTTTTGCGTACAGCCGGGCTTAGTGGCGCAAACGGTTGAGGCACTGCCCTTCTGACCCCAACATGGGTGGTTTGAACGTGGTTCAGTCCGGTGGTATTTGAAGGTGCTAAAATACGTCAGCCTCGTGTCGATGGATTTACTGGCACGTAAAATAACTCGTGGGGGACTAAAATTCGGCACCTCGGCGTCTCCGAAAACCGTAAAAGTAGTTACTGGAACGTAACGCAAATATTACGTATTTATTTATTACTTATCTAAATTATTTATTTCTCTCCACTAATTTCCTACGAATGATTTGCATACATGGTGTGTTCATTCATTGACAAAACTGTACATGAACCCACGATTCAGTCCACTTGCACGGTTTGTTTCATTCTTAAAGCACCGTGTCTTCACAGCCAAAAGTAGTGAATTGATCATTCCGGGCTACTTATTGGTGGCAACCTTTGTAGCATTTCTTATCTTGAAACAAAGAAACAAGAAATAAATGTTAATACATGCAGGAAACTTGCATTGGCTTCGTGATCTGTTGAGTCTTGAGTTTTCAGAAACATGCTTTTAGTTGGGAAACACAGATTCCAAATTCAAATCAGTGAAGCATGATGCAACCTCTTCCCACCCATTGGTAGATACCACTGTAAATTCACAGTGCATCAAACCACTGAGCACTCAGTGTCGAAGATACTCTGACATCATGGAGCCCATGGATAGCACACGCTAGTTCACGAAATTCCCTGCAGGGGCACGCACATCATTTTTAAAACCTTGTTGCAGATATATCATATATACACGGGAGAGGGAGAGAGCTCAGAATTTTTGAAGAATTATGATGTGAAAAAGATAGGAAAGGACCATGAAAGGCATGGATGTGAAAGCCTCGCTAAGCCTTGCAATCCTGGCACTGTGTAGGTCGTAAAGGGAGCAAGAGTTGACCAGAGGAGGTCGGGTAGGAAATATGAAAGATAGGAACCTGGCTCAAGTAAGTGGAAACAAAACACCAGACTCAACTATAGGCCATGTGATCAGTAACTCACGCTTCCAAGCTGAAGCATGCGGAATGCACTTTTAATAGCTTCTTACGATAAGTACGGTAAGAAATTCCATAGATGCATTCCATGCCTCCGCACTCAGGGATATCCTTTGTAATCGGCCAGAGAGGCTCTTAATCATATTGCTTTACCCCCCAAAACAGCAATTACCACCACCACCACCAAGCTCGTTAACAGTGTTAGATTACGAAAGATTATCCCTGCCAACATTACGGATATGGTTGCTATTAAAAAGTCCAAGGTATTGCCGAAATCACTTGCCTTCTACATCCGACTGACTTGCGAGATAAATGGAGGAAGGAATAACGTACGGACATCCGTTGAAACAGGCATCGTAGTCCTTACTAAATCGAAATGTTTCAATGACTATAGGATTGAACGTTACATAAATAATAATAATAATAATAATAATAATAATAATAATAATAATAATAATAATAATAATAATAATAATAATAATAATAATAATAATAATAATAAAGGCATGTGACCTGCGAATGTCTCAGACGCTAGAAGTGCTGGCCATCTGAGCCCAAGGTGGTGGTTCGATCCCGACTCAGTCCAGTGGGGTTTGAAGGCACTCAGTCACCCTTGTGTCCGTAGATTTAGTTCCATTTAACCATTTCCGCGGAACAAAATTCCGGCACTTCGGCGTCTTCAAAAACCGTAAAAGTAGTTAGTGGTACGTAAAACCAGTAATATTATGTGCCTAGTTGAGGTGTTCAGTTCATCCAGAAGGCCGTCGGTTCGAATTTCTATCAGTAAGTAAAAATATAGTAGTGAGAGAATTTCACTTCTGGAAAAGGTTCACTTAGCCTATTCCTGGAATGAAGACCAGGTTAATTCCTAAGTAGAGGGAGGAGACGGTCAGACATGGAACTAACCACCGTGTCCCTCCAGAGGCATCATGACCCCTACGGACTGGATTTTACTTTGCTGTATAATCATCTTATGACCATATTAATTACTACTGACCTGTCTAACAGGTACTCATGAACTCAGAGAGACAGGTAGATTCGAAATGTATTGTTGACCAGTACTAAAATAGGTCGTATTAATTTTCAATAAAGAAAGCTACTATTTTTTCTTTCGATCATTCCGGCGTAACGGATGTACTTTCGAGGAACTGGACATGGTCAGTGCTATCAAAAGAGCGGGTTGCGAACTCGAGACACTAAGTCTCCTCCAGGGAGTGGAACAACAGCAATAACGGGTGGTGACGAAGTTAAATGTCACAATATCCAACCTCATAGCCGCCGACACGTCTTCATCTCTTCTCTTCTACATTTTTATGTCCCGCTCGTAAAAGCAGTCTCCGGAGGGAGGAAATGAACACCCCACGCATCTTCCTCTATTAATGTGGTATATCCGACTACGGTCTCTTATTTGCTGTTGTGTGGTCAGACGCCTCTTCAAGTGGATCCTTGTGCTCCTAAAGCTACAAATGGGAGAACTGTCAGTAGCAGAGGCTGAGATACACTCGGTGCTCCACAGACCGTACAGTTTTATTTCTCTACATACTAGTGCTCCCACAAGGGGCACTGTAACGTCCCTTCAGACTCGGATGGTCTAGCTGGAGCACACTTAGTTTGGCCGATCGCCTCCCGACATTTTGATTGTGCGATTGAAGTGTGGCTCAATGAATAATAATAATAATAATAATATTACATTATATAACAACGCCCGCCTGGTGGCCATGGTCGTTAAGGCATTGAAGTCTAAACGGTCTGACACCGAGGTTAGCCGGTTCGAGTCCCGTTGGTCGAAAAATTTTCACTATCAGAATGTTGGTTGGCAGGTTAGGGGAGGTGGTGGTATACAATTTCTAATCACTAGATTGCGTGCCGAAAGCGTGGATTAAATTCCAAACCTCTCCGCAGTGCTCGCATCGAGTGAGGGTATATAGCGCTGTTGGTGATTCGTCCGTCGGATAGAGATGTTAAACCTTGAGCAGACCCCTTGTGCTATTTGACAGGAGTAGGCTACGCGCCGGCACCAAGTTTCACTCTCCCCCTTCCTAGTGCCGTATACCACTTCATTCATTTCATCTCATTAACTCCTCTGATGAGGTTGACGTCAGGAAGGGCATCCGGTCATAAAAATCCGCCACCTCACCTCATACCCGACCCTGTAAAGAAGCGGGACATGGGTTGTGCAAACATTATAATATTATATAATATATACTAGTATAATAATAATAATAATAATAATAATAATAATAATAATAATAATAATAATAATAAAAATCATACTATTAAAGAACATTGTTCTGGATCTGTCAAGTCAACTTAGTTTGCAAAACTTAGTATTTTGGGATCACGCGAATAAGGGAGAAGTGACTCAAAACCAAGGTAAGGTGGTGGCGGAATGCCAACAGGCTTTTACCAAAGTGGCTGTGGTTTGGGCTAGATCATTGCAAGTGCTGTTTTTGAAATGGAAAATCAAGTAAAATTGAAGTCATTTCACTTATGACTTAACAATCCGTGTAAAACCCTGAATTTGCTTTTTGTCCAAAAATTTAAATCTTCGTTGAAAAAGTTTCATTTCTCGCTCTTATAATGTCTTGTCTCTCCTTATTTTCCTAGTGGGAACATACGGAGCTGTAACAAGATGTCTAGTCTCACGATGATTGATGTATTTTAAATGCGTATCGTTACAGTGCACGAGTCAACTTCGTAATGTGTACAGTATTGTTACCCAACATAGTGAATGCCACAGCCTGAATGTCTTCTCGTGTCTCAAACACTCTTCACAGGTTATCATTCATAACGTAACCCAGCGCGATCTGACGAACCTCAGTTACTATCAGTCGAGAAAGTCAAGATTTATTTGATGTAGGCCCTATTTTTTTCTGCTTTCGGCATCAGTTGTGTGTTTAGGTTGGCGTTTGGAAAAGAGGTGATCAGCGCTAACGTTGCCGTGGATCATATTATACTGCAAGTAGCGTCCCGTTTCAGCTTCACACGAGAGCAATTTTGAATTCATGGTGACGAGCCTTAGAAGATTTATTTATGTTTCCTCCTAATGTATTTACTGTACACAACTCAGTGTGGCCTTTTCCTTTGGCTCTACGGACCACTTGCCTGATTGCTCGTTCTTTTCTCTCCATGCGATAATTAAACCATTCCTGCACTTTCACTAAACTATGATAACTCCTAAACCATGCATGTGAATTATTGTGGCGAACAATCAATTTATTTTGATAATACCGAGTGAGTTGGCCGTTCGGTTTGGGTTGCGCAGCTGTGAGCTTGCATTCCGTGAGATGGTGGGTTCGAATCCCACCGTCGGCGACCCTGAAGTTTATTTTCAGTGGTTTTCCATTTTCACACCAGGGAAATGCCGGGGCTCTACCTTAATTAGCCGTGGCTGCTACCATCCCAATCCTATAACTTTCCTATATTCGCGCAGTCAAAAACCGCGTCAAAATCCGTTCCATTGTTCTCGAGATATCCACACAAACACACGCTTACCGAGGTTAGTCAGAGAATGATTCGCAATCAGTAAGAAAAATAACCCGAATGATGTAGTTCACGTGGCTTAAAATGCAGAATAAATCGGGGCTAGTCACTCAAATATTCTGCATTTCAGATTGTACCCACACGGAAAGGAGGCAGGACAACTGTACACATGAACTATGAATCAAATTATAGAAGTAATATGAATCAGCAAATCTGTTGGGTATACGGATGACATAACATGTGGTAACGCTGAATATTTTTGTACTTAATTATTGTCCATGGTTTAAACAGTCTTGCTTTTAGGTTAATTCTTATCAGTAATAAAAATAATAGAAAGAAATATATTTTATTTGAAGACAAAGAAATATATTCTCTTTCTGAAAAGGGAGTTAAACAGAACATGTTTAGAAGTGAATAAAGATTATTTGGTTTCAAGTTAAAGTTCGTCTAAAACAGTAATAATAATTAATTTCGTGTGGCTATTTCTAGCCGAGTGCAAGGCAGACTCTCTAATGAGGGTGGGCGGCATCTACCATGTATAGGTAACTGCGTATTATTGTGGTGGAGGATAGTGTTATGTGTGGTGTGTGAGTTGCAGGGATGTTGGGGACAGCACAAACACCCAGCCCCCGGGCCATTGGAATTAACCAATGAAAGTTAAAATCCCCGATCCGGCCGGGAATCGAACCCGGGACCCTCTGAACCGAAGGCCAGTACGCTGACCATTCAGCCTACGAGTCGGTCGTCTAAAACAGTAAGAAAGTATGATTGGCCTCTTTCCCCTTGGGTCTTCGTACGCGGATGAACCCTGTGCTCGATGGAATCTTGCGATACCACATTTCTCTACCGTTGAGAATAGTTAACGTGAGATGCATTGCACTCTCTTATCTTGTACTGTTTGCTCGCCGCTTTACAACATTGCAGCCTCTTCAGAGACACAGTAGAATGTGCAAAATCACTCAATGAGTCTATGAATAAAACTATTACTTCCCGAAAATCGCGCTTTCAAATTTCTTTAGAGGAAGATGGATGTGTCAACTTGAATGAAAATCACCAGAGAGTGCTAGGGCTCTTCCCAACGGCATTTCCAGCTATAAAAGAGCCCTTTATCTCTGCTCAACCAACAAGGAACTTGAATCATAGGCAGTCTTATATGGAACATACACTGTTGAATGATCCAGGAATTAACCCACATGCCTGAAAATTTTAGTTACAGTATGATCATGACATCGTGGTATGATTTTACTTTACATGTAGTCGTGATAATTTTATAAACTGATACGTCATCATAATATAATTACACGAATCATTATAAGTGGCCCAATGGAAAAATGGTATTCGTAATTTCATACAAAATTCAAGTTTGGACACTTATTAAACAAAATCTTTAATTCTCCAATGTGTTTAAAAATGTAAGCATGTTAGGGCACAATGCAGTTTCAATTCAGATACTTCAAATTAATAATGTAATGTTATTGATTTTACATTCCACTAATTACTTTTACGGTTTATGGAGACACGATGTGCCGGAATTTAGTCCGGCAGGAATTCCTTTGGGTGCTTGTACATCTATCGACACGAGGCTGGCGTATTTGAGCACTTCCAAATACTACCGGTCCTAGCTGGCATCGAACCCGCCAACTTGGGCTCCTACCGTCTGAGTAACTCAATCCGTCAGAACTTCAAAATATAACTTAGATTCAACTACCTAGGTAGAATGAAATTACTCCCATCCCCCCCCCTCCCAACCCCCAACAATTTGCTTTACGTCGCACCGACACAGATAGGATAGGAAAGGCCTAGAAATGGGAAGGAAGCGGCCGTGACCTTAATTAAGGTATAGCCCCAGCATTTGTGTGGTGTGAAAATAGGAAACAATGGAAAACCATCTTCAGGGTTGCCGACAGTGGGGTTCGAACCTACTATATTCCGAATGTAAGTTCACAGCTGCGCGTCCCTAACCGCCCGGCCAACACGCCCGGTAATGAAATTACTTCTATTAGACTTGAATGAAGAACTAATATCACGAGATGTTTCAACTTGAATTTGAAAGCAACGGGAAATCTACCTCACTCCTTTCCCTAGTAAGCCTCTTCAGTGATGCCTAGGCAGTCTTTGACAGCTAATGGTGGAGCTGTTGATGATCCAATCAGCCTTTGGGCTGAAGACTGAACAACATTTAAAGGAACTGTTTTTGATATAAAATACGTCAATAGTTACGGTACCGTACTTAGTAGCCCGATGAGCGTTACAAGAACATTACTTTTCAAATAGAAATGATTTCTAGATAGCACATGTGAAGGCATTGTTCAGTGTCACATCAAAAAGCAAGGACCAGCGTACCGAGTAAGAACCTGACCTAGGTATGGCGTAATCAAATTTAATAGTGCCGCCACCTTGAGGTACTAAAATCGCCATGCCGCGCGGCTTACGATAGTGTAGTTGCGTGTGAACACGTCTTGTGTGATGTCGTTTCATTTGTTTCAGTGAGTTCTATAAGAATGTGGAGAACGAAAGATCAACTGCAAGATAAAATGAGAAAAATGTGATCCTAAGAAGAGCAAAAAAATCCCTTTTCGCAAACTGTGGTATTGTATGGACAATAAGTGGCTTCAGAATTATAAAAGACGTATGCTGTAGGATATATCGGCTGTTCAAAATTCCAAAAATATTCATAATCAGTTAATCACAAATTTCGGGCGTCGTGAGGCGAATTTCGGGCAACTGGAGCCCCAGCTGAGCTTATGTACTGCCGTAGTGGTAGAAGAATTTCACACCCATACTAATGAGTTACTTGTTTCGGATATATGTAACACTTGGTACGTATTGTAGTCAAAATATGCGGCCAAGACAGTGACACAGCTCCATTCGAAATTTTTAAATCAACTGAAAAAGGTCCGAATAATTTGACAGGTACTCATATTTTTAAACCTGTAATTTTGGGAAAGTTAATCGTGGCGGGGGGGGGGGGGGGGTACACTACACTTTGTCTTCAGTGAGGAGTACAATCTTGAACAGTTTTTAGAAACACTTGTGTAGAGTTAAATCACATGCTTAGATACGAAAGTATGTGGTCAAAAGACGAATAACGTCTTCCCAATATTTTACGTCGTACACTACAAGCTTGGAATGGTTCTCCAATATTCAAAGTGTCCCTTCAATTTACTGAATGCTATTAAATCCAAAACTGTTGTAAGGTGCACCCGTATGGTGCGAAGACACGCGTTAAAAAGCCCGCTGTTATGTGAACCACTTAATGGCCGATGTTACAGTTTTATAGCTTATAAATGTCAGCCCCACTTCCATATATCAGAGAGCCTCTTCATGAAGGGGGCTGCGTTCCAAGTTAGAGAGTAGTGATTCGTGTGAGACCTCTTCTCCTTTTTATCAGAATTTGTAATTTAGGCGAATCGTAATTTAAAAGGAGTCTCTGATTGTATGAAGGAACACACCCCATTTCGTTGTTGTTGCCCTCGTCTTTGAAAGCACGATACGTCGTTTCTACCGACATGCCTGCCTCTTGATCGCTGCATTGAGAGATACGCAAATTTTAAAACTAATAGAATTCGCTGAATATACACTGACTGACAGAGCGAATGCAACACCAAGAAGGAGTGGTCAGAACTTTATGCCAATTGCAGGGTAGACTGACGTCACTGAGGTATGCTCATGATGTGAAATGCGCCGCTGTGCTGCGCACGTAGCGAACGATAAATGGGACACGGCGTTGGCGAATGGCCCACTTCGTACCGTGATTTCTCAGCCGACAGTCATTGTAGAACGTGTTGTCGTGTGCCACAGGACACGTGTATAGCTAAGAATGCCAGGCCGCCGTCAACGGAGGCATTTCCAGCAGACAGACGACTTTACGAGGGGTATGGTGATCGGGTTGAGAAGGGCAGGTTGGTCGCTTCGTCAAATCGCAGCCGATACCTATAGGGATGTGTCCACGGTGCAGCGCCTGTGGCGAAGATGGTTGGCGCAGGGACATGTGGCACGTGCGAGGGGTCCAGGCGCAGCCCGAGTGACGTCAGCACGCGAGGATCGGCGCATCCGCCGCCAAGCGGTGGCAGCCCCGCACGCCAGGTCAACCGCCATTCTTCAGCATGTGCAAGACACCCTGGCTGTTCCAATATCGACCAGAACAATTTCCCGTCGATTGGTTGAAGGAGGCCTGCACTCCCGGCGTCCGCTCAGAAGACTACCATTGACTCCACAGCATAGACGTGCACGCCTGGCATGGTGCCGGGCTAGAGCGACTTGGATGAGGGAATGGCGGAACGTCGTGTTCTCCGATGAGTCACGCTTCTGTTCTGTCAGTGATAGTCACCGCAGACGAGTGTGGCGTCGGCGTGGAGAAAGGTCAAATCCGGCAGTAACTGTGGAGCGCCCTACCGCTAGACAACGCGGCATCATGGTTTGGGGCGCTATTGCGTATGATTCCACGTCACCTCTAGTGCGTATTCAAGGCACGTTAAATGCCCACCGCTACGTGCAGCATGTGCTGCGGCCGGTGGCACTCCCGTACCTTCAGGGGCTGCCCAATGCTCTGTTTCAGCAGGATAATGCCCGCCCACACACTGCCCGCATCTCCCAACAGGCTCTACGAGGTGTACAGATGCTTCCGTGGCCAGCGTACTCTCTGGATCTCTCACCAATCGAACACGTGTGGGATCTCATTGGACGCCGTTTGCAAACTCTGCCCCAGCCTCGTACGGACGACCAACTGTGGCAAATGGTTGACAGAGAATGGAGAACCATCCCTCAGGATACCATCCGCACTCTTATTGACTCTGTACCTCGACGTGTTTCTGCGTGCATCGCCGCTCGCGGTGGTCCTACATCCTACTGAGTCGATGCCGTGCGCATTGTGTAACCTGCATATCTGTTTGAAATAAACATCAATTATTCGTCCGTGCCGTCTGTTTATTCCCCAACTTACATCCCTTTCGAACCACTCCTTCTTGGTGTTGCATGTGCTCTGTCAGTCAGTGTATATCATTAACTTCATGTTTAAGAGCATTCAGTAATCGTCGAACCGAACGTCTTAAGACGCCAACGATGTGAAGAGTTGATAATTCTCGGCCAGTTATGTTCACAAATACCGTAGTTGACAAAATTAATATCTCTTTCAAAGGGTAAGATATCGGTGAGAAATATTAAGGAAGCATTTATAAAAGTCTCAGGTATATGCTGTTAACGTTTAGTAACGATAGTTTTAGCCGCTTCTTTATAGCTGTCTCCCAAAGTTCAGGCTTTTAAAAATTTAAACGTGTTAAAAATTGCCCTTTTTTTTCGTTCTCGATTCCAAACATGAAATTGGCCAAAAATTAATATTAAATGTAGCTTAATTCTGAAGCTCATTTCGTGAATATAGACCGGGTGCTTCCCCAGATACTCATCTTCAAACTCGGATGCACATACTGTACTTTCTGAGCCGTCAGTAGTTCGTATGCCCAATATTGCCTGCTATGTAAAACCTTGTCCATAGGAGAATAATTAAAATTTTGTTCTTGGATATCTGCCTACAAATAGGAAAACCTATAGGAGATAGCTGCCATATTTTAGAAAATTGTCATCGTCAGATTTCATAAATGATCAAAGGTGACTTTAAGCTAGGACCATTTGTGGTGAATGACGAACGTGTGACAAATGCTGTCTTTATATAAGTCAAAAGCGAGCTCTTTTGGTACGGTAAACCGTTCGGAACGATAAGATGTATAACCTCTCCTGAAGAATAAATAATAAATTACCACGCTGCTTGCTATCTACCACCAATGACGGAGTTTCGAATACCGGAGTGTGTATGATTCTAATGTTCATCTGAAAAATCTTAAGACTTCAGGAAAGGCAGCTGTCTCAAACACTTGCCTGAACTCAAAATAAGCTAGTGGCTCCAGAAACCCCGGAAAGAACTATTGTAAGCTAAAGGAAATAGTTACAGTAAGTCCCTTTTTTCTGGCGTGGCCTTTTTCCAATCATCTGGGGTCGACAGTGTGAGTTAACCTCAGTTTTAATGCCGGATGCCTCTCCTGACACCAACCCTTTGTAGAGGAGTGTATTCGCTATTACGTGTTTATGGTTGTTGGCGGTTTGATGTATTGTGTGTAAATGTGTGTGAAGACGCTCAGAAACACCCAGTCTCCGAGCCAGAGGAATTAACTCTCCACAGTTCAAATCCTCGACCCGATTGGGAATCGAACCCGGAGCCCTATAAACCGAAGAGCAGTACGCTGTCCGTTCATCAAAGAAGCCAAAGTTAATAATAATAATAATAATAATAATAATAAATTTACTCTATATGTTCTCTCGAATGTTCGGGGAGGTAGCGAGTAAATCATATTTTGTAATTTGACTACTATTTACATAAGGTGGCTCTAAAATTTTACTTTAAAACAGGCTCTTTCTTTATAAGGTTCAGGTTTGACGAGTCAGTATTCGATTTTTTGTCCCGTAATCCATACATTTAATCCACAATATATACACTACCTGACAAAGAAAGTTAAGCCCCGGAAGGAATGGTTGAAGGTGAATGAAACTACATATGCTGTAAGACCATGTGCCTTCATTGAACTGATTACAATATGGGATGAAAGAGACAAGGACGTTGGTAGTTACAGGTGGAATGTTGGCGACAGGTCAGTAGGGTGTCGCCCCCTGTCTGCAATGCATTCTTTTATGCGGTTCGGAATAGTTTCAAACAGCCTTTGGATCCCCTCCTGAGGCAGGTTCGTCCACAGCTGCTGCAGCTCTCTCTCCAGATCCCGCAGTGGGACGGTGTCCCCTTCCAATGTCATCCCACACATGTTCAATAATGGAATATACCCTCTGCCCTCGTGTCCTCATCCTGAGGTGGTGTAACTCTTTTCAGGAACACCCCCAATGGAGGTGAGCTGCGTGGACCATATCAATCACTTCCAGCCCTCCTGTCATTCTGAAATTTCTGGCAGTAGTGGGAATCGAACCCGGACCCCGAGAACGACAGTTAATTACACTATCCATTATGCTACGGAGACGAACTTCAATGATGGAGAGGTCCGGGGATCTTACTGTCCATGGGAGGTCGTGTGCTTGCTCTAGGTCTAGGCAGTCCATAGACACACGTGCTGTGTGTGGACGTGCGTTATCTTGTTGGAACACTGCCTCAGTGTGCTGTGCCATAAGGGTTACGGACGTGCGGAGAAAGAATGTCTGAGACTTATCGCTGTGCCGTCATTCTGCCGAAGCACTATTAGAAGTGACCTGAACGGATTTCCTTTGGCTCCCCACACCTTGATGCCGGGGATTACGCCCGTGTGCCTTTCCACAATATGGGCAGTATCTGCCCTCTGCCCTCGACACCGCCAAATGCGCACACGATGGTCATCTGAGGTTATGAAGAAGCGGAACTCATCACTGAACATGATGCGACGCCAGTCGTCCTCTGCCCATGCCTCCCGGGCAAGGCACCACTCCAAACGCAGGCGTTGGTGTTCTGGTGTCAATGTCAATCGATGCATGGGGCGGTAGGAACGCAATCCGGCGGATGCGAGTCGTCAAGACAATGTGCGGGAACTCACAGGATGCTGTAGAGTCTCCCGTACATATTCGAAGTTATGGGATCCCGCAATGCTTGGCACACCATACGACGGTCCTCCCTCGGGGCGGTGTTTCTTGGTCGACCCGGAACTGCACGACGTGATTGGGTGCCCTCATGTACCCATTGTGTCCAACATCGAGCCACTGTGACATCTGAATGGCCCACATGCCTGGCAATGGCACGATACGACTAACCAGCCTCACGCAGTCCCACAATGCGGCCTCTGTGGAATACTGTCAATTGGTGGATAGGCTGGCTAACACGTCTGCGAGGCATCGCGAGTGCTTCGTACTGTACGTAGTCCCCTCTGCACCTAACTCACAGCAGTTGACTGGTAACAACTTATCAACAACAGGACGGTGCCATCACGAACGTACTCTGATGGGCGTTCTACACATTACAGATCCTTGTAAATATAATCATTATTATGCTAGGGGCTTTACGTCGCACAGACACAGATAGGTCTTTTGGCGACGATGGGATGGGAAAGGCCTAGGTGTTGGAAGGAAGCGGCCGTGGCCTTAATTAAGGTACAGCCCCAGCATTTGCCTGGTGTGAAAATGGGAAACCACGGAAAAACCATCTTCAGGGCCGCCGATAGTGGGATTCGAACCTACTATCTCCCGGCTGCAAGCTCACAGCCGCGCGCCTCTACGCTCACGGCCAACTCGCCCGGTAATATAATCATTTACTCACACATCAATGGTATGCATATATACCGAAATGGGATAATATTGGACCACTCCTTGTGGGTGCTTAAGTTTTTTTGTCAGGCGGTGTGTATGTCGACAGATGAGTGCGGTTATCTACCCGGAAATTTATTGAACCTCCCCCCCCCCCCCCCCCGTGAAAGCTTCCTAGTCGGAGAGTACAGTACATTATCACATCGAAACATTGCCCACGACGATACAAATGATGATTTTTTTCTAAGTGAGTAAATTGAAATAAGACTTTTTCCGTCTAAAAACCAAGGCCAGGGAGCTATCACACGCAGTCTAGGGGTTTCGGCAACTGAGTGATGGGAAGGAGCTAGGATTGAGAAGGTTGTGGCCTTGGCCTTGAATAAGGTACAATACCAGTATTGTCCTGGTTTGGAAATGAGAAACACTTGAAAGCCATCTTTAAAGCGGCGAACGGTGGGTTCAAACCCACCATATCCCGAATGTAAGCTCACCTGATCCTGACATGAACCGTGAGCCAAATCGCTTGGTCACATAAAATTGCAAGGGTGCTTGTTCCAGAAAATAACATTGTCAAGCACTGCCTATCATTGGGAAAGTAGAGACGATTATTTGCTGGTCGGCGTCTCCGGAAACTGTAAAAGTAGTTGTAGTTGTTGTTGTTGTTAGTCGTTTAGTCGCTTTCGACTCTCCGTGACCCCATTGACCAAAGTGCGCCATTTCTTCCTGTCGTGTACTATTTTCCGAAGTCTTCCTAAATTGAGAGCCGTAGCTTCCTTGATGCCATTAGTCCACCTCATCCGTTGTCGCGCTCTTCTCCTGTTACCATCAGTCTTCCCCAACATTAAGGTCTTTTCCATTGAATCAGGTTTTCTTATAATATGACCGAAGTACTTTAGTTTTTTATCTGAGTGTTTGACCTTCCAGTGAACATCCTGGGCTGATTTCCTGTAATATGGACTTATTAGATCTCTTCGCAGTCCACGGAACTCTAAGGAGTTTTCTCCAACACCATAGTTCAGATGCGTCTATTCTTCGACGCTCAGCCTTTCTTACTATCCAGGTCTCGCTTCCGTGCATTGCTACTGGGAAGACCATAGCCTTCAGTATACGAATCTTTGTTCGTAAAGTTACGTCTACTCTTGAAAATGTTATCAAGGTTGACCATTGCCTTCCTCCCAAGTAGCAAGCGTCCAACTACAGTTGAAAGCCATCTTTAAAGCGGTGAACGGTGGGCTTAAACCTACCATATCCCGAATGCAAGCTCACCTGATCCTGATCCTGACATGAACAGTGAACCAAATCGCTTGGTCACATAAAATTACAAGGGTGCTTGCTCCAGAAAATAACATCGTCAAGCCAATGACATTGTTATTTGCTGGTCCTGAAGCGATTTCTTCTGAGAGTCTTGCTACTTACCGTACACGTTTGTTCGTTCAGTGATAGTGACATGTCACAGGGAAAATCTCCGTAATTCCTGTGATGTTTTGTGTGTGTTCTTTATCTAAACCGTTACCGTGCTTTACTGTTACTCCCTTTGTTTGTTCTTTGGTCGTCGCGTGAGAGGAGTTGAAATAATCACTGACGTTTTGTGAAATGTGCGCCAGATGGTTAAAGCCTCGCGTGTTACCCGAATGATGAACAGCTGAGTTCCAGCATCATTTGATCCAGTGGAATGCTGCTGGCCTGTCAACTTGTTATGCAGGTAAACCCCTGAACAACTATAATATCTATATAACGGCAATACCATTCATAAATGAAGTTAAATACGTTTCTGATGTCGACCTTAATGCTTTAAAATCGAGTTACTTGTGCCTGACACTGGTATAATTCTGATATGATGGAAAGTCAAGTATTTATTTTATTAATTTTTGATGTCCATAAATGTTCGAATCAATATAGTAATGTATACAAGTGGCTGAGGAGTTACACACACACAAACACACACACACGAGTGGAAAGATTAATGCTTCTCTGCGTTCGGATCTAATCCCGATTTATGAATACGAAATTTCTGAAATGAAATGAAATTTCACGTAAAACTGGAGGTTGTGTGGCTACGGTAACATGAATCATAACAAACCACAAACTTAATTTCTCCTTAAGGCAGTGATAGTTCGCATCCTAACGATTTTCCCAATAGGCAATCATCATCTTGTATTTCACGATCCCTGGCTAACGATTACATGTTTAATAACTTACATGAAACTCCTAGCTTTCTTTCATACTGATAGAGATATTCAAGCATAAGTATTAAATATAACTTGAAAACAAAAAAAAAATATTTTGTGAGACGAGAAAATTGCTAAGGTCGTAATGTAATTCATGTCGGAACGTAAACTAACCTTGGTTGCCATGTTAGGTAGAGATTTGAAAATTCTCTATCGCATTATTATCTGTCTGGATAAGAATTCTTACCGAGTGAATTGACCGCGCCTTTCGGGTCACGTGGGCTAAGCTTGCATTCGAGAGATTTGTTGGCATTTCTAAAGACTGTTTTCCTAGGTTTCCCATTTTCACACTTGGCAAATGTACCCTAATTCAGGGCATGAATACTTCCTTCCCAGTCCTAGCCCTGCAATACCCCGTCGTCAACGTAATACCTGTCTGAGTTGCTACGACGTAAAAAGCGAAAGAAAAACATCCTTTATTTTTAGACATACTGGTCTCAGCATTGACTACAGAAGTGTTACCTGATACAGAGATAAACCATCGAAATTCATACACATTCTCTCACGTGGTGGGAAATAAAAAGTACCTTACAATCAACAGTCGAGATTATTATTATTATTATTATTATTATTATTATCGTCATCATCAAGGCTTTTCCCATTTATTTGGAGCCGGTACTACGTCCCAGTTTCACGGCCGGATTCCCTTCTTGTTGCCAACTCTGTTGCATGTTTCTGTGCTCGTTGCTAGTGTGATATATTGTACGTACGTGAATATGTGTATGAAGACAGTCACAAACATCTAGGCTCCCAGCCAGAGGAACTATCCAGACGCGGCTGAAATCTTCGACTCAGGCGAGAATCGACTTCGGGTCCTTATGAACTGAAGGCCAATACGCAGACTATCCAACCAATGATCCGCACTGTTAAATTATAAATAAAAATGTAATCAAATGTGAGATCTTCCGCCTGGATATCTTCCATTACTATATTCTTAGACGTTACAGATAGCCTTTGGTATTGAGAAAGGCCATTTTTTTATTTGTGTATTTATTAATTTAATTTTCGTTTATTTATTTATTTATTTATTTATTTATTTATTTATTTATTATAGTGGAAGCCATTTCTTTTCAGTTTCTGATTCATTTAATTTATAACTGTTAGGTTCTTCAGTCTTCCGAAACTAATTTATTAATTTTAAAAAAATTAGAAAATATTTGCAAAAACATATGTTTAACATATAATAGCCGATTATTAAATTTAATTAAGCTGTTTCTTTTTCAGGTATTCTCTAAATGTTATTTATTCATAATTTTGTTTTTTCAGACTGAAGAACCTAAGAGCTAAGGCTAGTTTACACGATGAGGTTAGGTTTCGTAACTGGCCTTTATTTGAGTGCACATGCGTGAATTGCAGTTGCGGTACACATTACAAAACTAGCAACTTTCAGCTACTTCCAACTTTTCGTGAAACTAACAATCTCAAAATTACCAGTTTAATGTTTTGATCCGTTACTTCGTTTGCAAAATGATGTGAGGATGTGAGTAAATACTTAAATATCTCGACTTGTACGCCGAACGTACGTGTTTGAGATTTTAACTACTGATAGTGAATCTATTCTGGAATGTAGTAATACGGATGTACTGTTGATGAACTCAAACACAAATCCATTCTGTTAGAGATATCTACATGAATAAACTCACAATCAGGAAGATAGTGAATAGTGAGAAGTCCAATAGTGACACGGAATAAATTTATAAGTGGATAATTCTCTAGTTCAACATTGCTGATCCCCTCCTGACGAAATTTGTTTCCAGTACAAGTTTTTTTTTTAACAATTGGCTTTACATCACACCGACACAGATTGGTCTTATGACGACGATGGGGCAGGAAAATGCTAGGAGTGGGAAGGAAGCGCCCGCGGTCCCCACCATTTGCCTGGTCTGAAAATGGGAAACCATGGAAAACCAAATTCAGGGCTGGTGATAGTGGGGTTCGAACCAACTATCTCCCGAATGTAAGCTCACAGCTGTGCTGCCCTAACCGCACGGCCAACTCGTCCGGTTATTTAAATCCGTTACGCATTATTTATTAACGTTTATAAAATATCATTCAGATATAGTTAGATATTTTCATTTTAGGTTTGCCGACTGCCGGCAGCCCTGAAGATGGTTTTCCGTGGTTTCCCATTTTCACACCAGGCAAATGCTGGGGCTGTTCCTTAATTAAGGCTTCCTTCCCATTCCTAGGCCCCTTCCTGTCCCATCGGTGCGACGTTAAGCAACTAGCAGCAACAACAACAACATTCTAGGTTATTAAATATTCTATAATTGTATTTTTCTGGAAAGTTGCAAGACATCTTAAATGCCGTCTTCTATTTATCTATATTCGTCTGTTTCTTTTCTCAGCCTTTAAAGTCGCTAACATCTCTGCCACGACTGTAGTTGTTGCAAGGATGTGAGCATCGAAAATACGGTAATTAGAAAATACGGAAGTAAAATGGAGAAGATATCATGAAACTACAGTATTCACTAGTGTCTCCATGTGAACAATCCATGCAATTACGTTCATGAAATTTGTTTCATAAAATTAGTTGCGAAACCTAATGTCGTCGCGTAAACTAGACTTTATATTTTAAAAGTTCCATAAATTCGATATCATGAACTATTACAGTAGGGGCAGATGACCTAGATGTTAAGACCCTTTAAAAACAAGCATCATTATCATTATCATAATCAAACGATTAAAGTTTGAAAACTTTATTAGAGTTTCAGCTAATCTCTCTCTCTTTCACCCCGGTTGCTATGTTACAGTATCCGTTCTTTTTTTGAGATACGATCTTCCAATAAATAAGCGCTCGGTTTGTTAAAGTAACACCACGCACTTGCTTATGATTACTTAGCTGATGCAAGAAGAAAAATAAGGTAATCGAAATGAGCTTCATGTTCTAGGCGATGGAGGGTAACCCAAACAATAACGAGAATTTGTTCCAGTGTTCGGTGATTACCTTACTGCATACACACGGGGTTGTCTTATGTAAATCAAAGAACCAAGGTAGTTTATCTACCATTTAGTTTACTAACAGATAGTAGAATCGCTCCAGAGTGAGGTATAATTCACTGCCAGCGAACCCGCACGAACGCTCTTATCAGTCTTTATTTTCTGATAGAGCCGAGAACCGAACCCGAGCCAGACAAGCTGGAAGCTACTATGGTGCCACTGCGTGGGATTAATTTGATACTGACGTGCTCTATAAATATAAGGTAAACGTGTCGATAATTTAGTGATTGATGCTCTGTTTAAAGGCACAGAAACAGAGCGCTTTTTCGTCCCTCTGACACTTTCCGCCATCTCTTTCTAATCTCTACACGTACCAGTATCGACCACTTCTTGGCCCGAGCCTAGTGCTGACACCTAGTGACTCTACTCCGTACTCCATATGACCGGACCATAGCACAGCCCTAATTGATGAATGTTGTGACTAAGTCGTTGGTTATCAAGTTCTCTTGATAAGTGGGTAGCATAACAGTCAGGCGTACCGGTAAAGCACACGTTCATGGATTAAAGTACGCGTGTTGAGGAAATGTGTAGCTGGGTTACGCTGTCCACACTTCATTTAAAGTTTCCTTCCCTCTAACTTCCATCAGTACGGCGTAAACATAAAATATAAAACCCATGGCACTAGAGCCCTGAAGGACCTTGGCGTACCAAGCGACCGCTGCTCAGCCCGAAGGCCTACCAATTACGAGGTGTCGTGTGGTCAGCACGACGAATCCTCTCGGCGGTTATTCTTGGCTTTTCTAGACCGGAGTCGCTATCTCACCGTCAGGTAGCTCCTCAATTGTAATCACGTAGGCTGAGTGGACCTCCAACTAGCCCTCAGATCCAGGTAAATTCCCTGACCTAGCCGGGAATCAAAGCCGGGGCCTCCGATTAAGTGGTAGGCACGCTGCCCCTACACCACGGGGACGGCCGTAAACATACAATATTTGTGTAAATCTATAGTCATTGTTAATTTGTTCTGCTGCTCTAGAACTTGAACCTTTATATAATGTTGTATCCGCACCAGAACGAGATGGCGAGTTGGCCACACCATTTGGGCCACGTAGGTTTGAGCTTACATTCGGGAGATGGTGGGTTCGAATCCCACCATTGGCAGCCCTGAAAATGGATTTTAGTGGTTTCCCATTTCCCCATCAGATGATTGCAGAATCTGTACCTTAATTAAGGCACTGCAACTTTTTCTCTCCCATCACCTCTATAAGACCTACTTGTTCCGGTGCGACGTAAAGCGATTTGTAAAAAACTCTTTTTACACGTTTTAGACTGTTTGAAGACAAATGCGCGATTTTTTTGTCCGTATCTTTGGATCTGTCAGCTTATATGCTTATAATGGAAAACATACTGGACTATTTCACCGAACTTTATATCTAGACTGTATCAACTCAAGGATGTCTTTTTTAAGGTCGATATCGTTTCAAAATCTATTAGTGTACAGTGCGGGGAGGGGGGGGGGGGGTTGCAGTAAGCATGAAGCAGAAAATTCTAACTCAGTTGATAATAGTTTAAAGAAAAATGTTTATATGTAATCTAAGCAACTTTAGATCATTGCAAGTTTTAGTATTTTACCTCCACAGAGCTCGATAGCTGCAGTCGCTTAAGTGCGGCCAGTATCCATTAATCGGGAGATAGTGGATTCGAACCCCACTGTCAGCAGCCCAGAAGATGGTTTTCCGTGGTTTCCCATTTTCACACCAGGCAAATGCTGGGGCTGCACCTTAACGCCACAGCCGCTACCTTCCCATTCCTAGGCCTTTCCTATCCCATCGTCGCCATAAGACCTATCTGTGTCGGTGCGACGTAAAGCAAATAGCAAAAAAAAAAAAAAAAAAATGCCTCCAATTACCTCAGACATGAAAACGTCTCAGTACTATCGCGCGAAGGTTATATCATGCCTTCTTATAAAAGATGATACTTGAAATAATTCTGCATTGGTTGATGTTTAATTAGCATTGTTTGGTACCCGCGTGAATTGCTGCTGCTCTCCCCTCCACACCATGGGAAACCCTAAAATACCTCCGATCGCAGTATCGAACACAGACAGAGTAACTGCCGAGACGTAAGTCGGTGATATAGTAATCAATCGGGCAAGTTTTGTTTGTAATATAATAGTGCTCCGATTTGTATTCACCGGTTGGTCTGAATGTAAAGCTCGGCTTCTTGGCTGAATGGTAAACGCTGATACCTTCGATTCAGAGGATCCCGAGTTCAGTTCCCGGCTGGCCGTGGATTTTAATCACATCTGGTTAATTCTGTTGACGCGGGTACTAGGTGTTTGTGTTGTCCCATACACACCTTGTCACATACTCAACACTACCAATAAACATAGAAACATGGAATAGTGAATACATCTCTCCACATATATTGGCGTCAGGAAGAACAATTGGCTGTAAACCTGGGTTTAATCTACATCAAATTCTGACCCCAAGGAACTGAGAAAAAGTCCAGGAAGAAGGAAGGAATCATATTCGTATGAACTTGGCTACCGGGTGAAGACACTTCGATTTGACGGCATCTAGGCTATCTGCATGTCAGCTTCGACGTTCGGTTTTACTCCATTAGATGGGAGACAAAATGATTTCTGCTGAGCGATCAGTGGCTGAGTTTTGATTATTTTGTCGGGTAAACATTAAATGTGTCGCCAGACATCATCTACATACCGACCTCTTACGGCATCGATTTCCGAGATTTTCTTTCTTCCGCCCTTCAAAAATCCGACTAGTCCTTCCGGGTTTGAACCCGAGATCTTGGGATCGAGAGACCGGCACCCTACCACTGATCCACAGAAGTAGATATCTACCTGTTCATCTACAAATGATTAAAGAAACTTTCTTTTTGAATTATCATCGTAAGTTAGCATTGTAACCTAAGCGATATGTCGAGTTGTCAGTATCTCTGACTTCAATAATCCGCCGACCACGGCCTAGGCTCGCTCTCTAAGCATTCAGCTACTTCGCCAGTTCTCTCCCAAAAGGAAGTGGAAAATGCTGCAGTTATGTTATCTACATGGATGCTAAGACATTACTATAGCTTATATATTCTACTTATTTTTTTATTCCTTGCTGGAAGTTCCCTCCTCTGCACAACACAGACGGTTATTCCTTTCATCCTTTGGTGCTTGCATTGTACCGTTTAGGGTTTATAGCGATGTTTATGAGGAAGAACATGGTGGTGTTCGAAGGGGGTAAACTTTAATCTCAAGCAACATTAAAGGAGGAGATTCCTCGAAGAATGGAGTTGTCGGGCTTTGCGATAGGAAGCCCACCGCCAGTGAAACCATTTAATTCCCTCTTACGACAGACGCAGAGTGCCTCGCTCTCTTCCCACCAAAGGATAATGTGTGCATCGAGCTTTTACTAGGATACTTTTTGATTGCCTCCTCTCGTAATTCTTTATAAGCCACAGCTTGCTTTGAGACGGAACGATGAGACGCGTGCATAAGGATCCTGGAAAACATTCTAAAGGTATGTTCGCTCTACTGTGATATTAAACGCATCTCAAGTTCTGTAAGTAACTCTCTAGCAATGCCGCAGTCAGTTTTTCTTGGGAGATAGTGGGTTCGAGCCCCACTGTCGGCAGCCCTGAAGATGGTTTTCCGTGGTTTCCCATTTTCACTCCAGGAAAATGCCGGGACTGTACCTTAATTAAGGCCACGGCTGCTTCCTTCCAATTCCTAGGCCTTTCCTATCCCATCGTCGCCGTAAGACATATCTGTGTCGGTGCGACGTAAAGCAAATAGCAAAAAAAAAATTTTTCTTGGAATAATTCTCTTATAAACGTAGTGAGTTCGATTCCAATGTGTTTCAATGAGTCTACACGAAGTCGCTGGACCGGACGTGTTGGCCGTGCGGTTAGGGGCACACAGCTGTGAGCTTGCATCCGGAAGACATTGGGTTAGAGCCACGCTGTCGGCAGCCCTGAATATTATCTTCTGTGGTTTCCTACTTTCCCACCAGGAAAATGTTGATGTTGTACCTTAATTAAGGCCACGGCCGCTTCCTTCCCACTCCTAGGCCTTTCTTATCCCTCCGTCGCTATAAGACTTACCTGAGTCGGTGCGACCTAAAAGCAAATTGTTTTAACAAAGTCGTTGGGTTCCAGCATGTTGAACTTCTGTCGACAAATAAGACTAAAGCAGTCTTCATGAAAGCATCATAATGTAGAATACTTTTATTTAGAACAACGAAACGACACAAATATGTAAATCCAAATTATTTTACCACCTGACTCTGTTCAAGCCTTTTTACAGGAACTTTCACTCATCCCAAGTATAAACCACAATGCTTGAACGTTATTTTATTACTTTTGCACTAACAGTGTTTAAAATACCGAACTAGTGGCTGCGTGGTTTGGTCGCGTAACTGTCAGTTCGCATTCGGGGGATAGTGGGTTCGATTCCCATTGTCGGCAGCCCCGAAGATGGTTTTCCGTAGTTTCCCATTTTCACACCTGACAATTGCTGGGGCTGTATATTAATTAAAGCTGCTGCTACTTCCTTTCCATCCTAGCCTTTTCTTATCCCATCGTCCCCATAAGACGTGTGTGTGTGTCGGTACGACGTGAAACAAAGATTTAAAATGGGCAAATAGATAAAAGAAATACGTAATACTCGTATACATATAGGCTTATGTTTCACACTCAGAAGTTACACTCAACAATGGCTTATGGTGACTGTCCACGGCAGAGTACACGCATTGGCTATACGGCAGTTGATTAACACTTTCCTTGTGTCGCTTTTGATCAGGTAGGTCTGCGTTAAAATTAGCAGTAAGTTTCTGGACAATAGGAAATTACATTTGTATGCGGATAAATATATATCTTTTTACAAAATGAAGACATCCACACACACACACACACACACACACAATGATCAACATTATACGAATGGTAGACGGTACTATGGATATAGTCTATGCCTACCTTTAGGGCTGTTTGATGATGATGAGACCGGGCGAGTTGGCCGTGCGGTTAGGGGCGCGCAGTTGTGAGCTTGCATCCGGGAGATAGTGGGTTCGAATCCCACTGTCGGCAGCCCTGAAAATGGTTTTCAGGAAAATGCTGGGGCCGTACCTTAATTAAGACCACGGTCGCACCCTTCCAACTCCTAGGCCTTTCCTATCACATCGCCGCCGTAAGACCTATCTGTGTCCGTGCGACGTAAAGCCACTAGAAAAAAAGGAGATGATGATGATGATGATGATGATGATGATGATATGGTATTGTTTTAAATTTCCAGTCTAACAGTTCTAATGGCCCACGAGTAGCTTCTGATGCGTAGATGACTTCATGAAGACATGAAAACTCGTATAATTACAGCTATGAGCAGCAGAAATTATTAAAGTAATCTAATAACTCTGAACCTGTTACCTTATTGAGTATTATGTCTGCATCTGTTAGACAATTCGTAAACATTCCTTGTGAACCACATAGTTAAAAGTAATACTTTTTCTAGCCCTTACCAGAAGATATTCGCGTGTTGTTATTTCTTCAGGGTGCATTATTTTACATCTGTCTTTTGGCACAGACCAGAGCAAAATGTTACCGAAATATCAATGCCGTTATGCCTGTGACAGTATAGAGGGCGTATCTGTAATGTTACAAACTTTCAGGGATGATGGAGGACGGCATATGGATCAATTTGAGATAAGGAACCGTAGTCCAGAAACATTCGAGTCAAAAGTTATTAATAATCCAAGTTGTTCTTGACATACGCCGGAGTGTCGGAAATTCGTCACGCAGTAGTCGTTTAACGTGCCTGAAGTCAACGATATAGGGTTGTCATCTTTAACTACCCTTAAAAACCACCTACCTCAGTCGTTTTGAACCCGTTAACTTCCCTGTAAAGTGGATATAAAGAGGAGGTCGTGTTTCGTGGCCCACTCGTTCACCTGATCTCACTCCACTTGATTTCGTCTTGTGAAAAGCCATATGTATGCGACACCTGTCGAAACTGAAGATCTCTTGGCAAGAATTCTCGCTGCCTGCGAAGCTGGGCAAACGACACCGGGGATATTCGAACGAGTACGACGGAACTTTGTGCGACGATGCCATGCCTGCATTAAAGCAGGGGGACGGAATTTAGAACATTTGTTGTAAATGGAGCAGCTTGTGAAACTTGTGCAGGTAAACGGACTTAAATGCGCAGAATTTTGCTTAACATTATCTCGTAGCATTCCTGTGTTTGATATTCTGGGGGTGATGTTTGTGTTACTACTTCCCTTCTTGTAACGTCTTACGCCATAATCTCCACTTTCCCTGTTCTTCATTATATCTCATAGTAATGTCGTACTCCAGTTTACGATGACCCTATAATGCCATATTTTAAGGGGAACTATAAACTGGGAAATAATATTGTATTCGGCCTCCTTATTTGTGGTGCAATTCCGAAGTCATTCGAGAAATTTCGCTACGACTACGGGGTATCGAAGTGTCTCCGGATGATAGTTATCCCCAGAAACATCAAAAGGTCATCTCAGATTTCATTTTACCATCTTACTTCTCACTCACAGTCGAAATATCCTAGGCTTATAGATTCGTTTATTTAGATGATGTATGTATGTTGGGTAATCAGCCCGAAGGCTGGTTTGATCCTCTGCAGCTTCGCCAACAGCTGTCATAAATAGCCTAGGCGTCACTGAAGAGGCGTACTAGGGAAACGAGGAGTGAGGTAGTTTCCCGTTGCTTTCCTCACCGAGCCAGCAGTTGCTCTTACATATCAGTCTGCCAAGCCCACTGAAATGTATGCACCAACTGACCCTATGAGCGATATTTTCACACCATTCATAACAGGGACTGGCTGCATAAGGAATGGTATTACTAGCATCACTCATACCTCAGTCACTTTCATATTGTCAAAGCCAAGGATGAGACTGTGACAGGTCAATGAAAGTAACAAATTTGATATAGCCCATACCAGAAGACATAGTGCACTGTAAACACTACATCTCGCCAGCAAAGGCATATTTAGATGATAATAATAATAATAATAATAATAATAATAATAATAATAATAATAATAATAATATAACAGTATTCATCTTGTAAGCAGACGGGGTCCTCAGGGCTACTTTCGTTGAGAGTAATATCTAATATTTGTAATAACCAGTTCTTCTGTACTTACCGATCTGGTAGCTTGCATTTGGGAGATGGTGGGTTTGGACGGCACTCTTGGCAGACCTGAGGATGTTTTTCCGTGGTTACCTGTTTGTCTAGATAAAACATCTCAATAACTCGTTGTCTTATTATTTACCCTATGCGGAAAGATTTCTTTGAAGTACATTTTGCTCCTTACCTCCCAGTCCCTGGCGCTACACCCCTGGTGAGCCTTCGCCTACCAAGCGACCGCTGCCCAGCCCGAAGACATGTAGATGTCGTGGTGAGGTAGTCGGCGTGTCAAATCATCTCAGATGAGGTCGGAGCCACTATCTCGCCGTCGGATAGCCTTTCGTAGACTGTGTGGACGTGGAACCAGCCGTCGGATCCAGGTAAAACTCGCTGACCTGACCGAGAATCGAACCCAAAGCGTCCCGGCAAGAGACAGACTCGCTACCCCTTCATCACGTGGTTGGGATGTTTCCACCTTACAGTAGCGTTAATATTTCCTGTGTGATCTAAAAACTGGACGAAAGAATCAGAAGAATGCATGCTTACAACTAAATGTTAGTTAATTCTGGCTCAGTTACTAAACCTCAGTATTGGTACTTGTCACAGGCCACCGCGATAATTACGCTCAGCCGCTGTGCGTTATGACTGTTTACAGCAGCTAATAACGTTAATCAACCAGTTGAATAATTAACCCTATGTCATTCTGTCAAATTAAACATGTTCTGGATTTTAATTGATTAACTCGACTGTGTACGTGATTTGTTGGGTGTTGTTTATGATGAATGTGCATTATGAACAGTCATGGTTCAAAAATATGGCGGCATGAGTAATGAGGGCCAATGACTAGTGAGAAGTACTGTTCGTGGTGGTTACTGTCGATTGTAAGAGTGCACGATATTACAGTAGCCTGTGGAAAAATGTATTTACAACAGAGCTAAATGTGCGACCTCCATCATTTAGAAATCAGAGCTTAAAATCTTTTCGACAAATCTGTGTATATGCTTTCAATGAAAATGTTTCAGTGAATTTGAGGTGTGGTGGTTACTGGGTGTCTATGAGAACAAAGGTCAAAGAGAGAAACATGACGAGAGTCGCTGTTTGTTGCGTGAAGAAACAATTCAAGAGGCACATCTGTTTAGGGTATGTAGCGAGACTCTCACGTAGGGTTAACTCCCTGGGTAGTAAATATAAATAAAAAAATGGAAAGACTGAAGGATTTTTTTGCAAGTTGCTTTACGTCGCACCGACACAGATATGTCTTATGGCGACGGTGGGACAGGAAAGGGATAGGAGTGGGAAGAAAGCGGCCGTGGCCTTCAGTTACAGCCCCAGCATTTGCCTGGTGTGAAAATGGGAAACCACGGAAAACCATTTTCAGGGCTGCCGACAGTGGGGTTCGAACCTACTATCTCCCGAATACTGGATTCTGGCCGCACTTAAGCGACTGCAGCTATCGAGCTCGATACGGAATTTCATAAACTCGTAAACTTACTAAACAGAGAGTGAATCGCACTGGGAAGGAAGAGCCCTAATGTAAATAATGAATGATAGGTTACATGTTCGTCCCAAAATATAACACTTTTTAACATCTTGTACAAAAAAAAGTGATAATTTGTAAAATGCACACAAACACTTCTTAGGTTTAATTATCATTTTTAATGGAGCAATATACACACTAACAATTGTAATAAGAGAAATCAAATGCATGCATCAAAAGCAATTTAGATCTCGGTAAATGTATGGTCTCCTCGGTTTCAGGCGATCCTGAAGTAGGGGATAGGAGTGTTCTATTCTATTCTATTAATACAATTATGTAATATTTTACGTAAACGTGGTGAGGAAACAACCGACACAACAATGGGGAAAGAATATATAGTATAGAAAATGTGTGCCGGGCTGTGTAGCTCAGACGGTTGACACGCTGGCCTTCTGACCTCAACATGGCAAGTTCGATCCTGGCTCAGTCCGGCGGTATCTGAAGGTGCTCAAATACGTCATCCTCGTGTCGGTAGATTTACTGGCACGTAAAGGAACTCCTGCAGGACGAAATTCCGGCACCTCGGTGACTCCAAAAACCGTAAAAGTAGTTAGCGGAACGCTATGATAGAAAATGTATAAATGAAACCAATGTTTTATTATTATTATTATTATTATTATTATTATTATTATTATTATTATTATTATTATTATTATTATTATTATTATTATCGCTTGTGGCCGCTGGAGAAGTTTCGTACAGGTCTTGAGAGCTGAAAGCCATGGCCGACCTGTGCGTCTCTGAAAATGGGGCACTGCGTACAATGAATTCTAATGTAGAAAACAGTTCATACACCCAGCCTCTAAGCCATAGGAATTAACCAATGAAGGTTAAAACCCTCAACTTGGCCGAGAATAGAATCCGGCATCCCGTAGACCAAAGGGCAGCTTGCTGTTTACGGAGCCGGACAATCAAACCAATGGAGTAGACCTAACTTTACTGTTGAATCTATATAAATAAAGTTGTAGGGGGTCCACTGTCTGTAATTTAGTTTGTTTTGCCAATTTTTCAGATATTTATCCGTTTTAGGCCAACTCAAGATCGAATGGGTGGTTTTTATTTTTCGTGTCTGTCCGTTTGTCTGTGTGTCTGTTCCACCATCACAGCAAAATGGCTGGATAGATATCGACCAAACGTCACATTTAGTGTATACTCATCCAGGGGAAGGTTTTGATATGCATATCATTTTAAAATCTTTGAATATAGGAAAACCACAACGGTTTTCCTCCATTTTCTCTTATACTATTGATTTTCTCTAAACTCCGTGGACTGTATGTGAAACGTCTCTTCATCATAAACAACTTTCGTTATGTTCATAATTTACCTTCCCCTTCAAATGACGGAGAAAATTGCTATTTTCTGCGGCTATTATGTTCTGCATTGTGTGACCGACAGACCGACAACGAACCTACAGGTTACCATGGCAACGTCTCTGACTGCTTGCCAACAGGGAAGTAACGTATTGCCATTTTCGTCGTCATTTCGGTAAATTCGTGGTTATTCCTTGGGTAGAAAGCAAGAGAGGCGTCACTCGGCCATTCTGCGGGATATTGGCGGAATATCGTTGGAGGTTTTAACCGTCCTCGAATAGCTTAAGTAATAACACCATTAGTCATCATCTTATCTGTTTATCCTAGAATCCCTGCGCTTAAATTTTTTTCTCTGTTACTGCTTTCTTATATCCAAAACTCATACCAGTAGGGGCATTTGATTCTCCAATACATTCACTTGGTATTTACATATTCGTCCTATACCGGTTGTCCTCAGTTATAATCCTATTTTCTATTAATTTCAACTTCCTTAACTGTATTACTTCCTTAATTACTCCGTATGTATGCGAGTGCTAATCCCGAAACCTGGACACACTTTTCCTTGAGGAAATATTCTAAGCTACGCAAATGTATAACTTTTGCCCTCAGAAAATATAGAAATATGGATGCAGTTTTAACGGCGGTGCAGACCTGCGTTTCGGGATAATTGGTGGCTAGACGGTAAGTTGTATCACAAAACAGAAAGCACAATCGCGTTTTATTTTGGAGAGATCTACAACTTTGGTCTTATGACTTTTTGTCGTATCTCTATCCCTTATACGTTAAATAGAGCTGTATTTCTCGATTTCATGTTAATTTTGTACTTTTTACACGTATGTTACCGTTTGGCACACTTATAGGAAAGATAGAATCATGATATTCGGCATGCACACTGATATGGCCAGTGGCCATATGGTAGCCCAATTTTATGATTCTAGCTGTCACATGAGTATCAAAAATATAAAGTAATATATGAAAACTGTACAAAATTTTACCCCATTCAATGACTTTAACTCACTCTAACCCATAAATACAATGTTACAGGAAAGGCGTGTAAACAGACAGGAATAGGGGTTGTTCTACTCAACTCGTGTATAGGAGATACGAGAAGATGTCATAAGATCATCCATGTAGAACACTGAACGAGGCGTCTGATGGTTAAGTCCGTTTATAGATGCAATTTAATATAATTTTACTCACTGCCTTTATAGCAATTTACCGAGAAGTCCGTATACAATGTAGAATACCGTAGCAAAGCACAGGTACATTTGCTAGTCAAACATAAGGATTGACAAAATACTGTGCTTTTGAGTCAGTTCATAAGTTCAGAACCCCACAAAAACTAGAGCTAATTCGACAAAATTTAAATAATTACTGAATGCAGTGCCCCCAAAATACAAGAAATGCGTTCAAACATACTGAACAAGCGGATTTTTTTTCTGTCAAGCTGTGTTACTATTCTTTAACATACTGTCAAATTTCCCTATTTGAAAATCAAATGATCATAATTATATCTTATGTGTTTCCCGGTGATGACCGTACATCAACAGTTGCTAATTTCAGATGACCGCCAGTCGTAAGACTTGGCCTGCACAGTTGCTAAGTAACACTGTTTGACCATCCATACTAACTTTACATCACAGCCTGCACGATTACTGGGTTACACTTCAGTTACACAATTTGTGTTACATGCCACTATTTCGTTACGCACATTTTCGGACTATCCCCAACTCTAAGACGTATTTTTGTCAATAGCATTGGCCGTACTTTTAGGGGAATTACACTAAGTTGAACATAAAGTAGTATTAACGGAGGATTATCGTAGCTGCTCTTCCGCCATCGTTCATGGAATACTTTCATTCCGATACATTATTTCTCAAGTTGGAAGCCACAGCAGACGTCCGATCACTTACATCGGACGTAAAGCCAATAACATTATTATTACAAAGAGTAATGCGACAGGCAGTGATTGGAAGAAACTGATACCTTAATTCCATTCTCAATGTATTCTATTTTTGCTTCATTTATGAATACTTTTTATGTTGTTTGTGGTTTGTACATAATTTACAACATTTCATTCACTATTAATTATGATGTTCAATGTCCATCTATATAATATTAAAAATAAGACTTTTTCCTGCACATTGATCAGAATTTTAAAAGGATGGTATTTCCGTTTTAGTCGTGTCCACAGTAACAAGAAAATGCACTTTTTAATTTTCCGAAATGTCTGTCTGTCTGCCTGTCTGCCTGTCTGCCTGCCTGTCTGTCTGTCTGTCTGTTTGTCTGTACACGCATCACGAGAAAACGGCTGAAGAAAATTTAATGAAATTCGGTATTCAAAATCGGGGAATAAGTCGCTATAATCTAGGCCATAAATTATTTTATTCACGCTGAGTGATATGGTAGTGTAGGAGAAGGCCTACAGTTTAATTCTGAAATATTTGTTATTAGTGGTTGTATCTATAAATACTACATAACTGAAGTTATATAGTAGCCTATTAAATTTCCAATCATTTGTCTGATACATTGTTACAGCCCGCCTCCGTAGCGTAACGGTTAGTGTAATTAGCTGCCGTCCTCGGGGGCCTGGGTTCGATTCCCGGTACTGCCAGAAATTTAAGAATGGCAGGAGGGCTGGTATGTGGTTGAAATGGTACATGCAGCTCACCTCCAATGGGGGTGTGCCTGAAAAGAGCTGCACCAACTCAGGATGAGGACACGAGTTTACTTACCGTATCGGTTATGATCAGAGATATTCATGAATTTGGATTTTTGTTACTAAGTCCATATCAGCGCCGAGTCACGAGAAAATAGATAAACCGAATTTAATGAAAATTGGTATGTCTACAGTCTACGCTGTAAATAATTTTAAAGGACGCCGTAATATCACAGAGTCGAAAGAAAACTAAATGTGAAGGGCTAGAGTATAGAAAGCTCATACAATTTATCAGCAATAACATTACATTGACCATTGTTTGTTGCGATGTGCCGATAGATAGGATAGATAGGATTACTGCTGCGTACCGACTTTTTTTTTAATTTGCTTTACGTCACCCCCCCCCCGCAGATAGGTCTTATGGCGACGATGGTGTGGGAAAGGGCTAGGAGTGTGAAGGAAGCAGCCTTGGCGTGAATTAAGGTACAGCCCCAGCATTTGCCTGGTATGAAAATGGGAAACCACGGAATACCATCTTCAGGGCTGCCCACAGTGGGGTTCGAATTCACTCTCTCCCGGATGCAAGCTCACAGCTGCGCGCCCCTAACCACACGGCCAACTCGCCCGGTCGTACAGAGTGTAACAGTCTGCCTGAATATTGGCGGGAAGTAGATGGGGAGTTAGATAACTTTCTTCTTTAACATGCCATTCCTCTGGTTCATAAATTTTCTGACTCTACTGGTACGTAACCCACAGGTTCACCATAGCATTCGAGCTATTAAATTCCTACTCTTAGGCACTGATTGGAATGATCAGTGTGCATATTTAACGGAATAATGACAGAGAAGTGTTCATGGCTCTCTGCGGCCTGGTCTTTCCAGCTCTGGAACTTTGGACTGTTAGATCGGCACCGTAGTACTGTTCGTTAAAAGTGAGAAAATGTGCGGTTTTTCATTTGATCGAGTATTTTCTATGATAACATAACATTGCCAGTAGCGAAGCATCAGCTAGTATTATTTATAATTTAAAGGACGGATTTTCTCATATTTCATATCAATAATAATTGAAGTATCCCTCGATAGCTGCAGTCGCTTAAGTGCTGCCAGTATCCAGTAGGTCTTTTCAGGAGATAGTAGGTTCGAACCCCACTGTCGGCAGCCCTGAATATGGTTTTCCATTTTCACACTAGGCAAATGCCCGGGCTGTACCCTAATTAAGGCCATGGCCGTTTCCTTCCCATTCTTACCCCTTTCCTCTCCCATCGTCGCCATAAGCCCTATCTGTGCCGGTACGACGTAAAGCTACTTGAAAAAAAAAACATGTATTACACTTAACCTGCATTACCAGTTCTCTCTACCAAACCAAATCAAACCGAACTCCAGATCGCAACAGCCCCGAAATACTGTGCCCTATCAAGCAACCGCTGATCAGCCCGACATGTCAAGTAGTAGGAACAACAATTTCTCCCGGCTGTTATTCTTGGCTTTCTAGGCCCGCAGCTCGCACTACCAGAATTACATTTTTACAAATGGTTTTCTTAAATAGTTTTTTTTTTTTTTTTTCGTTTCTCAACTCACCTTTCTTTTACTTGTGCCCTTTCAAAAACATCGATTCATATATAATTAAACCAGAATACATACTTGAGCTTGATTTAGACATTAAAGTACCCCTAAATTTTGAATTGCCGAAATAAAATCATATGAATGTTAAAAAGTTCAAGATTATATGGCCTGACAAGTGTTTTGCGAGGTTTATTTATCCACGGTTGGTCGCTGTTTGATATCACACATGAACACCTGACGAGGAGAGCACAGAGTCTGCTAATCTTCACCCGGTATAAAGAAACCCCACTGGTATGGATACCCCATAGTCTCTTTGCTATCACTACTATAGTCAGGATTGTTCTTAGTTTGTCGTGTGGTCTTTATGTGCACCTTATCATCCAATCCGTTCCTTCTGTTTCCGATGTCCTAGGTCCCTGTAACCACGGCGGAAGATCTAAAATGAAATCATAAATTAGTTTTAAACAAATGAAATTGGATGTAGTCCGCCTCTGTGGTATAGTGGTTAGTGTGATTGGCTGCCACCACCGGAGGCCTGGGTTCGATTCCCGTCTCTGCCACGAAATTGAACAGTGGTAAGAGGGCTGAAAAGGAGTCCACTCAGTCTCGGGAGGTCAGCTCAGTAGAGTAGGTGGGGGTGTGGTTCGATACCCACCTCAGGCATCCTCAAAGTGAATTTTCCGTGGTCTCCCACTTTTCCTCCAGGTGAAAGCCGAAATGATACCTAACTTAAGGCCACGACCGCTTCCTTTCGTCTTCCTTGTCAATCCCTTCCGATCTTCCCATGCCCCCACAAGACCCATGTTCAGCATAGCAGGTGAGGCCGCCTGGGCGAGGTACTAGTCCTCCTTCCCAATTGTATCCCCGACCCAAAAGTCTCACGCTCCAGAACACTGCCCTTGAGGCGGTAGATATGGGATCCCTCACTGAGTCCGAGGTAAAAACCAACCCTGAACCGTAAACGGATTAAGAATTAGAAGAGGAAATTGGATATGAACATACGTTACACAAAATAAATATTATTACAGCTACAATCAATTTTAAACTATCACAGACTCGAAATAGTGAATTCTTCCCTTCACATGGAGATGGCGTCAGGAAAGGCGCCTGGGCGTAAAACTGGGTTTCCATACAAAAGTGCCAAACCCAGGAAACAGGAAAAAGGCCAAGAATTATTAGATTCATATTTAAGTTCAAGCTTTACATGACATCACAAGGTCAGTTTATTGTTCTTCGGGCACCGATCATGAAGAGTGTGGAAATTGATTTCTTACTTGGTATGGCGTTCGAAGTCCGTAAGTCTGTTAGGAGGGGCGAGGAGGAGGGAATCATGTGATTGATTCCGTTTTGTATACCTTTAAAATGTTATACGGCCGGGCGAGTTGGCCGTGCGGTTAGGGGCGCGCAGCTGTGAGTTTGAATTCGGGAGCTATTGGGTTCGAACCCCACTGCCAGCAGCTCTGAAGATGGTTTCCGTGGCTTCCCATTTTCACACCAGGAAAATGCTGGGGCTGTACCCTAATTAACACCACGACCGCTTCCTTCCCATTCCTAGACTTTTCCTATCCCCTCGTCGCCATAAGACCTATCTGTGTCGGCGCAACGTAAAGCAAAAAATAAAAAATAAAAAATAAAATAAAAAATGAACGTTAGGAAGTCTTGTATTTAAACGTACGGTAACATTGAATAATATGTTAATTAGCTTTTACGTTACAGCCCTTAAAACATTCGCTACACTATTCTAGTCTGATACAGTACGGTTTCGGCCGTGGAGTGTACCGTGGAACGGAGGAATACTACTTCAATTTAAACGTTGTTTTTTTTTTTTGACGTCGCATGTCTGATATTTTTATATGCGGAAGGGTCTTGTTATTGCGTTCTGGCCCGTCACTTAAATATACAGAAAGCGGAAGTTACAACAAGGTGTTTGAATAATACAAGTAGTGGTGACAGGTGCTGCCAGCTGGTGGCGACATCTTGTAGCGTGTGATGGAGGTAGCGCAGGCAGTTCCCCTTGCTGTCGCTTGGTGCGACACTGTGGAACAGCTGCCCTCTTCCACAAATTGAGCACACTGAAGTGACTTACATTTTATCGTGACAAGAGGGTTCGACCTTTGATATTTCTTTCTCTTTTTTCCGTTCAGTGCCCTTTTGTTCACAGTTTAGTCTGAGAATGAATGTGTCATGTGATGAGACGACTGAATTTTTCGCGTAGTTTAAAGGACTGCTTCCCCACTTGGGCACTGGAACATTTTATGAGTAACCAAAGGATATCTTCTGCAACTGGTTCATATAGTTAACGTAAGGTTTCGAGACTTTTACACAAATTTAAGTCTGGGGATCTTTTTCTATTGGTTTTTACGTTGCACCGACTCAGGCAAGTCTTATGGCGGCAATAGGATAAGACGGATATATGAATGGAAAGAAGCGTCCGTGATCGTAAGGTACATCCCCGGCATTTGCCTGGTGTGAAAATGGGAAACCACGGAAAGCCATCTTTAGGGTAGCTGACAGTGGGGTTTGGAGCCGCAGTTCACGAATGCTAGCTAACATCTATACGGCCTGAAACGTGCAACCAACTCGCTGTGTAGTCTAGAGATATTTGTTGTTGGCGTTGTTATAATAGTACTAATTATTAATTTTAGTGATTACTAGTACAAATTTATAATACAATATACAGGATGTATTTAAAACAGATTATATATCCCATAAATTCTTCTTGGACATGCCATTTGTCAGATTAGGACTCATTGATGTACTGTTGGAAATTATTCAAAGTCTAGGATACCTCTTCATATATTATATCTTTATTAATAGCTGCAGTTGGTATCCCATTTCATTTCACTTCTCTTCGAAATCCTTTATCACATTCATCTCCGTAGTTTCTTCCATTCTTTATTTGATCTTGACAAGATCGTCAAGATCAGGTTGATCAGTGATTGACGGGCAAACTTGATCGGGATTTGTTATTGATCCTACCGTACGATTTAAATCTGACGAAGTTTACCCAAAAGCAACCGATCGAGAACAGATCTACGAGCCAACAGCAAACTATTCGGAGACCTTCTCGCCCTTAATATTTTCACGCCGGCAGGGCTGCTGCTAGGGAAAAGAGGCACCATTCCAAAAATGTTCTCCAACTTCTTCACAAGTTTGATTCTGACGAATTAAGAGGTTACCTTATTGGCGCTGAAAGTTTCTTTCATATTTCACGAAATCTCTTATACAATCCCTATTAATGTATATTGTTTTTCGATCAATCTTGATGTAGTAATTTAAAAAGGCTAAATTCGTGTACAGTTCTATGGACGCAAAGAGTTGGAATAGTATTCTTTGTCATAATGGCAACCAATAATTTGTGAAACAATTAAATGAATTACATCTTGGTTCTACATAATATATTTTTCATCCATATAGATTCTGTTTTTCGCTGTTTCATGCCGCCTCTTTTACGCGTGCAATTTTCATATCCTCGCTGCATAAAATATAGTATTGATTTTTCGTATTTTACAGGTTTATTTGCCTTCAAATTGTCCTTCTCATTTCCCTTTTAGTTGAAATTTTGAGCCTTCGGCGAGTTATTCCATCCGTATGTGAACAACAAACAATTTTAAGTTACTATTGTTTGTCACTCAACGATTGGGAATCGAATCTCGAAACGGAACTCCAAAAGCTGCTGATGTCTAGTGCTATCGATTAATTGAAAGGTGCATAGTTTGTCTGAGGAGTACAAAGAGCAACTATAAATGGGTTTGGTACACCCTATACAGATTTCACTAACATGACACTAGCTTGGATTCCCTCTTTGAAGTACGATGGAACGGACAGACGCTGTTGAGAACTTCTTTCGTCATAAGCCAACATAATCCAGCAGCTGCTCGAGCTAATGTACCCAACTTCATCTTGTGTGAAGGATGGTAAGACGCAAGACGAGATTTAAATCCGGTGGATTACGGCTTATGAGCCATGTTAGTGAGAATGGCCTGCCAGAAGTACCTTCACAGTGTGAAGTGTCTGGGGCATTCCCGGCTTAGTGGTGGAGGGGCCCATGCTCCTTTCGAAAATGTAGTCACTACTGAAAAAATAGATTGTTTTGAAAGTATAGTAGTTCCATGTAATGGAATAAAGATAAAATTAATTTTGTGGAACAATATCGTAGATGTTGCAAAGCACTCAAGCATGAATTAAAAAAGGAACCCGAAATCGAAAATAAACTTGAAATAAGGCAGAATTCCTCTTACTGTAATAAGAAGAAGAAGAAGAAGAAGAAGAAGAAGAAGAATAATTCGTATTCCATCAGCTACCGTGTGCAGACATTTTAATATGACGCCATCTGGCTGTCTGCTCGTCAATTCATTTCACTCTAGGCCTATTAGATGGCATAATAAACAGAATATATCTTGGGCGTCTGTGGCTGATTTTTACTTAATTTTGTCAGAAAAACACCAAATGTGTCACCAGAAATCTTCTACATGCCGACATCGTACGTCATGAAGTGTGGAATGGACTTTTTTCTCCCTTAAAAAATCCGACTACCTCTGCCGGAAATGAACCCGCTATCTTGGGATCTGGAGGCCGGCATTCTACCACTGGTCCACAGACACAAGTACAGAGTTGCAAACTTTCTAAAGCCTTTCTCATCTAGACGGCCTGCTGATCAGTTTGGACATTCCCATTGTGCTGCTATGTTGCAACAAAAACGGAATTCTAGTGGACGGTTCCTATTTCTGAGATTAATATAGTTTGGTTGGGAGATACTATGCGTGCCACTAGAGATCTTAAACATGCTAAAACCAATGACATGAAGTACCAGAATATTTGACTGCCTTTCAAAAATAGTCTATTTCAGCTAATCAAGTCTGCAATTATTCATATCTTGATCATAGCCACGATACATCCGGTTTTACGTCGAATCAGAATCACAGGGACGTGACTAGCTCAACCGGGCTCGAACCCACGAACTGGGGATCATTAGAGTAACACTCTACTATTGATCCACTGAGGCAGCTAGAATTCCTAAATTCCTAGAATTTCTAATTAATTTCTATGCACTACGGAGTAGCTGGAAGATTCCACATTACTCAGTAAACTGTACAACGTATGAATTGAATTCTCTGGATAACAACCCCCCCCCCCCACTAAATTTATGAAATGTTATGTTTGAATTAAATTACTCTATTCTGAAGCAATCGATTGGTATCTATCAGTTTTTAAATGTAAGGGATCTATGCCGGTAGATTTAATGATGCATTATAAATTAATTTTTACGGAAAATTGCCACACCCATGTCCCTTAATACCTATAGAAATTGAAAGGATATTTTACTCCTTTTCTTATCACAGTCATCATAGATACTACCAATTTGCCTGTAGTACTGCTGGGACAAAAATATTAATATATCAGTACGGTTGGGTACGGAGATTGAGAAAGCTACAATGTGCTCCGCGATGTAGGAAGGTTTGCATTCCTCAGTACGTCACGGCGAACTTGAAATGGTGGTGCTTCATGAACCTTGCTGTGTTCGTTATCCGAAAATTATCGAGAGTTGGCGGAGTGGCCTGTAAATTAGTTAATTATGATACACGAATCTTCTCTGTGAAAAATAAAATGATATATATATATATGTGTGTGTGTATGTAGAAAATTACTTATATTTGGGTAGAAGAAATACAAAAATAATAAATTAACATTGACAAAATACAGGCATCAAACACAATATCTAAAAGGTCTATATCCACTTATCCTTGCTTCTCGTCCTCGCTTTCTATTGTGTTTTAGTACTGCCAACACCAGCATTATATACTGTATTTGTATAATATCGAAGAAACGAATCATTTCTTCCCTTGGTATCATAGTACTGAACATTGTTTTGTCATATTCGTCATTGTGTAGGACAATGTCGCAAATATCATAGTATCAAGCCATCTTCGGCAAGATTATTTTAATTGGACTGGAAAATTAAACCGTTTAGTGATTCTTGGTTCTGAGCCAAGCGCTGACAAATCTATGCTGAGGGTTGACTACTCTTGAAATGTTAGTTTTTTTCTGCATCTGTTTCAAGATCTCCTGCGGTATATACTGTACAATGAAACGGCTTTCAGGAATATTGGAAATTAATAATTGACAAAAATATTATTAAAATTAGGGCTCTGAATTATATATATTTAAAAAAAAATTGTGGATGAACTTCGCCTTGAATGTTCCTCGTTCAAAATCCAGTGCACTCATTTATAACAAAGTATCATGGTCATCGACAGAGTTCATAAAATTACGTAGTTCAGCAACGTAACAGCAGGCGACCATACTGTCATAAAATTGACGATAATGCAACAAGAATAAATGAATCGGTTATTGGAAAAAGGAAGAATGTCCAAGCAACCCTGTTTTGAGAAAACTGGAAAAAACTGAATAGCATTCATATTATTGGTCCTGGAGTTTTGTGATACATTGCAAAGTTGTAAAGCTATGCAGCAGGAACATTATGACAGCCAGATAGAGGGCATTTTCACAACTGATTAAAAGTAATTTGAGGTAGAAAGCCTTGGACATTCTTCCTTTTTCCAACAATTCAAATTTTCGAAGGTACTGAAAACTATTTTAAGAGAAACACTCGTTTATGTCACCGTAACCAATTAGTTAATTGTGTATAAATCCTCAACAGATACAAGGAATACTTCTTAGCTCGGCACATAACACTCAACATTGCAGTTCATTACATGAAAACATTTTGTTTTAATTGTCCTAATCAATTTCCACATCAGACTGATCATCACTTCTGGTTGACCACTGAACAATATTATTGTAAAATCCCTGATACTCTGAAGGAATGTTCTTGATTTTCTGAACATCTTCGATTTTCTTGCGGTTGAGAGGAACTACTTCTTTGTATGCTTTGTCCTCGGGACCTGTCGGTATTTCTAGTCCCTTAAGAAGCCTGAAGGAGCTGAAGTTTATTCCATCAATAAACTCCGATGCACATATGTAGCCTGGTAGCTCTGGTTTGTAGAATAAATGTCTATAGCTTGCAAGAGAGAACTTAACTTTCATTTGGCTATCCAAGGCAGTACAACTTCTCTTGAAATATTATGGCCACCACTGCTTAAATTAGACTATATCTTCATATTCCATGACTTTGGCTTGAAATGCATAGGCTTCTTTCTACAATTCACTATAATTTCAACATACTGTTCAACTGAATACACCTTGTCTCGTCTTCGTAACACTCTTTTGATGAAAGAAAAATCCCTGTCACAAGGCAAGAAAGGGTGACCTCGTATTGGAAAATAATGTTGAATTGTTTGAAATTTTCCAATCATGGTAAGATACATCAAAAATCGAACAACAGTGTTGTTCCTGTTTTGTCCAGCGCAGGAATCACTAAAAAGGTAAAGTTCTCTGTGTCAGGAAGTCTACGTAAATCATACAAAAAGGTGCACCCTCGTTTGGACCGAGTTGACAAAGATCTAATATGTTTACCTATCTTGAGAATAACATCTGGTTTTGGAGCATTTCCTCTATTAAGGTGTCGTCCCCTATTATCATTTGGAGACTGACGACCATTAAAGAGTACCGGTAGTGTTGTTAAGCGAACAATAGCTTTATCACTTATAGCATGTAAACTTGAATAAGCTTTCCGGCACACAGGCAACTTCTCAGAATCCTTCATAGCGTAAAATTTAAATGTACCCTTTTTCACAAATCTTGGTTCCTCTTTTCTACTTCTTCTTGCTACTGGTGTATACTCTATCAGTCCCATAAGGTACAAATCTGTCTCTTTCTTAGTTCTGCCATCATACACTGTAGAGATAATAGGCATTTGCTGCTCCTCCGTAATTCTGTCAAAACACCTCTGGGCAACTACAAGAAACATATAAGAGAAAGATATTAGGGAAATATAAGCAAGTTATTGTACGTATATCCATATATCCATAATAAACATTATCACACATAAGGGCAAAAAGCTTTTAAACGATAACCGAGTTTCACAAATACCACCGAGTTATAGATACTGTTGAAATAACGAAACTACACGGTACTTACCGACATTGAGGTCCAGTAGATTTTGGCGGTACAATAACACCTTTCGGAGTAATGTATTGCTGGCCCAAGGACTTGGCTCTCTTGCGTTTCTCTTTGCTATAAGCAGCTGTATTTCTAATGCCTTTTCTTCTTGGTAGCACTTGATCGTCAACAGACTCACTTTCGCTCATTTTAACGCTATTCGTCACCATAATATTTCTAAACTTACTGTTTATCACCAGCAATAAATTGCAAATTGCAAGGAATAATTCATCCAACACCAACAGAATAAGAACACACTCTCCTCGTAAGATTGTGCTCCCGTACAGTGGCGCTGTTCATGGCAGTGAGTGGAACAAAGACGAAAGTCCGGACAATCTTCCCTTTTCCACTCACCCGAAACTATGATGGCCCACAGATCCCAGCGTTTTACACGGGCATTCATCCTTTATCTACCAATCGACGCGACTATGTATCGCGAGCAAATTGTATATCTCAGCTTAAATTTGAGAAAATTGGACATTCTTCCTTTTTCCAATCACCGATTCAAATCTAGATTACACCGCTTTTCTTCCACAGCCTAGTGGCGTTGTGGTGAAAATTTTGTTACACATGTGGACTTGGCCGTATTTTAAGGCTGGATGCCGAATTTGAAATCAAATATATTTAGAAATAACAAGTAGTTCATCCATTTTAGTCGTACGCAGAACGAACACTTCAGGTATTCCTACATTTGCTGACCTGAGTGGAGCAGTCGGTTAAACGTTCCCTACCTGTTCAAAAGGTAAGGGGTTCCATTTCGGCTGAGGTTGGTGGCATTCAAGTATGTTTACATGTGTCTACTACTATCACTGGCCTCCAGTATTTTTCGGAATTACTATGGGGCAAAATTCAGACACTCTTCGCGCCTTAGCATTCTTTCAACTCAACTTACGTGAGAACACTTGAGGAGTTATCTGACGTTCAGGTAGCGGTCCCGGCCTACAAAGCCAAGAATAATGGCCGGGAGAATTCTTCGTGCTGACTACGCGTAACCACGTAATATGTAGGCACTTGGGCTGAGCAGCGTTCACTCGGTAGTCCAAGGCCCTTCAGGACTGTAGCATTATGGGAGATGATAAATGAAATGAAATGGCGTATGGCTTTTAGTGCCGGGAGTGTCCGAGGGCATGTTTGGTTCGCCAGATGCAGGTCTTTTGATTTGACCCTGCCGGGAATTGAACCCGGGACCCCTGTGACCAAAGGCCAGCACGCTAACCATTTAGCCATGGAGCCGGGCATGGGAGATGATAATCTATTTAAATAAAATTAGGTTTTTTTCGTACACTTCAAATGTTTGCCTCATACTTAGTTTTTATGTGGGATCAAATATACACAGGTTGAAATTAGTTTCAGTTCAATTTTTGTCTGTTTATCACATCATGAGAAATATAGCCAAAAGAGGAAATTCCAGATTTCTCCATAAATATTTATTCTGTCGGAAAAAAAATGTACATTATTAAAGTTGTGCAAAGTATAATTTCCAATATTGTATGTTTCATGGACATTTACCATACGAAAGAATAATACAAATTTATAAATTCGTGATAGCGGTTTATGAAAACGTATGTCTTGAAAACATAAGACAAAAGTTCAAATGTGTTTACTAAATCAAATACGCTAAATGAGTGAAGAAAACATAGAAAACTTTCAGGCCTAAGAGTGGTCAACAAGGACATTACACTTACTTTTATTAGGTGTGTTATCTATCTTGTGCTGACCGAGCGAGTTGGCCGTGCGGTTAGGGGCGCGCAGATGTGAGCTTGCATTCGAGAGGTAGTGGGTTCGAACCCCATTATCAACAGCCCTGAATGTTTTTCCGTGGTCTTCCATTTGTACACCAGTCAAATGCTGGGTCTCTACCTTAAGGCCATGGCCGCTTTCTTCCCACCATAATACAGCCCTATAATTACCTGATGTACCATACATCGCTGTCAGCAGAGATTGATCAATGAACCGTCAACATTTTGATGATTGTATTAACTTGATATACTGACAAAGAGCACTAAAACTTTTCCTGTCAACTTAAAAAAAAACCCGAAGTTGTTCCTTTTAAAACCATACTGACCTACAGTAATAGTAGTGTTCCGTGGGTTTTTAAAAAGTGGTTTATTACCTTTGATATCTTGCTTTATTTGTATGTACGTGTGCTGGCAGTACGTGATGTTATATTGTGCCTTATTACGGCTGAAATATACGGCCAGCTGTGATATTTATCACTGCGACATTTGAAGCGTATATAGAACAACGAACCAAGTTACATACTCTATTTTATTCAGCATAGAGTTATCGCTGGTGAATTTATTATGTAACGGCACAAACACAAACATGTCGCCCATGTTACATCCTTCCTACCCTCAGGTGACTTTATTATGTGTACATTATGCATAACACTGGATTCGGATCATTGGGCCTATTACAAGATATTAGTCTGTCTGTCTGTTAGGTCATCAGCCCAGAGGCTGGTTGGATCCCCAAATAGCACCACCAAAGGCTATGCAGTTATAGGAAAACCACAAAAACCAATGGCAGTACCTAAATGAGGCGTACTAGGCAAGACGAGGAGTGAGGTAGTTTGCCATTCCTTTCCTCACTGAGCCAGGCAGTGCTATTGTAGCACAACTAACCCTATGAGCAACACCTTTCATAACACCCAGACGCACTGGTTGTGCTCTGAATGCCATTACTCAGCACGACCCATACCCCAGCAGCTTCCATATTGTCACAGCCATGGGCGAGACTGGGACTTCAGTGGAAGCTACACTTTGCTCTGGCCTATGCCAAGAGATGGATGCAAAAGTACTGCATCCATCAAGAAATGACAGCAAGCAGGAAGATATTAGTATGATTCCGTATTGACGTTTTTCACTTCACATTAAAAAAGCTTCAGTTACGTCCTCCTTTTCAATGCATGTATCTATCTTTTCATGGAGTTATTTTTAATCACACATGCTTCGGCTTATTTTGAGCCATCTGCAATGAAAAAAATATTAAAAGCTACATGAATTGATGTTGAAAGAGTATCATTATAACCAATGAGAAAGGGTATATAAAATCCAAGTGAGACATGATGATAAATCTAAAACAAGGTTGTTACAAGGCTGGAAAACCTCTATGTCTGAAACGAGGGCAACATCAATTCATGTAGCTTTTAATTAATTTTTTAACTGAAGATGGCTCAAAATGAGCCGAAACATGTTCGATTAAAAATCACTTCATCAAAAGATGGATACACGTACTGAACAAGACGACGTAACAAAAGCTTTATTGTAAAGTCATTGGGCCAATACACGCTGTGTCCCTAAACTGACTGTTTAATAATAATAATAATAATAATAATAATAATAATAATAATAATAATAATAATAATAATAATTTGATACATGTGATGGAACGAAGTATACATTAGATGTGTATGTTTGTGGAGGCTAATCTTCAGAACCATTGAATGTATTTTGATACGATTTTCACCGCTGTATAGAGTAATTATGGAGCAGGGTTTAGATGTGTTAAACATTAATCGACGACAAAAATGAGCCTTACAATGGCGTTTTTAGTAAAGGGTGTAAAGGGAAAAGTGACCATGTGACCACTTTGTTTACGCATTCTAACCTGTCACGGCAGACCTTTAGTATGTGTACAAGAATTGTTGACGATAAAAGTCTGCAACGGTATGTAACTGTCTTTAAAAGGTAGCCCTCGACAAGTGCTCTTGTGTTATTTTTGTTTACAGTAAAAAATCGACGTTAAAATTATAAACTATATTTTGAGGTTAATCACGTCATTCTTATCAAAAGGAACTTATTAATATAAAAATACCCTTTTCAGTATGTAATTTGCAATGTATAGTTTGGAAATCATCGTCGTCTTACTGAAAGTACAGAAATAGTTTATATGTCGCACGAGGAAAAAAGGCGTGTGCTGGCAGGCAGGTGGCGGAAAGGGCCTTGGAAAAACACCGCTCTGAGTATCTTTCTGATATAGAAACAGTGATTTATGTTGTTAATGGACTATTACAAGGCTCTGCCCCGTACAGGACCAGCTCCCTATCTGATTCTACCAATTCCCTTGCGTTGATGAGCATTTTACACATCCGCGGTTTGCAACTGAACAGTAATGCTACAGTAAGTTTCACTTCTAACGTAAAGTTGATCTTCGTTCGTAGTTAGTGTTCGTGATCCAGAATTTACTTCAAACTCATAAAGAGACTGGCTCATTAAGGGGCTGGTGTGACCTACAAATGATTAAGTTGATTTTCACGATTCATTGATATTGTTTCCAATTTGTTTCCCAGAATTTTTGCCCATTTTTTTCCGTCAACAAAATTATTAATCAAATTTTCCCAGTTACTTTTTCCAATATTTTTGTGTCCGCTTCTGTGGTTTAGTGGTTAGTGTGATTACCTGCCACCCCCAGAGGCCCAATTTCGATTCCCGGCTCTGCCACGAAATTTGAAAAGTGGTTAAAAGGCTAGAACGGGGTCCACTCAGCCTCGGGAGGTCAACTGAGTAGAGGTGCGTTCGATTCCCACCTCAGCCATCCTCGAAGTGGTTTTCCGTGGTTTCCCACTTCTCCTCCAGGCAAATGCCGGGATGGTACCTAACTTAAGGCCACAGCCGCTTCCTTCGCTCTTCCTTGTCTATCCCTTCCAATCTTCCCATCCCCCTACAAGGCCCCTGTTCAGCATAGCAGGCGAGGCCGCCTGGGCGAGGTACTGGTCATCTTCCTCAGTTGTATCCTTCGACCCAAAGTCTGAAGCTCCAGGACACTGCGCTTGGGGCGGTAGAGGTGAGTCCGAGAGAAAAACCAACCCTGGAGGGTAAACAGATTAAGAAAGACAGAAAGGAATCATTACAGATTTTCTCGTGTATAATTATCTGTTGAGTTAATATAGTAAGATAGTGTGAAATTATGCCCTGTTATCTACCTCACGTGCACGTCATAGTGTTCTTTTCAGCTTTTCCCTCTCGAGGAGCTGACTGACACGCCTGTACTGTAGATACCCCAGGGAGTTAGAGCGAAGTGCCTTGGAAGGTGTTATCTCACAATGGTCGCTAGCTATCTCCTCAATCGGTTTATGGTCAATTCCGCTTCAAGTTTTTCCTGATAAGGCGCGTGACTGTGATTGCCTGTACCTGTACTGCGAGTTGTTGCTCTGTATTCTGTTTACTTGAAACAGGACCAGTAATTCCTATCTCCCCTCGAATCCCTCCGGTAGGAGCTGTAACTTCTCAGAAGTAATTTCCTTCAATTCCTTTCTGATGTAATAATCCTATCTTCGCTCGACGTCTTAGCAAGATAAAACTTTAAATATTTAGCATAAAAGTCGAAGTAATGTAACTTTTAAATTTAAATGCACATTTAGAAATATCTAAGATTTTTCAGCATAGCATGAAAGTTGAAGTATTATAATATCCATAGTTACATAAATTGAAATCATATTTCTATGGTTATCCACTTGTTGGAAAGTAGGTATAAGTCTGCATGCAGCTATGACTCACCTGTTAGTCCATGAATACTTCGTCTTAGATACCTCAGCAAAGAGGAAATTGCATAGGAAGTTTCGTTTCAATATCATATAAAATAGTACATACTTTGTATGACGTGACTGGCATAAATAAGAGGAAGTCACGCCGGACTAATATGGGGGCTGTATTTTCTATAACACAGCTGATTTCATCAACCCGCCAGCGAACGCCATTTGCTTTGCTTTCTCACGGTGAACAGTCGAGTGTTTCTTTGTTTCACTGTTAATGAGTTCCCAATTTATTTTTTTAAAATTCTTTTTACAAGTTGCTTTACTTCGCGCCGACACAGATAGGTCTTATGGTGACGATGGGACAGGAAAGTGTTAGAGTGGGAAGGAAGCGGCCGTGGCCTTAAGGTACAGCCCCAGCATTTGCCTGGTGTGAAAATGGGTAAACCTCGAAAAACCATCTTCAGGGCTGCCGACAATGTGGGTCGAACCCACTATCTCCAGAATACTGGACACTGGCCGCACTTAAGCGACTGTAGCTATCGAGCTCGGTGCTCCCTATTTTAGAACTTCCATTTAGCTAGAATGTGTGTACTGAATGGGCATAAAAATAAAGCTGTTAATAGTTAACTGGCACTATAATAATAATAATAATAATAATAATAATAATAATAATAATAATAATAATAATAATAATAATAATAATAATAATAATAACTTTTGAATTCTTCTAGTAACTTGCGCGCTTAGGCCGACTAAATGGGAAAGTAAGAGATAGGTTGATAACTTCAATGGTTGTTTTTTGCAACTGCGCGATGATGATTGCACTACTGTGCAGTGTTCCGAAATACCCTGCCTGGTTTCATTATGAGCAGTTACAGATAAAATAAAGGCTTTCTGAATTATCTCATTACAGTGTGTGACAAGTAAAACGCTTCATTTCGTGACTTTACTTCATCCCGAAATAACCACAGCCTGGGTGGAAACGAAGTTGTGTGGAAGACAGAGTAATCGTCATTGCTTTGTAGTTTGACAAGGTTGTCATCCAACTGGCTTTAACAGCTATCAGGGGAATCAGAGTTTGAGCGGTAGAAGGTAGCGGAAAGCTCGATGATGCAGTTGCAGAGGGCGGGTCGAGCCGGGCGGCGTGGCGTCGTGCGTGCTATGACGGTGGTGGCGCCGAGGTGTCTGGGCTCCCGTGACTCAGCAAGCGCTACCACCACCATTGATCAGCCTTCATCTCGTCATTAGCTCCAAGGTCTTGTTCTCTGCTCCATCCGTCGCATCATAAGGACCTTGTTCTCCAGTCCTCAATCTCATTTTAACCCTTAAATGCACAGCATTGCATATAGACAAAGGAGAATATACCTGCTTGTTATATCTGATTTATGATTTTACAAGTGTCCATTTACATCTGCCTTACAGACGAACTCCTTAGGGGTCGGAAGTGTATTAAAAAGAACAGTCTTTTCTTGCTAATCAGCTGGAGTGAAGTGTAAACTTTAAACAGTTAAGGTAAAACAACTAAAATGTTGTTTACCTCAGAGAATTCGTGCGCAAGGACATCACCAAGATTGAAGTCCGGCTGTAGCTACAGTAATCGTACAGCTCTGCAGATACCGATGCGCAAAACATTCAAATCTCTCAACATTTTGTTTTATCCTAATGAATAAACATATATTAATTTTGACTCATTAGGACTCATTCCTATTCCAGATCGAAATAATGTTAGACATTGCAAGTGACGTGGTGAGAAAGTAGTTGATAGTAGGCTCAAGAAGTTGAAGTGGTCAATTTAGAAGTCTGTTGACTGTCAGTCCCCACACCGTGTGATATAGAAAGAAAAATTTCAAATTTACTTTCTCTAAGTTAATACAAGTGGAAACTATACTTTGTTTATATGAAACTGTCGGTAGAGGCGGATGATAGCGCTCCGAGTATGTTACAGTGCACTCCCTAGAATTCTTGTAACCTCGTACATTCTCCATATTCTGTTAGTATTGCGCCATACTTCGAGCTGTGAACACATACGCTTTTTAAGTTTTGGTGTAAACTGAATTCTTTTGTTACAATAACAAAGATTTTTGCTAGCGGGTGAGTTGGTCATGCGTTTAGGGGCGCGCAGCTGTGAGCTTGCGTCTGGAAGATAGTGGGCTCGAACCACACTGTCGGCAGCCTTGGAAATGGTTTTCCGTGTTTTCCCATTTTCACATCAGGCAAATGCTGGGGGTTATACCTTAATTAAGGCCACGGCCGCTTCCTTCTCACTCTTAGCCCTTTCCTGTCCCATCGTCGCCATAGACCTGTCTGTGTTGGTGCGGTGTAACACAAATTGAAAAAAAACACCATTTTTGCCGAGAAGACTTGCCGAGGTGTGTGTATGTCTAAAGTTTTGTTGCATTTCCCGTTGTTTTCTTTTCTCTTCGAATAACCATTGTGAAAGGACCTTTTTTCCCGTGGAAAATAAATGGGAAAAATCTGTTTGTACATTCCGGCTATGGTTATAAGGAAATTAAAAGTATGTGTCCGAAATACAAGCAATGATCTGCTTTCCTGTAAATGCCGTAAATACCGCCCAGAATCGGTGACCGACAATAGTAATGTTGGCACCACGTAGTGTAGATGAAAACATTGGCTCGCAGTGGATGTGAATGAAACAGATGTCTTATTTGTAGGCCTATATGTGAATGAATTACAGTAAGCACTAGGAAAAGAATAATCACCCTTCGTTGCAATGATAACTAGCATGTCATCCCCATAAGAACAGTAGGGCTTCGCTCACACAGAACGAGTTAGACAAGGTAATATATTCCTGCACATTGTGCGCTTTTCCTCCTTTAAAAAATATATTCCTTCCATATTTTTAAATTCATCATTTCAGTTTAATTATCATAACATTATAATTCTGCACTGTTTAAGTAATATCGTGGTGTAAATATTGTAGTTTTGAGTTTTAAACACTATTCCCCACAACAGTCTGTATCTCTCACGAAAACACCAAACGAGGGTAGGTGATACCGTGAGAAACGCTTTTTTGATACGTGAAGAAATATTTTGTCGCTGAAGTTCATTCCGTTAGAAATTAAGATAATTGAAAGTAATAGCAGAGAATTCTGGCAAATTAGATACGCTTTTAATATGCTTTTCATCTAATTTCCGAAACGTACATGGTATCACCCGTCGTTGCTGTAAATTGACGTGAAATTGTACGAAGGAAATAAGTTATAAAGTTCTCTGACGGTGTCTGCTAAAAGTAGTTAAATCCTCAGCCTGTTTCCAGTCCTTCGACCGGGTCAGGAATGGAATTGATGAAGCGCACATCTAGCGGCGAGGATAGGAATTGTGCCGACTGCCGAAGCCTGTCGCACTCCTCTGGGGCAGTGATTAATGGCTGATAGATGAAATGATATTGAAGAGTGTCGCTGCAATGAAAACAGGAGTACCTGGAGTAAAAGCTGCCCCGCCTTGTCCAGCACAAATCGCACATGGAGTGGCCGGGATTTGAACCACGGAACCCAGTGGCGAGAGACTGGCGCGCTGCCACCTGAGTCACGAACGCATTCCGTAAAGTAATTAAATTACACCATGAATTTCATAGGAGCAAATAGTTACATGAAAATAATAGTTTACGAGAAATGTTATCAAAACATGAAATTTCAAGATGATGAAAAAAAAAACATCAAAGCAAGATATAGAAATGGAAAAAGAATTACAAGTAGCGTAAAGCAATCCCGCTGGTATCGGCTTATCAGCGTTACGTGTTTTTATTGAGATGAAAAGATTTAGCTTAGTACTTGGTTTAAATGAGTCTGATCCATTGAACCTCAAATATTCCTATTGAAATGTAAGGTCCCAGATTTTACCTTCGTAGATACTAAAGGCAATCAAGATTCTGTAATAAATATAACAGTACAAGGAGCAAACTTGAAGGCCACTTGATTTGTTTACAATCTGCTTAATGTCGCACCAACACAGATACGTCTAATGGCGGCGATGGGAAAGGAAAGGGCTAGGAGTGGGAAGGAAGTGGCCGTGGCCTTAATTAAGGTACAGATCATTTGCTTGGTGTGGAAATGGAAAACCAAGGAAAACCATCTTCAGTGCTGCAGACAGTCGGGTTCGAACCCACTATCCCCCGAATACAAGCTTACAGCTGCGCGACCCTAACCGCACGGCCACTTGCTCGGTACGGAATCCACTTGATTATTCAACCTAACAGTGCCTTGTGAATAGCTGAGGATGACCGTCATATCGGCCGAAACTAATACCATTCAATGGAAAATTATGTATTGGTTATGTGATAAAATAAAGGCTTTTAGTAAGAAAAGCGAGTATTCATCCATTTATGTGGAATCCGAATCACTGGGCCTTGGACTATGTACTTCCCAAAATATTAATTTCATCCACTCAACGATCACCTTGATGAAAAGTTAGCGACAAAGTCACATATATATTGCTTTCTCTTTTTACGAGTGGTGAAACGGCGCGCTAACTCAAATACGATGTAGCCTTAATTAAAGTAAATCTCGAGCATTTGCCTGTTTGAAAACGGAAGACACAGAAAACCTCATTCGAGCTGTCCTTCCTGGAATTTGAACACACCATCCCCCAAACGCAAGTTAACAGCTGTAGCCTATGGCCTCTTCCATGTGTGGTCAAAATATTTATCTGGGAGTTCATTAGCATATTGAATGTTTTCCTCCACCTCTTCGGCATAGAATACGTTTATAGTTTCCGAACAGTACTTGAGCCGATGATAGCCATTAATAGAAGTTTTAACCTCGAAATAATTTCTAGACAGTACGCACGATGACAGTGTTCCATATCCCATTGTAAAGAGGAAGCACCATTGTACCAAGCAACAAGCGTCTGACCTCAATATGGCGTCACTGAATGATGCAATAACGCTGTCATCTTGAGGTACTAAAATCGCCGTGCCGCGCGGTTAATAATTAGTGTAGCTCTGAGCTCCGGCCTGGTAGCACGTCGTATGAGGTTTCGTTTGCTTCAACTCAGTGGGTTCTACATTTATATGGATAAAACAAAATCAAATAATGAACAAGAGAATTATGGCGGGAAGAAGAGCGAAAATCGTCGTGACACGTAGACATAAAATAGTGTGATAATTATCGGAAAAGTATTCAAAAGAACAGAGCGACTTATCAGAATTCAAAAAAAAAAAAAGTCGAATATCACCCTGTCAAGCGTTAAAATACTTAACTTCGAGACTCTTCCGATAAGGTGGCCGAGCGTTTTGAGAGACGCAGATTCGGACGTATAATTACACGCTAAATGTAAACGTGCTATGGGATACGGTAGAAATCCACTGATTTTCATTCATAATTTCACTTCTACTTATGAAAACATTTTTTTTTAATTTGCTGTACGCTGCACCGACGCAGATAGGTTTTACGGCGACGGGGGGATACGAAAGGGCTGTGAGTGGGAAGGAATCGGCCGTGTAAGCTCACAGCTGTGAGATCCTAACCGCACGGCCAACTTGCTGGGTAAGGGGATGTTAATTAAATTACTCCCTCCATGACTACAACAGAAGTGTAACTGGTTCATGAGATGGCACAGTATTTGGGATCCTACGCTAGAGTTGGATCAAGGCACAGCCAAAGCATTTGCCTGGTGTGAAAATGGGAAACCACGAAAAGCATTCTTCACTAGGTTCGAACCTATTGTCTCCCGAATGCAAGCTGATAGCTACGTCAGCCAAATCGTGCAGCTACTTACTCGGTACGATTATTATTAATACGAGTGTCATACTTAGACTTGTGACCAGTAGTCGCTGTTTTACTTTAATTCTTAGTGTTTATGTAGGCCTTAAAATAAAACAAAGAAACGTGTCAGAAAATCAATGATAAGAGTGGGATTGTCGATAGTGTTAGTAAAAAGTTGCATTGGCTTGTGTCTTTTCGCGTTTATTAGGGACAAAATCACAAAATCTCTAATGGTCAACATGCTGACCTTTTTTCTAAGGGTTGCCGGGTTTGGTTCCCGACCAAGTCTCTGATTTAACCTCTATCTTCAACATTATATTTCAACCTAGGAAGTGCCCCGTCCTCGCAGATGCGAAGGTCGGCTATGGGCGTCAACTCGAAAGACCTGAAACAATTTTCCTCGGAGGCTTTACGTATTATTATTATTATTATTATTATTATTATTATTATTATTATTATTAGAGACAACGTGGTCGTGAAAAATCGGGGAAAATTCTGTGACGCCTCTTTGAAACACAGTGTTGCTTGAAGCCCAAAGAGACGGCGTGTTTTAGAACAGGTGCATGTTATATTTGTTCGTAATTTTTCCTCCTGGATGGATAAGAAATTGGGTTAAGAAAAAATAACAAATATGGTACCGGTATTTAACATTTTCCTGTCTCAGTTCATTACTTCGTTTCATAAGCACTTTCGTTTGATGCAAACGAAAGGTAGATGGTTTTTCGTCTTTTTTATTAAGGAGGGCATAATTTTTTGACAAGGAATAGTGCGCGTGCGCAGGTACAGTTGATCGATATTGAGCGAGTGTTGGAGGCATGACCATAGCGTGTGGACCGAATTGTACCGAGGACCGTCTCTAGACCATTCCCTGGTAGTGACTTGAACACAGCATGGCTCCTTCCAACACGGGTAAGCCAACTAACACCTCTTCTCACGTTGGCACCTTCCAACACGGGTAAGGCACCACACTTATCACTTTCGCACATTCCACCATGGAGTTAACCAGCTCACAAACAAGAAATGGGACTTTATAAAGAAAAGGATATTTTTGATAAAAGATTTTCGATACTGATCGACTGTGATTTTACTGTGTTAACAAAATGTAACCGTAGTTTGAACTCTAAATTCTGCAAATTTTGTATCCGGAAGCTAGTCTTATTTCAGCTTCAGTTTCTCTTCCAATTTTTTTACTTTTTGCTCATGGTTTCGCAATAATACATTGAAGGTTTTCCGGTGATGTTAAGAAGGGAAAGGATTAGGATTGGAATAGTAGTGACTGTGTCAGTAAGGTACTGCCGCATCAGTACGAGTTTTATAAGAATTGTAGGCTTGTAAAATAGTGAACATTTTAATCTTTAATATTAGTAACGATTTCTGTGATAGTCTTCCGTGAAAAGGGGGCGTGATAACCCAGTGGCTGGCTTCTCACCAACTTGGGGCCGAGGTTTGAATCTCGGCCGATGCATTAGGGATTTTCGAAATGAAAAGTTACGTCCCTGTAATTAGGATTCCACGTAAACTCAAGGTCCTATGGGTATGATTACGATATATATTGTTTCTTAAAAATACTAGTTCAGTTAGCTTTTATCACGAAATCCTGCCAAATTAGTACCTGAAATTTCTTTCCATATCACCACGGCTTTCTAATTATTAATCGTTTGATGCCAGGTCTATTCTGATGTATAATTCTTTCATCTCTGTCTTCAGCTGAGAGTTGTTTATCAACCACCTACTTAAGTGGTTCACTTCTTACTTTTTTATGTGGTAAAGAAACACTATAAATCCACGCGCTGTATGTTTATACGCGTGACATTCTGAGTAATTTGTTATAGTGACGTTTTGACACATGTTACACAAATTTTGCTTACCGAGTCTTAAAACATGTGAACTTCGTACTACATTTTGTCACACCTTTAAACTGAAATTGATTCTTTTTCATCATTATTGGGCAGTTCGGTTATAATGAAATAGAAAAATGTGACTCCATACCAGATGTCTTGGCATCTCCGTTATTTTCAGTACAGACATAGTGCAGAAGATTTCAACTTTCTAGGAGTTGAAAGTGTTGTTAAAATAACATTTAAGCATAAATCTATCCAATTTACATATTTCCGTTTTAGGAAGTTGTATTCTGGAGTATGCAAACGCATTGAACCATACTCTTACCATTTAGCGTACTATTTACGTATTCTTTCAAAATTATAACGTCCAGTAATTCTGCCCAGCTACTTACAGAATGCCTTACACCTTTGTCTCAATTTTACAACTAAATTATACTGAAAATGTTTTATCTTTCCTATCTACCTGATTTTTACCGGGAACTAAACCAGAACCTTCTTACTTCTCTATTCTTCTGCTGAATTCGTTATTTTGATAGTGTCGGTGATATTTTATTTTACTAGTTGCTGTACGTCGCACCGGCACAGATAGGTCTTATGGCGAAGATGGGACAGGAAAGGGCTAGGAGTGGGAAGGAAGGAAGCTGCCGTGGCCTTAATTAAGGTACATCCCCAGCATTTGCTTGGTGTGAAAATGGGAAACCACGGAAAACCATTTTCAGGGCTGCCGACAGTGAGGTTCGAACCTACTATCTCCCGAATACTGGATACTGGCCGCACTTAAGCGATTGCAGCTATCGAACTCGGTTTATTATTATTATTATTATTATTATTATTGTTGTTGTTATGATATGGACAGTGCTACATTTCGAGTGCGTTAGGTCCTACATCCCGTTGAGTGGGAGTTGTTTCATGAGTCTTCTGGGAAATCCCAGGCAGGATGTGCCAGTACAGCCAACCGAACAGAAAAGAGAAAGTCTCTTTTCCTTTTTTCTTACTTACTTAAGATGATTGCTTAGAATGTATTAATTGTTCGGATTCATCAATACAATAATAATAATAATAATAATAATAATAATAATAATAATAATAATAATAATAATAATAATAATAATAATAATAATAACAATACCTTGCGGATAATGTTTGAAATTATGTGAATTAAAACTCTTGAGTATCTTTCTTACGTCCTGGTACTTGAAAATCAAGGAAGGTAGTTTTTTTCTTCTCCTTTTATACACATTCTATTCAAAATAAATCGTAACTGTGCTAGTGATTGTCACTTCCGGGTTGTTATAACTCTTACACTCAACGTTAGATTGCGTGGTGGATTTTTTTTTGTCCCAGCGACGTGGAATCCCGCATTATAGGAGCGTGATAGCGGAGTGACGTCGCTGCTTGTTTCTTATGAAGGCGGCCGTGTTCGAATCCCAGGCAATGCATGAGGGATTTTTAAATTGAAAAGTCACTTCCTACTACTAGTTCGAAATATTCATACATTTGGAGGACCAGTGGCTATGATCACAATGTCAACAGCTTTCTTGTTATTTGTGGAGTCATGTTGATATAAATACAATTATAATTTTGTCTGTACACTTCACACTTTGCCGTACCGTATACTTCGTTTGTTCGTTTCTCACCGGAAAACAACTGAAGAGAATTTCTCGAAACTCCGTATATTAATTAATCAATGGCTAGCTTGTGCACTGGGTTATATGCTATTTGATTCGTTCACAGGGGGGCAAACCGGAAAATGTTACATTTCTTCGTTAATATAAACTGCACCGGTAACTCATGCCCTAATCCAGAGATGGTGCAGCTCTTTTCAGACCCCCCCCCCCCCACAATGGAGGTGAGGTGCATGTACCATTTAAACCAAATACCAGCCCTCCTGCCATTTTAACATTTCTGGCAGTACCGGGAATCGAACCCGGGCCCCCGAGGACGGCAGCTAATAGTGCTAACCGTCACGCTACGGAGGACAACTGTATCGGTAAACAGTACGTAACAAAAGTTGTGAAAAATATAATTCTAATATTTCCTCATGCCTTTTTTTTTACCCCTTTGGGTCCTTGGCCGAGTGGTCTTTGTCCTGGCATTCGGTTCTTCGGTTCCTGTGTTTATTTTCAGCCGGGTCGAAGGTATGGTTAAATCCTCTAAGTTGGTGAATATGTTACCACAGGATACAGTGGCTTGGGGAGCTTCATCTTATTTTTCTTCTTCATCTTCATCATCTTCTTCTTCTTCTTCTTACCTTCATCTACGTACAAAAAACACCTTATGACAACACACCACAAAACACGCAGTAGTGAATGCACCCCTCCATTCCTCCACATGATGTTGGGATTAATCCATATTAAGTGCCGACCGCCAACAGGAAGAAAGGGCAAGAAGAATAAGATTTTACTGTACGAGGTATGATAACTGACATATAAATGAATTTAGGCATGTTTTACAAAGTTCTCAAACGATTATATGGAAATATAGTCCAATCGTTATGATAAGACTTAATGGTGATGGTTGTCGTTATTGTGTTTAAATGTGCAAATCCACATGTTCATCAGTCTCTATTGATCAGAAAGATAGTGAATATGACTATCGAAATGTGAAAACGACAAGGAACAATCCCCAAAGAATGATAGGAGAGGAATTACGAAGCAGGACCGAAAGCCTTCGAAGCCTTAATATAACAAACAAACAAACAAAAGTCGGTAGTACCGGGTGAGTTGGCCGTGCGTTTAGGAGCGCACAGCTCTGAGCGTGCACCCGGAAGATAGTGGGTTCGAGCCCCACTGTCGGTAGCCTTGAAGATAGTTTTCCGTGGTTTCCCATTTCCACACCACGAAAATGCTAGGGCTGTTCCTTAATTAAGGCCACGGCCGATTTCTACCCACTCCTAGGACTTTCCTATCCGATTGTCGCCGTAAGACCTATCTGTGTCTGTGCGACGTAAAGCAACTAGAAAAAAGTAGATAGTCTAGAATGTCCTAAGCCTTATAAACCTTATAAACAATAACATTACACTGACTGTTGCGCTGCCTCTCCTCTGCATTCACTCATTTCCCCTAGATGGCATAACCGCTGCAATTGTACCGAAACTGACCTGTCAACGACGGGTTCACCGCCTAGTTTTTACATAAATCCTAGATGCTATAAGAACTTGGATGGTATGTCTCAAACATTAGAATTCCTGTATGTGATATTCATAGTACTGCAATTGGTCATTTACTAGAGTTTTTCTGTTTGGTTACGGTACTTGTTCACCGTCGCACTGAACTACTTATGGTTTTCGATGACATCGTTAAAAGTAGCAGCCGCGTCCGTAATTAAAGTATGGCCCCTGCAATTTCCTGGCGTAAAGACGGAAGAAGTACGGAAAACCATTTTCACGACTGCCATAGCCGGGTTCGAACCCACCATCTTCCCAATGCATACTTACTTCCACAAGACACGTACCACGTAGCCATGTCGTCCGGTATTATTATTATTCGCTCTCCGGTGTGTGTGTGTGTGTGTGTGTGTGTGTGTGTGTGTGTGTGTGTGTGTGTGTTTCTTCACGAAATATAATAATCTTGTCAACAATGACATTCTTCCTTTTGCATTCCATATGTAAAAATATTCATTCATTCACTTTGCTTCCAACGAGCGGAGTAACTGCGCGTGTTAACACGCTCCGGCTCTGGAGCCAAACTCTGCATTAGGAAACGCCTGTGTTCGAACCCCACCGTCGGCTGTCCTGAGAATGGTTTTCTGCGGTTTCCCATTTTCACTTCAAGGCAAATGCCAGGACGGTTCCGATTCGTAGGACACAGCCGATTCCTTTCACCTCCTTACCCATTCACATTTCCCATCATTAATTTCATCTTCACTGGCTCCTCAATTGAGGTTGATGTCAGAAAAACATCCATGACATATAAATTCATACCGCTTCATATCTGATCCCGTATCAGGACATGGAACTAAGGGGTGGACAAAACATTCATTCAGCTTCCTTGGACTATTCAATTACGTATGAGAAAATGTACAGACTGTGTAGGATTGTAAAGTGCTTTCTTAACTAATAATGCACAATTATAAAAACAATATCTCATGGCTCAGCAGCCCTGATAGGCTTGCAGATTACGAGGTGCCGTGTGGTCAACGCGATGAATCCTTTTGACCGTTATTCTTGGTTTTAGACCGGGGCCATCATACATCGTCATATAGCTCCGGTTGAGTGGACCTCGAGCGAGCCCTCAGACCGGGGGCATCCAGGTTATAGGCAGTTACGCAACTCCTAGAGGACGTGACTGGCGTACAATTTTATTATAAACACTTCGTAATTACACGAATATATCAACATTCGAACAGCACGCTTTAATTTACAACAGACAGGTTATTTACACACAGTACAGTAAATAGCCAGTGATGCACCAACATAATTTCAAAGCTATTGACAAGAATTTAAGAACATTTGCAAGTTAATAAAAGGATCATTATCAGCATTTCTCCATGTAATCTTCAGCACTGTAGAAACAGTTGTTAACAATTCTATATTCACTTAGTAGATCTTTAACCCTATTGCTTCAAATAAAGAACAAAGACCCCTGAAAGACGGAGTTGGCTGTCCTGAATGAACCGAAGTATTTATAGTGGTTTTCCTTTTCTAGCTTCAAGGGTATATCTATTTATACAATACTCTCACTTCGATTACCTAGATCAGCACATAATGAAAGAACTGATGCTGTTGAATGGTTGTAACGTAATGATGATCATGATGATGATGATAAGCGTTATGAATGTAATTCAGTATTTATACTGCAATAACTTGCACGCAACAGCTGTCATTTCCGTGTTATTATTTCTGTTATCGATGATGGCGTTCGATTTACAGACTAGAGAGAGTCGAGCTGTCTCTTGTATAAAAGAATCAGTGTTGAACTTTGTATACCTCACCGCGTACTATGGTCATGTTTTTCATCTTAATCTTTATATATACGTGTCTGCTACATACACTTTGTCAATTAACTTATAATACAATTCTTAATGTTACGAAAGCGACGAGTAGCGTTTAGAGCAATTTGTGGCAAATGTTTCTTTCATTTGAACTCGTTCTAAAACTTGCGGAAGTGCGCCGTTTTATCGATTAAGTATAAATGAGGCTTTCTATAGCAGAATCAGCCATATAAAAATTTGCAATATTGTTTACAGGAAGTGTTAAAAAAACCTGGATTTATTACTGGGAATGTTGCCCTAAAACTGTTCGTGTATGTATAAAAGTTCTAAAGTAACTGCAAAATATTGATTTACGTTTTAGAAATTTAATGTGTTGTATCATAAAAGTGAATTAGATAAATTTTATTACAACTCTCTGTACTTTCAGCTTATCACTCTTAGATTAGCCAATAAATTAGGAGGAAAACTCAAGAATTCGAGTGAAAGTTGTTCTGTATTAATAAACTGCTTCAGAAATAATGAATAACGCAACCACCACATGTGCCATCATATTTACCATTGTTCAAAATGCTCATTAATTTTTTACTCAAAATTAGGCAAACAACTTTCAAATATAAGTCTACTTCTTCGAGTTCTTCGTAATAATTGCGCTGCTCTTCTATATTATTGTTACGAATAAAACTCCATCTGTTTCATTACTCTAATTTATTTCAGGATGACCTAATAAATGCACACACACACACGCGCACATATAAACACACACAGTTCTAGTCAGCTGTGAATGGTCACACTTACTAATTACTATCTATTTACAAATTGCTCTTCCTTATGGCGCAGTAGGCGGTCCAGCCCGTCGCTCTACCTGGGGACGCTTAAGCCTTACTTTCACTTCCCCAAGCCCAGTTAACTCATACAGCAGCTGGGTGTAGACCGCTGGATTTGAACACAGTGCCATTGGCTACACAATACACGATGACTTTTCGTTGGTTCGACTCCACAGATAGTCCAGTAATTCACCCCCTGTGGGTGGGAGACGCAGACGAAGAATACACCCACGGTATCCTCTGCCTGTCGCAAGAGGCGACTAAAAGGGGCGACCAAGGGATGATCACATTAGAACCATGAAACTATTTGTGATTAGTACCACCACGCGGGGAACACCATGGGTAGCCTTTACTTGCGGGTAGTACCACTATGTTGGGTACCAGATAGGTTTGTGATCAGTAGCAAATGTGGGCACGACGGCTTTTACAATACCTGTGATTAGTAGCACTATATGAGCGACACCATGGGATGACGGAACCCACGGTTCTGGCTTGCCTATGATTAGTACCCCTTATATGAGGAACACCGCGGGATAGTAAGAGTCCCTGTGGTTAGTACACTTAGGTGATGAACACCATAGGTTTGCGTTGCCTGTCGAGGGCGCCGCAATGTGCGAAACACATTAGGTCTGTAATACGTACATGCGCGAATTTCATTATCTGTGAGTCGTACCATAATGTGTGGAATACCGCGAGTCTACGCTACTCTTGATTAGTACCGCAACATGGGAGATACCATGGTTCTACTTTTCTAGCGATAATGCCATTATGAGGGCCGATGACCTGGATTTTGGACCCGTTTCGACAACGAGCATATTCTAATCGATTCGGCATCGTGCTATAGAAGCAGTCCCTTGGTCCGTACTACTATTGTTTTGTGCCAGCTTCTGTGCATGTGAGGCACTGTGGGTCGGATCCACTGATCGTTTTAACTTCATATCAATCCATCCATTCATTCTTCGTCCTCACGCTTTGAATTCCGGTCAGTGGAGGATTTTGGACTTTTAATTTGTCATCTCATGTAGTCTCATTTCGTACAATTAGGGGCCGATGACCTCGATGTTAGGCCCCTTTAAACAACACACATCAATCATCAATCAATCCAGTAATTCAGAGTCACATGCAGTGGACAACTAAACAGCTCAACTGTATTCAACAGCAGGGCGATACTCACAACAGCGAACAATAACACAGGTCCATTTACCTTCACACTCGCGACAGCGTCCTCCCTCGCTGAGTTTCAGTACACAGAAATACACGAACACACAGTACAGTCTTCCGTTCTTTCGTCTCCACCTACTCACGGGTCTCTCCGACACCACAACAACAGCTACTGGTTCAGACCTCGGTGGGACACTAGTGACAGCCAGCACCTCTGTCGCCCTCAGCCCAGCCACCGAACACCAACACACGGAGTCTCACACCGACTCCACCTCGGAGCCCAACTGTCACTCCGAGTCCAGGACTGACTGACTGTTCGCGGTTAGCCTCTCTTTTTATAGCTCGGGTGATTTGAGCCAGAAATTTCGCGATATCACTAGAAGCAGAACATTCCCGTAGAATCACCAAGAAACTCGCAGGTAAGTCGACCGACGAGAACAATACACGGAAAGGCCGGCCCCACCCTACAAGCCGGCTGAGACATCCCAGGCCGTGTGAGTCACTAGCCCCTTCCTGGAAATACCGGGGCTGGCACGTAACATTATTTTGAAGTGCCATCAGAATTTGTTCTTTATGGAAAATGGGAAAGCGCCTGTTCCACCATCTTATTTATATTGCCACCCGTAGGTTAGCCACTAGAATCCACTAGCATCATTATCTTATTTGCGGTATATAAAAAAGAAATGGATAAGGCAAGTTTTGCTATGGAACTCATTTCGGCTGCAGGTTGAATAAGCCCCAATACTTGCGTCTCCACAATTGGCAGTCTCGTTTTTTTTTCAGTTGTTAGTCTTACTGACGGGCAATAGAAACAATATACTTCCGGATGAAGCAAGCGCTGTCCATGCGGACTGTAATTTTTAAACTTTCAACAGTTAGCCACGGGACGTCCAGCTATTCGTGGAACCTGAACAACTGGAACGGTTTGAACTTGTGATTTCAGTTGAATAGCTGTTAAAAATTAGACGTAGCAAACTCGTTCGTATATACTAAGTAATGTTGCTGCAGAAAGAGTCCCTGTGGCTAATTCTCAGTGACATCTTTTGGCTGAATGATATGCCTAAGGTCATTGAAGCACTGTACAGGTCATGTACTACTCATTAAAAGAAATTAAGCTTATTTTCAGTTTACCCACCAATATTTGTTTCATTTACGGTTAAATAGTAAGTATTCTGTTTAAATGTTGGCAATCCTGGCTTCTTTACTGCTAGGAGCATTCGACACAGTACTGATAAACAAATCCAGTACTGTAGAAAACAGCTGAGTGACGTCCAAGCAAGCTTGTCAGTGTGTTTTGTTTCTATGCACTGTGCACTAAAATGCTTCGTAGTACGCTGTGTAGGGCAAATCGCATCAAAGTCGATGCAACAGAACATGAGAGCAAGTTGCCATTGCCAACATTTTTCGCGTGAAAGGACGTGTTGTCTCCAGGTCGTGGGAAAAGTTCCGAAACCGCCATTCAGTACCAGATTGGCATCGCGTCGGCCATCCAAACAAAACAGCAGCAGCATAGCTTGGAGGATCAACACTATTCTGGGCACCGAGCAAGTGGCTGCGTCGTTTGGGTCATGCATCTATCAGCTTGCATTCGGGAGATAAAGGGATTGAACCCCATTGTCGGCAGCCCTGAAGATGGTTTTCCGTGGCTTCCCATTTTCTCACCAGACAAGTGCTGAGGCTATATCTTAATTAAGGCCACGGTCACTTTCTTCCCACTCCTAGCCCTTCCCTATCCCATCGTCGGCGTAAGACCTATCTGTGTCGGCGCGACGTAAAGCAAGTTGTAAAAAATACTGTTCTGGGTAGGTATCATGTTCGGCCGACGTTCGCCACTGGTTCACATTCACGGAAACATGTTCTGAGGAGCATCCTTAGTTTTTTGGTTTAGTCACATAACGAGTGCTTTTCTTTTTATACTGGTTTCAAGGTTGTCGGGAAGTGTACATTTTCATTGTATCTACAAATCTGAGTTTCACATTAAATAATATTATATCCGTTCCACCTCAACACAGCAGAATTTGGTATAAATGTAACTTACAAGATTTCCAGTCTGTCGAACACACAAGTTAAATATAAATATACCCTATAACATAACGGAAAAAACAATTATTAAACAAGGAATAAAAATACACACTAGTAGTCAAAGAATGACATGTTTCGTTCTGGAAAGATCATCATCAGGTGCTGGAGTAGTTACAAAGGAGGACATCGTTAAGATAAGTTCCAGATTTCAAATTCCTAAGTATTAAACGGAAATAAACATAAATATTCTAAATATTTGAGTGTGATTTTTTGAATCTGATGATGTGTTCGTTGGACTGAAAAGCTTTTAAGTTAAATTTGACTGAGCCGACACTGGGAAGAATGGCTTCCTTGTTAACAGAATTTCGTATAGGCGAATGCTTAACATTTTTTGAAGAGTGTATTTATAAAAACAAACGTGCAGCTTCTAAGTGTGAATCGTGTGAGATCTTTATCTTCACGAGGAATATGAACTACAGGTAACTTAGTTCCATGCCACTTGATTATCACTCTCGCATGTTAAGATATCTTCTCATGATCTGTAGCCAGTTATCATCGTTACCTCATATCAGGGATGTGAAAGCCGAGTAGCATGGTCACTAGCTTCTCACCAAGGCGGCTGGGGTTCGAATCACAGACAATACATGTCGGATTTTTTTAAATGACAATTCACGACCATATGGTTCGGAGACCACGTGAAACTGGAGGTTCCGTGGCACATAAAACTACGGGCCTATTTATGCATTTCACATCAGCCGATTTTGAGTGGGCTAAGAGTTAGCAGATTGCATTTGAAAGTTGGGAGGTGCTGGGAAAGATGCCGTAAGTTGTTTTGAAAGGTAATCTTTCAGCATAATCCTGGGCTCATTGAGGGGAAATCCAGGTAGCTAGTACTGATTAATATCGAATTGCACCTCGCCGCCCCTGCATGTTAACGGACGATAACAGCTAAACTGTTGCAAACTGTTATTACGGCGGAAAATTGGCTGCCCTATGGCTACGCTTTAAGTCAATACCGATGTCGCCTTGTGGTAGGATCATCTACCAATCATTGGATACTGTCGAACTCTGCACCAGTAAGGCTAATGAACTGTGCTGTGACGTCATAACGCACATCGTTCCACCCAATTGATTACAATAGCTGTGATATTAACTCTGGTTTATTGTACAGGGACATCGGGTCGGCTGCTCTTATTAAATAACCTGTTCTTTGCCTAGTGTACACATCAGTAACGCATGCTCTCTTGGCTGCTATCTATCTCCAACCCTCCATAACATTGAGGAGACCGAGCGAGTTTGCCATGCGGTTAGGGTCGCGCTACTCTGACCTTGCATTCGTGAGATAGCGGGTTCGAGCCCGGCTGTCGCCAGCCCGGAATATGGTTTTCCTTGGTTTCCCACTTTCAAACCAGGGAAATGCTGAGGCTGTACCTTAATTATGGCCACGGTCGCTTCCTTCCCACTTCCTTCCCTTCCTTGCCCTTTATTCGTCGTCACCATAAGACCTATCTGTGTCGGTGCGATGTAAAGCAAATTGTTTGAAAAATGAGGGGGGGGGGGTGAAATCGGTAGTGACTTCAGGTCTTGGGCGTTGTAAATCATCGCCATATTTATAACAAACAAAAAACGAGAAGAAGAAGAAACCTTGTCTCGTTGAGAGTTTCTGCCGGAATTCAAACTTCAATTAACAATAATTAAGCCAATGCACTAATAATGTCCCGTCTCCTGTTCTTTTTTTCATTGTTATTACGGGTTATTACTTCAGTTATTCGAATCGAGGACTATACTCGTATTAATATTCCACCACCAATTATTGTGGTCGGTATTGAGTAATGTAACGACTACAGTTTGATATACAGAATGTTTATCGGGAGACAGTAGTATGGACTATTTTGAGTAACAATCGACTTGTGTCCAATTTGCAATGTCTGTGGAATTACAGCTGTGTGTATGGTATGCACAAAAGAAAACCTTTCAAAAATAATTAAATACACATAAGTAGCTAATTGATAGATTTTTTTTTTCGTTAGGATTGGGTGAAAATCTAAGTCTACAGAGAAAACTAAAACAAAAAGTATGCGTAGTTTTGCCCTCATAAAAAAACGCTAAGATGAACTACACATACTATTACCATGAACTGAAAAGTGCATTGAAGTTGATGGTGGCATTTTTGAGCACTTACTGTGAACTGTTGCGAAGTTTATGCGTCAATAAATGCATCGATCGATAAACTATTTGTGCTTAACCGGTGCACGTTATTTAGGTTTTTGCATACATATGTCATTCGAGTATATTTACGGTTGTTCTTATACGTACTAGATCAACAGCTGTAATTGCACACATTTTGCACGTTGGACACGTGTTCACACGATATTTTGTATTTGAAATAGTCCATACTTCTCTCTAAATACGTATTTCTTAGGGGCCGGTGACGTAGACGTTAAGCCCCTTTAAACAGGTATAATAATAATCATCATCAGTATCTAAATATTTCAGTTCCTCTTCAAACACCCTGTCAATTGCATTTTCAGAAGTACAAAGAGATTCTAGTTTTTAAGTTTAATTTTTAAATGTGCTAGAACTCTGTCCCACAAGAGTGTTCTTACGTGCAAGTAAGTCTGTCGAAATAAACTGGCGTATTTGAGCACCTTCAAATACCACCAGACTGAACCGAGATCGAACCCTCAAACCTGCGCGCAGGTGGGCAGCGCATCTATCACCTCAGCTACTCAGGCCGGCGGAATACTGAAGCATTGTCACTTCATTTTTGCCTTCGGAATAATACCTCCCACTGTGTTCTGCAGCTTCTAAAAAGTAATTTGAAGTGTTTGTCAGTTCTATGAAGTCGGGCTGGGTAGCTCAGGCAGCAGAGCGCTGGTCTTCTGAGCTCAAGTTGGTGGGCTCGATCCGAGCTCAGTCCGGTGGTATTTATAGGTGCTCTAATACGCCGGTCTCGTTTCGGTAAACTTACCGGCACGTTAAAGAACTCCTGCAGAACACAATTCCGGCACCTCGGCGTCTCTGAAAACCGTAAAAGTTTAGTGGAACGTAAAACCAATAACAATACTCATATTATTCAATTTTAAGAATGGGCACAAAAATAAATCCTACGCGTTTGACGTCGTGGATAAATGCCCGTATAATACAAATCTACTAATCTGATTATGCATTGGCTTTTGAGATGTAAAAAGATGTTATACGGTAATATGGACAAAAATTAATTTCAGATTCTTCGCTTGAACTCGTTCGGAGATCTCTTTCCTGTCAGATCACATATTCTTCCTCACTGAAGTATTGAGAAATGTTCGCTGTTCTCTAGTAGTAAAGAGAATGTGTGTTGTGTGTTGCAGAGAACGGCCTGTTGAGCTACGAGAACCCCAACTACCACTTGGATCCTGCCCGTCTGGATGACGCGCTCAACTCCAACACAGACGAGCTGTATGAGGAGTTGTACCATGAGCTGGATGCCGTATGCAACCTTTCAGCTCGCACCAACAAGCAGCAGCCTGGTGGTGCAGGGCGTCGTGCGTATGCGGCGCTTGATATCGGCTCGATGGGGGTGGACGTGAGCACCGGCCCGGTGACTACACTGGATGCTGAAACCACCGACAACCACAACAACAGGTAGGTCATCGTAAAATTGTAAAAAGAAATTGAGACACGTGCCCGAGCAACTTGAAGTAAGTTTGATATTCTAGCTTTAAGAAGTACCTTAATTTTAGACATAGTCCCCTCGAAGTTCAGCGCACTCCTACAATGTTTCTTCAGATGCATCATTCCTTTATGAAAGAGGGTTTCTTCGAGGCCTACAAAATATTCAAAAGTTTGCTTGACCCTAAATTTTGTGCAGATTTTTTGAGTTTTGGGAGCTAAACTTGGTTAATCAGGTGGATGAGGAAGAATGTCTAACTTAAAGTTACTGCACACTACCCCCGGACAGGAATTTTCCCGATTAGAAACGAACTCAAACCTAATCCAATCTACCTGTTAGCCAAAATTGAGGCAAAAGCAATGCTTATAAAAGAACTTGATGTATCCATATATATTGTAGTGGCTAGATATTTTCACCAGCCCGTTTAGAGAACAACTCAAACCCGACTCAGGCTATACATTAGTCAGTGTTGCCATATATTCCTGAAAATACGAAATTAGACAGAAATCTTTCGAATACTTCGGTCCTCGTTGCACTTGCACATCGATACAATGTCCGGCTCCATGGCTAAATGGTTAGCGTGCTGGCCTTTGGTCACAGGGTTCCCGGGTTCGATTCCCGGCCGGGTCGGGGATTTTAACCTTAATTGGTTAATTCCTACGGCACGGGGGCTGGGTGTATGTGTTGTCTTCACCATCATTTCATCCTCATCATGACGCGCAGATCGCCTACGGGCGTCAAATAGAAAGATCTGCATCTGGCGAGCCGAACCCGTCCTGGGATATCCCGGCACTAAAAGCCATACGACATTTCATTTATCATCATTTCATCCTCATCATGACGCGCAGGTCGCCTACGGGTGTCAAATCGAAAGAGCTGCACCTGGCGAGCCGAACATGTCCTCGGACACTCCCAGCAATTTTTTTTTTTTGCTAGTTTTACGTCGCACCGACACAGGTAGGTCTCATGGCGACGATGGGACAGGAAAGGCCTAGGAATGGGAAGGAAGCGGCCGTGGCCTTAATTAAGGTACAGCCCCAGCATTTGCCTGGTGTGAAAATGGGAAACCATGGAGAACTATCTTCAGGGCTGCCGACAGTGGGATTCGAACCCACTATCTCCCGTATGCGAGCTCACAGCTGCGCGCTCCTAACCACACGGCCAACTCGCCCGATATACATTATAACGTATTTATCTTTACTTCAACTGCTGTCAGTTTCAAGGGAATGCCGATATATTGCCTTCAATACATGTGTTCATTCCTAGTGTGGAATTTCTATGTGTGTAAGTACCGAGATAAAGAGAAGTCTAGATTAGTGAATCTACATCTCGGTGCTACTTGTATGACTTTCGTTTTCAGTAACTTGATCGAAATTTACATATTCACAATCATCCTTCGGAATTGTTGAAATCCTTTGAAATTCTTTGGTCCCGTCTTCAGAAATAGTTTTGTGTCGGGTAACAGAGCCACCGCTACAAATTTTATGAAGCCGGGCTGAATGGCTCAGGCGGTTGACCCCCTCTTTGCATATTCGATCGTGGCTCAGTCTGGTGGTATTCGAAGGTGCGAAAGCACGTCAGCCTCGTGTCGGCAAATTTACTGGCACGTAAAAGCACGTGCGAGACAAAATTCGGGCACTTCGGCGTCTCCGAAAACCGTTGAAAGTAGTTAGTGGGACGTAAACAATAACATAATTATTTATTAAATGTTCAGGTAAAAATAACGCTGACATGGAACCCAACAGTGAATTTATATCGAAAACTACCCTTGAATTGTAATTGCTAAATATTAGTTCCGACCCAATCAGAGAACTCAAACCCGACGAAGGTCACAGATTAGATTATAACCTATCACCTGTGTCGTACGCAAAAGAACCAGGCACGGCTTTGAACTGCAAGGTCCCGAGATAGATTACCGAAACCAAAGAAGTGAAATCCACTATATGAATTTTTGGCAACATTTTATGTTCAAGTGTCCTTAAGTCATGAATCATACTACTCCCAAACGTGCTTGCATGGAATCAATGTTGTAACGAATTGCTCGGGAGTTGGAGGGTTGAGGAGGCGTGTTACTCAGTACTGAGGCTCTCTGTACCCCAATCACGTGCTCTCACTTCACCATATTTAGACACACATTCTGCTGTAATAACAAGAGTGTATGAGATATAGCTGTTAATCGTGGGAGCCTTGTCGTGGGAATAGCTGGGCGTGGGCCCTCCTGCTCTGATACAACACGGTTTAATTGTGAGCTATCTGGTCCAGCTGAACTGCTAGCTTATGCACGAGAACTATTAAGCCCGGATGGACTTGAGAACCACTGTATCTTAGCAGGTTCCGAAAGTTCGATCCGACGCCCGTGCTCTTCCATATTTTTAATTATAATTAATCTGGCATTTTTCCCACACCCCGATGGGGTCACGGGACAAATATTAATATGAATTACGGAGATGAATTAACGAGACACGCATAAATCCCCGACCTGGCTGGAATTCGAATTCGAGACTCAGGCAACTCACCTGAAGAGACGGGCCACTTCCATATTCACTCCGGATAAAATATTGAGTTAGTGCCTCAGTCACCGGCAATTTTTTCCTAATACATAGAAATCAGTCGTCTCCGCATACGAGAGACCATGAAGGCCTTTTAGAGTATCCGTAGTAAGTGGAACGAAATAATGGTTATGCCTATGTCCGGCTGCCCATGACCCAGGATTCAACCTGGTTTGATTCTCGGCTAGATCAGGCTGAGGGCTGGTGTTTCGTGGCCCGCTAGCCTACGTGATAACTGAGGAGCTGACAGAATACGGCCCTGGTGTGGAAAGCGAACAATAACGACAGAGAGGATTCGTCGCACTGGCCACGCATAAACTCGTAATAAACAACGGTCGCTTGGTAGGCCAAGGTCCATCAGGGCTGTTGCGCCATGGTGTTGGATTTGGTTTTATTTTGTGTGTAGACAGAGACCTCAGGGTCAAGTACTTCCCCAGTTATGGAAATCTTGTTCTAAATTGTTCGGCATCCTGACGAGGAATTCAGCCCTCATTCTTACGGGTGAACCGAGCATACCGCTACTGCCTCGGATATGGAGCCCCTTTATTCTTAATACAAAACCAAAAATAATGCAATGTCTTCTTCTTCTTCTTCTAGTGCCTTATCCGTTTTGAATGTCAGCTATCGTGGCGATGTCGATTTTGTTGGTGGCGTTTGGGAACAGTTCTGGTAAAGACATCTGGTACCAGTCTCTCAGGTTCCTTAGTCGGGAGTTCTGTCGGCGTCCTCGACCTGTCTTCCCTTTCATGACGACTAAAAGTTTTTGGCACCGGGCGAGTTGGCCGTGCGCGTAGAGGCGCGCGGCTGTGAGCTTGCATCCGGGAGATAGTAGGTTCAAATCCCACTATCGGCAGCCCTGAAGATGGTTTTCCGTGGTTTCCCATTTTCACACCAGGCAAATGCTGGGGCTGTACCTTAATTAAGGCCATGGCCGCTTCCTTCCAACTCCTAGGCCTTTCCTATCCCATCGTCGCCATAAGACCTATCTGTGTCGGTGCGACGTAAAGCCCTTAACAAAAAAAAAGTTTTTGGTACTGAATTCAATCGGTACGCATACTCGTTCGTAATAAGCATACTCTGATGATATTGGCTGTCAGCTGAAGAAATATCTTGGCTGGTAATGTTGCTGATATCAGCCAGGTTACCTGCAGTTTTTGATGAGTCATATGATCAACGTGATGGGTGCGTATCTGGGTTCACTGCCTCTCGTATCAGACAGCTACTTGGCTTACCTTAAGAATTTCGGGACCAAGACTGAAATTCGTGGACAACTTGGGAATTAAGGCTGGAGTTAGACAGATTGAGGTTGCGCTTCCAAACTGATAGTAGTGTTAAAAACATTATTAGAATTACTGTGTAATATTATAACAGTAATTCTGAAAATATATTGTACCGTGAAATTACCAACATACCGCTCCAGTGTGGCAGTGGGCTCATCAGTTGGACTGCTTACATCTTTCCAAGACGCTGGCGGCTAGTGCACCGTTGAGACACCACTGCAAGCCTCTTATGTAGGACAATGGAGTGACAGTGCACTAGGGAAAGTACGTACCTCCACTTACATAAATGCTTGCCTTGGGCTTTTGTATCAAAAATTAAGTTTCTAGAAGAAAACAATTTAATCGACTGCAAGTGTAAAAGATTCAAGCTCTTTTAGACCATTTCACTTGTAAAATTACCAGTGTTTCGCCTAAAGAACTTGAATGTTTTTATAATTTGCAGTCAATGAAATTAAATTCTGGTTTCCTTCTGGAAATTTAAGTTTTGATGGTTGTGTTGTTAAATAATAACGCTAATGAATATATTTTGTACGCTGACACTTCTCTGACAGGTCGGATGTGTCGAAGTCGCTCACTTATTACATGAACACTCGGAGATAAAAATGATCTTCGTAAATGACCTTCGTGAAAGTGCCATAAGACCTTTAGAAATAAATCTCTGGTTCCGCAGAGTAGAGGTGTTTCAGTGCACTGAGCTAACCTGGTTTGCTTCAGTTCTCTAGAATTATTGTGTAATATGATTACAGTAGTCCGCCTCTGTGGTGTAGTGGTTAGCGCGATTAGCTGCCTCCCCCGGAGGTCCGGGTTCGATTCCCGGCTCTGCCACGAAATTTGAAAAGTGGTACGAGGGCTGGAACGGGGTCCACTCAGCCTCGGGAGGTCAACTGAGTAGAGGTGGGTTCGATTCCCACCTCAGCCATCCTGGAAGTGGTTTTCCGTGGTTTCCCACTTCTCCTCCAGGCAAATGCCGGGATGGTACCTAACTTAAGGCCACGGCCGCTTCCTTCCCTCTTCCTTGTCTATCCCTTCCAATCTTCCCCATCCCCCGCAAGGCCCCTGTTCAGCATAGCAGGTGAGGCCGCCTGGGCGAGGTACTGGTCATTCTCCCCAGTTGTATCCCCCGACCAAGAGTCTGAAGCTCCAGGACACTGCCCTTGAGGCGGTAGAGGTGGTATCCCTCGCTGAGTCCGAGGGAAAAACCGAACCTGGAGGGTAAACAGACGACGACGATGATGATGATGATGATGATGATGATTACAGTAGTTCCAAAAAATATATTTGTATAGGGTTGCTGTTTCTGTTTCTGGCCTGCGATGGCGTGTAAATCATGTAGTTTCCGCAATGATGTACCGTACATGAACGGCGTGCTTATTACTACTATTGGATGTTTTAAAATATCTGCGAAAGGTCAACTTACTCGTGAACAATGTGGAATGTAATAATGGTTTATACAGTTATTACAACATTCCGGGGGCATGCGGAGTCTCCGTAGCTCAGACGGGAGCGCGTCGGCCTCTCACCGCTGAATACCGTGGTTCAAATCCCGGTCACTCCATGTGAGATTTGTGCTGGACAAAGCGGAGGCGGGGCAGGTTTTTATCCGGGTACTCCGGTTTTCCCTGCCATGTTTCATTCCAGCAACACTCTCCATTCTCATTTCATAGCGTTTATCAGTCATTAATAAATCACCTTGGGAGTGGGAGTGGTGACCCCATTGTAATAACAGCCTACAGTATATATGTTTCATTCATTACATCCCTGAACCGGTCATAGACTGGAAAACAGGTTGTAGGTTTTCATTTTCAGGGAGCATGCATGTACCATCCGGTATCAACAGCAGCTGCTCCTGATATTTTTAAGATTTCTATAAACTGAGTTATCTGTCGTACCACTCGCTGACGGGTTATGTTGGCCAGATATGAGTCATTCGTAACAACAAATCACTTCATCCCTTAACGGTCATAGGTACTTGTGGCACCGGGCGAGTTTGCCATGCGGTTAGGGGCGCGCAGCTGTGAGCTTGCATCCGGGAGATAGTGGGTTCGAGCCCCACTGTCGGCACCTCTTTCCTATCCCATCGTCGCCATAAGACCTATCTGTGTCGGTGCGACGTAAAGCAACTTGTAAAACAAACAAAAAGTACTTGTGGCAGGAATGTAGAAATGTCAAGATGATCAGTCATTTTATGGTGTCCATGTTGTTCATAATAAATAATCCAAAAACAAAACCCAATCAAACCCTACTCCGTGATGCAATAGTCCTGGAGGGCAGTGGCCTACCAAGCGACCGCTGCTCAGCCTCACCGTCAGATAGCTTCTCGATTGTAATGACATAGGCTGAGTGAACCTCAAACCAGCCCTCAGATCTAGGTAAAATTCCCTACCTGATCGGGAATCAAACTCGAGACCTTCGGGTAACAGGCAGGCATTCTAACCCTACACGGTTAATAAATAATCCTAGTTAGTAAAATTTATTCGGGACAATTCGGTAATGCTGTTGTTGAAAATAATAATAATAATAATAATAATAATAATAATAATAATAATAATAATAATGTGATAACGTGTGACCTTCGAGTTTTGGAATTGACTCCCATGGGCTACCTGCGCGTTTGTGTAAATGAAACCCTACCTAGGATAAAATCTGTTGTTTCAGACTGCACAAACACCCAGACCGCGATTTCTTTGCGCTCCTAGCCAACAGCAGTCTGGCTACCCTTCTAACAAGGACACACTACTCACTTGTCAGCTGGGATTAGTTTCATTTTTGGCGGAATTGTAGATCATGGTCAGAAGAGTTAAAGGTTAAAATATTACGAAGGAACTTCCCTTACCCGCACCCCATTTTCGAGAAATATCTATTTAAAAATAAGCTTTGATTTAAATAGACTAAAAGTTGCACATATGAGCTAGAGTATGCTTAGCGCTTGTGGGAGCGTCAAAAAATAGTTAGAGGGGCGTAAAAAATAAAATATTATTATTATTATTATTATTATTATTATTATTATTATTATTATTATTATTATTATCATCATCACATATATAACTTCAGGTGTGAAAAATAAGCGCATTTATATATGCACTTAACGTGTTTTCTTATATCTACTTACATATTTTAAACACAGTTATGGCAAATAAGAATCGTCTGCTAGAATAGAATAGTTAAGTAATAGTTATAAACACATTGTAAATAGTTACGTAGTATGAATAATGCAATAACGTCCGAGCTTAATCCCTTGGTAGTTATTTCGGAAAAGTGAAAATTTCGCTAAAAAGAGAAGTGAGTTCTATGTATTTCTTTTACGTCCCACTGACTACATTTTTATGGTTTTCGGAGACACCGAGGTGCCGGAATTTTGTTCCTCAGGAGTTCTTTTACGTGCCAGTGAATCTACCGACAGGAGGCTGACGTATCTGAACATCTTCAAATACCGAATGCCAAGCTACTCAGTGGAGTCAAGTCAGTTGATAAAATACTATAATTTTTTCATTAACATGTTTGTGTTGTTTCAGTTTTATAAAACATGAATATTCTTCTTCTTGGCCTTTTCCCTATTATTTGAGGTCGGTAATTCGTGTAGATTGAGCCCAGTTTCACGGCTGGATACCTTTCCTGGCTCCAGCCCTGTGTGGACGGACGTATTCGTTATTGCACGTCACTGTGGTGTTTTGCAGTGTGATTTCTTGTATGAAATGAAGATGCATATTAAGACGAACAGAAACACCCGGTCCCCGAGCAATTGGCTGCGCGATTGGGTCACGTAGCTATCAGCTTGCGTTCCGAATATAGTGGGTTCGAACCCCACTGCGGACAACCCTGAAGATTATTTTGCGTGGTTCCCCGTTTTCCCATTTCACTCCAGCCAAATTCTGAGGCTATACCTTAAGACCATGGTGCTTTCTTCCCACTCCTAGCCCTTTCCTATCCTATCGTCTTTGTGACGTAAAGCAAATTGTTAAAAAGAAGTCTCATCTCAAAGGGCCTTCATAAAAATAGGAGTCCAGTCTTTGTAATAAATTGTTGAGGAAGGAAGAGTTAAGAAGTTCCTGATGCTGGACAAGTATTGATCCATCAAATGCATTTGGTGGCGCCAGGGTGGCTGCACGCAACTCACTGCAGGTCACTTCCATCAGTACACTCGCTATAAAAGCTAAATGCACCCACTTGAAACTAGTCACGTCCACATATCTCTCAAAGGAACTTTAACTGTCATTTTAATTCACTAACTCTTTTATCTTTTGCGTTTGAAAAATAGGCCTTTCCTCGACATTGTGAAATACAATGTACTTACATCACAAAGTGATTATTTCCTGTTCAGCTACGAAAAGAAGACAACACATTATAATGCGGCAATATTCTTTATTGATTTATCATAAAAGAATATACTTAAACAACTTTCTTATATTTTGTACATAACTTTATCTAGCTTATTTCAAAGTGGCCTGGGCATTTAAGGAAAATGCAGTTCAATACAATGCACAGTCATATTTCTGTTCCTGTAGACAATTCATGAGGATATACTCGTATATACCAATCAAGAGACACGCAGTTATGATGTTGTTAGAAATAAAACACTGCCTGTTTATTGATCTAACCTGAAATAACGCAGTTAGTACACAAACTATTGTACTTGACAATGAATGACAATATTTCGCTAATTATTGGCTATTTATAAAGTCTATATCCCCGCAGTAGGTCTCCAGATTGCTGGTATTTACCTGGAACGCGCGACGACCCTTCCATAATCTTGACGGATCTCACCTCTCACTTGGCATGCAACACCGTCACTTTAAATAGCAGCTGTATGTGTACAGGTTCGAACACACGTCTGTTGACTATCACTAAATACGACTACTGTACACTTGGTTGGGCTCCAGACAAGACCGAGAACTAGCACGATCAACTCACATGACTACTCGACGCACTGAACACACATCACTCGATAACTCAACAACAACAACAACAACAACAACAACAACCACAACTGCTAACACTACTCCAACTCCTCATTCGCGGCGAGCGTGCTTTTATATATCTGGTAATGAAGTACTAGAATCTTCGAGGAGCAGCCTGAACTGAAATATTCTAGTTTCGCCTTCCAGAAACTCCACGGAGACACCATACGAAAAGCAAATACAAGCGGAGGCCCGCCAATTCCCTCAGGCCGTCTGGGAGTTTCCTAGCCTGACTCGCTCATCCCTTCCATGAAATACCGAAGGGGGCATCCAGAGGGCTGGCAGTCGTCTGAGCACGTAACAATGCATCATACAAAGAGTGCATACGTACTGTAACAAAGTAAACGAAAATATCCCAACAATTCTGATATGTTACATAAAACTTTACTTCTTTTTAAGGATTATTTTCAGAGAATCGTCTTTTGTGTGTGTATGCTGTGTAGCGGTGTGAAAGACTTTGCACTCGTGTAATTTAATATAAAGCACTCGGTACCGTACAGAGATACAAACCAATCCAGCTAGCCATTTTCGTCCTGATTCAACTTGGTGGGGGGGAGTAACGTCATGTCGTTTCAGACGAGATCTGCGGCTTAAGAAAACTTGATATACCTCAAAAGGAGCTCGCACGATGTCCTAAATCAGAGTTATCTCACGAACACATTATTTTTTTACTGTCTAGGGACCATGAAACTTCAAGATCCGTCAATAATCTGAGATCGATGTTTTCCACGCATACAATTTTTTCCTTATCTCTTATCGTCGTTCAGATGTAAGAAAAATGGAATTGAGACAAAGTATAACGACCGCGGAGACTCCCAGCTGTTAAATTACGGCTCCAAAACTCCATTACTTTACTTTCCCCAGTTGGATTATAGTTGTGACTTAGAGGGTTCATTCCTTCCCTCATTTGAATTATCCGGTTCCACTTTATCACCTGCGGTGATTATTGGATGGTGTCTTTTCGTACACCCTGTTCAGAGAGATAGTTTGGATATAAATACACATTAGGATAACGACAATGACTGCTCAGATACGTCATCCGAAAACTGTCAAAAGTATTTGCAAATTTAAATTTTAAAATTTCATCCCCCCTTTTCACCCCCATTAATTGGATATTCCAAAAACAAAACAAAAATACGTGTTTCTTTATTTTTAAAGGTGATCCCAAATACCAATTTTCAAGTCTGTAATATCTTGAGTTTCTGAGATATAAGTATCCACGTTAAAGGCATTCACCACCTTTTCACCCTTTTCACCCTTTTCACCCTTTTCACCCCTCCTATTGGGATTTTTCGAAAACAAAAAGTACGCATTTCTTAATTTTTAAAGGAGATTCTTAATAGCAATTTTGATATCTGTATACTTCTAAAATTTTCAGATGTAGATACACTCATTTTAAAAATTCACTTTCTTTTCACCACCTTAGCGGCGGAATATCCAAAAATCCTCCCTTAGCAAGCACCTGCATTGTAATATAAATGTATCCTCAAAACTGCATTTCATTGTGTCCAGTAGTTTTGGCTCGGCGATGATGAGTCAGTCAGTCAGTCAGTCAGTCAGTCAGGACATGTTCTTTTCGATATATAAGAAAACATAAAGGTCCAATAACACTGCCTTGAGGAATGGCCCTCTTCATTATCACAGGGTCAGATAAAGCTTCGCCTACTCTAATTCTCTGAGTTCTGTTAACTAGAAATATAGCCACCCATTCAGTCACTCTTTTGTCTAGTCCAGTTTCACTTATTTTTGCCAGTAGTCTCCCATGATCTACCCTATCATATGCCTTAGACAGGTCAATCGTGATACAGTCCAATTGACCTTCTCCATCCAGGATATCTGCTATATCTTTCTGGAATCCTACAAGTTGAGCTTCAATGGAATAACCTTTCCTAAACACAAACTGCCATCTATCAAACCAGTTATTAATTTCGAAAACATGTCTTGCATAATCAGAAAGAATGCTTTCCCAAAGTTTACATGCAATGCATGTCAAACTGACTGGCCTGTAATTTTCAGCTATATGTCTATCATCCTTTCCTTTATATACAGGGGCTACTATAGCAACTCTCCATTCATTTGGTATAGTTCCTTTATCATCATCATCATCATCATCATCATCATCTGTTTACCCTCCAGGTTCGGCTTTTCCCTCAGACTCGGCGAGGGATCCCACCTCTACCGCCTCAAGGGCAGTGTCCTGGAGCCTCAGACTCTTGGTTGGGGGATACAACTGGAGAGAATGACCAGTACCTCGCCCAGGCGGCCTCACCTGCTATGCTGAACAGGGGCCTTGTGGAGGGATGGGAAGTTTGGAAGGGATAGACAAGGAAGAGGGAAGGTAGCGGCCGTGGCCTTAAGTTAGGTACCATCCCGGCATTCGCCTGGAGAAGTGGGAAACCACGGAAAACCACTTCCAGGATGGCTGAGGTGGGAATCGAACCTACCTCTACTCAGTTGACCTCCCGAGGCTGAGTGGACCCCGTTCCAGCCCTCGTACCACTTTTCAAATTTTCGTGGCAGAGCCGGGAATCGAACCCGGACCTCCGGGGGAGGCAGCTAATCGCGCTAACCACTACACCACAGAGGCGGACTACTGTAATCATATTACACAATAATTCTAGAGAACTGAAGCAAACCAGGTTAGCTCAGTGCACTGAAACACAGAGGCGGACATAGTTCTTTTATGCAAACAATAATCAGACAAGTACTTTAGATATGGTACTATATCCCAACCCACTGTCTTTAGTATATCCCCCGAAACCTTATCAATCCCAGCTGCTTTTGTAGTTTTCAACTTTTGTATCTTACTGTAAATATCATTGCTGTCATACGTAAATTTTAATACTTCTTTAGTATTAATCACCTTCTCCATCTGGACATTATCCTTGTAACCGACAATCTTTACATACTGCTGACTGAATACTTCTGCCTTTTGAAGATCCTCGCATACACACTCCCCTTGTTCATTACTGATTCCTCTTCTTGGAACCTGTTTCTGTCTTAAAGTACTTATACATACTCTTCCATTTTTCACTAAAATGTGTACGACTGTCAATTATGCTTGCCTTTAGTCCGGCCCCGCGGTGTAGGGGGAAACGCTTTCGCATGTCTCCCGGCGTCCCCGGGTTCGATTCCCGGCCGAGTCAGGGGTTTTTTAATTGTAAATGATTAATATCCCTGACCTGGGGACTGGGTGCTTGTGACGTCCTTAACGTTCCTTTCCTCACATCTAACACTTTACACTTTCGCAATTTCCACATACACGCAGCTTCATAATATATGGTGCAAGGTCGACGCCCCGAACAAATAACTTTTTTAAAAAAGGGCTTGCCATTATGTTATCCTTAGCTGAATTATTTGCTAGACTCAATTTCCTAGTAAGTTCCTTCAGTTTCTCCTTACTTCCTCAGCCATTTCTAACTTTGTCTTTCCAACCTGCACCTCCTTCTTCGTCTCTTTATTTCTCCGTTATGATATAGTGGGTCTTTACCATTCCTTACCACCTTTAATGGTACAAACCGGTATTCACATTCCTCAAAACTTGCTTTAAACCCATCCCAGAGTCTGTTCACGTTTTTGTTTACCGTTTCCCACCGATCATATTTACTTTTTAATAACTCCCTCGTACCTGTTTTATCAGCCATACTGTACTACCTAATAGTCCTGCTTTTAATACCTTCCTTTCTATCACATTTATTTTTAACTACCATAAAAACAGCTTCGTGATCACTGTTACCATCTATTAGTTCGGTTTCACTATGGAGCTTATCAAGTTGCCTATTATCTTTAGAGTTCAGCATTTACACCTAGAATTTGATGTTTGTCACCTTGAACTTTTTAGTAGCTTTCAAATTCTTCTTCCACCATAATGAATACTCCACCTCCTACTATACCAATCCTTTCTCTACGACACACATTCTAGTTTCGTGAGATTTTCTGCATACATTATATAATTTCTTCCATCATTTTTCGTAACCTTGGTCTCCCTCTACTTATCCTCCATGGCAGAGTCCATTATTCTCCTAAGTATCTTGTCTCCTACATTCACTTCACATTGCCCCACCACCGAAGCGGGATTATGTGCACAGCTTCAGCCATAGGGTTTATTCCTAACAGCATTTATCTCCTCATTCCAAGTACCCTCCCGCCAATGACCCCACCTGTTTGTTCTAGCAATCATTCTCGCTACTATAATTCTGTTACGTCCAGCTTATGAATAAAATACTCTGAGTTTATCCACCTTTCACTCCTATGCAGCCAAGTCTGTCTGAAAACAAACCGCTGTAAAATGTAGTTTCATCCGAGAACTTACTTCTTTCTTACAGAATATCGCCTATTATTATTATTATTATTATTATTATTATTATTATTATTATTATTATTCACATTGTTAGAAATCTTGCGTGCTTAAATCGTTTTTTAAACAAAGATTATGAAGCCTCAGTATCTTTGGCGACCAAGGCCTACGGTAACGACTAATGTGACCGACGGTAGACTTTCTATTTCAACACTCACTATTTATACAAATCTGAAAGTAAGTTGAGTGATAGTGACGAACACAACCACAGACAACCACATAGAGTTAACAGAGGTCAACAGACAAATATATCCTTGGCGTTTCTAGTCTTTACAATGGGATGGTGTCAGGAAACATTGAGCGTGTCTACAAGGTTGGTAGAGCCGCCAGAACAATAGCTAAAGAATTAACGTCAAAGTGTATAGAACGTATTCGTATGAGAATAATGGTGTTCCCAAGAGCAGAAAAAGGTCCTTACCACCCCTCGGCTCATGAAAGGAATATCTCAGGAAATGACTCGCATGCTAACCACCAGTCAGCTCTTAATGGGCCGCCCGCTTCAAAGGAAGCTCCAGATGAAAGCCGCATTGATAAGACTCAAGAAGACCAAAATTTATCTCACAAAAGAGACTGTCGCTCCATCTTATAAATCCTTTCAACAGACTACACCTGCATTTCTAAGTAATCTTGTTCTGACAGATTCCAACAAACCACACACAGTATGATTCGCTTATAAATTGGACTTAGGAGGCTTTACTCTACATAATCCTATCTGATTTTCTAGACTCTTTGACTTGTAGTTAATATTATGGTGTTTTACAAAGACTGTATAATTTCATACCGATAATCCGAATCCCCAAAAATCCGAGCAGAATTCGTGATGGACGAAAAAATCATTTAAAACATCACTTGCAATGTCAAGAAAAATCATTCCCAGTACTGTACGTAAATATGGTTATTTAAGCTAGCATTTTGCAAGATACTGTATATAGTTGTACATTTTAGTATCCTGATCTTCTAATAGGATCCAGCTCGTTGAGTGAATGGTCAGCGTTGAGATCTTCGGTTCAAAGGGTGCCGTATTTGAGATTCCGGCAGGGTCTGGTCAATTCCTCCGACTCGAGGACTGGGGTTTGTCCAAACAACAACTCTTCATATTCCCATTATTATCTACGACCGAAAAACGCAGTAACGAATCCACCCATCCAAGAATTACATTTTACTGAATAATACCACATTTAATACTGTTTTCTAACAGTGTATTATCGTAGAAAGTGGAAGGAACTTTGCCGTAATCTCTCAGAAAACGAGTCAAATCACGAATTTTGGCGAATTATATGTAAAACGTTAACCCCCCTCCCCCATGGCATTACAACCCTTGAAGGGCCTTGGCCTACCAAGCGACCGCTGCTCAGCCCGAAGGCCTGCAGATTACGAGGTGTCCTGAGCACAACGAATCCTCTCGGCCGTTATTCTTGGCTTTCTAGACCGGGGCCGCTATCTCACCGTCAGATAGCTCCTCAATTCTAATCAAGTAGGCTGAGTGGATCTCGAACCAGCCCTCAGGTCCAGGTAAAAATCCCTGACCTGGCCGGGAATCGAACCCGGAACCTCCGGGTAAGAGGCAAACGTGCTACCCCTACACCACGGGGCCGGCTATAAAACGTTAAGCATTCAATTATAAATTTCAGTATAATACCGTAGCGAAGCACGGGTATCTTGCTATTGTATATATGAGTAAAGAAGTGGAATTACCGGGCGAGTTGGCCGTGCGGTTAGGAGCGCGCAGCTGTGAGCTTGCATCCGGGAGATGGTGGGTTCGAACCCCACTGTCGGCAGCCCTGAAGATGGTTTTCCGTGGTTTCCCATTTTCACACCAGTCAAATGCTGGGGCTGTACTTTAATTAAGGCCGCGGCCACTTCCTTCCTACTCCTAGCACCTTCCTGTCCTATCGTCGCCATAAGACCTACCTGTGTCGGTGCGACGTAAAGCAACTTGTAAGAAGAAAAGTCTTCGTGATTTATGAGACCCCCTGTATTTTAAAATGTCTGTTTTGGGCAAACCCAGTACATGGTAAATAATACCAGATATGCATGTGCAATGCTCAGACCGGAGGCTGGTTGGTTCCTCAACAACTCCGCCGTCAGCTGGTATGCATTGCCTAGGCATCACTGAAGAGGCGTACTTTGAAAATGAAGAGTGAGGCAGTTCCTGTTACATATCAGTCTACCAATCCCACCAAAATGCACGCACCAGCCGACCCTATGAAGGACATACACCGTTCATAACAGGGACTGGCCCGCCTCCTTAGCTTAACGGTTAACGCTATTAGCTGCCGTCCTCGAGGGCTTTGGTTCGATTCCCGGCACCTCGGGATTTAAGAACGGCAACATTGCTAGTAAGTGGTTAAAATCGTACATGTAGCTCACCTCCATTGGGAGTGTGTCTGAAAAACGCTGCGCTACGTCGGGACACGGACACAGTTTACCTGTCCGGTTCCATGGTTAAATGTTAGCGTGCTAGGCTATGTTTAGCAAGTGCAGAGACGTATCTCCCCCAGTGCACAGTTATAGGTTACAAATGTTGCGCGATTGGAAAGCACATGTTATTCTGAACTTCATGTGGGCAGCACTGAAAATATAACCTTTGAGGTTCGTGTTACCATTGCAGTATGATACTTATCACTAGACACTCTCTTGGCACTTGCGTGTTCTATACTTCATAATTAGTCTGTTATTTTAAGAGAAATGTTTGAACAAAATTTGGAACGACCTGACAAAGTTCTCATGAGGAAGACACTGGCGTGAGAGTTGCTCGGATAACCTCTTGGCTATGCTAGAATTTTTGGCCAGATTACGGCTTTCCAGGAATATATCAGCAAGTGAGAAGTCGTCCGGGATAAAAATTCTAAATGCACAGAACGAAAACCATTCAATTTGCTCATTTTCTCTTCTGCCTTAATAATTTTGTTCACCGTGTAGTTATTTATTTTACTTGCCATCATTCCATCCAAACTGCTTCTGAACTCGGCCGTGAGGAAATGCGTGAACAAGAGTATCTTTAACTTAAAATGTCCCACCTGAATATAGCTTGAATAAGAATTTACAATGTTATTTCAGCGGTAGAGGTTTTGCAAAGTTGTAAAGTTGTTCCCAGCTTTGAAAAATCCTAACTTAGTTTATTGAATCGTATTCCATTCTTACCTAATTCAATATATATTTAGTGACAGGGAATACCGGTGGAATGATCTACATTGTGATGACCTTTCTGTACGGCGCTAAACACTTATCGGCATTGTTTGAATATCTGATTCTCGCGGCAGTGACACGAGAGTCTCTCGAACTCGCGCTGAGAACTGGCCTGCCTGGCCCTCGGCATGTTTATAGAATGAGGCTGCTGCTCGCCTCTGTGAGAACCAAAATATTTCCTTTTCCACGAGTGTGATCCATTTCGTGCCCTCCGGTGTCAGGTCGAAAGTCAAGATAAGCTGAGTGGGTGCGGTGAAGATTTGTTGATTTGAGGAACAAAACGAGGATTTTATGGAGAATTCCGACACAAGGCTTCAGATAAAGGAAGGGAAGGGCAATGAGATTTGTTGTTATTATTATTATTATTATTATTATTATTCTGTTTCATTTTGGCCGGGTGTGGACCACCTTATTTCAACCATTTGCATCCTGAGCTGTAATTCTTTCCCATTATTCCCGTACTCGCTTTCTGTGAGCCTCCTTTCTTTCATCGGTCCACTTCTTGCCTGTTTTCAACTTCGGCTTTTCTTGAAATCGCTGGTATGTTCGAACTATCTTCTGGAGAAGAATACGTTCCTGGATGTCTTCATGCGTGATCCGTATTTCTTGAAGGTTTTTCTCAATTTTTTTGAACCAGGGTTCCTTGGTTTTCTTGTTTACGAAGTAGTAAAATATCAGCTTGGTCAATCTCTGCGAGCTCATACGTGTTATTTAGCCCTAAAAATGTATCCTCCGGTTCCGAGTGGTGTCCGTTATCCTTTCTTCATGCAGGTACAGTTCATTGATATGGCGTGTTCTGTACTCACCATTATCTCTTATTGGTCCTAGGATCTATTATTATTATTATTATTATTATTATTATTATTATTATTATTATTATTATTATTATTATTATTATTATTATTATTATTATTCTGGTGGCAGTGCCCTACCTTTTACAGTATCCTACCATTTACTGGGAGGCCTCGGCTTTGATACTTGGAATGTCCAAGGATTTTGATTATGAAACAGGTATCACTCAACCCCTGATATGACAGGTAGCTGGCCTGGTCATAGAAGGCAAGTTACTTAGCTGAGTCAATACACGAGCAGACCCTCTGGCTGGACAGAAGTCACCTTGACTGGTCAAGGCCCTTAATGGACTTTATGAGTCGCAGGTTTATATTGTGGGTCTGTTATGTAAAATATGCCACAAACGACTTGGTCCTTTTCACCATTTAAATTTCTCCGGTCCTAAGATGGTTAGAATTTTTAAAAATGAAGTTGCACTACATATCAGGGTAATATAGTAATACGCCACATTTTTCCATGGCACGTACCACTTCTTGCATCACCTCTGTTACGCCATTGGAAATATCAGTACTGTCTTTCGAAAACTACTATAACAAATTCGTGTGGCTATTGCTAAACTGATGAAGCCCTTATAAGGCAGACCTTCCGACGAGGGTGGACGGCATCTACTGTGTATAGGAAACTGTTTTTTTATGGTGGAGGATAGTGTTGTGTGTGGTATGCGAATTATGAGAATCTCGCGAATAGCACGAACATCCAATCCCCGAACAAAGGAAATTTACCTTTTAAGATTAAAATCCCTCAACATAACTAGGAATGGAATCCAAGGAGCGAAGGTCAAGACGCTAACCATTCATCTATGGAGCCGGACTTCCTAGAACTGAAGTCTTGATACTGGAGAAACTAGTGTTTGGTCATGAATCTCTGGGTGTAGTTAAGAGTAGTTTCCAGACCCTTTTGTAGGCTCTGTTAACCATCTCAACAATGTTTCTTAAGAATGCACTGTACCTTAATCGTGATTCATTAAGGCTCACTTTGTCGTGAAATGAGACAGCAGCCGATCTTGCTCGCGGCAGAGTGTTCGGTACATAATATGTAGATATTTATTGAGGGCGGAGCAATTCTGCAGTAACTCCAGCTGTTATGAGCAGCGGAAGTGTCCCCTTGGATCAAGGCTATTGAATTCCGAGTTCAGATCCCAGCTCCGCCCCACTGTCAAGGTTGAATGCCCGTCATATGTCGTAGCGGTCTGGTAACTCTTCACAAGTGCAGAATAAGGGCCAATATTATCCTGCCCCATGCACATCTCTTTACGTTTCATTTTGGATCATCCACCCCCGTAGTATAACGGTAGAGTCATCAGCTGCGGTCCTTAGAGGCCCGCGTTAGATTCCTGGTGCTGCTGGTATGTACATGCAGCTCACCTCTATAGGGGTTCTGCCTGTAAAGAGCTGCACCACCTCGAGGAAAAGACGACGCAAATGTTTATATTCCGAACCGAGAAAGGTCAACAGTACACTTCCTCACACAAATGTTGTGAGATTTGCATAAATATTAGGGGACTGAACTATTAGAACCCTTAATATTTACGCGACTCGCCTACATTACTGTCGAGCGGGTAGAAAACTCTTGCACCTTGTTCAAATGCGTTTGCATTTTAACCTTTTAGTGCCTAAAAATCCCTTCCTCAGTTGTCAGCTGACAAGTTCTAGTTTTCACTTTACAGATGGCTACAGAAACCCTCCATGCGTATTCCTGTACATATTAGTATACTAGCAAATGTACCCGTGCTTCGCTACGGTATTCTACATTGTATACGGATATCGAAGTAAATCACTGTACATGCAGTGAATAAGATTTTTTTAAATTGCATGTCTCTTAGCGTTATCTGAGAAACAGCATACCGAGCTCGATAGCTGCAGTCGCTTAAGTGCGGCCAGTATCCAGTATTCGGGAGATAGTGGGTTCGAACCCCACTGTCGGCAGCCCTGAAGATGGTTTTCCGTGGTTTCCCATTTTCACGCTAGGCAAATGCTGGGGCTGTACCTTAATTAAGGCCACGGCCGCTTCCTTCCCTTTCCTGTCCCATCGTCGCCATAAGACTTATATGTGTCGGTGCGACGTAAAGCCAAACAGCATGGGAAGGTCTCATACGCTCTTTCCAATGTAAAGTGTGAATTGCGGAGTTGTGATGATATATGTATCGACATAAGACTGTATATCCAAGTTTAAAATATTGCAGACCTTCATTTACAGATTAACTGCTGCTAAACGGTACGTCATATCAACAAACTGATTATACCATAAGACGCCGAATTTAGCGGTCTAAATGGCTGGACCTATGATATTTTCTCGTATCTCATCTATTTATGGGTCAGATTGAGTTAGAACGGTGAATAGGGTGAAATTTGGGTAAGAGTGTCTCGCGGTGCATTGCTTTTCGGATAATTATGTGACAGACACAAACATAGCATTTGGCTCACGTATGGCTGCTGTGTGGGCCTATGATCGTGTAAAATTTAATGATTCTGTCTTTTCTGTAAGTGATTCAAAGTGTGAATTATGCGTGTAAAAAGTGCAAAATTTACTTACAGTCGAGAAATACGGCCAAATCTAACATATAAGGGAGAGAGATACGACAAAAAGTCATAGGACCAAAGTTGAACACTTGCAAATTAAACGGAGATTGTGCCATCCGTTTTGTGATAGGACTTACCGTTTAGCCCGGAAATACCTCGAAACGAAGGTCTGCAACGTCATTAGGATTGCTTCGATATTTCGATATTCTTCGGGGACAAAAAGTTAAAAATTTAAAGATCTCGGAAGTTTTCCGTCGGTTACAGGCTAAAACGCATAATTTTTTCAAATTTCAATTTTCCAGCTCGTCTGGCAGATTGTGCCGCATTCTTGATTTGGGGGGAGAGCGGTAAAAATTAGGACTTTCAGGAAACTAACGCCAAAAATGTGCAGATGGTCATTTAAACGGATTTAAACGGATAGCTGTACGAAAATTTCGCCAAAATAGTCAATCTACAGACACACGGTCGTTACGATTTCATTTGTATAGATTACGAGGACAAGACAGAACAGTTTATTCCGCACTTATTCATTGTATATGTATCTACCTCTTAGTTCCGTTTCCTGATACGGGGTCAGAGTTGAGGTGATATTAAATTCATGCCATATTTTTTCGGCCGGATGCGCTTTCTAACGCCAACCTCAGTTGAGGAGCTAAGGAGACGGAAGGAATCGGCTATGGCCTACTAATAGGAACTGTCCCAGCATTTGACTTGAAGTGAAAATGGGAAACCACAGAAAACCATTTTCAGGACAGTTGACGGTGGGGTTCAAATCCATTCTTCTCACAAGTGCAGAGTTTGGCTCCATAGCCATAGCGCGTTAAGATGTTATTGGCTTTGGAAATTGCAACCCCATGAAGGCATTGGTCGTTTGTGTTGATTTTCAAGATATGGAACGATGCTGTGTAGGTATGTAAACGATCAAAGTTTCAGACCCATTGGATTGTTGCTACAGGTCTCCCCACGTGATTGGTCGCGGAGGAATCAACTACAGTATACGGACTCTGGTGTAGCGTAGTTGACTTGCAGTCTGTGCAGTGAAGTGTTCCCCATCAAATATGCCTCGACGACAGAGAAGAGCACGCTATCAACAACTGTCGCCGTTTGAGAGGGCTCGGATAATTGGGCTGTGTGAGGCTGAATTATCGCTAAGGACTGTTGCTGCACGTGTTGGCCGACAGACATCTACGGTACAACGTGTATGGCAGCAGTGGTCAAATGAAGGTACCCACTCTCGTAGACTTGGCACAGGCCCAGCGCGACAGAACATTGTGAGAGAGGATCCCCGCATCATTCGGATGGCCCGGATGGAACCCCATGCAACAGCAGCGCAAATTCGAGCAGCTGTGGCACCCCACGTTACACAACAAACAGTTGGTAATCGCATGCGTGCAGCTGGCTTACGAGCCCGTGACCCTGCAGAACATGTTCCATTGACCACACAACAGCGACGTGTAAGGCTGGTCTGATGTCGAGAAAGATCGACGTGGGTCGACGAATGGCATAGGGTCGTCTTTAGTGATGAATTGCGCTTCTGTCTAGGCCGCAGTGATCGCCGGAATCGTGTGCGCCGACGTACCGGGGAGACGGGCCGCCCAGATCTTACTGTCGAGAGGCACACAGGGCCAACACCAAGTATTATGGTCTGGGGAGCTATTGGCTTTAATGTGAAATCACAGTTAGTGCTTGTTGAGGGCACTATGACTGCTCGACAGTATGTTGAGAGGGTACTCAATCCAGTGGTTGTCCCTATGATGGCGAACATTGCTAATGGAATGTTTCAGCAGGACAGTGCCCGGGTTCACACTGCGCGCATCTCCAGAGAAACTCTCCACGACATCACAACCTTAGAATGGCGCGCCAGATCCCCGGACCTCAGTTCTATTGAGCATGAGTGGGACATGATGGGTCGACAACTGGCCAACCGTCCTCAGCCACCTACAACTCTGGAACAACTGACCCGTGCAGTGCAGCAAGCATGAGCCACAATTCCTCAAGAAGCGATCCAGGGCCTTATTGACTCCATGCCTCGATGCATTCATCAATGTATTGCAGCTCGTGGTGGTCACATCCTGTATCGATTGTTGTCCAAACTTGCGGTCAGAGGGATCTGAAAGTGTAATCATCGAATCACAACCGAACACTCGTCCTGCGTGTTCAATTGCAGCAATGTAGCACCACTCCTTCTGGGTGTTGCAATTTCCATTTTCTTCAGTGTACTTTTACTGTTTTAGGAGACGCCGACGTGCCGGAATTTAGTCCTACATGAGTTCTCTTCCCTGTCAGTAAATCTCCCGACACGATTGTTGTCTATTTTGATGAAGTATTTACGCACTCCTACAGTATAATTCATTTACCCATGAGCACAGGAAAATGAACGCAATGAACGTTGTTCTGATGGATTGCATATCCATGTGTTGGCATGTGCGGGGCCAGTCGTAAGGAGGATAACAGATAGGCAGAACATTGTGGAGTACGAGGTATTGGTCGCGCAGAGACGATTTCTTTCCCATTTGTAACCCGAAGTGTAGTAGAGTTACAAGGCAGTGAATAAGACAAATACAGCTACCTTTCTACAATTTGCCAATAGAGAGTTGAATTTTTATGATTTTTAAAACACTTTTAAATGATGTTTGCAACAAATTGCACTGAACGCTGCGTGTCACTAGACTATTTAAAAGAAATGTCGATGTTTTTGCAGTGTGTATATTGAACAAAATGTATGTCAAGGAGTATTCAATTAAGAAAGACCATTGGACGGAATAAGGTTATGCTGATTTCTCCTACAAGAGTCCGATTCTTACAGGTTGTCTACCTCCGTAGTGTAACGATTAGCGCTATTAGCTGTCGTTCTAGGAGGCCTGGGATCGATTCTCTGCACTGCCAGAAATTTAATGTTGAAAGGAGGGCTGATATGCTGTTAAAAAGGTACTTGGACCTCACCTCCATTCTCCATTGTGGGTTTGCCTGAAAAAATTTGCACCAGGGTCTTCGCCTACGGTACTCGCTCGGGGCCCCGGGTTCGATTTGCGGCCATATTGAGGGCTTTGAATCTTAAACGGTTAATTTCCATGACTGGGGACTAGTTGTTCGTGCTGTCCCAATCATTACTGCTTATTACCCTCCACCACATTAACTCGCTATTTTCTGGCCACGATAGATGCCGCCCACCCTCGTCAGTGTGTCTGCCTTTGAAGGGCTGTATCAAGCTAGTAACAGCCGCACGAATTTTTTTTTCTTTGTTCTTCGAATTGACCCTCTATGGACTGCGTGTTAACAACAATTTCATTTTGAGTGTCTGTCTTTTGTTCGTCACCGGTTTTGACATCCTGCCAGTATCACTTGAGCCCATCGATCAGTATTTTCTTCCTCTCCTTTTGTCAAGGGCCTGGGTTCTGTCTCCACCGTAAAACCCGGATAGCCTTCCACTATCCTTCTGAAACTAACTCTGTCATTGATTTTATCCTCCGCAATGCCCACCTCTCTCAGATCATTCTCACACTCTCGTAATCATTTCAATTGAGATGCCTTTGGTTTTAGAAAATTCGATATTTTCTTTGTGAGCCGGCCTTTATTCATGCGGAATATGTGCCCATAGAACAGCAATCTTTCCTTTCGAATTGTCGTTATCGGTTCCGTCTTGCTGTATACTGTACTTCTTTGTTGGATCCGTCAACCCATCTGTTGCCCAAGATCTTCCGGAGTAGCCTGCGTTCTCTTTTAACTAGTTGATTGACTTGTCCTTTTCGATTCATGCATAGGGTCTCCGAAGTCTTCTGGTTTAACCACAGTGCTGTAATGTCTTAATTCGACTCCGAAACTCAGCATCATCTTATTATAGATGTTTTTACTCAATTGGAACGCTCGCTGTAATTTCCGGATGCAGATATTGATTGCTTCTTGTTTTAGCCACTCTATTATTATTATTATTATTATTATTATTATTATTATTATTATTATTATTATTATTATTGAATTTTCACGACCGCATTGTAATCGAAACCGCATTCCAACCTATTAGATCGTGTTACGTACATTTAGTACGTGTTGAAGAGATGTTAAGTACAGAACAAAAATGGCCAACCGGACACCAGTGGGATCCGAACCCACAACCTCCCGATTTCGCGTCGGTTGCTCTAACAATTGAGCTATGATGGCCTAGGCCATCTTTGTTCTGTTGGAAAGGATCTAAGCTACAGGTCTGGCACTACGCCCGTTGAGGGCCAAGTCAATGAATATTGAATTTTCACGACCGCATTGTAATCGAAACCTCCCGAGGTGGTGGGTTCGGATTCCACTGGTGTGCGTTTGGGCATTTTTGTTCTTTACTTAACATCTCTTCAACACGTACTAAATGTACGTAACACGACCTAATAGGTTGAAAGTCTGTTTCGATTATTATTATTATTTTAATGTCAGGTTTCTTTTCGTTGTTTTTTCCTCGTTAATCCTATGTTATTCCACCATAGAGGTGGAATGTGGACAGAATGTCCATTTTAACCTAGAAATTGAAAGGTAAAGATGATTAACATACTGTACCGAGAACACACCTCCGGCAGAGATTTAGTTCGTTCGCGTGAGTACAGAGCATGTTGTGGAAGGGCCCATGGCCACACTTAAGTACCTGGGATCGGTGAAAGGAACAGGGTCAGAGTTCATTGGTGTGCCACACCCAGCTTTAGAATAGTTCACATTCACATCATCGCGGACAGCAACTTGTTGATTCTAAAGTTGGAACTTTGTTGGTGAAAAGAAATCCGTCGCCGTGCATACCGCGCGAAAGCTTCTGTAAGCTTCTGTTTTAATATCTCCTAACCTTGGATAGGACACTCAGCATCTCAAAAAGTTTGCTCGAAAATTAGACTCTCCGAATACCGTAATTCATAAAGAATGTGTTTCTTCATGGGGCTTTAATCCTGTTACCCTTCCATGTTCAACCATTGGCTTCGTCTTCTGTCTACTGTGTCCCTGTTATCTCTATAGTCTTCATTCCAAGAAATAGACACCCAGCTGAATAGTACATAGAGGTTGATTTCGGGAACGATAAAATCCACACAAATTCATTAGCTTCCTGTCGCATCCCTCCGTCGACCAATGTAGACTCAATACATTGGTTAAAAAGTACCACAAGGTCTGGAGAAATCAGTACCTACCAGTTCAGTGAACCAGCTGACCAGGCTGTTTGTACAGCCCAGCAACTAGTAGCTGAGAACTGTTGTTTAATGAAACTATCGGAATGGAGGATGTTCAGTCCTTCAGAATTCTACGATATGGCATTTATTGCCGTGGACGTACGTGTGTTTCACCTTTACAGAGGGACTTTGTACAAGTCGAACAGAATGGACTAATCATCATGTGTGTGCTGACTCACTGTACAAGTGGAATAAGCTGCTCTCTCCTCACTATGGTTATGATGCTGAGAGACAGACACTAAAGCACATCATATTGAAATTTAAAGAAATTGAAATATTACAATGTAAAAAATGAGGAATATGTTCATGGAACACCGCCAGCCATCGTCTATATAGAATTTGAACACTAAGCTGTACATTTTTGTATATTATGTGAAGTTCTGTTCCATACTCTTTCTTAATCTGCTTACGCTCCGGGTTTTTCCCTCGGACTCAGCGAGGGATCCCACCTCTACCGCCTCTAGGCCAGTGTCCTGGAGCGTGAGACATTGGGTCGGGGGATACAACTGGGCAGAATGACCAGTACCTCGCCCAGGTGGCCTCACTTGCTATGCTGAACAGGAGCCTTGCGGGGGGGATGGGAAGATTTGAAAGGATAGGCAAGGAAGAGGGAAGGAAGCGGCCGTGGCCTTAAGTTAGGTACCATCCCGGCATTTGCCTGGAGGAGAAGTCGGAAACCACGGAAAACCACTTCCAGGATGGCTGGGGTGGGATTCGAACCCACCTCTACTCAGTTGACCTCTCGAGGCTGAGTGGACCCCGTTCCAGCCCTCGTACCACTTTTCAAATTTCGTGGCAGAGCCGGGAATCGAACCCGGACCTCCGGGGGTGGCAGCTAATCACACTAACCACTACATCACAGCGGCGGACTCCATCCTCTTAATAAACTTAATATTATCCATAACCTTGCCACTTAAAACAATAAACACTATAATCTAGGACTGGACGACTTCATATTTTGAAGTCAAAAATACGAATAAATTCTCATCTCACTGTTTAGAAGCTATCGCTCTACACCAAGATGTTTTCTAAAATCAGTTTATACTTTAGTGTACGCTGTTCGGACTCTAACGTAACTTGACACACCGTGCCAAGCGGAATTACAAGATTAATGTCCTCTCTTTGGTGAATTTGACATCGCTAGCCCGGGCTTGTGTCCCATTAATAATACAGTAGCGTTATAATTTATCGTACAAGGGGATTTAGGGGGCTTATAGCCAAGTGGCATAGTCACGGGCTTCTCACTAACGCAACCGCGCTTCGAATCCCGACCGTTGCAAGTGAGATCTTGGAAACGTAATGTCACGTCTCTGTGGTTCGGATTCCACGTAAAATTGGAGGTCCATGGCTATGTTCACAATATTAACTCGCGTAAAACTACAAGCTTACTTTACTTCTAGTGGAATTTGAGCTTGAAAAGTTTTACCAAAATGTTGTTCGACATTTTGAAGGTCCAGTGTTCGCGTAAGTCGCTGCTGGCATCTACACGTGAAGTCGGGAGCTTCACACTTCATTGTCATGGGCCTGTGAACCACAATAAATCTATTCTCCCACTTCCGTTACTTGTGAGGTTGCAGCTAGGTATGTATTTAGAAATTTGTTTCGAAAAAGGAGCGGGGGCGAGGTTCGGGATTATTTGTTGATGAGTTCATATCTTGCCTAAATGACATGGATTCGGAATATATACATTTGAAACATTAGTAGTGCTATTCTAGATTTACGGGCGCTAGATAGGACATACAGATTGCCCCTAAATTATTATTATTATTATTATTATTATTATTATTATTATTATTATTATTATTCCTTTGTTTGTGTCATGTCAGAGAATGTTGTAATACAATCACTGTGAACATCACGTCAAAAGTGGCATTTCATACAAAATCATGAAATTTAATGATTTTTTTTAAATATTTCCGTTCCCTATTTCGTCTTAATCTGTGTTGTAAGCTTGGTAACATTAGTTTTAACTGCTCTGTATTTATATAGATAAATAAAATATAGTCACATATTAAACTTCATTTTCAACGTATTTTTATTATTATTGTTTGGTTTACGTCGCACCCACACAGATAGGTATTATGGCGACGATGGGATAGGAAAGGCCTAGGAGTGGGAAGGAAGCGACCGTGACCTTATGAGCGGAGGTACTGCACGGTACAGACGTAGGCGTTACCCGATGTATCGGGCCCCTTCGGTTGTTATAAAGAAGAGTATAGTGCATATTGATAATGCTGTTAACGGAGATGGTTACCACGCTTTCGAGATGTATAAACCTGAGGAGTCGGACGTACTGCTTCGTCGGAATTTGAATTTGGCAATTTATAATTTGCGAGATGAGATGAACTTGTGAAAATTTAGATTTTATAATTCCAACTTTACAATAATGTAATTGTCTTTATTACAAAGACTACATTAAATTACACTCGTGAAACATGTTTCGTCCTCTAATAGGGCATCTTCAGTCATGAATACAAATACTTAACATTAAAAATAAGGCGAGGACACATTAAAATAAGTAAATGCAAAGCCTTTGTATACTGTGACGCGGCGTGATAGCGTCTTGTCAGTCTTCAATGTTGAAATGGTGCGGTGTAAACATGATATGAAGCATGAAGTCCAATTAAAATCATGTGTTAAAACTGTTGTTCAAAACAACGAATTGTCAATTATAAAACTCCGTAAGTGGCTATGCAAATAAAATTATGTGCATATTGTACATAAAACAGTGTTCTGGTGCTGCCACATTGTGATAGATTTCTTGATTAGGAGGTGGAGTTATACTGATGCAAGTTGAACCTGATTGTGTGTTGACAATAGGGGCCTCCTTCCCGTCTTACATCGACGTGCAAGAGATGAGATGAAGGTGAAGCGTATATTAATTGCTATATGGCTAGATTTAGGGATTCAAAACCCCCTATTAAAACATTATCGGATATAGATGATACAATAATTGTCAGCCCCAGCATTTGCCTGGTGTGAAAATGGGAAACCACGGGAAACCATCTTCAGGGCTGCCGACAGTGGAGTTCGAACCCACTGTCTCTCGGATACAAGCTCACAGCTGCGCGCCCCCAACCGCACGGCCAACTCGCCCGGTTCTAAGCTTCTTGTGCCTTGGTAGCCTCCTTAATTGAATTGGAGTAAAACATATTCAGGATAATATGAAACATATGTTCGATAATACAGAACTTGTAACCATCTCTTTCATAATTCCAAAATTGATTATCTTATACTCCTTATATACAATAGTACTCTCATATTGTAGATACAGTACGTACTGTACAATAAGTATAGTTATAAATGTGTGTATTTTTTACGTAAATAATAACAGTATCATGCATAGACCAGGGCCTCTCAGGGTGCATGCGCCTGGTGCATGCACTGTGCACGGTGCAAAAGACGACTTCGCTTGGTTGACCGGAGTGCAGACCCCCACTCCTCGATTTGGAGCAATAGTGCTGTCTCTCTCTTTCGCCACGCCTGTCTCGCTCGCTCACCCTGTCTCCCTCTTCCTCACTTGCTCCGTAGCGCTCCAAATCCGAGCTGAGTTGAGCCGAGTTGAGTAGAGCTTAGCCGAGTAGCCCAGAGATGAAGCGTTGGTCCGAGCCGAGCCGAGTGGGACCGATGCACTTTGCACAGGAACTCTGCACCGCTGTTTGCGCGCGTGCGACTTTGGGCGTTTGAGAGGCCCTGTTATAGCTTGTTATGCCTTTCAGCTTTGTCTGCAATCCTCTGTGAATGAACTATGCGCCTCCAGAACCCTCCATTTTTAACAAGCTCTGTGGCCTCGTTTAGTTCCATACCCCTTGCCTTTAAATTACGAGCAGAGTCTAAACATCATCATCTAGGTCTCCTTTAGTTACTCTGATCCTCCATGAGAGACCATTATTCTCGTAGGTAGCCTATGCTTCTCCATCCGTCTCACACAATCCCACCACCGAAGCTAGTTTATGTATACAGCCTCATATATCGAGATCATTTTTAATTTACCTGGAATGAGGAGATAAAGACCACTGTTCCAACCCACTGGTACCAGCGATCATTCTGGCTAAGTTCATGTCTTGTACTTCAACTTTTAATAATAATAATAATAATAATAATAATAATAATAATAATAATAATAATAATAATGACTGAGTTGAATTTCATTTCTAATAAGCACCAAATCAGAAATCTTTTCCATACCGCACAACATGGAGTGTCGAATTATCTTCTTTCTGCCCTTCAAAACTCCGATTACTTCTGCTGGGTTTGAACCGCTATCTTGTGATCCGCAGATCGACACCAGCCCTGATCCAGTGAGAGAATTATAACGTATCTGATACGAAGTATGTTGATCCATGAGACATACATGTACTGTGTTAAATAAACGTCTCAGACAGAGATTATCCTTCAAAGAATGAGAATGCCAACTGAGTAAACGGAAGGTCCAAGGCAGGGGAATTGAGGCGTCTCTAAGACTCGTATAACTAGTTTTGTGGAGGTTGCAAAAGAACGAGAGTTCGAGAACCATGTCCTCAGTACAGAAAATGTGTGTGTTTTGATCCCAAGAAGAATGAAGATATCGAGAGAAAACGAAAAGAAAAGCAAGGGCCACATACAATGGACCGTGATAATGAAAGGCTCCTCAGGTCTTGCAAACCTAATACCGTAGGGGTATGAAAAAGAACAAGTTAACAGAGGATGGTCGGATAGGAAAGATGGAGAAAACTTGGCACGGAGTTATTGGAAACTTTGATAGTTCCAACTACGAATCCCGTGGTTGTTTATACGCGCTCCCTGTTGACAACCACATGAGAGAGAGAGAGAGAGAGAGAGAGAGAGAGAGAGAGATGGTGGCGGGGGGTGTACAGGTAAATGTAAACAATGCTGGGGCTTCGTAGTCCCAAAATAAATTATTATTATTATTATTGTTGTTGTTGTTGTACGTATGTATCGAAAAAACTGCCTTTGTGGATCAGTGATAGTGTCGACATCTGGATCCCAAGATAGCTGGTTCACACCGGGCAGAGGTGTTCAGACTTTTGAAGGGCGTAAAAATGTCCACTCGACACTCCATGTCGTACGATGTCGGCATTTAACAGATCTCTGGTAACACACTTGGTGTTCACTCAATAAAATTTATTAAATTTCGACCATAGTCGTCCAAGAGAGATTTCGATTATTCTACCATCTTTTAAGCCTAGAGTAAAACGGAACGTCAAAATTGACGAGCAGACGGCCAGATGGCGTCAAATTAAAATGTCTGCTCACGGTATCTGAGGCCATACGATTATTATTATTATTATTATTATTATTATTATTATTATTATTATTATTATTATTATTATTATTATTACGGAAAGCACATTGGCCTATTGATCTGGCCACTCAGCTCCCAACCTGTGATCCTATCCTGGAACTCTTGTGATTTCGGATGGGATTTTCGTTGGAGCCAGGTGCTGACAGGAAGGGCATTGGACCTTAAACTCCTGGTCAAGACCGAAACCGAGTCTGCATGCTCCGCCGATTCTACGTCATCATAATTGTCATAAAGTGTCATGGTATGAAGGGGATGCTTATCTAGATGCACTTCCCCTTAAACCAATAATCACCGCCAGTCACGGTACGGTGCACGGATCAATGTCTCGCCGCTCGTGTTAAAAGCTCTCTTGAAGTGCTTGTGAGGTGAGATGGCCGAGGGGAAGCAACACACAGCAGTAGATCACTTCTTCATCAATCTCTGCGCTAAAACGAAAACGGGGACCTGGATCAATGTGCGCGCCTTGGCAGGCTGCCTACACTGCAGGGGCTATTGGGGTTACTGGGTTGCATTGTTCGCGATTTACGAGCTCGGGCTGGTACCATGACCTACGACACGTAACGCCAGTGGTCAACCGTGTACTTACAGAGCGATTTGGCCGTATGGTTAGGTTCGCGTAGCTATGAGCTTGAATTCGGGAGATGGTGGGTTCGAATACCACCGTCAGCAGCCTTAAATACTGTTTCCCCGTGCTTCCCACTTTCACACCAGGCAAATGCAAAGGCTGAACCTTAAAGCTAAAGCCGCTACCTTCCTATCCGCGCCCTTTTCCATCCTTGCGTCGCTGAAAACCTTCGTTCTGTTAGTGCGACGTTAAACGACTATCAAACTTCTATGGTCATGTCATGAGAATGGACCTCCAGAATCTTCCACACCATCTCTAGAGGGAAAACGACTAATGCCAAGTGGGCAAGACTCGTCAGAAAAGACCTTCCAGAATTGGACATTGCTCCCAGTGAAATTTATGACAGGAATAGGTACAGAACGTTGATCAGAACGTCAAACTCTCTCCAGTCACTAACATAAAAAACAGTACGTCCGGGAAGAGGTGTGAAATGGACTCAGGAGCGAAAAGACATTCACAGTGCAAAAATGAAGGAGTACTAGTCAAGGAAGAAAGCTGCTAGTGATAAGAACCGCGTGGTCCATATCAGGCCCAAACGGAACTAATAATAATAATACTAATAATAATAATGTCCGTATAAAGGATATCCAAACGTTGTGCTATCGGCTGTGTATAATTGTAATCTAATATTGATGGGCCCACCTTCAGAAATTATAATTAAGCACGTCACTATCTTGGTTTTTCCACGTCACCGTTTCAGAAAACTATTTTTGTTTTATAGCATTGTGTAGAACATAATGATATTAAAACTGTGTTGAAATACGGCATGTGGCAAAAGAAACGTCACTTAAACTTGCTAATTTGCTGTCCACATTTCCCTAGCAATAGTTTGACATTTCGAAATTCACTGTTGTGTTTTTGTTGGATATTTCTTTGTTAGGTCATGCCGAGTGGGGTATCAGAATGGGCTTAGTTTGCTTCGCGTTAGAGAGCAATGAGAGGAGAGATTTAATAAGGAGGCACCAAATAACAGTACATCGTTAGCTGTTGTCGACATGCATCAAATTTGTCAACGAAAGGTGGGGACAAAAGGGCGCCCAAGAACGTCTCCAGAAACGAGAATCATGGAAGACATTAACACGTGTTACTGCGTAGTCTACGACAAACATCCCTGAAACTCGGTTTGAGCGATAGGTCTGCTCGACGGAGTTTAAAGAGCTGGGTGGTTTTGCATACCGCAATCAAGTTGCTCAGGATGCAGCAGAAAAGGATGAGCGAGTCCGTTTACAGTATTTGAGCCGAGTGTTGTGCATGACGTAAGAGAATCTAGATTTCTTATACATTTTCAGATGAAAGCCATATGCACCATGGCTGCATCAACCGATAAACAACTAGTTTTAGGGACTGAACGGCCTGATTTCGTTACACCGAAACCATTAAACAGCGCTCGGCTTAAGAATCTGTGTCCCGTGTCCGGTCATGGAATATTGGGCCCTTATTTCGTCGAGGATGCTGGCACAGGATTCAAAAAATTTGGACCAAGTAGTCTGCACAGATCTAATTATTACCCCATTCGTGCGAAATCTGCGCCATTTTTATCGCGCCAACGACAACTGATGCAGCAGCGTGGCGGAGTCGCTTACTCTTCTATGACGACGCTTTGGAGATCGCCTAATTTTTCGCGGAACACTATTCCCATCCCCTCCCTGGTCCCCGGGTCGCATGGCCCCAAATACTTGTCAAGACAGATGACTAGGGAAAGGAATGCTAGGCACTAATATATTTCAATGCAGACGTATTTAAGCAAGTCGCAAGTATCAGGTAAGCCCGTCGGCGGATGCAGTGTGTGTCTCGGCCCACAACTGGCCACGGCTGGTCCGTGGTCCGACAGCTCTGCACTCATATCAGCTAACCGAGCAGAGGAGGGGTGGCCACAGCACTACTGTGGCTCGACGCCTCTGTATTCGAAAGGCGGAGAGAGGCGTTCCCCACCGTCGGCTGTCTTGAGAATGGTTTTCCGTGATTTTCCATTCTCCTGCACTAAGTTGAATACCGGGAGAGTTCTTAGTAGTATAGGCCACGGCCGCCAACTCTCTTCTTCTCCGAGCACTTCCTTCACCGTAACAAATCTCCTGGTCTGAGACACCGTCATCGTCTAGGAGGCCCGCCTCACCTTTCAGGGAAGAATTGAAACCGTTTAATAGTAGCCATATAGAAAACCATATAATAGTAGTTATCTAGCCTGCAAAATGGTTGTGCGGTGAGATTTACATGAATATTACGGATAAGAACTAACAGAACCCCTAAAATGTATGCAGCTCACCTACATAGATGTAGAGCGGGCTGGATGATACTTACGACTTGCTTAAATACGTTTGCAATGTAACCTGTTAGTGCCTAAAAATAACCTAACCTGTTAGTGTCTAAAATCGTTTGCAATGTAACCTGTTAGTGCCTAAAAATAACCTAACCTGTTAGTGTCTAAAATCGTTTGCAGTCTAACCTGTTAGTGCCTAAAATCGTTTGTCTGCAGCAACCTTTGTTCATCAGCGTGTTCAATTATCTTCAGAAACGGTATGTTGTTTTGCACAATGTATGGCACGCGATGGTACATATTTTGAACAAATACCAACGCAGCAGTGTTCTGTAAGGAGGAATTCAGCTCCCGGACGAAACTATCTTTACATCGGTCTGCTTTCAGACCAACTTTGCTTTACTGGGTGGACTCGGGATATCTTATTCATAAGTTAGAAGTAACAGACATGAAAGTAGCGAGAATGATTGCTGTTACAAACAGGTGTGAAAATGGCAGGAGGGTACTCGGAATGAGGAGATAAAGGCTAAGTTAGGAATGAACTCGATGTATGAGGCTGTAGGCACAAACCGGCTCCGGTGGTGGGGTCATGTGAGGCGAATGGAGGAGGATAGGTTACTTAGGAGAATAATGGACTCTGTTATGGAGGGTAAGAGAAGTAGGAGACCAAGACGACGATGGTTAGACTCAGTTTCTAACGATTTAAAGGTTATAGGAATAGAACTAAATGAGGCCACAGCACTAGTTGCAAATAGAGGATTGTGGCGACGTTTAGTAAATTCACAGAGGCTTGTAGACTGAACGCTGAAAGGCATAACGGTCTATGATGATAATGTATGAATGTACCAACGCAATTAAATAAGATTTCAGTGTCATTAATTTTGCTGACAAGGGTATTTTGTTTGTGCAGCACACAGAGATAGGGTGTGCAGTGGTTAAGGGGATAAAAGAATGAGATTACTCTTGTTGATAGAGAAGTAGTTTTGAGTGGCAAAGTAGGGAAATGTTCAATCCATCGTCATGCTTGTACTCGTGGATTGATTTCTTGTTTTAATGTCATGCAAGCCCCTTGTCAATTTCAATTATATGTCATTAGATAATAATTTAATACACCGTATCCATCAGTACTTACGAAATTGATCCGCAGATATTTTTCGAAGTAACATCAGACCACATTATTCTTCTGCCGCAAAGATACCAGCTATCGGGTCATGGAAAGGAATATTCTGCGGGGTGCTATCGATCCGCTGTGTGTGTTGCTGCCTTGTCTTCAAGTGACGTCACAAGAGGAGGAGTCACAAGTCAAGTGAAGGGTTGCTAGCGAAGGTAGTTGAGAAAATGACATTACCGGCACAATACTAGTTAATTGTAAGTTGAGATGGAGCTGCCTGCAGCGGCCAACCTCACGAAACATGACTGACTGTTTTAAAGTTAGAAGCCTTTGACTAGACTCGTTCTCGAGGGACCACCGAGATTGTCTCTAAGTTCAGATCTTTACTCAAAGGGGCAGGGAACTGCTCGGAAACTTAATCAGGATTTAAATCTGTTTTCCTGAATCCTCATTTACAAGTCCAGTTTTCAGTGCAATACAAAGTTCGGATGGTCTATAGCAGGCTTGTCCAAGATGCTAGTCATTGCAAAAAGGTTGCGGCAAGTGGCGACGGACTAGGAGAGCAAAATTTAAGTTGTCATTTGAGCGAATGGAATAGGTATATACGGGCAAGAAAATGTGTAATTTACGCATTTGTAAATCACGTAGCAGCGCCGTATTTGTTCCATACAGAATATCGGTTCTTCTCCAATTTTCCGTACGTGCCGCATTGTCATCAAGTCGTTGTACAATAACATCAGTTACAAGTTCCCTTGCGATGCGATGTGCGGTTTGCCAAATATGGACTTTGTAAAAACTGTTACTAATCGGGGTGCAGAGTGCATAATTGTTAATAAATATGAGATCAAATTTCAGAGGTCTTGGAGATCGGAAACAAATTGTGGATGTATTAAGCGAATATGTGTCTTGCAAAAGTCTTAAATTGTAAACTCTAATCTTAATCGAACGGGATGAACATGTGCATTTTCCATAATAATAATAATAATAATAATAATAATAATAATAATAATAATAATAATAATAATAATAATAATAATAATAATAATAATAATAATAATAATATTATTATTATTATTATTATTATTACTATTACTATTACTATTATTTAGAATTTGTTTTACGTTGCACCGACACAGATAGGTCTTATGGCGACGATAGGATAGGAAAGCCCTAGGAGTGGGAAAGAAGCGGCCATGCCCTTGTCTGGTGTGAAAATGGGACACCACGGAAAACCACTTCAGGGGTGCCGACAGTGGGGTTCGAACCCACTATCTCCTGAATGCAAGCTGCGCGCACCTAACCGCATGGACAACTCGCCCGGTCATTTTCCATTAGACGAGAGATATGTCGAAATTCATATAGTTCGTAGAATGTATAAACGGGCAAGCATAATTTTGATTAATTAATATCGCCGCCAAACAAACATTTATTCCAGACGATTTCAAAAAGGGGGCAAGTATTTCCTATTCACTAACAGATTATATTAGGAACATTCGGTTAGCGGTGTACAGGTCAGAAAGAAATATTTATCAGTTATAGCTAACTGGAATCAAAACAAACCTACGACCGGGCGAGTTGGCCGTGCGCGTAGATGCGCGCGGCTGTGAGCTTGCATCCGGAAGATAGTAGGTTCGTATCCCACAATCGGCAGCCCTGAAAATGGTTTTCCGTGGTTTCCCATTTTCACACCAGGCAAATGCTGGGGCTGTACCTTAATTAAGGCCACGGCCGCTTCCTTCCAACTCCTAGGCCTATCCTATCCCATCGTCGCCGTAAGACCTATCTGTGTCGGCGCGACGTAAAGCCCCTAGCAAAAAAAAAAACCTACGAATTTTTGCATAAGAAAAAGTAAGAATGTTTTCCTTGCCTCTTCGGTTTGTTTAAAGGACCACACTCATTTGTTCAAACGACACTTGATAATTTGCTTTGATGAAATGCCCCTTTGCTCATATGTTTTATCACCGTACTGCAGGCATAGCGGACATGATAAACTGCAGCTGGTGACAACAAATTGTGACTTTTGCAGACCTCTGTAATATATCTACGAAATGTGCATCGCATTTATAGCTAAACACAGGTAAATTAAACAGTAACATCTAATCCTATAACGGAAACTCTAAACTGATCAGCGCATGTTACGAATATCTGTAAAAAGGTGTATTGTGGCTTGCACTCCTTAAAACTGTTCAAAAAAAGTATTCCCTCGATCATTAAAAATTCAACTTGTTCAGTCATTATTATTTCCGATATTCGACTACTGTGATGTAATTTTTACGGATATTACAAACGAATTAAGCTTGATACTACAACGCACTCCAAATTCTTGCCTTAGATATGCTATGGATTTACGATATGACGCTCGAGTTACTCCCTACTATAAACAACCTATCTTGGCTACGACTAGTCGACAGACATAAACTACATTCAAATACTCTTGTGTACCAGGTGCTTTCGGAAGACATCCCTGCTTATCTCTCCCGAAATTTTCGTCACCTTGGTTCTTTACATCTCCGTGATACTCGCTTAGTGTCCCACCTAGAAATACCTGTCCACCGAACAACCACATACCATCGGATATTCTCTTTCACCGCCTCGGGATGATGGAATACTATCCCCAAATACATCAGGGATGCTGCATTAAATAGTATATTTAAAACCTCTTAACAGCAGTTCCTCATTAAGTGCTTCCAGCAAGGTATCTGTGTGAGTGGAACGAGTGATTGTGTGTAAAAATAATAAGAGATTATTGTACAATTAAATAAAATATTGGGTTAATACAATAGTTCAAATTAAGTTTAGTTCTGTAACTTTTCAATCTGTAACTTTCATCCTAACTAGATTAAGCGCGTTTTCGGACTTCATGACTTTCTGATTTAACGGTGCATATCAACAATTTAATTATTTTTTAAAATATCCGTATTTAGCAATTAGAAGTAAACATAGTTAGTAGTAATTGCAGTAGTTAATTTAGATCTAGTACTACAAGAATAAAATTAGTTAAATTTCATTTACCGAGCTCGATAGCTGCAGTCGCTTAAGTGCGGTCAGTATCCAGTATTCGGGAGATAGTAGGTTCGAACCCCACTGTCGGCAGCCCTGAAGATAGTTTTCCGTGGTTTCTCATTTTCACACCTGGCAAATGCTGGGACTGTACCTTAAGGCCACGGCCGCTTCCTTCCCACTCCTAGCCCCTTCCTATCCCATCGTCGCCATAAGACCTATCTGTGTCGGTGCGGCGTAAAGCAACTTGCAAAAAAAAATTCATTTTTTATTTTTTATTAGGCTTACTAGTATTTTTTAATTTTGCATTTCTTTGAGTTGTTGTATTGACGTTAGTATTTTCCAAATCTGTATTTTGTACCTTTTTCCTTTCTTCTTTGTGTATATATATATATATATATATTTGTCTTAAACATTAGTGTTATTTGCAGTTCTTAGTATATTAAGTTGGTCAGTTTCGTACTATGAATAAGTAATAATATATGTGTGTGGTTAAGTGTAAGAAAGTGCCAGCAGCCCTAACTCCGCCACAGATAATAAAAGCTTTATCTATCTAATCCAACTGGAAATTCGTCAACTTCTTGAAAAGACTTGGCACAAATTAAGGTTGATAAAGGCTGTGAAATCTCTTATTTGCTGTATTAATGGATATTTTTCTGCCTCACTGTTTATCGAGGCGAGGAGGGGGGGGGGGGGGGCATAGATTAGCTTAGACAGTAGGGGCACTGGCGGGCGCGATCTAAGCTCTGTCCAATTATTTTATATTGTGATATACCAGCTTCATGTCTGTAAAATTACTAGGACGTAAGAGAACTTACATAGGGCGAAATTTCGGTACATCGGCGTCTCCGGAAACTACAAAAGTAGTTAGCGAGACTTAAAACCAGTAACATTAATAGGCCCTATTAATTCGATTCGATTAGCTTATAGGTCAATTTCCAATGTATAGTTAAACTAGAATGAAATTTTGGGAGAGACCGATGACGTAGATGTTAGGCTCCTTAAGAAAATCATCTTTGACGTTTTTAGGTAAAGGAATCCATTTCTCGTACCTATGATTCTATGTGTAGGAGCTTATGATTTGCATTACAAGAAAAGTGCACCATCAAGTATTGATCATATTGAGAGAAGAGGGGAATATACAACTACATGGCGCCTGCTACGTTCACAGAATTTTGAACGTCGTCTCCCTCCCCGACAAGCGAAGGACTGTCCTAAGAGAGTCCTTCCTTCCCTCTCCCATTCGGAACCTTTCTTGGGACGGCGAGTGTTACAGAAACATGACAGTTTTAAAATCGAATTTTTTCTAGACAACACATGTGACGGCAGTGTTGAGTCTCCTTTTAAAGAGTAAGAACCATTGTACCCGGCAACAAGAGTATGATCTCGGTACGACGTCGTCGAGTGATGCAGTCGTGCTGCCATATTGAGGTACCGCGCGGCTAACAATTAGTATTGCTCTGGACTCTGGCGTGGTAGCACGTTGTATGATATATATTTTTATTCGTCTTAATGATTTCTACAAATATACCGTGGGGGGGAATCAAATATTGAATATTTGAGAAGTTTGTAGTGCGAAGAGTGCGAAAAAATCTGTCGTAAAATGTCAGAACATATGAATTAGAAATTGCGTCAAAATAATCGAAAACCCATTTGAGAAAAAGTCCAAAATCACCAATGTCTAGCATAAATTCGGCTAGAGTGCTAGCCTTCTGAGCTCAAATAAAACAAGTTCGATCCTGACTCAGTCCGGTGGTATCTGAAGGTGTTCAAATACACCATCCTCGTGTCGGTAAATTTACTGGCACGTAAAAGAACTTCTACGGGACAAAATTCCAGTACCTCAGCGTCTTCGAAAACTGTAAAATTAGTTATTGGGACGTGAAACCAATAACTTCGTCGACCGTCAAAAGCGTTATCGAGATAGCTATGTTACGGTGGTAGAGCTTTATGGGTAGAGATCTATGCTGAGCACATCTACTACCACAGCGGTTGGAAATGATTTGGAACTCGTGATCTTGAAGATTTGAAAATTTGTCTAGAAATAAGAAATAAAATGTCAACACTAAAATTTCTTACGCATACTGACTAGATACTTTGTTTGGATGATACCTATCACACGATACGTATTTTACGTCAAAACTCACGGCCGTGACCCCGAATAAAAACTTGTTCGATTGTTTTCTCGAAGATTTTCCACTCTCAACCCAGGTTGCTACTGGATGATTACAGTATTTCTCACTTAGGGATTCACTGCCCAGTTCTAGCCAGCCTACCCGTACTAATATAGACAGAACAGTACGAGGCAGTAGGCTATCTTGATACAAAAGTACATGAGGCAACTACTAAGAGACCATGAATAAATTGTAAAGAATCTAATCATAAACAGAATTTAGAGTATCACATGGAAGGAACGACTCTGCGTTGGTTCGATCTACCGAACGATATGGCTGCGTGCCTTGGGAATTTGGTCGATGGTATGTTCGAGCCTTCCTATTGACAGTCCTGAAGATATTTTCGGTGGTTTACAACATTCACACCTCTTAAATGCTGAATCTCTACGTTAAGGCCGCGGTCGCCTCCTTCCTCAGTCCTAGCCCTTTCCAATCCTATCATCGGCCAAAAAAGATCCTGTTTGAGTCGGAGCGACGTTACATCACAACAAAGGAAGGAAAAACTAATTAGCTGTGTGTTAGTAGTCAGCTGCTATCTCATAAAGTAGTAGTAGTAGTAGTAGTAGAAGTTTTAATAATGATAAAAATAATAATTAGCTTTTTATCCAAATACCCGGGATCGATGTTCAGTTCTCTAAGTAAATTTTAGTTTACCTCAGGTAACATAATTTAGAAGTAAACCTAGTAATATATTATTTTTCAGACTAATATTTTTTTCTTCAACTCATCAAATCCAGATTAATGCCAGAACAGCATCTAACGTACACGGTAGTTTTCCTATCTGTTAATTACACATATGACAGCACCCACATTATCAGACTGGCTTCAGACGGAGTACATGAAGCTGTTGGCTGCGATATCTCAAGCAAAATACACAGTTTAATAGTGGCGGTGTGCTGCTAGCAGTGAAAATGGTTTAACGTCTCCTAATTTTGACTCCTGATGTCGCGTATTTCGAATTCACTGAGTAAAGTTGGATATGCTGTCCCAGTCTTGTGGCTGTAAGCTTGCGTTGAAGTATTTATAATAGCTGCGTTTTTTATTGTGTACGGAATACTGTCTAAGATTTAAAACAGTCGTGACCTTCTGAACTGGTGGATGCTGCTAAATATTTTAAAAATATATCTTCTGGAACTCTGAAATTATCACGACAGACTCCTCCGTCCCGCCTCTGTGTATTGCGGCTTGCATAGTCAGTAGGTGGCCCCTGTTGGGTGTTTGCTTTGCATGTCACATCCATGTTGTGGCTTGTCTAAACACAAGGGGGTCCTGTATTACGATTCGGAGGTTGTCTGGAAAATGGTGGTTCCAACTTCGAGAGAACTATAATAATAATAATAATAATAATAATAATAATAATAATAATAATAATATTTGCCTTACGTCCCACTAACTACTCTTTAAGGCCTTCGGAGACGCCGAGGTGCCGGAATTTAGTCCCGCAGGAGTTCTTTTACGTGCCAGTAAATCTACCGACACGGGGCTGTCGTATTTGAGCACCTTCAAATACCACCGGACTGAGCCAGGATCGAACCTGCCAAGTTGAGGTTAGAAGGCCAGCGCCTTAACCGTCTAAGCCACTCAGCCCGGCTCGAGAGAACTGCTAGGAAGCTTCTTGATTTCTGATAAGTCAGTAATAACGGTTAAAGGATTCGCTCTGAAGAACACACTCCTTTATTTATTGGGACACAAGCCACGGACCCACCGTGCTTGAGTCGCCGATTGACTTTTCTGATGTTTTCCAAAATAATTCATTGCGATATCGATCATCATCATCATCTGTTTACCCTCCAGGTTCGGGTTTTCCCTCGGACTTTGCGAGGGATCCCACCTCTACCGCCTCAAGGTCAGTGTTCTGGAGCTTCAGACTATTGGTCGGGGGATACAACTAGGGAGTATGACCAGTACCTCGCCCAGGCGGCCTCACCTGCTATGCTGAACAGGGGCCTTGTGGAGGGATGGGGCGATTGGATGGGACAGGCAAGGAAGCGGGAAGGAAGCGGCCGTGGCCTTAAGTTAGGTACCATCCCGGCATTCGCCTGGAGGAGAAGTGGGAAACCACGGAAAACCACTTCCAGGATGGCTGAGGTGGGAATCGAACCCACCTCTACTCAGTTGACCTCCCGAGGCTGAGTGGACCCCGTTCCAGCCCTCGTACCACTTTTCAAATTTCGTGGCAGAGCCGGGAATCGAACCCGGGCCTCCGGGGGTGGCAGCTAATCACGCTAACCACTACACCACAGAGGCGGACTTGCGATATCGATACCAATCTATATTGACACTTTCAACCAGGGTCGTCGATTATTGTCCCGATAACTAAAATATATCAAAATTCTTGCATAATCGTAAAATAATTGAAAAGTTCTTCTGGGAGGACATGGATTTGATTCTCCGTCAGGAACTCCAAAAGTTCAGAAACGTGCTTTCCTCTTCCGAAGAGGTGCATGGTCCTGAGGTTCGCTCAGCCCACAGAAAAAATGACTGCCGGATTAATTTCTGGGGTAGAAGGTGACTGGGCATATAACTAACTACTCCATCACTCCTAGTGCGGAGGTTATGGATAGTGGGAGACTTTACCTTCTACTTCTCCAAGGGCTCTCATGAATGTACGGAGATGGCCATGCTTTTAATTTAGGACAGACCGAGCTCGATAGCTGCAGTCGCTTAAGTGCGGCCAGTATCCAGTATTCGGGAGATAGTAGGTTCGAACCCCACTGTCGGCAGCCCTAAAAATGATTTTCCGTGGTTTCCCACTTTCACACCAGGCAAATGCTGGGACTGTACCTTAATTAAGGCCACGGCCGCTTCCTTCCCACTCCTAGCCCTTTCCTGTCCCATCGTCGCCGTAAGACCTATCTGTGTCGGTGCGACGTAAAACAACTAGCAAAAAAGAAAAAAAATTAGGACAGTCAACAGCCTCGCTACAGTCTCTCGTTTATATTATTAATTTGTCACTTTTTATTGAGGATAATTCTACTAATTGCATAATTTTCGCAAACGAAGCTCTAGTTATGTAACAATGTGATGTTTAGAATTGCTTCTTGGCTAATATTTAAACAATAGCGAGAAAAATACTAACTAGCGAGCGATACTAACCATACGTTCTGTCAGTAATGATGTAGCTAATACTCTTGCCTGTTTGTAAAATAATAATAATAATAATAATAATAATAATAATAATAATAATAATAATAATAATAATAATAAGTGAAACAATGAAGGAATATTGGAAGAAAAGGAAGGAAAAACGACAAAGGATGAGGAATTGAAATTGGAATGTGGTCCCTAGTAGGCCCTAACGCAAGAAGAAGAAGAAGAAGAAGAAGAAGATTGTCACTACCATCTCGGCTACTCTAAGCCCAGACTTAAAAATCGTAACACATTGCCATTCTTTCAGTATTATCGTTCCCGTTACCTCGATTAATGTGTTGTGATGTACAGGCATCGTCGGCAATAGTGGATCGGTGTAAATAAACGCATGGTTATCTGCCTGCTGCAGGGGTCGGAGTTACTAAAACAGTTCCTCGTTCATTGACGGACAAGTTATTTCGTAACTAGCATGGATCCAATACTTTTGCAAGTCAACAAGGATCGAATTATTGGTATGTGGAAAACACACATGCCTAAAGAACAAATCGCACATGCTATACCGTACAAACTGGAAAGAGTCTGGAGATGGATAGGTTGCAATGATCTATTTTCCTCTACGGTGGTTTAATAATATAGTTTATTATTCTATTATATAATTTGGAAGCCTGATACACACTCAAAGAAACATTTCTAATACAATGCTATCTGCTTGAAAATATTAAACATGAGAAATTTCATAGGTAAAATTCCAAATTATACTTCTTCTGAAGATTTTTTTTGAATGGTTGAAGTTCTTAAAAGCTGCCACCCCCTGAGGTCCGGGTTCGATTCCCGGCTCTGCCACGAAAATTTGAAAAGTGGTATGAGGGCTGGAACGGGGTCCACTCAGCCTCGGGAGGTCAACTGAGTAGAGGTGGGTTCGATTCCCACCTCAGCCATCCTCGATGTGGTTTTCCGTGGTTTCCCACTTCTCCTCCAGGCGAATGCCGGGATGGTACCTAACTTAAGGCCACGGGCGTTGCCTTCCCTCTTCCTTGTCTATCCCTTCCAATCTTCCCATCCCTCCACAAGGCCCCTGTTCAGCATAGCAGGTGAGGCCGCCTGGGCGATGTACTGGTCATTCTCCCCAGTTGTATCCCCCGACCAAGAGTCTGAAGCTCCAGGACACTGCCCTTGAGGCGGTAGAGGTGGGATCCCTCGCTGAGTCCGAGGGAAAAAGCCGAACCTGGAGGGTAAATAGATGATGATGATGATGAAGTTCTTAAAAATGTTACTTTCATACAACTTACTCATCTAAACCTACAAAAATATTAAAGGACAGATTTTTATTGTACGAGGGATGACAATGACGTCCTCCATTGGCTTGATTGTTGCTTTGTTTCTGGGTCGTAACCATAGCACCATGACTCATCACCAGTAATGACCTTTGACAGAAAATCTAGATCAGTTCTTTTTGATTGTCAGTCAAAACCCGAGGAACAAACTTGGCAGCAGCCCTTTTCATTCCGAAATCGTCCGTTAAAATTCGCTGAACCGAGCTCCAAGATAACCCACCGAAGTACAGAACAAAAATGGCCAACCGGATACCGGTGGGATCCGAACCCGCAACCTGTACTTAACATCTCTTCAGCACGTACTAAATATACGGAACACGACCTAACAGGTTGAAAGTCGGTTTCGATTACAATGCGGTCGTGAAAATTCAATATTCATTGACTTGGCCCTCAACGGGCGACTTAAACGCACTCTACACTGTGATGGTAGTAGTACCAGACCTGTAGCTTAGATCGTTTTCAAAAGAACAAATATGGCCTAGGCTACCGTAGCTCAGTTGGTGGAGCAACCGACGCGAAATCGGGAGGTTGTGGGTTCGGATCCCACTGGTGTCCGGTTGGCCATTTTTGTTCTGTACCTAACATCTCTTCAGCACGTACGGAACATTACCTAATATGTTGAAAGTCGGTTTCCATAATCCACTAATCTCTGACAGTTGATCAGTTGTCTGTCGACGATCTGTGAGCACAAGCTCTCGAATTTTTCGTAACATTTTCGTCGACTCGGGCAGTTGATGGACGTCCAGAACGAGGTTTGTCATCAGTTGACATGTCACCATGTTTAAACCGAGCAAACCACTCGTACACTTGAGTTTTTCCCGTAGCGTCATCTCTGTAAGCTGTTTTCAACATTAAAACCGTTTCTGCAGCATTTTTACCGAGTAGAAAACAAAATTCCACAGCTGCACATTGTTTACTTAAACTTGCCATCATAAAAAACGAAACAAGAACAAAACAGGGCTAGCAAAAGCAACCACTGCAGATGAACAGAACAAGCCGGGTTGACAACACAGGTGGTACTGAACTGGCAATGAGTTGCGCTATAACACGCCTAGCAGCAGAAATGCGTACTACACAGGCTTCGCCCACGACAATGTTATTCCGCTTATTTTTGGGTACCCCTTCGTATTGTATTGTTGAAAACGTATTTTGAATGACTTTTATTTAATGATAAACTAATCTCCTAAACCTGTATATGACTTGTCCGCCACTGTGATTGAAGTTTAAACTTAATACATGTCAGCGCACCTGTCTACACTTGGAAGTTACGCATTACAAAGGACAAGCCGAACTCTTACTTTACTGTATATACAGTCTCTGAAAAGAGAGAGAATGAGATAATGGTAATGTATAAGTTCCTCGCAGGGACACTGTTATCGGAAACAATTATTATTATTATTATTATTATTATTATTATTATTATTATTATTATTATTATTATTATTATTATTATTATTATTATTTTGCAAGTTGCTTTACGTCGCACTGACACAGTTAGGTCTTATGGCGACTATGGGACAGGAAAGGGCTAGAAGTGGAAAGGAAGCGGCCGTGGCCGTATCGGAAACAATTTAACCTATAGAAATGTTTGTTGCGGGTGTCCAAAGGATTTGTATCTATGCGGAAGGTGAATTTTGTTTTGGCAATTAAAATTACTATAATAATTTCGTGTGGCTATTTCTAGCCGGGTGCAGCTCTTGTAAGGCAGACCCTCCGATGAGGGTGGGCGGCATCTGCCATGGGTAGGTAACTGCGTGTTATTGTGTTGGAGGATAGTGTTATGTGTGGTTTATGAGTTGCAGGGATGTTGGGGACAGCACGAAGACCCAGCCCCCGAGCCATTGGAATTAACCAATGAAGGTTAAAATCCCCGACCCGGCCGGGAATCGAACCCGGGACCCTGTGACCATTTAGCCAACGAGTCGGACATTAAAATGACTGAGAGAATATTACATCTTAGAAACGTGTAATGCCATACTCTTTTTTATTTTACCTACCATCGCTTATCATGCCTGTACCCTTTTTCATGACAGTAATTACACATATTGATACTTTTCATAAAACTAAATGTATCAGAAATGTCACAGAGAAAAATTAATTTCGAATCTCTCAAATCAGGATGATATCTTCTTCTCACACCGCTTGTCTCCACCTTGGTGAGGTCGTGGGTGCGAACTCTGTCGAACATTCGGACTTGGCCCTTGTTTATGGCCAGATGTCCTTGTCCCAACCTTCTGTGGAGGAATGTATTTACTATTCCGTACTTCTGTGGTGGTTGTTAGTGTGATATGTTGTGTCTGTGCATGGAGAGTGTATTGGGACAAAGACAAACACCCAGTCCCCGAGTTAGGAGAATTAAGAAGAGTATTACAATCTCCAAGCCGGCCGGGAAACGAGCCTGGGACCCTCTGAAACTAAGGTCTCGACGCTGACCACTCAGCCAAGGAGCTGGACTCTAATCAGGATGGTATATTAAAACCAGTGCTTGGTTGATTCAGATGAGTATATCTTGGATTGATATACAGTACATGCAGTTTATCTTAATAAATCCAGTAAAGCAAAATAATTGTTTTCCATCTCAATTCCCTCTCAAATCGTTAGTATGAAATGATGAGCGGTCTAGGATCCAACTCTTCAACAATGCCCTGAGTAAGAGGTTTGTTTTAAGGTGTATATAACGTAGATTTAAAGGCTGATATCAAGGATCGAATCCCTTTTCATCAGAAATTATTGTGCTGTTACTCACTAACCTTGAAGACCGTCAACTTCTACTGATGATGAACGTCCTCATTTCATTGGTGCCCACGAGAGACACCAAGAACTGTAGCCCGCCTGGTGTCCGTGATCGTTGAGGCGTCAGGTCTATAAGGTGATTAGCTAGTTTGATTCCTGGTGGAAAAAGCATTTAACCGTCCGAGTGTTCGCTGGCAGGGTAGGAGAGGTGGTGCTATACAACATGTAATCACGAGATTACGTGTCCGGCTCCATGGCTAAATGGTTAGCGTTTCAGAGTTTCAGAGGGCCCGGGTTCGATTCCCGGAAGGGTCGTAAATTTTAACCATCATTGGTTAATTTCCCTGGCACGGGGCTGGGTATATGTGTTGTCTTCATCATCATTTCATCCTCATCACGACCCGCAGGTCGCCTATGGGCGTCAAATCAAAAAACCTGCACCTGGCGAGCCGAACCCGTCTTGGGATCTCCCGGCACTAAAAGCCATACGCCATTTCATTTCACTACATTGCATGCGAGAAGCCTAGTCCGCGGTGTTCGTGTGAAGCGAGAGCATCAGACGTGCAAGTCGCCCATGGGAATCAAATAGAAAGACCTGCACCAGGTGAACCGGACATGTCTCGGACACTCCCGGCATTAAAAGCCATACGCTAAATAAATAACGACCAAGGACTGTGCTGTGTGCAGTGACAGTGAGGTCAACGAAGTAAAATCAGTAACTGAGTAATTTTATGAATATGATGTGATATTACCTTGTTACTGTCCGGCTCCATGGCTAAATGGTTTGCATGCTGGCCTTTGGTCACATGGGTCCCGGGTTTGATTCCCGGTCGGTTCAGGAATTTTAACATAATTGGTTAATTTCGCTGGTACGGGGGCTGGGTGTATGTGTCTTCATCATTTCATCCTCATCAAGATGCGTAGGTCGCCTACGGACGTCAAATCAAAATACCTGCATCTGGCGAGCCGAACTTGTCCTCAGACACTCTTCTTATTTTGCTACCGCCTTTTCCCACACCTGTGGGGTCGCGGATGCGAACTGAGTCGCGCATGTGGGTTTGGCCCTATTTTACGGCCGGATGCCCTTCCTGACGCCAACCCTATATGGAGGGATGTAATCACTGTTGCGTGTTTCTGTGGTGGTTGGTAGTATGGTATGTTGTCTGAATATGAAGAGAACAGTGTTGTATGTTGTCCGAATATGAAGAGAACAGTGTTGGGACGGACAAATACACCCAGTCTCCGAGCCAGAAGAATTAATCAGAAGCGATTAAAATCCCCGACCCGGCCGGGAATCGAACCCGGACCCTCGGAAACGAAGGCCAGTACGCTGACCATTCATCCAACGAGTCGGTAACTTGTCCTCGGACACTCCCGGCACTAAAAGCCATACGCCATTTCATTTCATTACCTTGTTACTAAACCCCAAACCCCATGGCACTACAGCCCTTGAAGGGCCTTGGCCTACCAAGCGACCGCTGGTAAGCCTGAAGGCCTGCAGATTGTGAGGTGCCGTGTGGTCAGCACGACGAATCCTCTCGACAGTTATTCTTGGCTTTCGAGATCGGGGCCGCTATCTCACCGTCAGATAGTTCCTCAATTCTAATCACGTAGGCTGAGTGGACCTCGAACCAGCCCTCAGGTCCAGGTAAAAATCCCTGACCTGGCCGGGAATCGAACCCGGGGCCTCCGGGTAAGAGCCAGGCACGCTACCACTACACCACGGGGCCGGATACCTTATTACTAGAAGTGCTAATATGCTTGTAGTACCATTTTTGGATGTATTTTCAGATTTTTAAATTAATATCTTTAACGTTATATCTTATGTCTCTGACACGATTAAATTAAACTTCATGAAACACGTTTTCACAACCCAGGACTTCGCCTTGGAGAACACTTTGGAAGGTATCATACAGTGAAGAAATACTAATGAACTGTTGTGCATCCGACATTCGTATTTAATATTGTATATAATTGTTTTTATTCACATGATTTAAATTTTGGTATTTGATAGTATTCAGGATATTAAAAAAATGCCAGTGAATTGTAGATAATTGCTGAAAGTCGTTTCAGGGAAAAGGGATAATATATCTCTCCACATTTAAATTCTCTTGAAATATGTTATATTTCCATGGATTGAAATTCTTTATTTCTGTAAAAGTGATCCCTAATGTAGTTACTGCGGGCATTTTCCCTAAATGTCGGCTGTTTTCGTTAAATAATTGTTGCGGATATTAAACTGAGTATTCTTTGTAGACTTGATTGCGGAATATAAATTGCTCTGGAGCAAGAGGAAACTTTTGTAAAACAGTTGCTCATTTGCAAGTGTATGCTGTATTGCAGGAAGCGTGGTAGCGGCTGTAGCACCGAGTTATCGCGGCACTGCCGCAGTTCCTGGCCCGATCTCGCTTCCGCACTCCACTCGCTAACAATAAAACTCTAAACAGAGTTCACCTCTTTATTTTCTCAGACTAGGAGATATATGTTCTTTTATGATGGTGTACCCTTGTGTAATTCCCTCACTTGACGTCATGTGTTGCGTTGCTGATTTATTGCGCTCATGTTCTCTCCCATTTTTCTTGCCAAAAGTATAACCGGAAATTAGCACACATATTGCAAAAAAAAAATATATGTTTACTGTGTTGCTTGCGTTGTCTGAGTGTTGCAGTATTCCCAAGAGTAAAAAGGTGCTATCCACAATGTAGCACGACCTGAATATTGCAAAATGACATAACTATTAGAGATCCTAGACCTCAGCACACTAGAAATTTACTCCTTCTAGAAGGCCAAGTTTTGAAAATATTCCTTTCAAACATTTTTATGCATGACGATGATACATGAGTTGTTCGTAAAATGATAGCCCCTCTGCACAGGCTATGAAGGCCCCTGATAGAGTGCAGGGTATATATTTCAATCTTCCATAGTATCGGGACTAAATGATTAGCTCTATCCCAGCGGCATTCACCTTCAGGAATTAACCTGCTAAATGATAATTATGATTGTAAGTGTACTGGGCTGAGTTGCTCAGACGGTACGGTGCTGGCCTTACAAGCTCAAGTTAGTATGATCCCGATTTAGCTTGAACGTGCTCAAGTATATCATTGATAATTTTCTAGAAAGTAAAGGACCAAGCTCGATAGCTGCAGTCGTTTAAGTGCGGCCAGTACCCAGTATTCGGGAGATAGTAGGTTCGAACCGAACTATCGGCAGCCCTGAGTGTGGTTTTCCGTGGTTTCCCATTTTCACACCAGGCAAATGCTGGGGCTGTACCTTAATTAAGGCCACGGCCACTTCCTTCCCACTCCTAGCCCTTTCCTGTCCCATCGTCGCCATAAGACCTATCTATGTCGGTGCAACGTAAAGCAACTAGCAACTAGCAAAAAAAGAAGGTAAAGGAACTTCTTCGGGACAAAATTTCGGCACTTCGTTTACGGAAACGGTGAAAAAAGTTAGTGAGATGTTAAATAAGAACAAGAATAATGCTCAAATTCCTGTTTCGGAATAATCGCCACGCCCTTTTGATAGTGGACACAATTGTTTTAAAAGGCAAAATAATAATAATAATAATAATAATAATAATAATAATAATATTGTAATATTCTTTTAACTACAGACTATCTTAAGAGTCACAAATATGTTTTAATTCCACCTTCAAACATTTGTTTAACGTGGGAGTAAAGATTTTGATTCAGGTCTCAAGCACCACAAATACTGATCAACGGTATCAGATTTCGATCCCGCGACCTTGAGTGCAGAAGGCGAACAGCCAACCGACTGAGCCACAGAGAAAGAGAACGACCTAAAAACTAACTACTTATCCTTTCCGTTAACTAGAGCCTTGTTGCTTCTTAGTTTTGTTCGTCATGGTTTTGTTGTGTAGAGGTGCGTCGAGTTACTACGGAGCGACATCGATTACTTGGGGCCGACCTACCTTACTTCGGACCGTTACTGGTCGCCGATTAACTCTTGCCAAGGTCAGGTTTATCTCTTTGTTCCCTCTACAGCTCTGAGAGCAGTTATTGGTGAAAACGATACAGAAGATTGAGTTCGTAACCTTCCCTGCCCCTGACTTCATACAGACCTGCATACCTGTACAGTTACTCAGGTGTCATCAGGGCAACATCGGCTAATGTTTCATTTAGGACATACTATCAACCACCATATACCTTTGTGTCTTGTGATCTGCTGTTAGTGTTGTAATTGTGTTAGGATACATACATACATACATTATTTAATGTGATTATTTCTTAGTTTTATGCTTTAATTAACCATGATTTGCATACATTGTGTGTGTTATGACTAGAGCTCGGGCTATTATTCAGTGGTAGGTTAGAGTAACCACGCTAGTTGGTCGCGTCTTTCGAATTACGTAGCTGTGAACTTGCATTTCGGATCCCATTGTCGGTAGCTCTGAATGTGATTTTCCATGCTTTCCCATTTTCACACCAGGAAGACCTCAAGGCCACGGCCGTCCGTACATCCTAGAAAAGTTTTAATTCAAAAATACACAGTTAATGTCCTCTAGCCCGCCTGGTAAGGCGCTGAAGTCTAAACGGTCTGACACCGAAGTTAGCCGGTTCGAGTCCCGTTGGTCGAAAAAGTTTTCACCATCAGAATGTCGGCCGGCAGGGTAGGAGAAGTGGTGGTATACAATTTCTAATCACTAGATTGCGTGCCAAAATCCTGGATTAAATTCCAAATCTCATATGGAGTGAGGGCATATGACGCTGTTGATGGTGATTTGTCCGTCAGATGGGGACGTTAAGCCTTAAGCAGACCCCTTGGTGCTATTCGACAGGAGTAGGCTATGTGCCGGCACCGGGTTTCACCCTCTCCCTACTATCATATTTCACGTCATTCATTTCATTTGATTAACTCCTCTGATGAGGTTGACGTCAGGAAGGGCATCCGGTCATAAAAACCCGCCACGACAGATTCATCTCACCGCATACCCGACCCCGTAGGGAAACGGGACAAGGGTTGGACAAACACACAGTTAATGTCCTCATTCATAAAAGGTCAGCTTTTATGATACAAAATATCCGTATTCCATGGCTTGGTAAGTCTAACATGGGGAAAATAAAAATACAGATGAAATGTCGGAAAATTATAAGATATTTATTTGTTTACTACTTAATTTCATATGATACGAGAAGGTTCTTAGATAACGTGGCATGTCGTTTCATCTTTGTGTAGTAATTTCCGACTTTTTTATGTAGTATGTTACTGTATGGTGGACGACTTAGGCGTAGGACTTTCCGTTCATTGGACCAATTGAACGTAATAGCTTAAACAGTGAACTATTTAGTATATGGATATTTTAGGACCTTTTATAAGTGTAGACTATAAACTGGACGATTTCCACTGGAGGACGTTAACTAAACAGTGGACATTTGCGTAAAGTGGATCTTTTGAAAGTCGACCGTATCTCTGATAACCAAATTATACATATGCCCCCATATTGCACGCTAGAAATGTATCAGACTGATACACATGGCAGTCAGTGTGTGAAAGTGGGTATGTTGGCGATAGTTAAACGATTAGCAAGTATCTTCTAACCCGCATGATTGGCAACATGAGATTTGCATAAGTATAGCCAACCACAACCCCTACAAAGTATGCAACACCGCTGCATAAAAATCCAGGTTCTCAACGATTTTCAGTAGCTCTGTAGCAATGAATGGTTTGTTCAGGAACTACAACTTTTTATGTTGGCTTCTTAATATAATATCTTGTGTTTTTCACTCGGTTAATGCATGGAAAATTTTCAGATTAGTTGCCGGGGTGATCAATTTTAACAGTATAAAAGAACTCATTAGGTAGAAATGAAACTGAAAATTAATCACATCACTTGTTTTGAAACATTAAATTGAAAAGAAAGCCACAAAAAATGTGTGATAGGAAATGAATAGCAAAAAACGACAAGCGTCTGGAAGAGAAACGCAGTAGGCTACTCTAGTCCTGTGTTAAGAGTGAAAAAATCGAAGTTGTGTGAGGGTCACGGCCGCAAGTGTTGAGGTAGAATACCTACCGCGTGATAGGTATAGACCTAACCAGTATGAATTTGAAATATCCTTCATTTTTTCACTTTCATTAAGCCTTTTTTTATGATTTCAGATTTTTTTGAATTGTGAAAAGCATCTCTGCTCTCCCAAATGCGTTTTCGATCATTTTCCATGTGTTGTGATATTTTACGAAAGAAAGAAAGAAAGAAACCTTTTGAAATTCTTCGCAGCAGAAGTTTCTCAAGTTTTCATTATTTTATCTTATTTTATTTTAGTTATTTTTTCGGCGTATACTTCTAAACGTCCGAGACGAATGAAACGACATCTTTATGACGTGTTACCACGCTAGAATTCAGAGGGGCCCTAATTTTTATCCGCGCGGCAATGCAAATTTAGTACCTCAAGATGGTAGCACTATTGCATCACCCAATGACGTCATACAGAAGTCAGACTCTTGTTAATAGTTACAGTTAACGAACCCGGGACCCCCTGAACCGAAGGCCAGTACGCTGGCCATTCAGCCAACGAGTCGGACGATTGAGCTGATAGAGAAGTGAAGACAACCCCAGACTCAGTTGGGGCCCTCGTCTCGTCCTTTCTGAATTATATGTCCAAATGACTACGAAAATACTTAAACCTAAAAGGACGATGGTTCTTGGATATAGCGGCGTGGTAGCCGAGTGGCACAATTGCTGGCTTCTAATCAAGGCGGCCGCGATTCGAATCCCAGACAATGATATTAAGACTCATGTTCCTCAGGTTCAGATTCCACGTAAAATTGGACGTTTCGTGGTCACGACTACGATAACAGTAGTCAAGTAACACTATCAGCTTGCTTTGGATTTGCTTGGTCCTCGGACAAGCCAAGAATCGACCTTGGGGACTTTAAGAGCGAGGAAGACGTGCTACGCGTAAACGTCGGGGCTGGTAGACTTCATAACTTATATTAGAATTATTTTACCCGGGTTTGAATATGATTGGACAATTAGACAACATGTACATACTCTTTGGCGTGGAATAAGTCCATAGTTTTGGAATCGTACTTGCGCCGATGAGTGTTACAAAAAAAACTCGAAATAATATCCAGACAGTATGCACGACGACAATTCCATTGGCCCGGGGGTTGGGTGTTTGTGCTGTCCCCAACATCCCTGCAACTCACACACCACACATAACACTATCCTCCACCACAATAACACGCAGTTACCTACACATGGCAGATGCCGCCCACCCTCATCGGAGGGTCTGCCTTACAAGGGCTGTACTTGGCTAGAAATAGCCACAGGAAATTTAATTTATTTATCAGCTCAATCCAAATGGCTCAGTACAGATATTCGTGACTATATTGTATTCCTGCAGTTGGAGTTTGGCCGGGCTCTGTGGCTCAGACGGTTGAGACGCTGGTCTTCTGGCCCCAAGTTGGCATGTTCGATCCCGGCTCAGTCCGGTGGTATCTAAAAGTGCTCAGATACGTCAGTCTCGTGTTGGAAGATTTACTGGCATGTAAAAGAACTCCTGCGGAACAAAATTCCGGCACCTTGGCGTCTCCGAAAATCAAAAAAGTAGTTAGTGGGACATTAAGCCAATATCATTATTAGTTGGAGTTGAAGTAGAAAATTACTGAAGTTCAGTTGATCTATGACGATAGAAATAGAACACGCCTACAACCCAGTCTGTAAATAGACAGAACGTCGATCACGCTTTAATGCCCGAAGGTACGTTAATCATTACCATAATTCCGTGCGGTTTTTTCCTCCGTCTGGATATAGGTTAATGGGTAAGATGAAGCAGGATAGCAGGATGCCACATTATACTCGTGTGTAGGTAGACCGTGACAGCATGAGCCCCACCTGGAGTTCATATTAGCTCACCTCTGTGAGCTCATCTCCGATCCTGAGGCTTGGCTTGATACCTGACCATAGAGCCCGTGTGTCGTCTCCGTCTAGCAACTCTTCCTATAGCTGTTTGAGATGATGATGATGATGATGATGATGATGATGATGTTACCGAGCTAGCTGCACGCGTGGTTCGGGCAATGTAGCTGTTATCTTCCGGAGGTGATCTTCTGCAGTTTCGCATTTTCACAACTGACTGTACCTTCATTAAGGTCATGGTTGCTTCCTTCCCTGTTCCACTTCTCTCCTATTAAATCGCTGCCGAAAACGTATCTGAAATAGTGCGACGTTAAACCACTACAAGACATGCGTAGTATTGTTTTCCACGTAAAAATGTTTTAGCAAACGGCGCACATAGGAATGTAAAACGAAGGAACGAACGATTATTGATAAATCACCATATTGCGATAAATGTAATGTTGTCATAGTTAATAGACGTGTTTAAAACAATGTCCATTATAAAAGCAAATAAGACTCTTGACCATCCAGATGACCTGCACATATTGGAGTGGCACGTGGTCGGCGTAACGAGTTATTCTCAGATCGAACAAGTTGGCTGCACGGTTTGCGTCACGAAGCTCTGAGCTAGTATTCGAAATATGGTGGGCTCGAACCCGGCTGCTTGCAGCCTTGAAGATGGTTTTCCATGGTTTCCCATTTTCACGCCACGCCAATGCTGGGGGCTGTACTTAAATCAAGGCGTCGGTCATTTTCTTCGTAGTTCTAGCTCCATCTTATCCCATCGTTGCTATATGTACTTTGTGTTGGTGCGACGTAAACAAATAATGAAAATATTCTGAGCGTTCTTGTCTTGTTACATTGTTTCTTGTATCAGCCATCTCCTCAGTTGATATCACGGGGCTGAGTGAACATCGGTCCAATCCTCAGGCCAGAATTAAAATTCTCTGAGTGGCCGGGAATCGAACTCGGTGCCTGCGGGCAAGAGACATGGACGCACAACGAGGCCTGTGCTATTGCGGTAACTCAAATGCTTTTCGAGGTCTATGTTGTTAGGGTTGAATGCAGGTCCTGGGCACGACGCGTCACACTGAGGTCCATAAACATGGCCAGTTTATATTTAACTTACTGCACAGATTATAGTTTCGTCTTTCAGATCAATGCACTGGAATGCGTGTCAGCTTCGGAAACATAGTCGAAAAATAGATGAAAGGCACTGGACATGGGGAAAATGGGTGGATAGTAAGGGGTGGTAGGATGAGAGGCCCGGGCTGGTGACCTTGATGTTTAAACGAAAGCATCTAAACAGTCCCCTCCGTACAGCATGACTATCAGTAATAACATACTTTCTTATTTTAAGAGACAGGGATGAATCAGATTGTCCTACAACATTTCTTTGACGAATCTGAAGCTAATGACTCGAGAGTTATTACCACGGACCTCGGCAGCGATAGAACCCGCTATCTTGGTAACAGGACAACGACTAATTGGCTGCACCACAGACTTCGGCCACCGACGTCCATTTTAAGATATCATCAAGAGCAATATCAGTGTCGAGATGAATGTCTCTGAGGGTAAAGCACTGGCTTTCGGAGCTTAAGTTTGCCGGTTTGATCTCGGCTCAGTCCTGTGGTATTAGACTGAAGGTGCTCAAAAACGCCAGCTTCGTGTCTCTAAATGTATGGCATGTAAAAATTGAACAGTTGGATCATTTTTCAAGTATTTAGGTATGTATTCTCGCAAGATGGTAGAATACTACGTGAAATACACTTAAGGTGCGGCAAAGTTAATTCAGTGAGCTCGCAATTGCAATGAACGATGTTCTGTACGAAAGAAGCCAGCCCCAGAGGAGCTTATCTTCACATCGGCCTGACTTCAGATAGGCTTGCCAGTTCGGGAGTGAAAACCGAGACGGCTCAAGGCATCATTCGTAAGTTGGAGGTAACAGGCATGAGCGTGCTGGTGCAAACTGGCGAGAACATTGGCAGGTATTCGAAATGAAATAAAGATTAAGTTAGCAATGAATTCGATGGATGAAGTCGTTCTCATAAATCAGTTTTGGTGGTGGTGTAATGTGAGGCGAATGGAAGAGAGTATGTTACCTAACCGAGGAGTGGACTCGGCTATGAAGAGTAAGAGGACTCCAGAGAGGCCTTCGTAATTACTCAGTTTTTAGTGATTAATGAGGGATGTGGAACTAAACGAGGCAACAGAACTGCTCGTAAACAGAAGATCGTGGGGACGCGTAGTTAAGTCACACTTTTGTTTTGTATTCTCTCCAGTTCGTCAATATCCAAACTACAGAGGCATATTCCAGACGAATTCTTGATGAAGAATTGAAGATAGTTGAAATTGAAGTCAGATTTTGTAACTCCTTGTTATTTCTTATAATAAATCCTAGTAGTTTATACGTATCGTTACACAATTTGTCAGTATGCAAATTAAACGAAATATTTCGTGTTAAAGTAATGTATGTATACCAACTACTGCGGGATAAAATTTCGGTACCGCCATGTTTCCGAAAAACCTATTTGTAAAACAAATGTTATAAAAAGAATATCAGTTATATGAGAATCCTGATGAAGCCTTTCCTCTGGACCTGATGCTTGCTTGGGAATTATACAACAGACGAACTAGCAACCACCTATTCTCGCTTGTCTGTAGCAAGTTGTCTTTTGTTCTCGAAGTTACACGGAAGGCAAGGCAGGGCTCTGTCTGTATGAGTAGTAGAGGACTGTCAACTGGAATGAAAGCAGTACAGGATTCCAGTATTGTGGTCTTGTCAAATATTGTCACATAACGAGACGTTGTGGAGTCAAAAGAAGGGAAGGAAAATGTTACCTGGCAAGATGAAAGCCAGTTAGTAGACAAAAGATGTAGCAAGGAGGGGTTCAACAAAGGCTGCATCGATCTTTTAGACATGAATAGCTTATTGATTATGCCTGTAAGAACTTTTAATTAGTTATTAACCACTGTAATCACATCGCTATGAGCAATACTGGGTGAGCCGGTTAAGGTTGTAAACCTTTGAAGATATTGCAAATTGTTTTTCACTTTCAGTAATATTATCATGGGGCTTGAAATCGGACTTACAATACTTTTCCAGGATGTTAATATGTGTTGAAATAATGATATTAATTCTGTATTTTTGAATGAAACTATACTGCAAATTAAGGCTCACGTCCACAAATCAAAAACTCGCACCAATAGAACCAACTTTTGAGCTGTTAGCTAGTGTGCAACATTTCGCCCACAACGTCCAATTGGACTCATCAATTTGACTAGCGCTGCCTAGCAGTAGCAGAGTGTCTACAGAGTCCCACTTGGTTAGCAGATGAGAATTGCTAGAACTCTAATATTTTCTACACCTAATCCGACAAGTACTTCGCGAGAAAAGTATATATCGTGAAACTAACTTGGATTTAATTGTGTCCTGTACCACATTCTTGACCACAACAATATCATACATAGTGGTGTTTTATTGAATATACGAATACATAATAATAATATAGAAAGTAAAGCATGGTGTCCTTCATGGGTCTGGTTGAGCATTGAACTGTCTTCATCATCATCATCATCATCATCATCTGTTTACCCTCCAGGTTCGGTTTTTCCCTCGGACTTAGCGAGGGATCCCACCTCTACCGCCTCAAGGGCAGTGTCCTGGAGCTTCAGACTCTTGGTCGGGGGATACAACTAGGGAGTATGACCAGTACCTCGCCCAGGCGGCATCACCTGCTATGCTGAACAGGGGCCTTGTGGAGGGATGGGAAGATTGGACGGGATAGACAAGGAAGAGGGAAGGAAGCGGCCGTGGCCTTAATTTAGGTACCATCCCGGCATTCGCCTGGAGAAGTGGGAAACTACGGAAAACCACTTCCAGGATGGCTGAGGTGGGAATCGAACCCACCTCTACTCAGTTGACCTCCCGAGGCTGAGTGGACCCCGTTCCAGCCCTCGTACCACTTTTCAAATTTCGTGGCAGAGCCGGGAATCGAACCCGGGCCTACGGGGGTGCCAGCTAATCACGCTAACCACTACACCACAGAGGCGGACGAACTGTCTTCCTGACAACATAAAATTATATTTCAAATAGCATGCACGTCATAATTACAACTCTAGTACAGAACACTAAAATAACTAGGCGTATAGTCAGTATGGGGAATAATTAGAACAATCATATTGCTGCATTATGTCTTTAGTTGACTTTCATTACAACAGAAAAGTACTGGTAGACAGAATTTAACTCGTGGTCAAAATGTGTGCCCTTCCATTTTAGTTTATTTCATTGCTGATCTTCTTTAGGCTGCCGACTTCACATCACACTTCCACAGTCGTCTTTGGACCGGTATTAAAAGTACAAGGAATTCTGTTTGATCCCAGAAATGGAACAAGCTAGTACCTTTGGTCGGATGCAACGCTAAGTACTGTTAATGTACACTGATGAGCAAATGAATTTGAATACTTATCAGTGAAATCTGCACAACCTCGGACGTGCTTAGTAGGACTGAATACAAGTGACCGTGGGGAACAGGCAAGCATCCTCATGTCTGCGGAGAGTTCTTTGAACCAGTTGGCCTCAATTTGGGAAGATGGTGCACTGTCTTGATTTAAAAAAAAAAAGAGTATCCTGCAAGTGATCAACTGGGTGGACGTGATCTGACAGCAGGCTCCTACATACTGTAGCTTGCCGACGAGAGATGTTGGTAGTTGTAGGCCTTCCAAGCGTCTCATTTCATCGAACATAAACAGTCTCTATACAAGGATAGCACCACAACCGCTCTGAATTGTACCCTGCTGATAAGAAGGATCAATTGCCTCATGTGCTTGGCGACGCATTCTTTTTTATTATTATTGTTATTTTTTGCAATTTGGTTTACGTCGCACCGACACAGATAGGTCTTATGGCGACGATGGGACAGAACAGGGCTAGGAGTGGGAAGGAACCGGTCGAGACCTTAATGTACAGCCCCAGCACTTGCCTGGTGTGAAAATGGAAGCTCAAATCCAGGTGGCAGCGACGAGCCAATTTGTGGCAGAGTTGACTCAGGCTTAGTATCTTGTCTTCCGTGCCATTCTTTAGTTTTATTGAAGTTGGTACTCTTCAATTCTATTGCAGTTCTTATTGGAGGATTTCGAGGAGATTCAGCTGGACATCGGCGATGTCGCCACGTATTGGTAATTGGGGATTGTTCATAACTTTCTTGAACTCCCTGAGGAGGTTTTTTATGCCGAATCCACTGTCTACCGAATGCAAGCTGACAGCTACGTGACTCAAACCATGCAGCCACTCACTTCGTATAGACATTACATTCTGACGTCATGGCATGTTTAAAGAATACGTAGTATTGATGGGTTCAAAGAATGAGAGGCATAATTAATTTATAGCTTACCCTTAGGCGTGCACTACAGTTTCTAATTTTGTCGGTCAGTAATGTTTATTTCAGACCCATGGCTATTTACCAAAAGAAGAATAAATTCTGTATTATATTTTGAAGAATAAGGTTCAGCACAGAGATTTATAATAATTAATGTAAAAGTAATGTGAAAAAAATATAGCCATTGTTGCAAGAAACACGTGAACAAGGGGAATTCTAATGAGACACCTGCAGCAAGCAGTGCCAATAGTGCAGACTATCCGATATGAGAAGCTTTTGTTTGCAGCGTGGAGTTGGCTCATTAGCAGCCGAGTGGAGGGAGGTTCATTTGTGACTCGTTCATCCCCAGTGGAGTGAGTTGCAGTCGCACAGGCCAATTGCCAGTGATGGAACATTGAAGTTTAACTAGAGAAATAGTCTACACTATCGTGTTAAGAGGTTAGGGACTGACAGAGCCAGGCAGAGTTACTCAGGATAGTGGGTGTCTGGTGAGATTTGAAAGGTGTTCAAGTTCGCCAGCCTTATCGGCACATTTACTGGTACGCAAAAGAAGTCCTGTAGGACAAAAAAAGCATTCTCTTCCTAAAGCTAGAGCCCTGCGCGGATATACAGAATATTATCCGCATCCGTATCCGTGAATTGTTATGTCCGGATATTGCAACTATTTAACTACTTTACACCCAAGATATTGAAACAACCGAGCTCGATAGCTGCAGTCGCTTAATTGCGGCCAGTATCCAGTATTCGGGAGATAGTAGGTTCGAATCCCACTGTCGGCAGCCCTGAAGATGGTTTTCCGTGGTTTCCCATTTTCACACCAGGCAAATGCTGGGGTTGTACCTTAAGGCCATGGCCGCTTCCTTACAACTCCTAGCCCTTTCCTGTCCATCGTCGCCGTAAGACCTATCTGTGTCGGTGCGACGTAAAGCAACTTGCAAAAAAAAAAAAAAAAAAAAAAAGAAGATATTGAAACGGATACATCTATTAACATAATACAATAAGCCTGATACATGGCAACAGCCCCCTACGGTGAGATTTTCTTCTTGCGACAACTACCGACGTATTGAGCGGTTCTCTTTCGGAACATTTATTCCTTCTTTCCACTAATTGCGGGCAGGAGCCAGTTAGGCTTAGGTCAGATTACTGCTTTATGGACTCCAGACTTTTTACATATCACCATTGTCAAGGGTCGCCTCGCCACAAGTAAAAATAACTGCGTTAATAGTATGAAAGGTTGACTTGTCGAGATATCTAAGTGAAAATCAATAAACATCATTATTTAGAAATGATCAAGAAAATTATCCGTACTGTCATACAGTTTGGATCCACCAAGACACTGACATTATGATTCATGATGAGAGATCTCATTTCCACTTTGCCAATGACTACGCAGTTACCAAGTTGGCTTATTTTCTTGTCGCCGGACTGAGTGGCTCAGACGGCTCTAACCCCGACTTGGCAGGTTCGATCCTAGCTCAGTCCGGTGGTATTTGAAGGCCCTTAAATACGTCAGCCTCGTATCGGTAGATTTACTGACACGTAAAAGAACTCCTGCGAGACACAGTTCCGGCACCTCGGCGTCTCAGAAAACTTTCAAAAGTAGTTAGTGGGACGTAGAGACAACGACATTAAGTAGTTCCCATTTTCTTGACGTGCCGGTCAACATGTGCATACTTGCAGTCTGCCCAGCAAAATTCTCTCTCCTAGCTCCTTAATCCGTCTACTTTAATACAATTTGCATTCGATGGACGATGACATAAGATAGTGTTGTCACCTCCATTGTGGCGTATCTTTTCTACAAAAGCGGCTACTTTACTAGAAAACACATTTTCTACGTAAGGTCTCTCTCAGTTTTTCTTAAAGAGTGAGTGAATACTTCAATCGATAGTTAGCCTTCCCTCATTTCCGACGATATGATGTTTGAGAAGAATGGTAAGTGATTTATGGATAGAGTTCACTGTACCACTTAAAACAGCGGCTGTATTAAAATGAAGATCGCGTGTCAGGTGATGAAGTGTGTGTATTTAACTGGCGCGGATTGACCGACACGCAATGTATGAAGTACCATGACCCAGTTATTAGCCTTAACAACCTATCATATCCATTTACTCCTATGTAAGAGAAAGAACTGCTTCATCTCTTTTCTTCTTTTTTTTTACCTGTTTTCCAATTATATTCTGTGCGGCCCCATGGCTAAATGATTAGCATGCTGGCCTTTGGGCCAGCCGGGTTCTATTCCCAGCCTGGTCGGGGATTTTAACCATCATTGGTTATTTCAGATTGTTCATGGTGTGTGTGTGTATGTGTGTGTCTGATTAACTGTTTCAGATCAGAATTTCGTTTCATTATCATTAGCCATTCTGTGTTCTACCAATTATTCCCTTCATCTTCTTTAGATGTATTGATACACGATTTTATTTGAATTTAAACCGAGCGAGTTGGCCGCGTGGTTAGGGTCGCGTAGATGAGTTCTTGCATTATGAAAATCGTGTGTTCGAATCTCACCATTGGTAGCCCTGAAGATAGTTAGTGCGACGTTAAACCACTAGCAAGAGAATGAATAAATAATAATAATAATAATAATAATAATAAAAATAATAATAATAATAATAATAATAATAATAATAATAATAACAATAATAATAATAATAATAATAATAATAATAATAATTTAATGTAACTGCTTCCCAGTTTGTGGGCTGTCGTTATGACAAAGCATGCCACACACTTCTTTGGGTCCGTAATAAAAATGAAAATCCTCAGTCTGTTTCCAGTCATGCGACCAGGTCAGGAATGTAATGAATGAAAACCCCATCTAGCGGTGAGGATAGAAACTGTGCCGGCTGCCGAAGGCTGTCGCACTCCTCTGGGGGAATGATTAATGACTGGCAGATGAAATGAAATTATATTGGAGAGTGTTGCTGGAATGAAAGACGACAGGGAAAACTGGAGTACCCGGAGTAAAATCTGCCCCATCTCCGCTTTGTCCAGCACAAATCTCACATGGATTGTCCGGGATTTGAACCACGGAACCCAGCGGTGAGAGGCTGGCACGCTATCATCTGAGCTACGGAGGCTTCTGCGTCCGTAATATTATACATAAATTTAGCTATTAAAATTTGACATTCCCGCAAAAATGGATCCACTGGAAATATGAATTAATAGGGATTGTATACATTATTTCGCAAAATATGATGGGATCCTTTCAGAGCCAGTAAGGAAACCTCATCACCTAACTGTTTCTTCAAATGGAAACATGCGCAAAAGTCGGAAAACATTTTGAAATGCCTCTGCACCCTACCAGCAGCCCTGTAATCGTGACAATGTTGAGGTCGTAGGTCTTACAATACTTTGCTGTGCCCCTATGGGTCGGGGATGCAGACTAAGAATGACTTATTTCCTTTAATTCCATGTGGAACATAGGGCCTCGACGAAATTTCTCCAGCTTGTTCTATCTGCCGCCAATGCTTTCACCTCCCTCCATGTCTTGTTAACTCCAGCAATCTCCTTATCTATGGTTCTCTTCCAGGTAATCCTCGGTCTGCCTTGCCTGCGACTGCCTTGTGGATTCCAACTCAATGCCTGCCTTGTGATACTCTCTTGTGGTCTTCTCAGGGTGTGCCCAATCCATCTCCATTTTCTCATTATCTGTTCCTGTATGGGACTTTAATTTGTGGCCTCCCAAAGGTCTTTGTTTGAGATAGTTTTTGGCCACCATATTCTCATAATGTACCTCAAACACAGATTTATAAAAGTCTGTAACCTTGTGGTAATGTCTTTGGTCACTTTCCAGGTCTCACTTCCATACAGTAACACAGATTTAACATTTGAGTTGAATATCCTTAGCTTCGTTTTTATACGAATGTGAGGGGATCTCCATATTGGTCGTAACTGTGCAAAAGCTCCTTTGGCTTTATTTATACGACTAACCACATCTCTAAAAGCACCTCCATCCTGGCTTACCATGCTTCCTAAGTAGCAAAATTCCTCGACCCTTTCTATATCCATTCCATCTAGAGTCAAGTTGCAATTGTTACGATGGTTTATGCGCATTTCTTTAGTCTTTTGTTATTAATCTTTAAGCCTACTTCTTTAGCTTCTATTTTTAAGTCATTCGGTTTGATTTCCATGTCCCGAAAACATGCTGCAAGAAGACAAAGATCATCCGCATAATCCAGTTCTTCCAATCGGTTATTTAATCCCCACTGAATGCCACGCTTTCTGTTCGTTGCGTCTCTCAGCATACAATCCAGTGTCATGATAAACAAGACTGGCGACAGTAGACATCCTTGTCTTACTCCAGATTTTACAGCAAAAGGTTCAGACAGCTTCCCTTTATGTTCTACTTGACAAGTATATCCATCATACATTGCCTGTGTAAGACGGACTATCTTTTGTGGAATTCCAAACTTTTCCATAGCCTTCCACATTTTCCTCCGGTTGATAGTCAAAGGCCTTTTCAAAATCAATGAAAAGTATATACAGAGATGTCTGATACTCAGCAAATTGTTCAATGATTAGTCTTAGTGTGTTAATCTGATCCACAGTAGACCGACCTTCTCTGAAACCTGCCTGTTCTTGACGTAGTCTCCTGTCAACGGCTATGCTTATTCAGTTCAGTATGACTCTTGACATCACTTTTCCCCCATATGAGAGCAACGTTATTCCCCTCCAGTTATTGCAATCTGAGAGGTCACCCTTCTTCGGTATCTTGATGAGGACACCCTTCTTCCACTCCTCAGGGAGGTGTTCTTCGTTCCATATTAGTGTTAGAAGTGGCTCCATGATTTCCGCTGTTAAATCTGGATCTACCTTTAGGGCTTCTGGGATAATGTTATTTACACCGGGTGCTTTGCCAGTGCCGATAGTAGGGTTCGAACCCACTATCTCATTCGTTTTAGACTCTAGTCACTGGTTACATTTTGCTACAGGATTTTTATCGCAATTACAGTAGCATTCTTTGCGATACAGAGTAACCTTCTCTGAAACCTGCCTGTTCTTGACGTAGTCTCCTGTCAACGGCTATGCTTATTCAGTTCAGTATGACTCTTGACATCACTTTTCCCCCATATGAGAGCAACGTTATTCCCCTCCAGTTATTGCAATCTGAGAGGTCACCCTTCTTCGGTATCTTGATGAGGACACCCTTCTTCCACTCCTCAGGGAGGTGTTCTTCGTTCCATATTAGTGTTAGAAGTGGCTCCATGATTTCCGCTGTTAAATCTGGATCTACCTTTAGGGCTTCTGGGATAATGTTATTTACACCGGGTGCTTTGCCAGTGCCGATAGTAGGGTTCGAACCCACTATCTCATTCGTTTTAGACTCTAGTCACTGGTTACATTTTGCTACAGGATTTTTATCGCAATTACAGTGGCATTCTTTGCGATACAGAGTAAAATTACGAATATAATTACTTATTACCTAGCCTAATATAATTAATCCTAATCTGAACTAATATAATTAAATTAATCTAATCCAATCTATCCTGCTATTTTGGGCTTGGGCTTACACGTTGTTGTTTCAATATAATTTAGTATGCAATTTTTAAAATAAGCATGTGAAGAACTAAGTGATTTTTATTGTGACTTACTAGGAGGCTGTCATACTGTGTGTATTAATAGCAGATATTAGATATAACGACAAGTTGAAGTAATAAAGCATACCCATCTACGATTAATAAGCAAAGATAATGGCAAGAGGCAGTTGTATTTTTCTCGTACTCCCACTGCCAACTCATCTGCAGTAGTCTAGTAGTAGACCTGGAATTTCGCTGCACTGGGATCACATTCCGGTCTGGAAGAAATTTGTGCCTAATTCCTTAGGTACAAGTACACTGGGATAGGAAAGGGGGTGGTTTGGACAATGGCCTTTATTTAGGTACAGTTCCGGCATTTGCTCTTAAGTGCCTCATCGTGCTTATCCGTCATATCATTTGTTTCTCAATGGCACGTGAACATCTAAATGAGGTACCTCCAAGTTCAAAAGGAATATAAAAAACACTTATGGTCGTAAAACATTTGAATTATTTCCTAACTTTCAAGAGACATTCCGTGACTGTTCAGAAAGTTCATGCGTACATTGACACAATATGAAGATAAAGTTGGAATTAAAGAGAACAGATTGGGGCAAATATTCGTTTATAAGTAAGGAAGTTAGGGATTGGAATATTTTACCAAGGCAGATGTTCAGTAGATTTGCAAATTCTTTGCAATCATTTAAGAAAAAGCTAGGAAAACAACAGATAGGAAATCTGCCACCTGGACGACAGCCCTAAATGCAGATCAATCTCGAGTGATTCATTAGCATTATTTTCCATGCCGTATGTAAAATTACACTATTACAGTACGACAGTTTAGTTTCTAGTTTTCCGTCCGGACGGCTGGTCTTCGATTCTGGGTTGGAATGTTCACTTTAAAAAAAACACCTGGCGTTAAGAAGAACTTTCCGGCCTTAAAACCCTGGTCAAAACCAAAATGAGCTCGGGAGGCTGAGAAATAGGTTTTATCGAATCTCAGCTATGGCAAGTTTTCTGAAATCTGTCCCTGGTGTCTCCACAACATTGGACGTAAGAGGTCTCTGCGGGTGTCCTCTCCTTACAAGCTTTGGAACGGAGCACTCTGTTCGCCGACTGGACACATGGCTGTAACGAACATCTCATCTCATTTGATTCTCCTTACATCGATTTGCTGTTTCTCACCCTCCGTCTCTGACACCCGCCCCTATTACGTTATTTTCTCCCCTTTCTTTTTCCCTTTTTTCTTTCCCTCTCTCATTTTCCCAGCGAGCCAGCCAGCCAGCCACCCACACACGCTGCCGAGCAAAGCCGAGAGGACCCGAAGAGAGCCGAACGCTTGGCTTGCAGTATGAAATGCTGGTGTTATGTAGCTACGATGTTAGCTCTATGTTCCACCACACCCAGCGATCTTAGTTTGTGTAGTGAGTGCTGTGCGACAGAATGAACAATAACAACATCGCCGAGCGGGATCATATCGTGTCTGCGTATGCTGCGCCCATCGGCGTCGAATTGGCCTACACCGTGGACAGATGACTGTAAGTCGCTCCGACCTAATCAAACTACTTCCGTTGTTACATCATTGACAGTACTGCGTGCATCCGATTGATTGCACCGGCTCGAGCACATTACTCCTCCATGTAACTTTCTCCATTATTATTATTATTATTATTATTATTATTATTATTATTATTATTATTATTATTATTATTATTATTATTTGCGAATAAACCCATCTAGGACTATACACATTACGTAGAGGTGCTCGATTACCTTCTTTTGAGCCAATATTTATTTCTTTTGCTGTTAGCATCTTTTCGCTTGTTTTGTCATAGTTCTTCTGATCATTCTCTTCTGTTTGTCCTCGTAATCAACTTGTCATGTGTGAATTTTGGATATAAATATGTTTCAGATATCATCTAGCATTCCTACAATTTAAGGTCGTTTTTGATTTTCCCGTTTCATAGTGTCTGTTTAGGCTTTACTTCTGTCTTCATAGAGTTTCACTATTTGTTTCGGTAGTCTGCCAGGTTAATTAATTTAGAACGTCAGTAAATTTTTGATCTACATCTTTTAATGTCACTTTAAATGTCTGTTTTTTATTATTTCCGGTTGGTTTTTGAGCTTGCATTGTTTGCCTGTGAATTTTGGGCCTTAAACTTCCCTTATGATTTTGTGTTGTTATTACTACTACAGATGGACAAAATACAATTCTTTGGAAGATGAAAATGAAAACCTACAACCTGTTTTCCAGTCAACTTGCGGCGAGGATGTGACTCATCCACCATACATTACAAATATTCCTGAATATGGTTAGGAAATGTACATCTAAGCATGCATGGCTATCGATAATGCTGTGCGTTTTAACACCCCTTTATTTGCAGTAGATTATAATGGACTGTCTGGGTGCTGGAATTTTGCTCTCCAAAAGAGGTTATGTAACTTACCATTAGAACTACTAATACGGTTCTCTCTCACATTGAAGTACTTCACCGGGAATCGAATCCACGATCTTGAGTACAGAATACGAGTGACTAACCAATTTCGCTAATGTAGCAGTCGCATATATGGAGACAGTCGAAGAGCTCATGACGTTTTGACATTTATCTTCATGTAGTTCTTTAAAGGTCTAGAAACAAATAGTTCGTGTTTCCGTGCACACTTTCTGACGCAGGAAGTGATGGACTGACAATTTTACCCTATGTCCCAGAGTTCATGCACGATCGAAAAGGAAAGAGTTACTTATTTCATGGGAGTTCATCAACACTTTGCCAATAAATCAGCGCACTTCTGTGGGAGTATTTCTGTTTGTTTTTCGTGGCACCGACTTAAACGATGGGATAGACTGCGAAGGAAGCGACTGTGGCCTTGAGATACATTTGCCTGGTGTGAAAATGGGAAACCACGGAAAACCATCATTAGGGCTGCTGACAGTGGGGTTCTAACCCGTTATACCCCGATTGCAAGCTCACAGCTACGTGACGCGAACCACGCAGCCAACTTGCTCGGTATTTCTATGCTTTAATAACGGGTTTAAGTGATAAAATTCGCTACAAATTGTCTTAAAGGCTGCTTGTTACTTTCCTAACATAATAGAACTACGTAATTGTGCGTTGTAGTGTACTAATATATATTAGAGAGGAAGAGTTGAGATATTTCACTACGAGAGACCAAAAATAGGACGAGGTATATAGAGTTCGAGACGAATTATTCCATATAGGGGTTTGCTTAGTTTTTGTATGTGTCGTGTGAGCTATATTTTGTATCTGCAACAGTCTTTGTTTGTAATTATGAGGCTCTAATATTAGGAGAAGGTTCTCAGGAGTACTGATCGAACAGCGAAGAGAATTCGAATTTTGTAAAAGATACGATTTGCATCTCCGTAAGATGAATCTAGTAGCTTAGAAATGTGCTAATTACCAGTATGATTCTTATAGTGCGGCTCTGACTTTTAAGACATTGCTAGTTTTTGCTCTTCTATCTTTAGTTGCTGGCCAGGTCCATTCCTGGTTAGATACAGTGTTTACAGTGCACTATGTCTCCTGGTATGGGTTAGATCAAGTTTGTTCCTTTCATTGATCTGTCTTACATTGACTTCGACCGTAGGAAAGTGATTGAGATAGAAGCAATGCTGGTAACGCCATTCCTTATGCAGCCAGTCCCTGTGATGGTGTCCAATTGTTGTTCATAGCGTCGATTGGGTATATGCATTTTAGTTGGCTTCGCAGACTGATATGTAATAGCATCTTCTGACTCAGTCAGGAAAGCAACGAGAAATTATCCGAATCTTTGCTTACCTAGTATGCCTCTTCAGTGACGCCTAGGCTTTCTGTGACAGCTGATGGCGGATCTGTGGAGGATCCAACCAGTCTTTGGAATGACGACTCAATATATATAGTTCATCTTGCACATTAGTAAAATTCTATGACTGTAAGGACCAACATGTTAGCTAAAATAGAAATTAGAATTAAAATTAGGGGAGATATAAGAACAAAGCTATAGCAAAATATATAAGAATTATTGTATTTTATATAGCAAAGACAAATAAGTCCTCCTCTGTGGTGTAGTGGTTAGTGTGATTAGCTGCCACCCCCGGAGGTTCGGGTTCGATTGCCGGCTCTGCCACGAAATTTGAAAAGTGGTACGAGGGCTGGAACGGGGTCCACTCAGCCTCGGGAGGTCAACTGAGTAGAGGTGGGTTCGATTCCCACCTCAGCCATCTTGGAAGTGGTTTTCCGTGGTTTTCCACTTCTGCTCCGGGCAAATGCCGGGATGGTACCTAACTTAAGGCCACAGACGCTTCCTTCCCTCCTCCTTGCCTATCCCTTACAATCTTACCATCCCTCCACAAGGCCCCTGTTCAGCATAGCAGGTGAGGCTGCCTGGGCGAGTTACTGGTCATTCTCCCCAGTTTTATCCCCCGACCCAGAGTCTGAAGCTCCAGGACACTGCCCTTGAGGCGGTAGAGGTGGGATCCCTCGCTGAGTCCGAGAGAAAAACCGATCCTGGAGGGTAAAATATATGAAGAAGAAGAAGAAGACAAAGAGGCACACATACGAATGAACTGTGGAGAGACAAGAAAAATCAGAGTGAAATATGAATGGATGTGGAATATATGTGAAGGATTGAAAATTAGTTTAAACTTTTCACTATGTAACGGAGAATGGAACAAAGCAGGGATAAGATCAGAATTATGTAATATAATAATAATAATAATAATAATAATAATAATAATAATAATAATAATAATAATAATAATAATAATAATAATAATAATAATAATGGCGTTTGGCTTCCGGGGAGGCCAGGTGCAGGTCTTACGTGTTGATGCCTGATAGGCGACCTCCGCATCTGTGAGGAAGTCCTACTGATGATGAATTATAATACTGAAAACGGCATATACATCCGAACCATAGGAATTAACCAATGAAGGTTAAAATCCCCGACCCGGCCTGAAATCGAATCCGGGAGCCTTTGTACCAAAGATCAGTATGCTAACTATTTGGCCATGTATCCGGACAAACTCGTATCCCCATATGACAGTGATGCAGCTCTTTAAGGCACACACCCAATGGGCGGTAAGCTGCATCAACCTTTTTTTTTTTTTTTTTTGCTAGTTGCTTTACGTCGCACCGACACGGATAGGTCTTATGGCGACGATGGGACAGGAAAGGGGTGGGAGTGTGAAGGAAGCGGCCGTGGCCTTAATTAAGGTACAGCCCCAGCATTTTCCTGGTGTGAAAATGGGAAACCACGGAAAACCATTTTCAGGGCTGCCGACAGTGGGATTCGAATCTACTATCTCCCGAATACTGGATACTGGCCGCACTTAAGCGACTGCAGCTATCGAGCTCAACATCAACCATTTTAACCACATACCAGATCTCCTGCAATTCTTAAATCTCTGACAGTTCCGGGAATCGTACCCGGGCGTTCGAGAACGGCAGCTAATAGTGCTAAGCGTTACGCTGCAGAGGTTGACAATTACGTAATCTCAGATGAATGAGGGGAAAAGAAATCGAAGGAAGGTGAACAGAGAAGACGATATGTTGTAGTAAGCAGTGAGGATATACATGAGGAGGTATGCTAGACTGTGTCTAGGAAATACTTCTTAAAGAGTGTGTACGATGAAGTTTCCGCAAAAGATTTATGGGACTTTTATTACATTATAAGTAATTTCAGTAACTTTTTCTTGTTTGAAATATCTTTATTTTCAGTTATGAATAATTGCACATATCAATACAAATTGCAATAAAATTTATTAATGAACTTTCCACTCGCTGGCCATCCATGACTAGGAGAGGAAAGTATTTATTCAGACATACATAGTTTATCTTGTATGTTTGCTACTTTGGCATTGAGTTCTTTAAGCAATCATTAAAATTAAAGTAGGGCTTGGGTTATCTTCATTTATCAGCTTAGTTAAAGTATTTCTGAGCGTAGAGAGTGATTTGCATAGTTTTGCGTTTGATTAATTTAAATCAATACTTTTACATCTATTTAGTTGCTATACATATCAAAAGATGTCAGAATGCTACAATTTTGCCTTAAATAATCCAATTAACGTGCTATAAAATATACTTACAGCGGGTCTTTCTCACCTGAGCGCTCTTACACTTCAGTTGATTGGGCCAGGACTCGATTTCACAACCTTGAACATAGAAGGCAATGTTTGAGTTTTGTTCTGAAGGAAGAATTATCAGATGGGGAATTAGATTAGATCCAACTCTTCTAAACTTTGAAGGTATCGGATAAAGAAAATTAAGCCTCCTCTAGGCAGGAAGATAACACACACTCTATGCTCTCTTAACCTCATAATTTCGGAATCGGGAGAATGGTAGAATTTACCAAAGAAAATTGGACAGAAAATACAAAAATACAAGAGGCTGGTATAAGACTCAGCAAGGTCGTCACACACGTTTGCTACCGGGATGTGTGGAATGCGATTGGAATAGATGTCTACGTAGATTAAATAAAGTGCAATTAACGTTCTTCTAAAATGAGCTTGTGGGTTTGGGGGTGGGGGATGGAAGCGCCTGTGGATTACCACATTCAGGTTTGCTACTCGTATTTTAAGCTTGTATCTTGGAATAGTGGAGCTACCTAGTCCTTTGCAAGTTGCTTTACATCGCACCCGACACAGACAAGTCTTATGGCGACGATGGGACAGGAAGGAGCTAGGAGTGGGAAGGAAGCGGCCGTGGCCTTAATTAGGTACAGCCCCAGCATTTGCCTGGTGTGAAAACGGGAAACCACGGGAAACCATCTTCAGGGCTGCCGACAGTGGGGCTCGAACCCACTATCTCCCGAATACTGGATACTGACCGCAATTAAGCGACTGCAGCTATCGAGCTCGGTCTACCTAGTCCTCTGTCATTGAGTGAGAGTTCTATAATCTTAAAAAACGACTGTAGTATGGACTACAACTCACTTAATCATACTCTCCTCGTCAAAGCAAACTCACTGTTTGTGCTTTACAGAAAGAATATGGAGGAAAAACCGTGTATTTAACTATTTTATTAATGGAAAACACGGGGATAACTCGCTGTTTGTAACTAGTTTCATGGAGCGCAAACACAGACTGGTTTAGTATGAAATTGAAGAGCGAAAATGTTTCTACTCTGTGCGAAGCTTCAGCCTGGCGAGATACTGTGTAAACACTATGAATCATTAATAGCGCTCTCAGCTGGTGGAAGCCTCACATTCCGCAGGTGTCGACTCTGTATAAAAGAGATGGGAAAACATACAATTAACCAGTATGTGCGCCAAACTGGAGTACCGGACAGAGAGCTGGAGTTAATTCTTTGCACATATCATAGCAATACCTAGAAATAGAATTCTTTTGAGACTTTTGCCCTGTTGTAGATCGATTTCCCGACTCTGTCACGAATGTAAGACTTGCTTGAGGGACTGAACGCATCGTGCTCAGCTTCGGGTGACCAATATCGAAGAGTTTGATCATTTTTCTTAAATGTGTTAAGAGCATCTGGTTGTTAAAAACTCATAAAATTCACTCTTGGCTTTCTCACTGCTTTGAACAGAGTAAGCCTTCCCGACCTCCAAATTATATAATGTGTATATTCCTGCAATAAAAAATGTACTCTAAATGGCTATTTGAATATGGTGGTATCACTGCCACTCCCCCCTCAGCTGTCAACTAATATTACTTTTCCGGAAGTGGCATTTTTTAGACTTCAGATACACTTCATGAATTGCCCCAAAACTACAATGAAGGTTTTAAAATATATTTACCTCCAAATGGAACTAACCACCTCTAAATTTTGAGGTGAAGAATATTTTCCATTTGAGGACATATTTTAATGGGATGAAATACTGTTTAGATCCACCCGAAAGTCTTTATTGTAGTTCCTAGTGTTATAAGTTGAACAAAAAGAATTATGATTCGTAAGCGAGAGGAGGCTGGTATAAGTGGAAACACACATGTGTCCTACCCTGGTGTGTGGAATGAAATTGGAATAAATGTCTATATACAGCTTTGAAGTGCAGTGAACGTTTTCTTGAAAAACGCTTGGGGTGGGGGTGGGGGGAACTCCGGCGAATTACCACATTCAGGTTAGCTATTCGTATTTGAAGTTCGTATCTTGGAATGCAATAAATATCCAGTCCTGTCGTTGAGTGTTCTCATTCTCAGAGTTCTATATTCTTAAATAGTATAGACTTAAAATCGAGTAATCGTACCCTCCCTAGCAAAGCAAATCCATCGTCCATGTGCTTCATAGAAACGATACGGAGAGAAAACCCTCTATTTGACTAGTTGTATTGAGAAGAAACGCAGGGAAAACTCGCTATTTATTAATGGTTTGGTATGGAAATGAAAACTGAATTTTTCTATGCTGTGCAGAGCTTCAGCCAAGTGTCACCACTATGAATAACAGCTCCCTTAGCTGGTGCAAGCTCCGCCCATGTTGGAGGCAGCTCAGTAGATTAAGTTAGGGATGGTGCCCGTGCGGGGCGCCACGAAGTTAGTTGTAGTGAAGGTAGCATCTTACATGTGGTGCTGGGGATCCGCGCATGTGTGGGATGCTACAGAGTAGATTAATAGAGTGTAATTTAGGCATAGAAGATTTAGATTAAATTAGTTATAGATTTAGTTGTAGTTAAGCAGTTAGTGGAGCCATGTAATATTTCCTTTATTCTCTTATACCGATGTTTTGTTACTATGGTGGGATAATAAAGATGTAATGTAATGTAAAGCTTTTGCAAGCCCTACATTCCGTAGATGTCGTGAAAATTGTACCCGAAATTGTGGAGAAAATTTGAATTTGTGCATTTGTTTGTTTGTTTTTTCATGTTTGCGTCCCTATTTTTTCTATTCGTTTTACGTCGCACCGACTCATATAGGTCTTATGGCGACGATGGTACAGGAAAGGCCTAGAAATGGGAAGGAAGCGGCCGTGGCCTTAATTAATTTTGCCTGGTGTGAAAATGGGAAACCACGGAAAACCATCTTTAGAGCTGCCGACAGTGGGGTTCGAACCCACTATCTCCCGGATGCGAGCTCACAACTGCGCGCTCCTAACCGCACGGCCAACTCGCCCGGTTGCGTCCCTATTGATTAACTTAAGAGAGATAGATAATTCATATAATGCAAGTCCTGGAAAAATGAAGCTCCAAAATGGGCCTTGAAATATGTATCTTTCACGTCCAGGTGCCTTGAAGAATGGCTGATAATCTCATATTTTTAAATGATAATCACCACCACCGTCCGCCTCTGTGGCGTACTGGTTAGCGTGATTAGCTGCCATCCCCGGAGGCCCGGGTTCGATTCCCGGCTCTACCACAAAATTTGAAATGTGGTATAAGGGCTGGAACGGGGTCCACTCAGCCTCAGGAGGTCAACTGAGTAGATGTGGGTTCGATTCCCACCTCAGCCATCCTGGAAGTGGTTTTCCGTGGTTTCCCACTTCTCCTCCAGGCAAATGCCGGGATGGTACCTAACTTAAGGCCACGGCCGCTTCCTTGTCCATCCCTTCCAATCTCCCCCCCCCCTCCCACAAGGCCCCTGTTCAGCATAGCAGGTGAGGCCGCCTGGGCGAGGCACTGGTCCTCCTCCCCAGCTGTATCCCCGACCCAAAGTCTGAAGGTCCAGGACACTGCCCTTGAGGTGGTAGAGGTGGGATCCCTCGCCGAGTCCGAGGGATAAACCGACCCTGGAGGGTAAGCAGATAAAGAAAGAAAGAAAGAAAGAAAGAAAGAAAGAAAGAAAGAAAGAAAGAAAGAAAGAATCACCACCACCACCACTTGGGTGGTCAGTGCTAAACTTTAAAATTTGTTTTTCAATGTTGCCTGAAAAGTTAGAACTGTTTGTTAACTATAGAATGATTAATCGCAATAAGACTCGCTCCATTTCATAAAATTGCGTAGTTTATTGATAGCTCACTCCGTTCATGTTGTAAAGGGCACTCACCCTTCAGTTCGCCAAACTTTGGCGCTATGCCACACATCCCGGAAATTAATGAGTTTGCACTCCGGTCAAAAAAATCTAATATCCGCTCGTCTTTTCGGGTTAGTATTGATAGAGCTTATTCAATCGACAAATTTGTGTGTCCATGCGTCGAAAAGTGGTGTTCGGTTACGCATGTCTTCCTGTAACTCATTAAGCCAGTGATTCTCAGCCGAGGAAGCTGGGGGATGGTGAGGGCCATGGGTGTACATTTTGGCATTTTACCCTTTTTATATAATTGACGTGCTTATTGCGTGTACTGATGTTTAATTTACTTAGTATTTCTGGTTGATTGTAATGGATTTATCGACAGCCTACGTGGCTCAGGTGGCAGCGTTCCTGCTTCTCACCGCTGGGTTCCGCGGTTCAAATCCCGGTTACTCCATGTGAGTTTTGTGCTGGACAAAGCGGAGGCAGGACAGTTTTTTCTCCACGTACTCCGGTTTTCCCTGTCATCTTTCATTGAGCAACACTCTCCAGTATTATTTCATTTCACCTGCCAGTCATTAATTATTGCCCCAGAGGAGTGCGACAGGCTTTGGCACAGTTCCTATCCTCGTCGTTAGATGGGGCTTCATTCCATTTCCGACTCGGTCGAATGTCTGGAAAAAAGCTGTGTAATGGATTTAGCCGTGTACGATACAGTTAGGTTTTCTTTTCGCTTTGTTTGCTGAATTATGCTTCACAGTAAAATTCTTATAAATACAGTAGGCCTAATGAATTGTTTAAGTTTTGCAGTTTATAAACATTTCTTCTTCTGTTTCTCCCCCCTCCCCTTTCCAACACCTTTGTGGAGTCTCGTTGTGAATTGTCCAGCCCTGTATGGAGGAATGCATTCACTATTGCGTGTTTCTACGCTGGTTATAGTGTGATGTGTTGTATGTGTAGATGATGAGAAACATAAACACCCAGTCCCAGAAACAAATGATTAACCAGATGCGACTAAAATATCCGACCCGGCTGGGAATCAAACCCAGGACCGTATGAACTGAAGGCCTCAGTGGTGAACATTCATCCAAGGAACTGGGCAAATATTTCTACTAAATGAATAATCTAAATATTTTAATATTAATAAACAATAATCATTTTAAAAACATTTAAGCTTTTTAGGTTCCGTCACTGCATAAGAGGTTTGCAGTGGTGTCTCAATGGCACACTAGCCAGGAAAGGGCTAGGAGTAGGAAGGAAGCGGCCGTGGCCTTAAATTAACGTACAGCCCCAGCATTTGCCTGGTATGAAAATGGGAAACCACGGAAAGGTGTAGCAAAGCAACTGATGAGCCCACTGCTACACTGGGGCGAAACGCTGGTAATTTCGTGATTGGAAAAGCCTAAAGAGCTTAAATGTTTTTAACATTTGAAATCGATGAAATTAAATTATGGTTTCCTTCTAGGAACCTTTTTTTTTTTTTAATAATCATCTTTCTAGACTACTATACCGTTCATTCTACAAGCCTCTCTGAATCAATGAGGCGCTTCCAGAACTCTCTGTTTGCAACCAATACAATGGTCTCTTATGATATGTTCACATACGCAATCCTGCTGTCGAAGGATTACCGGCAAGTAAATGAACTCCTCCGATGTCTCTAAAAAAGACTCCTAAAACTGTTTTTTTACAAGTGGCTTTACGTCGCGCCGACACAGATAGGTCTTATGGTGATGATGGGAGAGGAAAGGGCTAGGAGTAGGAAGGAAGCGGCCGTGGCCTTAAATTAACGTACAGCCCCAGCATTTGCCTCGTATGAAAATGGGAAACCACGGAAAACCATCATTAGGGCTGCCGACAGTGGAGTTCGAACCCACTATCTCCCGGATACAAGCTTACAGCTGCAGGCCCCTCACCGCACAGTCAACTCTCCCTGTAAAATATTGTCCATAATCTGCTTAGAATATACTCGGTTTTTTTAATCATTGTACAACAGACATTTGGTGAATATGAAGTCCTAACTGGCCACGCCAGACTTTTCGCCCCGTTTAGTGAGGACAAAAAGGTTCTAAGAAAAATGTCCCAACCCCTGTCCTCTGAACAACTAACGCTTTCGTAATTATATCAACAGAGTCACTGACTGCTCGAAGGTACTGCATGGCAACAACTGGGTTGGATCTACTTAATAGCGAATTGTTGAGAGAGATGAGAGGGGTGTAGGAGAGGCCTGCCAGCAGCAAATTGGCCACGTTCTGAACATTCTTTTGTCGTTTCTACTTTGACTATTTAGGCTACTGCTCGCGAAACCATTGTCTTCCACAACTTATTCTTAAGGAAAGGAAACCTGGAATAATCAAATACTGAGTCACTTAATATTATCAGCACAAAACATGTGAATAATACGTGGAAAACAAGCTAAAACTATTATAATATAACAGAAAAATGTTTTATACCATGTCTGCTCAAATATTAAGACAAAATATATTAATATGTGCATTAATGACCAATAAAAGTCATGTCATTGTGTTCACAAAATCTGTAAATGCGCTTGGTGTAACTTTGTAAAAAGATAAAAAGGACATGACATAGAACTCGCTCTTATTTATGAATCCAGCCCTTCGGTTGAATACTAACATACATCCAGTGCATACACCACATCGATACAAGTGATCAGACAGACGTAACGAACTGTTGACCTTACTTGAAGATGCAGCAACAAACCTGTTGTGTCTGGCATATGCACTATTGAATATTATCTTATTTCTTAACGCCTATTGTCTTTATTCAGCTGGTTGTTGACTTGCTTGCTCGATGTTTTCCATTCCTCTTGATCAGACCGTGAGCACAGCAAGAGATGCGGAACTAAATGCCATAATTATTACAAGAAGTGTAGATACCGGAACATTTTCCTCACCTGGTGACGTCACATTATGTTAAATATAATATTGACTTCACATTTCATTTCCTTACAATAAATTTCTTTGACGGTACCGTTCCGGAACATGTCATCGTAAGTATGTTGTGTTGTAGAGAAGTACATCTTGGTCCATCTGCTCCTTCATCAACTGCTATATCGTGGTGCATTCGTTCTCCGTTCGGCCTTGAGTGATCAGTCAGTTTGTATGAAAATTGAACGACGTTGAAAATGATGTTTATGTCAAACTGTTCTGAAGGATGTCGCGCCCTAAGCTTAGGGGGTCCGGCAGGATTGAGGATTTTTGCCCCGCCCGGCTTGGGGACTGATACTTTTTTGCGTTTTTCTCGATACACACTTCTTCATATATCCAAGCCACACTACCAACCACTGGAGGAACACGTAATAATGAACACCATCTCCATGTTGAGATGGCATTAGGAACGACAGCCGGCCGTAAAACAGCGACAAGTCCATTATGAATAGTCCGAATTTTTATGTAATGACATTTCTTTAGTATGTATTTGTTTGGAAACTCAAAATATAGGCGAATTAGGTTACCGAGGTTATTACATTACATTTTAATACTGCATATTTTTGCATAAAATTGACTTCCACACTAAATTTTAATTCGACAATTTGTAGAGAGAATTATGAAAGAATATACGGCATACAATATCGGTGATGGACCTGAAGTATGTCTTCAGAATAATTCTAAAATTGCTTGTAAAGTAACAGAGCTCATTAGCTGCAGTCGCTTAAGTGCATCCAGTATCCAGTATTCGAGAGATAGTGGGTTCGAACCCCAATGTCGACAGCGCTGAAGATGGTTTTCCGTGGTTTCACACTTTCACACCAGGCAAATTCTGGGGCTGTACCTTAATAAAGACTACGGCCGCTTCCTTCCCACTCCTAGCCCTTTCCTGTTCCATCGTCGCCATAAGACCTATCTGTGTCGGTGCGACGTAGAGCAACTTGCTTGTAAAGTGTAGTATATCCGACTGCAACTTCCGCTGGATTCCTGAAAGCATTAACAACTAGACTTTCGCTCTGGAATCGATTGACATCTGCGACGCAAAAAATAAACTCAGTCTTGTCCGTGGAACTGTAGGTGTACACGGCATGTAAAAAATCGAAGTAATCCTTCGAGGAAATCCGGGTTATGCTATTTTATGTACTGATAGCCACATCCTCAGTGGAGAAACGCTGAACCCTCCAGAAGCCAATTGCTGTCAGCTACAATCATGTATTGAAGTACGCACTTGCGACTTCCTGTGATGTCGAGAGATCGTTTTCGGTGTATAAGAACATATTTTCCGCTCGGCAATGAAACTTACCTTCTAAATATATGGTACATTGTATTCCATGCCTTGATTAACTTGAGAATTTCGCCAAAAACTGGTGTTTTTTAATAAATAGCAACTAGTTTTTACTCCGTGTGCATTTTTGATCTTAACATTCAGTATATATTGAGTTGTGTTACATATTTTTAGGATATTACACAAAATTGCGGACTACTTACGAATGTGAAAAATTGTATACACCCGCGACCCCACTCTTTGAGCTCAGAAGGTCATCCCCTACCGTCTAAGCCACTTAGCCCAGCAGAATAATTACTAACAATGATTTGACAAGTACGGTACTGATTTCCTTTTGTTTAACCGCTGTTATTTCTGTTTTTACGCTTCAATGTCGCTGTGTCAACATAAATATTGAAAGATGAAATCTTTTCAGTAACAAATTCTATCTAAAAAATTGTAACCATTGGTTGTTTACTGGAAAATTGTGTTGATGGGGGTGATAGTACTTCATGGGGAAGACTGTAAGTACCTAACCCCTATAAGGAAGGAACTTCATTGGGGAAGTAATCATATTAGCGAGGCTGTATAGAAAGGTTACAGATTTCTTCACATGGTTATGAGCGTATTTAGGGGTTGTAATAAGGATGTAAAGGAGAGGGCGTATAGGACTGTGGTAAGACCGCAGTTAGAGTATGTCTCCAGTGTATGGAATCCTCACCAGGACTAGTTGATACGAGAACTGGAAAAAAATTCAAAGGAAAGCAGCACTATTTTTTCAGGGAGATTTCCAAGAAAGGAGTAACGTTACGAAAATTTTTCAAACTTTGGGCTGGGAAGACTTGGGAGTAAGGAGAAGAGATGCTCGACTGTGTGGTATGTTTCGAGCTGTCACTGGAGAGTTGGCTTGGAATGACATAAGGGGAAGTATAAGCTTGAGTGGAGCTCTTAAAAGTAGGAAAGATCAAAGTATGAAGATAAAGTTGAAATTCAAAAGGACGAATTGGGGCAAATATGAATGTATAGGACGAGAGGTAAGGGATTGGAATACATTATCAAGAGAAATGCTTGATAAATTTCCAAGTTCTTTGAAGTTTAAGAAAAAGCTAGGTAAACAACTGATAGGAAATCTGCCACCTGGGCGACAGCCCCAAACGTAGATCATTGATAATTGATGGAGGATTTGTATATCAACCTATCTTAACGAGGCTTAATGGAAACCTTTCCGGCCCTATGCAAAAAATCGAACTCTGGGCCTTTGGATCTGGAGTCTGGATACGTTCTCTGAAGATCGGAAAAATATTTATTTATAAAATACATTATTTATTGACTGATACTGTAGTTGTTTTAAGGGGCTAACATCTGGATCATTAGCCCAGGTTTTTTTTAGTGATATACGAGAAGATTCATTGTTCACCTTACATCTGACACGCAGTTGCTTGTGCAATATTTGAAGACCGTTTTAGTACATGTACAGTGCGTCTAAATGGCTTAGTGGTACGCGAATTGAAGTAGACGCGTTTATTAACGTTTCACATAAATGTTTTTCTGTAATAACGAGCAGGCGCCTTGACGAGCCTCGTGTGCTTATAATAGCTTCCACAAAAAATAAAATCTTCTTTTATATATTTAAAGAATTCCATTACAAATTCTCGTCACGTTTCTTGGGGTAGTTCTCTTTCAAACGTTGCCACGTTGTTTAACCGAGGAACCTTCATAATTTGAGATAATAATCAAGCAAATAAATTAGCAATAATGACGCTAAAAAGATAGCCTATAAAACCTGATCATCTTTTTTTAAATATATAAATAGAGCAGCAGGTGCTGCTCGTGGAGGAGAAAGTAATAAACTACAAAAATATTTTAGTTTTCCTTAGCGAAAAGTATTAACAGACGTATATGTTCCGATTCTTAAGAGAATGCATTAATTCCCGTTTACGACCGCGAAGTAATAAACCGTGCTGCTATTAAAGGTCTACATTAAAATAATTAAATTATATAACGTGATGGAAGGACAAGGGGGTAGGGCGATAAGTCACCCCAGTTTTTAATGTTGTGAACGTGACACGCATACTGCGGTACTCACTTAGGTCTAGTACGGAACTACGAACACGATAGCTCGAGACCACGCCTACTATAAGAAGACGTATTGGTGTTCTTGACTGACTTTCGGTCTTGTTCGGGCATGAATATAGCCAGCCATAATTTCTGCGTTTTTGATAGATGTTAGAAGAAAATATCAAAGGTCCAGTACTGACTTTCCAAGAGGATGGGCCCTTGAAAATGACGGGCGTAGTTTCCTGGGAAACGTTGGGAGCTAGGAACCGTATTGAATCACGGCCTAAAAGTTCGGAAAATTTTGTTCTCAATATTAGACACTTCTGGCAAATGGAGCCACAAAGTTAATTGCAAGGAAACAAAAACCATGACAATATGTAAATCCAAGTAAACACCTATAACAAATATCAAAATTGGCTTTGATAAAATTGAACATGTAAAACAGTTTTGCTACCTAGGAATCCTAATCAGAGTGATAATCGGAGCATATCAGAAGTCACGAAAAGGATAGCAATGGCAAGGGGAGCCCTCGAAGATAAAAAGCATCTGCTGGCCAACAAACATATAAATATTCGACCTCGGAAGGCCTTTGCAAAAACCTTTGTCTGGAACATGCTTCTGTACAGTTGCGAAAACTAGACTTTAGGAGAGCAGAAAAAAACTAGAGGCAATTGAAATGTCGATCTAGAGGAAAATAGAGGATAAGTTGGACTGAAATGAAAAGCAATACAGAAGTCCTTAAAGAGACAGGAGAAAAACGGAGTCTGGTAGCTTAAATTGAGAAACGAAAAATAACATTTATTGGTCACATTCTGCGGCATGAGCGAGTTCCTTGGTAACTTCATTGAAGGAAAAAATGCCGGGAAAAGAGGAAGAGGACGACCCGGTGTGTCTTATTTCAAAAACCTGCGTCTGACGATGAACTGCAATACCTAGCCTGAGTTCAAAAGACTGGCTCAAGATAGATATCTGTGACTGCGGCGACAAGGCTTAAACCTTTAGAATATGATGATGATGATTCAAATATATATACTGCTTATCTTATTTACTTCGGTACTTAATGCTGTTTCACCGAGCTCGATAGCTGCAGTCGCTTAAGTGCGGCCAGTATCCAGTATTCGGGAGATAGTGGGTTCGAACCCCACTATCGGCAGCCCTGAAAATGGTTTTCCGTGGTTTCCCATTTTCACACCAGGCAAATGCTGGGGCTGTACCTTAATTAAGGCCACGGCCGCTTCTTTCCCATTCCTAGCCCTTCCTTGTCCCATCGTCACCATAAGACCTATGTGTGTCGGTGCGACGTAAAGCAACTAGCAAAAAAAAAAAAAAAAAAAAAAAAATGCTGTTTCGAAGAGAGTCTAGTAGAGTGCAGGATGAAATGAATTTTATGACGAAGAATAAGTCGCACCCCCTTGACCGTGACTAGACTCCAACGACAGATGCATCGAGCTCGGATCCGCTCTCCGGTATAATTGTTGGTTTATCCCTAGTTAAAAGTTCATTATGTATAGTCGCTCAAAAATAAAATAAGCACATGGTATTGGATGTTTCTAGCATTTAATATTTTATCAGACTTAATTGTAATCATTATAAAAAATAATTCATCTCTCTTTTTGATACGAATGCTATGGATACCCACAACAAATATTATAGGTTTAGTTGTTTCTGAAGAATAGTGTGCCTGCGTGGAACTTACGTAATATAATACGCTCATTCTGTTTTTGAGCGACTGTACATGTGGTACGTCATGGTTAATTAGATTAAAGACGTTTTTCTTTTACCGAAGTCTGTATGAAAATGTATGACCAAAAAAACAGACAGAAATATAGTGCCTTCCGTCTCCACTCAGGTTCTTCAGCCTTAACACGTTATCCCCTCCATCGAGAACACCTTATGTGGAGAACTTTTTTTCTAGTCCATTAAGGGGTGATTTACACTTGAATGGAGTAAAAGAATGGGATTTTTACCGGGCGAGTTGGCCGCGTGGTTAGAGCCGCGCGGCTATGAGCTTGCATCCGGGAGATAGTGGGTTCGAACCCCACTGTCGGCAGCCCTGAAGATGGTTTTCCGTGGTTTCCCATGTTCACACCAAGCAAATGCTGGGGCTGTACGTCAATTAAGGCCACGGTCGCTTCCTTCCCACTCCTAGGTCTTTTCTACTTCATCGTCGTCATAAGACCAGTGTCGGTGCGACGTAAAGCAAAGTAAAAAAAAATTCAATTAATATTTCCTTTCTAAATAACTTTCATCTGTAATATGGTTTTGTCCGTGTGATATATTCTCGACTTCAAAATGTGTTTGTCATTGTATGTCACTTAGTACGTCCCACTCTGTTGTGTTTGTTGCATATTTTCCTCAACTTTAATATTTGTACGTGGTTTGAATCGTAATTCAAAAACTAAAAAGAGGATATTTGCATGCCTTTTTGCGTGGTAGTGTGTTAGTGAATTTTAATATTTGCATATAAAACATTCTCTAGGCTCATTTCGCACCTCCGCAAAAAATAGTAACTAAACTCGAAAATGAACGTTTCCGTGAAACAAGTTTAGAACAGTATACCAAATCAAGGGTAATGTTTTATTAGACTATTTCTACATTATGAAATTTAGCATTTATACATTTTCAGAGTTCAAAAATAAATCACAACTAAAAAGTGTCAATATTCTTGACAACGATATTCGGTATGCTGAAGTTATATAACGGCATTTGTGAAATTTCAGTACAAAGAAAGGATTGACACGACTGTTTTCTGGATCTAAAAAGAGTGATTTTCTGCATATGCTGCATGTCATAACGAAAATGACATTTTTTTGAGTTGTGCCACTATTATTGCGGCGATGCGATTTCTTCGATGTACAACAAAATTAGAAAGAAAAAAAAAAGCCACTTGAAGAATAACGATTAAGAACAAATCTGAAGGATATCTCAAATATTCTAGAGTACATTGTTGGTATGTCGTTCATTTCAGCAAAATAATTGTGTAATTATCCAATAAATCGCGTTATGTTATCACATTCGTTGAGTTCAGAAAAGTATAGATAGAGAATCACTTTTTCAAGTATTAGCAGAATTTGGACTTGATCAGAAAACAACAAACATTATCAAAGAAACACTCACGGAAACCAAATCCAAGATGAAGTTTATGGGAGAATTGAGCACAGAATTTCAAATAGACACAGAAGTACGACACGGCGATGGACTCTCCCCGTTGCTCTTCAGTTGTGCGCTTGACAGAGTTGTACGAGAATGGAGAAAAGCTGGTGCACCAACCCATCGACTGGGGTCAAAACTGATTAGAACTTCAATCTATGTCACGCAACATTAGTACCATGGTTACCGCTTGCATCGGCAATATCTACGCGCGGTATGACTGTCCTATGTTTATTTTTCTCGCAGACGACTTGCACGACTCGCCGATGATGCCAACCACTGTACTTAGGAACTAAATGGTACTGAACCCTGGACCACAATTACATTTGTTTTTACATAGGTTAGGTTAGGTTAGGTTAGGTTAGGACTATGTTTAATTTTATCGCAGGTTAGGTTAGGTTAGGTTAGGTTAGGTTATATATTTTTCTCGCAGACGACTCACATTAATACACCACGGCATTCTATGTCGCTTACAGGTCACGAAATGATAGGATTGATAGAAGCAAAGCCTACTACTTCTTTCTTCGTACATAGCGCATCCAGTGCATCTGGCCATTGTTGATACAGAAAACATATCTAATTATATTGACATGGCATCGTACGATGGATGTGTTATTAATGTAACAAGTTTTTCAGCGAATTACAAGAACAACTTCAATGATTTACTTCAATTCTATTTACGTCACAATTTGATTCAAATAGCAGAGTATGTGAATGGTGTGGCCGTCACGTCAAATTATTAGTGAATGAGAAGTTCAATCGTGTTGTTTTTTCGTGTCGTCGCCTAACCTCCACTACATTAAGGTTGGTTCCATTTACATACATTCTTCTTCTCTATTATACATTGTTTATTATTCACGTTACATTTCCTTGTGATTTTTTCTTCCGGTGTCGGGAACGCTACGTACTACTAATAATTAGGCCTCTATTTCTTTTTATATTCAATCACAAGTCGCGCGGATTTAAGCCTCTATTTCGTATTCATATTTACGCATAACTAGCGCTGTCTATAGTTTCAAGTGTTTAGAATCGTAATTACTGCATCGAAACGTCTCAACTATTTCATCACGTTGTTATATAATCATGGCTGGCGTTGGCACGAATGGACTCTGCATCGCCTGAAGATTTGCCCTATGAAATGTCACTACCATAGTTCAACATAGCCAGATATTCTTACTCTTATTTGTTTCATATGGTTATTCTTTGACATTGCCTCACTCTTAGGTCTTTTCATCGCGTAAGTTGGTCATAACTTCTGTCTGTATTGAATTATGGGAACGACATTTCACTGGACTAGCCTTCAACCAATGGCAGTGTCCATTTGCCCACCGTCAGCCATGATTACTATGATACAAACTTGCGTGACAAGGTCTGAAGTTTTACCCAAAACTGACAGGCATAAAATTTTAATGCTTAGCACTTGCTGATGACACGGCACTAATTGCCTAAGATATCTCTGACACACAAAAACAACTTAGAACTACTAAAAAAACAAGTAGCGAATATTGGATTACAAATTTTGTTTGAGAAAACAAACCGACATCAAAATCGCATCAAATGAACTTCTAATTGGCAATAACAATATCTTTAGAGTAAACGAATTTAAGTATTTAGGTGAATGGATTACAGCAAACTGTAAGGAAAAGAAATCTATTGAATCAAGACTCCAGAAAATTGAGATTGCTTCTCAGTTAACAAAAAGTATATACAACAAAAAGACCCTCTCCTGGAACTGCAAAATCCGACATTATACAACTGTAATCAAACCTGGAGCACTCTAGGCTTCAGAGACACTCAATCTTCAACACAAAATTCTAAAACACCAAACCGAAGTGAAAGAAGGTAAAATAATAAGAAACACAGAAATATATATTTTTAAATCCCAAAATCACAGACACCATACGCATGCGAAGAATTCAATTCATGGGACACTTATCAAGAATGGACCCGAACAGACTGACGCACAAAATACATACATTTATAAAGAAAAAACCTACTAGGCCGAATTGGTACAAGCTTACAGAGAAAGACCTGAAGGCATTGGGATCACCAAACCTACTTGAGCGGAATGAAATCAGGAAAATCACTTACATACGGGGTTTCGAGGAAGAAGAGAAGCTACACAACACACATTGTCAGAGCAACGAAAACAGATCCAATCGTTGCGCATAAAAGGAATACTGAGCCAACAGAAAGGCTAGCGTTGATACCGCGTGGTCCTAAGCGACTCATTCGCGAAGAAAAAAGAAATCGCAGTATTTTTTTTAAACTAAAAAATCATATCAGGCCACAAATTTGATTTTAAAATATTGCATGTAATTGCTAGGTATTTAAAAACTCTGAATATTGTTTCCTCAGTGATAATGATTGCATATTAAGCATGTTAAAATGTTCAAATGAAGCAAATAAGAATCGAACGTACTTGAACTTGCGGTCTGTATGTGTGCTTGCCGTGTACCTTTGAAAAAACACCCTGGCTGGATATCCAAAAGCCGAAAATGATTCATTTTCAAAATGTTTAACTTGATAGGAAAAGAAACAGCGAATAAGCATCCCTAAACGAGAAATGAACCTTTAACCATTATGCATTATTTTCTTCTGTCCAGATTACCAGACTGTAACCTACGTTACACTTTGATTTTATCGCGCTACTTTTAGCATTATCTCCTCACCCAGCTGCGATTTAACGTTGCATTGTCCGTGCCATTGATTTCACGAGAGGGCCAATGTACTGACGAGAGGCAAGGGCGCGTGTGTGTCGTATTGACGCATCATTGGCATACTACAGAGCGCCATTCAGTACTTCGGCAATGTAGCGTCACGGAGCATGTCTCCAAACCAGTCGTCGCGAAGCTATAACAGCATCACTTCCTGATGTGAAATCGAAAAATAAAGGAGTATAAATTAGAGGTTATGAAAAAATGTGAATTGGTGACAACTACCACTGTAGTAGGACATACCTTGCACTCAGTTCATGCAAGGGAGCTAAATTCACGGCGCTCCAATTGTGTTAAAATTGAAGCAACATAAAGTACGTAGCACCGTTGGCAGCCATGAAGATGGTTTCCTGTGGTTTCCCATTTTCACGCCAATCAAATGCTGGGTCTGAATCTTAATTAAGGCTATGGTTGATTCCTTCCCATCGTTGCCGTAAGATCTCTCTGTGTCGATGCGACGTAAAACTAATACTAGCACTTCTCTCTCGCGTCTTCACCGGAAATCTAAATGTGTGACGTCAAACACCTAGCAGGAAAAGAAAACGGTAGCTGTCCAGTTGCTACCTATCCTGAATTATATTGTTGGATTTTTCGTCTCTTGGACTTACGCAAATAACATTGTTGTGACCAGGATCTGATTTCATGAAACCGGTGAAATGGTTAGATTTTCACGAAGTGGGTTAAGGTGGTCGCCAGTATTGATTTCTTATTGGCGTTATCTTCGAACGCTTAATGTACACTTAATTCAAAAATAGGAAGTTTATTGTAGACAAATACAGGCACATAATAGCATAAGGTAAAAAATATTACAAGTCGAATAGCGAATGGAGAATTGTGTAAATTGTTTGTGATTATCAAGAATAGGACGCATGACGTCACGGAACAGATTTTGGTCATAGGTTGATTGGGAGTTAAACCTGTTTAGAGTGGAGCATGAAGTTAAGAAAGAATATCATTGAATATATTGTCTTCCCATATTTTTCTTTTTTCGTCAATGTTTAGTGCACCAAAGTGGCAGCAAATCTTCTTTTTATTAGTTCTTCAACGTTGCACTAACTTACGCATGTTCTCGAAATGGCTAGGGCTGGAGTGAAAATTAGAAACAACTGAAAAAATCATCTTGAAGGCTGGCGACGCTTGTGTTCTATCACTGTATCTTCCTGATATAATGCATAAAGTCCTCGAATGCTGATCTTTCGGACTTTTAGTAGTCAATCATCTAATTTCAGCATTCTTCATGTAGTCTGGTGGTATCCTCAAGCCTTGCTCAAGTCAAGATCAGGGATTTAGAATAGAAAGGAACCTAACCCTCTTGAAGATTGACCCTTACGTTAAGTTGTCTCTGGAGACCCTCAGTTGGGACTAGACTTGAATAAATGTCTCCGTATAGACTTAACTGGGCTTGGACTATTGTCCCTAAAGACGTAAAACTTGTATGAACTGGTGGGTAAAATGTCTTCGAAGACTCGGAACTCATAGCGTATTTATACCAACGTATCCCTAAAAACTATTGGCTTCGGCTGTAGACTCCCTGGTTATACCTGTCTGAGAAGGACTAAAATTTCGGCCAATACAGATCTTGACGGATTCATGCGGTCTACCAGCATTTACAAATAATATCCCCAATTTCCTACAATAAAGAATCGTCCTGCACTATGAATGGAGTACAGAGAAATTCAAATTACCGTAAAATACATCAAGTATTAGTAATTAAAAAGTGAAAGTGCTACCAAGATAAAACTAGAAGTTATTAATGACTTTTTAATGGGCTTAGTTTTCCCCGAACATTGAAAGTGCTCACAACATCCGCCTTCCTCTCTGCCTTCTTCGATCATAAAAAGGGAAACCTCAAAACTTGCCTTCATTTTCTGCAGTTGAGAGCATGACCCAGTGCGTAAGGCGAGGATAGCTATTATCGAGCCTCAGGATTAATTGATCTCTCCGTTCCTGGGTGTTTGGAGGGATTTCAAAAGAGGAGCTCCATTTTTGCACATGTTAAAATAATCGTCATTACAGACTCTTCTGTCTTTCAGCGTTCAGTCTGTAAGCCTCTGTGAATGAATTAAATGCTTCCACAATCCACCGTTTGCTACTGCTAGCTATTTGCTTTACGTCGCACCGACACAGATAGGTCTTATGGCGACGATGGGATAGGAAAGGCCTACGAATGGGAAGGAAGCGGCCATGATCTTCACTAAGGTACAGCCCCAGCATTTGCCTGGTGTGAAAATGGGAAACCACAGAAAACCATCTTCAAGGCTGCCGACAGTGGGGTTCGAACCCACTATCTCCCGTCGCAAGTTCACAGCTGCGCGCCCCTAACCGCACGGCCAATTCGCCCGGTCCTCCGTTTGCGACTAGCTCCGTGATCTCGTTCAGTTCTACACCTCGTACCACGAAATAGTTAAAAAGAAGAGTAGCCATAGTCACCTGCTCTACCTCTACCTCTACTTCTCTTACCCTCCGTGATGAGTCCATTATTCTCCCAGGTGGCCTCTATTTGCTTCTCATGACCCTTTCACCGAAGCCGGTTTGTACGTGCAACTTCATCTGTCGAGTTCATTCCTAACTTAACCCCCCCCCTCATTCCTAGTACCCTACTGCCATTGCTCCCATCTGTTTTTACCAGCAATCATTCTTGCTAACTCCACGTCTGTTACTTCCAACTTAAGAATAAGATGTCCTGAGTTCACCCAGCTTTCACACCCGCACAGCGAAGCTTGTCTGACGACAGATCGATGTGAAGATAGTTTCGTCCGAGAACTCACTGCATTATGCTGATACTTCTTTGAGAAATAGTACGAACAACAAATTACAAGTTATCAATTCAATAATTAAGCTGCAGTTTCTCAATATAGTGTTGTATATCTTTCTTTGAAGAGCACTACCATGACCGTCCTCTTGATCTTGAAATTTCCCACATCCATCTTACCATTCGTTTTTCTGCCCCTCCAGTTTTCCATCTTGGGAACCGTTCTCACCGGCCTGGCGTCTGTCTTGTACAATTTTCCTTTCATTCTAGTTCTTACGTTCCCACTACATATTTTCCTACCGACTTTGGATCCTATGATAACCTCAGCATCCAAATCTCTGTCACAGAGAATCTTAACCTTAGGTCCGTAGATAAGTTTTAAGGGGCCATGAAAGTCAAATAATATTGAACATGTATGTTCAGTATGTGTTTCGCGGATGATAACGGTAATTATTTAGAAAAACACGGAATCTGCTGCCGAACTACCCAGGATAGCCATAAAAAGATTTAAAGAAATCAGTCTGGACATCAGCGCTTCAAAATCAGCTAGTTTATCAGCTTGTCTTTCTATCAACAAATGCCAACTGATGGAGGAGAATGTATGTATGTTGGGTATTCAGTCCGAAGGCTGGTTGGATCCTCAAAAGGTTCGCCGTTAGTTGTCATAGATGGCCTAGGTGTCACTGAAGAGGCGTACTAGGGAATGAGGAATGAAGTGGTTTCCCGTTGCTTTCCTCACCGAGCCAGAAGTTGCCATTGCACATCACTCTGCCAAGCCCACTGCAATGCCTGCACCAACCGACCCTATGAGCGACATTTTCACACCATTCATAGCAGGGACTGGCTGCATAAGGAATGGCATTACTAGCGTCACTCATACCTCAGCCACTTTCATATTGTCAAAGCCACGGAAGAGACTGAGACAGGTCAATGAAAGTAAGTTTTATTCTAGCCCATACCAGAAGACATAGCGCACTGTAAACACTACATCTTGCCAGCAAAGGCATGGAGGAGAATATCACCATAAATTATAACTGTGAAATTAAATCACAGTGTAATGGAAGTGCGATTCGCTACTTAGGGGTGAACTTCATTAATGAACTTGAACTGGACCCACAAGCTTACTTGACAAGGCTCGAAATAAGATTTACACCCTTGTTAGCTCACCATTATTGCAATACGATCGGAAATTTTCAATTTTAAATAGTTCAATGTCACCTACTCTTATTTACTCACTCCAAGTTACTCCCCTAAACAAGATTCCGTTCGTACCGTGCTGGGAAGGTCCCACGACAGCACCCTCTGTCGGCGTTGCCACAGAGTGCACGAAAACACTTGTTTGCCCGTGTCCTGGGTGCCTGTCCTCACAGGGAGGTATTGAGAAATTCCCGCCTTCATTCCATACGGCTCACGATCGCGAGAGATAACGATTTCACGGTGCACAAAGAGGTTCCTGGCCTGTCCGCCGATGGAAGTAACAAGCGTATTGACATGATAGCCTGTCAACCAGTTAGCAAGCAAGGACTGATCTTAGATCTCACTGTACGCTTCGAGTCGAACGTTGGCCAGCCTAAAGAGGTGGACGTCGTGAAGAAGTCGATTTAACAGCAAACCGTAAACTATTATAAAAACCAATATCACCTAGACAACATCTCCGTCCATGACTCATAATCGGAGCTCGAGGCACAATCCCTAATTTCTTTTACAGCTGTGGGAATCTCTTGGTCTCAACCGGACACGACTTCACGACATCGCTTTCGCGGCAATACGAGGTTCAGTATCCATACTCCGCGATCATTCATATAAATTTGACGACCTGTACATCATGCTATATTTCCAATGTTATTTCTGAGCCTTGTGGGTTTTGCTATTTCTTTGTGGCACATTCTAGCAAATTCACCAATGATTTGGAAAACATAATATATTGTTGTGGATATCCTTTGTCCTTGTGTCAGCCTCCTAATGAGGGAAGTTGTATGAATAATAATTTCACGCGAACAACAGAGTGGTATCAGGGAAATTACATGTTTAGCAATGTATAGTAATAATGATATAGCATCACCGTTAAACGGTAAAAAATTGTCTGTTTTTATTACGACTTACTAGCAGTTTCCCGCTGGCTCTGCCCGCAGTGTACAAAATATGGTGTTGTTTGTATTTGCATTCGAGTTAATGAAATAAAGCACATGATCTGCTGTGGTAATAGAATATAATATTATGTAAACAAAACATTTGAAAATACATCACACAAAGAAATTGAATTAAACGTTCCTTGGAACAACACTACCCGTCGAACTGTTAAACAGACCTTCAAAGATATTCATCATGGAGACAAATGTACTCATAACTTTTTTCAGAATCTACCAATTTAAGCGGTTATTACCTCAAAAGAAAGCGCTTGGTTCACTGAGTGGTTTTAGACCAAAATGAACCGCGTACCTCAATTAGAACGAAATATATGATTCCTTCAATGAGAGAAAATATTGAAGAAATGAGACGTCAAATTGAACGTGCACTCATAACTTTCCTCAGAATCAACCAATTTGAATAGTTACGAGCTGAAATGAATAGAACTTGATCCACTAAGTGTTCTCAGGGCAAAATGAACTCCGTATCTCAATTAGAACCAAAGATATGATTGCTTCAAAGAAACAAAAAATTGAAAAACCAAATAATATGAGGAAGGTGGAAGTTAAGTGATTCATAGTACCTGATGACAAATCTGTGCATGAATACCTTTCAGTTAAAAAAAAAATAATGAAGGAAATCGACCGAATAGAATGGCTGGACTGACTGACTTTAGTTTTCATAAAAGAAATTAATATATAGATAAGAACACTGTGGCATACCTTAAAAAATGAACAGTTATAACTTAAGTTATATTAACTGAGTCGACACTGAAAAATAATGGGTTCATTCTTAACAAAAAAAAGTTTGTTTTATTGTAAGTGAGGGTTTTTGTACAACCTGCTTTACGTCACACCGACACAGATAGGTTTTATTGGCGACAGTGGGATAGGAAAGGGCTAGGAATGGGTAGGAACCGACCCTGGCCTTAATTAAGGTGCATCTCCAGCATAGCTGATGTGAAAATGGAAACCACGTAAAACTATCTTCAAGGCTGCCGACAGTGAGGTTCAAACCCACTATCGCCGGGCTGAGTGGCTCAGATGGTTGAGGCGCTGGCCTTCTGACCCCAACTTGGCAGGTTCGATCCTGGCGCTGTCCGGTGGTATTTGAAGGTGCTCAAATATGTCAGCTTCGTGTCGGTAGATTTACTGGCACGTAAAAGAACTCCTGCGGGACTAAATTCCGGCACCTCGGCGTCTCTGAAAACCGTAAATGTAGTTAGTGGGACGTAAAGGAAATAACATTATTATTTATTCAACCCACTATCTCGAGAATGTAAGCTGATAGCTACGTGACCCAAACCGCACAGCCACTTGCTCGGTAGATGAAGGAAGTTTGCCGGCAAAATAGCTGAAATCGATCGGATGTGGAAGGTGACATGCGTGTTGCTTTGCGAAAGATCATTCCACAGCTTGATACTTTTATTCATGCCAGACAATGGCGACGTTCTCATTCAAATGATCTTCATAACTTAGGGAATCCTTTCGGTGTGTCTTGTTCAGTTTGCACTCCATTTCATTTCATTTTTTGAATGGAGTGTCAAAACGGTTTTGCGTGATAAGAACTGAAAATATATTTTTCGATTTTGTTTACTTTATTCATGCTTTGTGTAGTCTTAGACTGTATGTAGCGGTACGTTTTCAATAAATTCATTGACTCCAAATTTGTGCGTATGTGCTCATGTTCATTTTAATAGGGAGGGGAACTATAATTTCCCCAGATGTTCAAAGGGAGTTCGTCACGCAAGAGAGATTAAGAATCTGTGCTCTATGGGTAGGTGTTTCAAGTGGCTAAACGGCGAGATTTTCAATCTATAACAAAAACAAAACTAATAGGAATAATTTTGATGCTTCAGGAATTGAAATGTGTAGCCAAAGAAAGAAAGCATCACCAAATACTTGTCTCAGAAGCCTAATAAAATCGACAGAGAACAAGTCGTCCTAGTGAGGTCACAGAGGAAGATAGATACAGACGAAGCAGTGCAAGGCTCAACGAGCGCCTCTCCTTCGTCGCTACAAACGTCCCACTATGTGCCCTTATGATGGGGGGGGGGGGGTTGTCTAAATCTGGCCCTTTCTTAATGACGTTCTAGTTTTGGTGCTTCAGCTCTTAAACAGCGGTAACCGCTGTAAATGCTTTATCATTTATGATTTGCATCATTCCTGAAAATCTTTACTATCAGTTATGGGCATCAGATAGCTGCAGGAAAAAAAAACGGAAAAATGACGTATGCAGGTGTCCGCTTGAAATTGGCCGGAAAGGGTAGAGGGTTCAGTGAAAAGTATTACGGGGCCCCTGTAGCGACATTTTCACACTGGCGTACCTCTTTTAAACTGATTTCTATAAATTTTACCCCTTGTTTTAAAATACTGTTTTTTAGACTCTTCTATTTAGTGCTGGTCTTAATGAAAAGTAGTAGAAATGAGGTAATGACATGGGAAAGGAGAATTACAGCATTAAAAATACAAATCATAAATTTAATTCTGCAATATTCGTAACACAAAAATTAGTCAATCACTGCTGATACGCATTTAGGCCAGATTCCCTACTAGTTGTTTAGTCTTTATCTTAAAATTTGTAAAAAGTACGAAATTTATTTAACATCTCCGTTAGTCAATTATTCCAATGCCTGTAAACGAATAGTTTTACCCAGTTAGAGAAAGGGAATATCGTGCTCAACAGCATTTATCCTAAGATCAGAGCTGGGCCTCTTAGTGTAGATATCGTCCTCTCTGTACTTTTTAACAGTTCTGTACACGTTAGAATAAGACGTGCCTATAATGTCTGCCACACAGTGAATACTACGTCCATCCTCCACTAATGCCACGACCCTTGCTGCGTTTCCATGAGAGAGGGCTATTTGTGTCCTAACTTTAAAGCGAGACCCAAGCGTATGTTTTGAAAACATAAGACAGAAGTTTAGATCTTCTATTAAAGTTAAAAAATTAAATACACTAAATAAGAAGGGAAAACATAAGAACACTCCAAGGACCTTTACGGGAAAATTCTAACAGTTAAACCTATATGAGTATCCCACCCCTTACAACTGTTACAGACAAGCCGTAATCTCCACAAAAATACGCGGCATGAGAATTCACACCAATAAACCTTGAGGCAGCTGTTTGTGATTACTTTGTCCAAAGATGGGAAACTGATATTTTGTTCTGGGATTGTCACGATTAAAAATACTTCTGTTATTGAGATGAAACTTCTCAAATGGGGACTAATTAACTTACGATGCATTGCAATTATGTTGTAATGCCATATTTGATTTACACTAGGTTTGAAACAGACCGATATTAAATTTTGTCTGAAATACGCAGTTTTTCGCTTAGTTTTCCGGTGAATATATATGGTTCTAAATCAATAAATCTGGTAAAGTTAAATAATCTACTTACGGTATTTATAATAAAATATTGAATTCCTCTCAATTATATTTAAATATATTTGTTAAGTCAGCTACTGATGAATGAATTCTGCCATACATTTTCATTTTACTCTGCTGTAAAATTGATGTTCCGCACACTAAGGTACAATTACCTCCCAAAGTAGCCTCTTCCTGATAAAGCGACACAGTTTTCCAGGAAAATATTGTAATATTCTGTTTTCTGTACCAAAATTAATTGCTTTTACTGTAAATATTTCATTGTGTTGTAAATATTTTGCAAAAAATGCAATAATTTTAACATTTAAAATTTTAAATAAAGATTTCCTTTATTTATGGCTCAAAAACGATAAAAACGGTAAAGTGTAATTATTTGCATACGATTGCATAGGCTATATAGTGAAATTTAGTCCTGCATCATGAACTATTCTTTTTTTTTTCTTTTTGCTAGTTGCTTTACGTCGCACCAACACAGATAGGTCTTATGGCGATGATGGGACAGGAAAGGGCTAGGAGTGGGAAGGAAGCGGCCGTGGCCTTAATTAAGGTACAGCCCCAGCATTCGCCTGGTGTGAAAATGGGGAAACCACGGAAAACCATCTTCAGGGCTGCCGATAGTGGGGTTCGAACCTACTATCTCCCGAATACTGGATACTGGCCGCACTTAAGCGACTGCAGCTATCGAGCTCGGTATGAACTAGTCTGAAACTGCTTTTCGGTAATCTGAATTTTTTGAAAAATGGCTTTTCTTAATCTAAAAACTATATATTTAGTGTTAGTCAAGGATTAACGAAATTATTATAAATCGATTTTATGCCAAGAGTGGTAAATTTCGTGAAAACAATATGATTTTTTTAGAAAAGTTATTTCAACATAATTAAAATTTGAGTACTGTCGAACGTCCAGATCCCCTTAAGCTAACTATGATATAATCTAAAATGATAGACGACAAATCCCGGACTGCCTCTTGGTTTCTTTTTATACTATTTGTTACTTTTTCTATTTTTATTTATTTACAAGAATTTACTTTTAGGTTCCTTTCATAAGAAACTTGACAAATTGAAATGTTACAAAAGGTTCAATGTGAGAAAGGTCTGTTAGTGACAGGCTTTTTGCAGGAGCATAATTTGAGTTAAAGAAAGCTGTGGAAAGAAATGGTAATAGAGATTCAAATATTGCTCAGGGGATGGTAGTTTTAAGAGCAAAAGCTTTTACATTAACAAACAGAACGTCTGCAGATTAATTTAGATAAGAAGGGTTATCTAACTACAAACTTTTTCGAGAATAATAATGGTTGATTGTAAATTTTTCAGTAATTTTCATGTAAGTTTTATATTATTTCAGTATTTCGTTTGTAATTATTTTACGATAGTAATACGTACTTCAAGAAAAATGGGTGGATGGTTGACCAAAAGGGATAATTTGGAGGACTTTTTGTAAAAAACAAATGCGGTGTTACTCGGTTACTTTAAAAAAGCTACTTTTATAAGTTATTACTGCGTGTTAAACTGGACTGGTATCGACACAACGCCGTAGCTGATACAGAATACACCGCGAAACGGGTACTTCAACTTATTTATGGCAAATACTGACCAAGAGAACGACCAAGAAACGGCGGATAGATTGCCTGCGAAAGGATGTGTAGGGCAAGATGAAAAATGGCAGATGCCGCAGCCTGACAAGAGTGAAATGATTTATTTATTTATTTATTTATTTATTTATTTATTTATTTATTTATTTATTTATTTATTTATTTATTTATTTATTTATTTATTTATTTAGTGCCATCTATGGACCACGGTGCTTGTGTTTTAGCTGTTTCTTGATGTCATCGTCGTTGTTTGCCACAATTGTTCTTAGCGGTTGGTTTGGCAGCTGTTTTCTTGTTGCTACCTCGAGCTTTTCTGGTGGCCCAGTAGTCCTTCATTTTCCGGGTAAATTCAATCTTACGTTCCTCAGACCATTTCCTGGTCTCGTCTTTTGGTCTGTGGGTAACTTCTGTGATGTATGTTACAACGGATTTAGTTTTAAGAATTGTATGATAGTCACTACGATCAGCTATGTCATTTTGATTTATATGGAGTTCCGAAAGGTCCTTTTCCACTTGTTTCATCCACACGAATCCAGTAGCTTTGCCGTTGTTAGCAGCCTTGAAGATCCTATGGGATAACCTATTTGAGTCCATTCTGGATAGGTGTCCGTAGAAAGTCAGTCGCCTTCTTATGATGGCATCTATGAGATTTTCTTGGTGTTTACACAGCTCACGATTTGGTTGATACCATCGGCTTCCATCTGGTAAAATTCTTGGTCCCACTATCCGTCTCAGGAACTTTCTTTCTTGTACCTCGAGGGCTCTTAGTGGGGTCTTCTTAGTTAAATATTTATTATATATTTTTATAATGGTTGGTTAGTTAGTTAGTTAGTTAGTTAGTTAGTTGAGGAATTCCTAGATTCAAGAAAGTATATACCGATAGTTTAAAGCTTGAATATCATGAAGGTCTAACGGCTTATGGTATAGGTTTATCATGAAGTGGTGTAGGAAATGGTCCAGTATCATAAATACGACAATGTAGGGCCAAATACATTTTGTATTTCATGCAAGAACTCTTCTATTCGAGGAAAATAAGTTTCTCGAGAACATGGTACAAGTGCATGCGTTCTTATATAATTGGGTGTGTTAACGAAGCACCACAGCAAGGGAGGGCCTTGACATAGAGAGGGCCGCCAGAACTGGTCGTGTGGAATGTGTTAGGTAGCCTCTAGCGATAGGTCATGTCTGTTAAAAAGAAACTATGGGCTGTCTTGTAATCTGCCTTATAACGGTAACGGTCATGCGAGGGTTAACTGTGTAGGTGTAATGCCGACAGGTGAGGAAACATAGGCTTCTACAATCCGGCAAGGTTGTGTTCTATCACCACTCTCATTTAATTTACATTATGAAATATCTTTCGGGAAACACTTTCCGAAGGCGTAAAGATTCCGGGTCTGAATCAGCGACAGTCGCTATACTGATGACACGGTATTGATAGATTATCTTCAACAACTCCTGTGAATATTAACATAAAGAAAACAAAATTCATTGTCACATGAGAAGAAGGTATTTTTGTTAATGCTAACCTAACACTCAATGGCTCACCAATAGGAGTGAATATGGCTTTGACAATTCGACATCAGACTGTAGATAAAATGCCGTATAGAGAACTCGTGGTCTTTACATATACAGATTTAGACGCCAGACTTAGAGTAAGATTATTAAAATGATACGTTTGGTCTATACTTCTGTATGGTGTTCAGCGTTGGTCGTTAAAATGGCTACAATGAAAGAAGATAGAGATCTTCCCGCAGGATGTTTACCGTGGGCAGCAAGAGTAACTAATCAAGAAGTCATGTACCATATGAAGAGAGCGAAACTGCTAGTAAGAAGTAAGCGGTGGACCCCCTGTGAGTGGGGGACGCAGACGAAGAATACACCCACGGTATCCCCTGCCTGTCGTAAGAGGCAACTAAAAGGAGCGACCAAGGGATGATCGAATTAGAACCATGGGACTACTTGTAACTAGTACCACCACGCGGGGAACACCATGGGTCGCTTTTACTTGCGCGTAGTACCACTATGTCAGGTACAAAATAGGTTTGTGGTTAGTAGCAACAGAGTGCGCTTCTGGTTTTTACAGTACCTGTGATTAGTCCCACTATATGAGCGACACCATGGGTGGGCAACACCATGGCTCTGGCTTACCTATGATTAGTAACCACTCTGTGAGGAACACCACGGGATAGTACAAGTCCCTGTGGTTAGTACACTTCTGTGATGAACACAGGTTTGCGTTGCCTGTAAATGGCGCCCCAATGTGCGAAACACCATAACTCTGTATTAGGCTACATGTGCAAATTTCATTACCTGTGAATAGTGCTATAATGTGTGGAATACCGCGAGTCTACGCTACTTTTGATTAGTACCACATCATCACAAATACCTGGCCCTACTTTCCTAGCGAAAAGTACCATTATGAGGGGCGGATGACTTGGATTTTGGACCCCCTTAGACTGCAAGCCTCATCGATTCAGTAATATGCCATAGAAGCTGTCCCTTGGTCAGTAATACTCTTGTTTTACGTCAGTTTCTGTTAATGTGAGGCATTGCGGGTCGGATCCAGCGATTGTTTTAAATTCGTTTCCATCCTTTCATTCTTCGTCCTCATGTTTTGAATTCTGATCAGTGGAGGATTTTTGGACTTTTAATATTTCATTACATTTCGTCTCATGTCGTCCCATTAGGGGGCGATGACCTAGATGTTAGGCCCCTTTAAACACCAAGCACCTTCATCAAGTGAGGGGAGGAAGACTGCATCCTGCAGCATATGCAGAATGCCAAATATTACATTATACAGTTAATTATAGGAGGGAAGGTCAAAGGTAAAGGAGAGTGAGGGTGAAGCAAAATGTCGTGGCCACTCAATATAAAGCGATGGACAGGACTGCTTACTGTTGACATTCTGCTACACTCAGCAGCCAGTATGAGAGAAATGCAAGAAGAAGAAGAAGAAAAATATGTGCGTTTAATTTCGCTGAGTCGGCCTCGTGGTTTGGGAGGGGGGGGGGCGTATAGTCCGGTCCTTCTGGGCCCAAGTCGACAGGTTCGATTCCGCCTCAGTCCGGTAATATTTGAAGGTGTTCAAACACACTTGAGGATGTGCCAGGCGAGTGACTTCCGTTACTAGCTTCTCACCAAGGCGGTCGCAGTTCGAATCGCTGCCAAGGCTTGTGGGATATTTTAAATGGAAAGTCACATCCCTGTGGTTCGCATTCCACTGTAAAATTAGAGATCCCTTGGCTATGACCACTATGTGAACAGTCGCGTAAAGCTACAAATTTACCGTATTTACTTGCGTCGTCCAGTACTCCACCCACGTGTCGGTACAATTAGCGGTATGAAGAAGAATTCCTGCGGAAGTAAATTTAGTCACTTCGGGGTGTCCGAAGACCATAAAAGTAGTTCGTTGAACAACAAACAGTTGGATTGTCTGTGCAAAAGGTGCTATTTCCACTTCAGTTTCCTTTTTCTTTTTTAGTATTTCATCAACATACATTGCAGTACTTGAATACTATCCAATGCCATGAGAAATCCTGATCAGGAAGATGCAATTCCTTAAAAGTAGTACCATACCCGATCATGGATACGTTCACTTGTATTTTATTATGTTTCCACGACTTTCTTAGGGTGGAAATAGCGCCTTTTGGACAGACACTCAATTGTTGTTATTGTTGTTTTGTTGTTGTTATCATGTAGAGTGTCAAAGACAGTGAATTACAACTAAACCGTGCCTAAATCAATACCATTTGCTATCAATCAATACAAATGTTTTCCTGTATCATAAGAAGTTGAAAATATTCGAAGTAATAAGACATGTTCTATATTCTTTATATGCCATTTTTTCAATTACGATAGCAGCATATGTGCCTCTACAAGTAATGAAGTAACGACTCTTCCTCTTCTCTTAACAATTAGTCGCCTTGATCGTCACAGAGTAGATTAATTCTTACAGATTAATGAGATGATGATGATGATGCCTATAGCCACGTACCGGGCGATTTGGATACACAGTTTCGTTAAGTCATTGACAGCTTGCGTTCGGGAAACTGAGTTCGAACGCCACTGTTGGCAACTCTGAAGATGGTTTTCTTTGGTTTCCTGTTTTCACACCAGTAAAATGTTGGGGCCTTACTTTAAGGCCATGGTAGCTTCCTTTCCAGTCCTAGCCCTTTCCTCTCTCTACGTCACCGTAAGACTTCTGTGTCGGTGCGACGCAAAAACAAATAACCATAGCCCCTTGCATGAATTAGCACCAACATTAGTTCCATTGAAACAGGAGGATACATGATCCATAACGTGTCGAGTTGATGACAGCCGAAAGATGAAAAAGGAAAGGGCACGACAGTTCCCAGACAAGATAGCGTCACATCGGAAGAGGAAATTAAGTCAGTGAACTTGTACAAAGTAGGTCTTGTACACAGATAGGTCTTGTGGCGACGATGAGATAGGAAAGAGCTAGGAGCGGGAAAGAAGCGACCTTGGCTTTAATATTCAGCCCTGTCATTTGCCTGGAAAACCATCTTCCGAACCCACTATCTCCCGAATGTAAGCTGACGGAACTTGTAGTTTAATGTGACCTTCGATATTGTGATCATAGCTACAGGACCTCCAGCTTTTTGCGGAATATGAACTAGTGGCATTTGACTTCTTATTTTAAAAATTTCAGAAGCCATTGACAATGAATATATAGTCTCTTTGATCAGAAGTGAAGATACAGGGTGTCTGTGGGAACCGCGTAGTAAAATATTAAAGAGAAAAATCTGTAGCAAAGTTAGTTTCGGGACCTATAATAATAATATCTCTCATCAGTTGTTAGCGCACAGAGGGAGATATATCGGTCGTTCTCGGCTATGTATCATTTCCTCTGTTATAAAACCCACTCTTGTTTCAGGCACTTGTGTGTACCATTCCAGATAGGCTACGACTATGAAAGACGAGTTCAGTTTTTCCTGACGAGTGGAGATTTATATAGAGTTTTGAGACTTCCTGAGTTGTCGGTGTACTGCCATCTATCACACTTTCAAGGGAACTGACCCCCCCTGTGGGTGGGGGATTTAGATGAACAATACACCGCGGTATCCCCTACCTCTCGTAAGAGGTGACTGAGAGGGTTGACAAAGGAATGATGGATCTTAAACCATGTGCTTGCTTGTGATTAGTACCTTCACGAGAGGAACACCATGGGTCGACTTCACTTGCGATTAGTACCACTATGTGAGGAACACCACAGGTCTGCGTTACCTGTGATTAGTACCATTATGCGAGAAACACCATGGGTCCACGTTACGTATGAGTGGTATCTTTATGTGAAGAACACCATGTACTGCGTTATCTGTGAGCAGTACATTACCTGTGATTAGTACCACTATGTGAGGAACACCATGAGGAACAGCACGGATCTAGCCGACACCCATGATTACTCCCACTATGTGAGAAACACCATGGGTCTGTGTTACCTATGAGTGGTGCCATTATGTGTGACGTATCATGGGTCTACATTACCTGTGATTAGTATCACCATGCGATGAAAACCATGAATCGGGCCGATGACCAAGATGTTAGGCCCCTTTAAACAAGCATCATCATTATCATCAACACCATGAATCTACGTTACATGTGATTAGTACTACTATAGGAGGAACACAGTGGTTCTGCTTTGCCAGTGATTAGTACTACTATGACCGAGCTGGATAGTGCAATCGCTTAAGTGCGGCCAGTATCCAGTATTCGGGATATAGTGGGTTCGAGCCCCACTGTCGGCAGCCCTAAAGATGGTTTTCCGTGGTTTCCCATTTTCACACCAGACAAATGCTGGGGCTGTAACTTAATTAAGGCAACGGCCGCTTCCTTCCCAGTCCTAGTCATTTCCTGTCCCATCGTCGCCGTAAGACCTATCTGTGTCGGTGCGACGTAAAGCCAATAGCAAAGTACTATTATGAGGGAGCGGTGACCTGGATTTTGGATCCCTTTGGACGATAAGCATCAAATCAGAAAATACGGCATTGCGAATTGGATCCACTGATTGTTTTGGATTCATGGTCATTTTTTCATCATCATTCGTTTTAGATTCTAGTTGAAATATTATCGTTCCATTTCGTTGCACATCTTACCATTAGGGACCGATGACGTAGGTGTTTAAAGAACAATCATCATCATCATCATCATCATGAAGGAAACTGTGTGGGTTTAACCAGACAAATTGCAGTTAAACGTGTTAGAATGGTCACTTAAAACATCATAACTTCCGTATGTCCATAGTTTGATAAAATGAGAGTGATTTTAAACAGGAATACGGCAGTTTGCTCGCTGTTTTGCTAATGAAAGATTATATGAATGGCATGCAGGTTTATACATAGGTAACAAAGATTTCATAGTACATAACATTTCGTTTCCATTATGAACGATACAGATGTATTAAAACCCTAATATTCTGATATATTTGTATACTGTACGTCTTAATAAATTACGTTTCTAGAACGTACAGTTTTGTTCGTTTTAATCAAATTTTCTGTATAAAGTGATTTTTGTAACTTTAAAATAGAACTGTCGGTATATTTCTGCAGTGCATACGCAATGTCATTTACGTCATCAGCTAACTGATCTGAGCCGCCAAACTATTTTTTAGCAATTATTTGTAACAAACCCGTTGATTTTGCAACAAAATTGTCTGTCAGGTCATCAGCCCAGAAGCTGGTTGGATCCTCAAATAGCATCACTAAAGGTTATGCAGTTACGGAGAAACCGCAACAACCAATGGCGGCGCCGAAATAAGGCGTATTAGGCATGATGAGGAGTTTGACATTGCTTTCCTTATTGGGCAGTACGACTGGCCCTACGACCAACAATCAGAAACACTGATCGTGCTCCAAATATCATTACCCATACCCCCAGAAACTTCCATATTATCACAGCCATGGATGAGACTGGGACTTCAGTGGAAGCTGCACTTTGCTCTGGCCTGTGCCAAGAAAAAGATACAAAATTACTGCATCCGTTGAGAACTGGCAACAAGCGTGACAAAATTATCATTAAATATAGGATATGCTAGTAAATAATTTACCGAAGTTTCATTGCAATCCGTTTGATCCAACTTAAACAGGGTTCCTTCGTTAGTTTAGTGTGTGTGTGTTTACTTAAGAAAAATGCTATATAGAACCTTTGTTCAGATAACATGCATATTTTACATAACTGCCTGGCTTACCCATGATGGTTACCTGTGACAAGCGGGCGCAGCAATCGATGGGCTGATGCATATGTCGTGTGTGGAGGGGAGAACTGTCTGAAAATAGCACAGTATGATGGGGTCGCTGCAGAAATGTCTAAAAATCTTCGGTGGATTTTTTAAATGCCAGAGATCTCCCTAGTCTCCTGAATTCGTATATTACGTTGACACTGAATTCAGTTACTTGTGCCTAATTCTTCTCTTTCCTGCGTGAACTTCCTTGGTTAATTCTAGTTCTTTTCGAACCCGAAACCTAGAAAGTTTTAAAAAAGTACTTTTATGGTACGATTCGATACCTGCCAAGCTGAGTAACACAGATGGTAGAGCGCTGGCCTTCTGAGGTGAAATTTTGGCGAATTCGATGCCAGCTCTATCCAGTGATATTTCAAGGTGCTCAGATACGTCAGTCTCATGTCGGTAGATTCACTGGTACGTAAAAATTCCTGTGGGACAAAATTCCGGCATCCGTCGTTTCCGAAAACTGTAAGGGTAGTTGGTGGGACGTAAGACCAATAACTTTTTATTATGATTATTATTATTATTATTATTATTATTATTATTATTATTATTATTATTATTATTATTATTATACATCGAGTTGAGCCTCTATGGACTGCGTGGTAACAACCAACTTCATTTTAGTGTCTAGGTCTTGTTCTTGTTCCGGCTTTGACTTCCTGCCAGTATCTTCCGAGCCCAGCGACGAGTGCCTGTTTACGCTCTTCAGACAAAGGTCCTTTCCGTCTTCTGGAAGTTGATGCCATTTGGAAACCTTGATAGTTGTTCACCAATCTTCTGAATGCGTTCCTGTCATGGATTTCTTGATCTGAAATACCAGTCTACCTCAGATGTTTTTCGCATTCCTGGAACCATCTCGACCTTGTTGCCTTAGATTGAATAAAATTCCATATTCTTTTTATTAGTCGATCATCAGTCGTCCTCAAGAGAGAACCGTAAAATAATAGCCGTCTCTTCTTAATTGGCGCTGTGAGAGGTTCTGTCTTGCTGTACAAATCCTCATTTGGTCTCATTCGCCACTGTCCATCAACCCACCTATAATAATAATAATAATAATAATAATAATAATAATAATAATAATAATAATTGATACCCTCATTTTCGAGTAGTTCTTTCTTTGGATCTTTCAACTAATTTTAGAAGAGGCTGGTGATGTAGATATGCACTAATCCGCTCCGTAACGTGGTTGGTTAGGCACTTGCCTTCTATACCCAAGATTTTGGGTTCGAATCACACGGTATTGACTGGCATTTACGTGTGTTGTGTCGGAATTAGTGACGCATTAGACGACCACTTTCCGGAGCAAAATTTCGGCACTCCAGCTATCTTTAAGATACAGGACAAATGAGGGGACATTAAACGTAGTAGTGATATAATAATATTGTTATTGATTTTACGTCCCACTTACTACATCGAGGCACCTGAATTTTGTCCCTCAGGAGTTCTTTAACGTGCCTGTAAATCTACCGACACGTGGCTGACGTATTTGACCACCTTGAAATACCACCGGACTGAGCCAGGATCGAACCTGCCAAGTTGGGCTCAGAATGGCAGTGCTCTCCCGTATGAGCTCTTCAGCCCGGTGGCACTAGTATTAGTAGTAATGGTAATATTTGTTGTTTTTTAATGTCATTGATTTACGTTCCATTAACTATTCTGTTTCCTTTCCTTTTTCCCAGTTTCTCGGGGTCAGCAATTACTGTGGATTTGGGGATGGTTACCCAGTTGTACTTCCTCTTAAAACAATCACCACCTGTGGATTTGTTCCACTTTTACGGCCAGATGCTTTTCATAACGCCAATCCTTCGTTGAGAGATTCATCTAATATGGCATGTTTTAGATTGTCAGTGTGGTGCGTTGTGTGCACATAAAGACATGTATACCCAGTTTCCGAGCCAAAGAAATTCGCCATACACAGTTAAAATCACCGACTCGGTGGGGAATTGAATCCGGGGCTCTCTGAACTGAAGGTCACTACGGTGATGATTCTTCCAGAAACCAGACGTATGTCCCACTAATTACTTGTGCGTTTTTTTTTCTTTTTTTTTTTTTTTTTTTTTTGCGGAGAAGCTGATATGACGTAAAAATGGTCTCTCATGGATTCTTTCCTATTGAAGCCGATGGCTGGATCATTTTCACAGTTTGTTTATTAACAAATCTGCACTACCCTATTTCTCATGTTTCCATCCTGTTATTCATTTCGTTTACACTTACTCTAAATTACTCCTCGCAGCGGAATAGTTTTTGTTTTCGTGACAAATCTATGTTCCCGGAGAATAATTATGTTTTATTGTGTGTAGAGCTGTTATTAATAGCACGGGTTTAAAGCTACTGTGTAACAAATTACTGCAGTGGCCCAGCTCGCCGCTGCTATGTCAGCGGAGAACCGGGTCACATCACTATCACCACCGCTGATCTTCTCAACCTAGGATCACTCTGACGTGCGACTTACTTCAAGGGATCAGACAGCTTGGATCCCGGATCACGGCAGTTTTTATTGCTAGGCTGCTTCTCGCATACTTTTCGAATGTATACCAGGTCATTCCATGTGAACTCAATTAGTGCTGACATCTGTCACCAGTGCTAATTATAATACTATACAATATTAAAATGATATTATCCGTAGCTATATTGATTACGAAGAGGCACATTTATTGAGAGTGTGTAAGGAAACAGACTCGCTTAAGGTCAAATATAGTAAATCTAAAGCCAAAATAAAAGGGAGATCAAGAATTCCATGCAATTGTAAAATTAAACAGAATTGTATCGCACCGGGAAGTATAGCAAAGGTATTCTATGTTTTTTTAAATGTGTGGCAAAATAAAAGAATAAAAGAAACGCTAGTGTAAGTAATGAAGGGTGGGATATATGTTTGTCCTGAAATACATATATTCAGGGATATGACAGGAACGATCATTTGAAGCAAAAAACTTTGTGGACATGTCCACTATTCCGAATGGTTTCCGGGAGAGAACACATTTAATGTACATTTGTTTTGGGCTCGTGGTGCGCACCTCTCTCTCTCTCTCTCTCTCTCTCTCTCTCTCTCTCTCTCTCTCTCTCTCTCTCTCTCTCTCTCTCTCTCTCTCTCTCTCTCTCTTTCTCTCTCTCTCTTTCTCTCTCTCTCTCTGTGTGTGTGTGTGTCTTCATATTTATACCAGACTACCAACCACTACAAATGGTTTTCCGTGGTTTCCCATTTTCACACCAGGCAAATGCTGGGGCTGTACCTTAATTAAGGCCACGGCCACTTCCTTCCCACTCCTAGCCCTTTCCTATCCCTTCGTCGCCATAAGACCTATCTGTGTCGGTGCGACGTAAAGCAACTAGCAAAAAAAAAAAAAAACCAACCACTACAGAAACACGCGGAAGTGAATACATCCCTCCACACACAAATGGTTGGCATCAGGAAGGGTATCCGGGCGTTAAACAAGGCTAAATCCACATGCGTATGTGACCGGGCGCGCGGTTAGGGGCGCGCGGCTGTGAGCTTGCATCTGGGTTCGAATCCCAATATCGGCAGCCCTAAAGATGGTTTTCCGTGGTTTTCCATTTTCACACCAGGCAAATGCTGGGGCTGTACCTTAAGGCCACGACCGCTTCCTTCCAACTCTTAGGTCTTTCTTATCACATCGTCGCCATAAGATCTGTCTGTGTCGGTGCGATGTAAAGCAACTTGAAATATAAAAAAACAATACGCATGTGGTACACAGCTCGTACCCTCGACTCCACCATGATGTGAGAAAAGCGGCAGAAGAAGCAGTTTAACATGATTACAACTCAGCCACCGAGAAATTCCCTCGACATTTACCAAATATTAAATTACATTTAGAAATTCTACCAAATTAAAATTATGAGCTATGGAATTTAATAGTGGAACACAGTTTGTTATAAGTAATGCTCTAATATTTACAGATACAGTATATACAAGGTAATATATATAAATTAAAAAATGCATGTCACAGTAAAGCAAGATTTTAAATGTTATAGAGCTGCAAAGTTTATCAATGGATACTACACAGCTCAAAAAAATTAGAACATGTTTTTGAACGCATGCCATGCTCCACAAAACAATACCTCACACCACCCATATATATGTTCAGTGGCTTTACGTCGCACCGACACAGATAGGTCTTATGGTGGCGATGGGATAGGAAAGGACCAGGAGTTGGAAGGAAGTGGCCGTGGTCGTATTAGGGTACAACCCCAGCATTTTCCTGGTGTTAAAATGGGAAACCACGGAAAACCATCTTCAGGGCTGCCCACTTTGGGATGCAAACGCACTATCTCCCGGATGCAAGCTCAGAGCTGCGCGCCCCTAACCGCACGGTCAACTCGCCCAGTCCCATGTAGGCCCTATATTACCAATTAAACGTTGGGACAAACACCCAGTCCACGGGCCAGGAGAATTAATCATAGGCGATTAAAATCCCCGACCCAGCCGGAAATCGAACCCAGGAGGACCCTCTGACCGAAGACCTCAACGCTGACCATTCAGCCAATGAGTCGGACGACTTAAAGATACGATGTGTGCAACTAAATGCGGCCATTGAGCCAGTTGCAAATGGAGGATTATGGAGGCGTATAGTTAATTTACAGAGGCTTGCAGATTATTCGCTGAAATTCGTAAGTCTATGTATGTAAATGTGGGAGAGCCGTGTCTGAATTAACCAGCAGGTTAAAAGAACTTCACGGGGAAAACCCCGGCAGTCTAATTTCAAGGGCGTTAAATCGCAGTATATTCATGTAATGAAAGAGACCTATTTCCGCGGTGTGAAGATAGATCGTCTGTGCCCATGAGAACGGTACAAACTGTAGACAGTCTGTTCGAGGTCGGTTTAATGAAAAGATTGCTAGGAGATTCCGACTTCGACCCTCGGGACTGGCTTGCTGGCTGTCTGGTGAGGAGAGAGGGGACGGGCGTCAGGACGCTGTGTATTGATCGACCGGCGGCAGCCGCAGTGCTGCTCCCCTCCCGTACCGGGACTGCTTCACAGGCACCACGTTTACCTCTTCTGGTACCGCAGTGATCTTATACGTGCCATCAGCCACAACCGGAAGTACGAGAATAGATCACCAGGAAGAATTGTTTGGCTTTTAATACGAGAGCTAATTTAGGTTCTTATTTTTCAGTTACAACATGAACAATCTAGACAAGTATTATACCACAATATGAATAATGTAGACTACTTATCCTTCTTCTCTTCAAGAATTCCATTGGTATTGTTTTTATTCTGTACTTTAGCAGAACGCCCGCCTTTGTGGCGTAGTGGTTAGTGTGATTAGCCACCACCCCCAGAGGCCCGGGTTCTATTCCCAGCTCTGCCACGAAATTTGAAAAGTGGTACGAGGGCTGGAACGGGGTCCACTCAGCCTCGGGAGGTCAGCTGAGTAGAGGGGGGTTCAATTCCAACCTCAGCCATCCTGGAAGTGGTTTCCGTGGTTTCCCGCTTCTCCTCCAGGCAAATGCCAGGATGGTAGCTAACTTACGGCCACGGCCACTTCCTTCCCTCTTCCTTGCCTATCCCTTCCAAATTTCCCATCCCCCCCGCAAGGGCCCTGTTCAGCATAGCAGGTGAGGCCGCCTGGGCGAGGTACTGGTCATCCTCCCCAGTTGTATACCCAGACCCAGAGTCTGAAGCTCCAGGACAGTGCCCTTGAGGCGGTAGAGTGGGATCCCTCGCTAAGTCCGAGGGAAAAACCGACCCTGGAGGGTAAACCGATTACGAACGAACTTTAGCAAAACGAAGATTAACCAACTCGGGGGGGGGGGGGGGCGTGACAGCTGAGTTACACTGTCACTGGTTTCTAACCAAGGCGTCCATGGTTCAGATCACCGCCAATGTGTGTGTGGGAGTTTTGAAATTAAGTCTCATTGATTTAAGTGGAAGTACAAGTGGGCAACCGTCCTCTCTGTAACACTAATCCGATAGGCAAGGGTCGCGAAGGACGAGAAAATGAGACCTTCCCTAGGTCTCGTAAACCTAATACCGTCGGGGTCAGAAAGGAACGAGAGTTGTCCAAGAGAGGTTGGATGGGAAAAGTGAAAAAGAGGAGCCTGGTACAGGTAAATGGAAGCAATGCCAGACTCGGCTAGAGGCCCGTGCTCGCCCACCCACACTCGCAAGATGAGTCCCTAGGGCCCCCCTCTTAGTTACTTCCTACGTCAGGCACGGGATCCCGTGGATGTGTTCTACCGGCACTACCCACGTCCCTGTAATTCGTATTCCACGCGCAAAAATTGAGGACTCGTGGTTATGATCACTACATCAGTCAATATTTACTTTCAAAGTTCGGAATTGTTCTCGTACTAACTCAGACAGGTTTTTGGTCACCCCAGGATAGAAAGGGGTTAGGATTGAAAAAAAAGCTGAATCCTTTATTATGGCACACAAAGAAAATAATCAGTGTTCATGAAAACTTCAAGTGTAGGATACGTGCTTTATAACACTGGAACGAGGGCTGCACTTGGCTAGAAATAGCCACACGAAATTATTATTATTTTACAATTTTGCTTTAGATTGCAACCGACACAGGTAGGTCGTATGGCGACGATGGGATAGAAAAGTGCTAGGAGTGGGGAAGAAGTGGCCGTAATTAAAATAGAGCCCCAGCATTTTACTGGTGTGAAAATGGAAAACCATGGAAAACCATCTTCGGGGCTGCCGACAGTGGGGTTCGAACCTTCTATCTCCCGAATGGAAGCTCACAATTGCGCGATCCTAACCGTACGGCCAACTCGCCCGGTGATGTAGTAGTAGTAGTAGTAGTAGTAGTAGTAGTAGTAGTAGTAGTATAATAGACCGTTCCAACCTTAAATTGCAGTACAGCGTAGATGGAGCGCGCTGTTGCGAAATCGACTCGTGAAGATCGCGCTCGAGTATGACTCAAACAGGGCGTCACAGTTCCACATTTTTCGTTTGTAATTTTGTAATTTTAAGTTCATTCATAAATTGATATTTGTAGGATGGTAAAATAAATACAACATACCTTAATCACTGTCGTTGCTCTCAGACAATGGACGTACACCTTCTATCATTTCTGCAAGGTCTGGTGTTCCCGCTTTGGATGAACTGCGTTCGGGAGATGAACTTGAGGATGATCCGGACGATGAAGAAAGTCTTATTAAAAATTGTTCATCGTCGACATCGTCCTGTAATTCGTCTGCTTTCCACAAATCTTTCATTTCTCTTTACTTTTTTCACGCAATTTTTCCCAATTGGACACCGTAATGTTCTTATACGCAGCAGTTATTAAATTTTCCATATATTTTTTCTTGAATGATACGTTATGATACCGGGTGTAGTTTTTCACCTGGGACCACACCATCTCAATAGGGTTTAACTCGCAGTGATAAGACGGGAGACGTAGAATCTGCCGACCTGCCGCTTTCCCTGCTTATCATACAGAGCCCTGTTCTGAGAAGCGATGTGCAACAATTCTCGCTTGAGCATCCCGTCCTCAAAATATATTTGCTTTTTACGTATCCACTGTACGATGTCATCTTTTCGCCAAGAGCCACCAGCAAAGGTTCCAACTTACGGGAATGATAAGCGGCAGTATCCAGCACGATCGCGGCACCTTCGGGAGTGTTCGGCAACAGTTGTTTCGAAAACCACTTCTCATAAATTTCACCAGTCATTTCCTCGTGGGCGTCCGCCGTGTTTTTATGGCATAAAAATGTTAGTTCAGCATTTGGAACAAAACCATGTTCATTACCCGCGTGGACTAAGGCGAATCACGGTCCTCGGCTTTACGGTGGCCTAAGTCCCGAACTCACCCCTTCATTGGCGGCCTGCCGTGCACTTTTCACTGTCGTATCCTTCCATTCTTTTGTCACTGTCTGCCCAATATTTACCCACGATTCATCTGCGTAAAATTATAGCTTTATTGTATGCCCTCAAACGTTTTATCTACCTGAGATATATGTGCCTCCAACTAATAATTTCATCGGTTTCAATAAAAGCTGCTTTATTACCCCGTCTTAAATAACGGAACCCTGTATCATGTAAGAAGCGATACAACGTAGTTTTGGAAAATCGTGGCAAAGAATCTTCTCCATTTACCGACTCAAAATCACGTTCAATGTCGGTGGTATGTTAGCAAATAAGAGTGAACCCCCCGACGCACTCCACTTTGTACAATTTCATCATATTTAATTTTCCTTGCATTTTTCTGCCGTCCTTCTCTTTTTTTGGGGGGGGGGGAGTTCGCAAAGGACCATGTGTGTGTTCCTTCCTTATAGCATAGATTGTTCGTTCGAAACAACCTGTAGCTTTAGCTGTTTCACTGACTGCGCTAGTCACATTCATAGTCTTTAAAAAATAATCCAGGATACTCATTATAATATTGCGTTCTTTTCCCCTGAGTTTACCTACGGAACGTTTCTTTTTAATTTGACGATCCATTGTACATCCTTCTGCACTCTTTCTTCGAACTAAAAACCCCTCGCACGAGCACGAACTCACAACTACAGAGACTACACAAACACAATCCGCTTGTTCCCAAGAACTATACGTTTATCACTGATCTTTATTTGAACAATCTTATAATACTGATTAAATGAACACCACTGCACGCGGCTGTCAGTATATTTAAAAGCTCACTGTTTGGGAGATCATTACTGGCCAGCCAGCTGAGACGTTCTCCCTGTCATAAAATAAGATATAGCGAGTTAAGGACTTGAGATATGATTTAAAAATAACTTCCATATCCGAAGACAATTTGCTTCGCTTTAACCACGCCATGATCCTTCTGCACTTTTTCTTCGAACTAAGATCCCCAGGCACGAGCACGAACTCCCGAATCACACAAACGAAATATACTTGCCCTCAAGAATTGTACATACGTCACTGATATGTATTTAATCACTATTATACATACTACTGACAAAATGAGCACTCCACTGCATACGACTGTCTAGAAATGTTAAAAGCTCATGGTTGGGAGATCACTACCGGTATTCAGCCAGCTAGACAGCCAGTCGAGTCACGCGCGAAACCAAAATTCAAGGAGATATTCTTCCTGTCACAAATTAAGAACTAAGCAAGTTAAGAACTTCGGGATGAAGTCCATTTGCCTCGCTTTGACCCCCCATTCAAATTCAATAGGAAAGACTCTGGCCAGCGACTGACTTTTTCGTGCCTGCACATAAAATTCCCTGAACATGACTGAAAATAAACGCATATACTGCATTTTGTCATCATTTAAATTTTAAAAACAAACTTATCTACATCGAGCTGAAATGCTTCTTTACCAGCAGTAAAAGAATTAGAAAAATAATGAATATAAAATAGGGGTTATGACATGATAAGTTCTATGCAATGAAGATTTTGCATTTGGCGTAACTTTCCATTATATTACCGTTTTCACACGAAATTATTTTTTTACATTTTTTGTTAACGGTATCAAATGCGCCTTGAAATTCTGTACATAACACGATATTCGCCCATTTTAACCGATAACATTCTGATTTACAGATATTTAGCAAACCCGCTGCATTAGAGTAGGGCAGCGCCACCTGAAAAACATGGGAGAAGGAAAGAGACGGAATTATCCCATTACTGCTGTACTGCATTTTAAGTTTGGAACGCTCTATAGCATGGCTTACGAAGGCACGATATGCTAAATCATCATATCGTGTGGGCTCGTTCGACTTGCACCTCTTTGGGCTGAAAGAAAAAGCGCATTGCATATCTGAAGGGGTGACATAGCAATAGAATCAGAGAAATAATAATTATCACTAGTATTGTATAATCCTAATTTTATTTTTTAAGAATTTGTTAATTGTTTCAATTAATAAGGACGTGTCTTTCTGGAGAGACAACTCGTATTTAGAAAGATAGTTTTTGTTCCATAATTAAACTTCCCTCTTTTTAACATTTGATTTGGAACGTGCATTGATATTTAGAATATTCACAATAACTTGAAATTATTTTGTTATAACATACTAGGTAAGAAAGCAGAATTTCTGAAGTTTCCACCTACATTTCCTAACTCCAACACCTTCCCTCTCACACCCTTTTTCGGATGACATCACAAGAGGCAATAACTTTTTATCCAAATGCTGTACGAGTCAGTTAACACTGACATGAAGAGTGCTACTTTTAGCTCTTCATTGATCTGATTTGTGGCAAATGGCGCAATAACATTTGTGCTTGTTGCTTTGCACTTCGAGAAAATTTGAATTTATAGTAGGAAAGTTTTTCGTCACGATGGACGTAAAGCGGTGATCGTGCACAGCAGTACGATAAGCGAAGGTTGCTTCTTGTGCTGCCAAGGAGAAATATTTTTCCACTTCACTTTCATTATGTTGCGGTTGCAAGCTTTATTTTGAGGAATAATTTTGTGTCTTTTCGTTCTCATGTGGTTGACTACGTCTGACCGACCTCGACGTGAAATGTAAAATTTAGCACTGCTAATTTGCTTTACGTCGCATCGACACAGATATGTCTTATGGGGACGATGGGATAGGAAAGGCCTAGGAATGGGAAGGAAGCGTCTGTAGCCTTAATCAAGGTACAGCCGCAGCATTTCCCGGGTGTGAAAATGGGAAAACAGGGCTGCCGACAGTGGGATTCGAACCCACTATCTCCCGGATGCAAGCTCACAGCTGCGCGCTCCTAACCCCACGGCCAGCTCGCCCGGTAAATTTAGCCCTGCACTTACATTTCGGCATGATACAAACTGTATGCAACATTCAGTAACAACCAATCTCCGTGTGTATGTAGCATTGCCAACAGAAGCTTGGAGAAAAAGAGGGCATCGTTATTAGTATTACCAACCTCTTAATAAATCTCATGTTCCATTCATTCTTCGTCCTCACGTTTTGAATTCTGGTCAGTGGAGAATTTTGGACTTTTAATTTGTCATTCCATTTCGTCTCATTTCGTACCATTAGGGGCCGATGACCTCGATGTTAGGCCCCTTTAAACAGCAAGCATCATAATAATCATCATCAATATATCTCATCAAAGCTTCGTGAATTCGCGACCAGGAATGCTGCATATTTAAAATAAGGACACCGGTCATTCTATCAAAAAACGGGACTGTCTCACGATAAAAGGGACGTTTGGGAACCCTAATCTAGTGTTGAGAAAAACTAAAAATACAGTAACTGGATAAAAAAAAGTCCCTTATTTGATTCTGAATCACAATTATTTCTAAAGGCTGGTTTTTCTCTGCGATTTCCGGGTGTGTGGTAGTTGATCCCCCTCGTATTGCGACGATCATTAGCCTGGCCCTCCGTACCTGCGATCGCACGCATGACCAGGCTCGGCCGGCTAGAGCTGTAATGCCAAGCGGAACGCACAGCCATCTGGAAGGATACGAGTGACTGACTTCGGTCAAAGACAGCCCTTTGACGGTTCCACACCTCTTCTTTATTTAATTGGCGTTACGATGTTGTGATCGAGATGTGAATAATTTTAGCACATCTCTAATACTCTCTCTACGTTTGTGTTAATTACGGTTATATTCCGGGAGCAGGGCATATACAGAACTCAAAACAGCTGTAGAAAAAGGAAAGAAAATCTCTTCTTGGTTCAATTGAAGTTGATATTTGGAATAACCGGACATGTTTAGTCTTCCGTAAATGTCAACGGACTAAACCATTTTACCCCATCGGGTTTGTTCAGATAATGTTAGTGTACTGTAGGTACACCATGCTGGGTTGGCTTTCTTTAAATCCCATTTTCATTTGCAGATCGTCTCCACCATCTTTCTTACTTATATCCAAATACTGTATTCAATGAACTTTTTCAAACAAATCTGACCAGTTTGATGAATTTTGAATTCAGGCGTTCATCTATGTTCATTGATGACCTTGGAAGCTTGCTCTGTTATATCCGCATGTTAGGGAGGAAAGAGACGTGGGTATGTTTAGAATATCGAAGTCGTATAAAACTTGAAATTGTATTTCAGTAGTAGGAAAAGCATTTTCTGTAATTCGAACGTTATAACAGAGTTAATAACCAAGATGGTCTTGGTTCGAATCTTAACCAATGCGTGCGGGATTTTGAAAATGAAGTCACATCCAACGGTTGCAGATTCCATGCAAAACTGATGATCCCGGACGGTGGTCATGATATCAACAGTCAAGTAAAACTAAAAATGTGACTTTCTTTTCACATTTGTATTCTTCCCACGTGGCCAACCGTCTGGGCTGACTTTTGTTGAAGGTAGCGGACGATAGCAGCTAAGTACAGAAAAGTTCCCTAATTTACTAAAGGGACAGAGGACTAATACGTTCATGATTTGTTCATACCATGACCAATTCATAATCATTGTCTTGTTTGCGCGACGTGAACAATATTGTCCATATATGCGCGTGATTTGATGTATTTTGATAGTGTGTTCTTGTAGAGTGAAAGATGTCATTATTTGTTTAATAGATACATTAGTGTTTTTACATGTATGTTAGTGTTACATATTATGTTTTGAATTAATGTGTTTCGGCATGCTGAAAAGCTTTCAAGTCACCGTAAAATTAAGGATACTTTTACACAATATTGTTTCATAGAAAGCACCAAAATCTATATTCGAAATCTCAAACTTGTTTGTGAATCTTTATAAAATATTTGTATTATTGAGTGTTAACACATATAAATTGATGGCCATAACTCGAATTCCAGAAGTAAAGTACTCATCGTCTGATGTTTCTTGCGGGTTTTGCTTGTTTACTTCATTGTATTGTACTCGGTCACAGAGTCGAGAGCTAAGCACTTTTAAGTATTCCATACAGCCCTGTAGTGACAGAATAAGGTATTTTAACAACAAACGATAATACTGATAGTTTTGCGTCGCACTAACACTAATAGGTTTTCGGCGACCCTGGGATGGGAAAATGCTTAGGCAGGGAGATAAGTGGCTATATCTTCAATCAAGATATAGTCCCGGCATTTTTTTGTGTGAAAATGCGAATCTACTGAATGGCATTCTCAAGGCTGCCGACCTTGGGGCTCGAACCCACTATTTCTAGAATTTCTAGAATTTAGGATATGGTACCAATGGGGTCACTTATCGGGCTCGCTTGGTGATGTTTTTTCCTTATACTGGTGCGGGAGGATTTTTGTACCCTTAAAACTGAAGGCTGAACTACATTTAACTCATCTCTTTCCATTGCTATGGCACGATTTACTTTTAATCTTTAATGTGCGCATAAAATGCATATAATGTCTTATTATACACACCTGTTTTATATCTCGGAGCATAAATGTCAGAATGCTACAAACGGTGCGTGATAAATTGCGGACATTTGTTACCGGCGACTATGAGTAAATAGTGGTGCTTGCTCACGCATATTTAAAAGTTTACTGCTTCATAATGTCGCCCATCATAATTCAAATATAACACTGTACAGGAACGTTATCGTGCTTGTTTCAACATCATCTTATTCTCTACGCAGGATGAGTACAGCAGTATTATTCAAAATACGATTGTTCTTGGACCAAACGCCGCTAAAGTTCATTTATTGCAGTTGGTAGAAGACAGCGGAGCAAGCAGCGGATACGTCAGTGGACCGAGCACAGTCATCTCATGAGTTTCACATTATCGGCAGAACATGAGTTATTTTAGACAAGAATTTGTGAACGCTGCAAATGCAAAAACAATTGGACGAATTCAGAATTGTATATTTTGTTCGTTCAGGGGCTAGCAAAGTAAGAGTGAAAAGTTCCACCATATCATAAATAGGGTTCGAAAGTTTATGACCTAAAGAAGTACGAAATATGCAAGCAAATATGCCCTAAAATCTGGCTGTTTATGACCTTAAAAAATAAAATGACTTAAGCAGTTTAGGGATACATTGCAAGTATTAGATTACTGCATTAGTAACACTGAACGTGTCAAAAAATAAGCGATAATACAGCAGACATGTTTAATCATGCAAACTGGTAGAGCTACAGTAGGTAAATTAAAACTTTATACATTCATTCAGTATCATAGCTCTGAGGCGCAGCACTCATTCTGTTTTCCTTAAAAAAAAAAAAAAAAAAAAAAAAACAGAAATGAAGCATTAGCATGCTTTTTGGTATCTTTAGGCGTACGTTCCTACAGCATCTGTTTCGGGGAAAAAATAAAAAATACATCTTCTACAGTATTTTGAAATCCTGTGTTTGTAAATCGATATAGATGTACCTTGTTAAAATCGACGCCTCGATTTAAACAAAAATGCTCAAAATATAATCGAATATGACTTTATATAACAAAAATCAGCAAAATATGATCTAATCTGTAAAAATGGCCGAAATATGCATGTATATGCAACATAAAATTGCTCTAAACTGCGTCAGGAACCCTTTCAGGTTTCGGGTAAAATGACATCAGTAATGAAATATGATTTTTCCTTAACATCCGAACCTTTATCATTAAGGACTAACTGTTCAGACATATATTTAGCATGATTCTGTACCTGGCGAAAGAGCACCGGACGTAAACAAGCATTAGTTCCTAGCATAGCCGAGTGTAGTCGTATTTTCAACCCGTGCTATGCACACTGCTCATGAAGAGAGTGAGTACAACTTGGCTACCCCAGGGATGTTTTGTTCACTGCCTGGCACAAAAATTGAGCTGAGACTTGTAACGAAGAACCGGCTGTGTTATGATCTTGCATGATATTTTTTCTTGTCCTGCTCTTTAATATATTATTTTTCTGAAACACACTTTGCCAATAAGCTTGCATAGTTTTATTATGTTTGGAAAATAACAAGCAGTGTTTAGGGCAGTTATGTTATCATATAAACTTGTTCTACAAGCATAGAAGTGCACCCTTTCATTGCCAAATAGGAGAGAAGTCTCCGTGGTTTAACTAGCCAAGAAATCTCTGATACAGTATGTGCTAGTTCCTTTTGATCGCGCTTATACTAGGAGACTTGGAAATTTTCAGCCAAAAGCTCACATTTTACGTCCCACTAACACTTTTGCGGTTTTCGGAGACGCCGAGATGCCGAGGTTGGTATATTTGAGTACCTTCCAATACCACCGGAATGAGCCATCTCTGTAAATTTCAATGGTAGAGATTGCGGGTTCAACCCCGGCAGGGGTTAGTTGGAATGTTGAAGGACGGACAATAGTCGATTTGACACTCCATGTCTGAAGGTGGTAATTTTTAGCGTTTTGAAATTCAAAATTTAGCATTATGATTTGTGTATGAGGAGACTGAGATAAATGATTTTCTATTGGGGGATGCCAGAACAACAACTTAAAATTAGCTGATGACACAGATGACATAATGTGAAGAGGAGTTGATCAATATAATGGAGGAAACAAGTCTAGAAATTGGATTACATCTACTGTAAACAGACAGAAAACAAAGGACATGATGGTTGATCACAATAACAACTGCAGTCCATACATCCAGCAGATTGGAGAATGTCAAGTCGTAAATCCGTACCTATATCTACGCTCCTTATTGTGCAACTCTGCGCTTCCAAAGACGAAGTAAAATGAAGGATCGAAGTAGCAAAGGTAGATAAAATCAGTCTGCGGAAGATCTGGAAAGATATCACCATCAATACAAAAAAGAAAGCTCGTTGAATCTCTAGTCTTCTCAGTCTTCTTGTACGGCGCAGAGACGTACAACGCGATCGTGCACGAATAGAAAGTTTCGAAATTTGGTGCTGGAGGAAAATGCTGAGGATTACTTGGACAGCTCATCGCATGAAACCAAGTTTACGGGCGCACAGCTGTGAGCTTGCATTCGGGTGATAACGGGTTCGATCTCCACTGTCGGCAGCCCTGAAGATGGTTTACCGTGGTTTCACATTTTCACAGCAGGTAAATACTGGGGCTGTGCCTTAAGGCCACAGCCGCTTCCTATCCCATCGTCGCCATAAGACGTATCTTTGTCGGTGCGACGTAAAGCAACGTGTATTTTTTAATCATCACATGAATATGTCGATTCAGAAACAACTTTAGATAAAAAGTCGTCTATCGTGCAAGGTCTCTCACCGGATCATACGCTTCTTTGGTCATGTAATGCGCCGAGAAGGTAGTTTTCAAAATTTGATTGCTGAGGACTAAATCTTAGGAACCAAACCACGAGAGCGAGTACCAACACGATGGATCGACATGGTGAATGGCCTCTTACAGATTTCTCTCAGAGTAACCACAATGAAGGCTTTGGATAGAGAAGAATGGCGGAGTATTCATCAGCTAAATGTATGAACTATGATGGTCACGACGCCTTAGCCATGCGTCAAAAGGAACAAACGAACGAACGAAAAAAAAATTAAATAAATTGCATAAAGTATAATGAAACATTTCATTTATTTTAAATTGATATGGGCTAAATCATAAATTTACATTGATGAAAAGTAGTGAAGAAATTAACTTAAATCATGTTCATGAATTTACTGACACAGTTGAAGGAAATCATAGAACGTATGTGAACATTTTGTCGAGACGATGACCTAGATGTTAGGCCCTTTTAAACATCAACAACAATCATCATCATTGCCTTTAACATTTTGTCCTGGCATTCGTGTTCTTTCGCATTTAAATTGTATTTATTGAAATATTTTTCTGCATCTACAGTGTTGGTAGGTTCACAAATACATTGCAGAGTTTCTTGGGCAAATACTTGGGTAAATGAATTAAACAGCAAACAGAATTTATAGGCAATCCATGAGGGCACAGACTAATCTTTTAAGTTTCTAAAAATCAGTAAAACAACATGTGAAGTTACTTTCGAAAAAATGGTTGATTTCGCATTCATATCCTATTTTAGTTCTGCCTGCTGTCATTTCTTGATGGATACAGTACTTTTGCATCCATCTCTTGGCACAGGCCAGAGTAAAGTGTAGCTTCCACCGAAGTCCCAGTCAACATCCATGGCTGTGACAATATGGAAGCCGCTGGGGTATGGGTAGTGCTGAGTAATGACATTGAGCACAACTAGTGCATCTGAGTGTTATGAAAGGTGCTGCTCACAGGGGCAGTCGTGCTGCAATAGTACCTTCTGACCCAGTCAGGAAAGCAATGGCAAACTACCTCACTCCTCATCTTGCCTAGTGCGCCTTATTTTGATGCTACCGTTGATTTTTGGGGTTTCCTTATAACCGCATAACCTTTGGTGGTGCTATTTGAGGATCCGACCAGCCTCTGATCTGTTGACCTGACAGACATCCTATTTTAGTATGAATTTCGTAATTTAAGTACATTTAATGCGTTTGAAAACGCATTAAAATTGGTTTATAGGCCGTGAAAAATATCCGATGACACATTTGGAATGTATCGGCCATAGACTGGCTAGTATAGATCCGTTTCTCTGACATTTGGTAGAAATTACCATCGAAATAGATACGCAGGCAGCCTAGCTTGGGTCAGATCAAAATGTCTGCGCACGGTAGTATAGGTTGTATATTATTATTATTATTATTATTATTATTATTATTGGCTCAGAAAGCCGTCGCTCTACCAGACCTCATCAATCACTTTTTATGTCAGGCATTTTTAAGATCTGGATAACCATCAGCTCGAAGCAGAAGCAGTCAGCTTTATCGCTTGCAGCACCTGAACTGTTGATAATGAGTAGGCTGCACAAGTCTCCCTCAAGTGACTTTCTACTCGGCGCTGCTTATGACCAGTGGTATGTAAAACGTCGAGTTGGCCCCGAAGGGAAGAGGAGCGGTCGCACACCCTCTGTACGTAGCCAGCTGTTTAAATTGTAATCAAGTGTTAATAGGATGCAAAGGAAGCGAATTGTGTAGGTGTAATGGTGTATTCAGGCGAGCATGGTTCAAGTGGTGGGTAAAGTTATCAGTGGTGCGTATGTTGTTTTTAAACTTCACAACATGACCACTGAGATCGAAAGGGTATCTTATATTTTTGTGGCTTCTTTCCCTCAAGCAAAGCTTTGATGGGACTCTGTGTAACTGAAAACTTCTCAAGTTCGAGTGGAATTGAAGATGTATGCTTTTTGTGTTTTAGGAGCAGCGAGAGCACGGCCCCGCCGGCTACTCTGGACAACTCGTTCAACGACAACGCTAACGTGGGCATGGGGCGGCGTCCTCTGGACTTGACCGCCTCCCTGCGGGCCAAGCCGGATCTCATAGAGACGGCCGAACAGCGCGACAAGTAAGTGTTTTGTTTTCGTGAACTTGGAATAGGTGTCTATACCTGGTGGGGTGGTACATAGTGCCGTATTTAAAATTTCTCTTTGACTATGTCATAAATAATAGTCAACCCTTTACCCTTCCTGCCTTTGAAATGTGGCACCGGCTTGAGACATCACAGGGTCGCTGACTGGGTACTACCCACAGAGACATCTTCGAATATTATAAATTAACCTTAAATTAATTATGCAGGAAGGATAAAAGAGAAGAAAATAAAATAATTAAATAAAAATCTGAGTGAGAACCTTTACGAATACAAATTTATTGAAAAACTAAACTTTGGCAAAGCAAATACCCCTATACACATCAATAAACTCTTCGGACCAAATATTGTTTATAACCTTTGTCAACTCCGACTAAAAGTATCAACATCATGACTCATAAATTTCAAATCTTCTTCCAAACACATTATTCAATTTTGATTACTATTTCCTCATCTTATTTACCAACTCTACTCCAGTACCTCCAATTTTAATTCAATTCCATTCCACTCATAGTTGGTTATCACCATATTTCAAATTTTCCAATAATAAAAAAAATATAATAATTTACCATCATAACCTTCGTTAATTCGTCAGAGTAACCTTTGAAATGTTAATATACAACCAAACTTCTTCCATACATTCTTTGAATAAATAAATTCGTATTTACTCTCCATACCTTCAAATTACTTCATCACTATATTATAAACCTTGTAATTACAATTACTAATTATCAAATTATTTACTTCATTACAACCCTCCATTCTGAAATGTATGAGGCTATGTAAATTCATTAAGCACAACATCCGCCGTGTAATTCATGAACTCATCATTTTAATTAATTAAATTCATTAAATTCATTATAATTCACTAAATTCGTGGTTATCATGTCATTATCATTGTTACCTCTAAGATCATAAATTTATCCAATTACGTTTGTAAGATCTGGTAATTTAACCCAAATTTTGATATATCATTTAATTATTCATCTCAAATTTTTATATAAAATAATCCCTATTATTATTTGAGTCCGAAACTATTTTACTTATTCTTTCTCAATACCATCCTCCACTCATATAAATGCTGATAATATGGAACGCACGCGCGAAATCGAAAGTAACCCTGACATAAATAAATTAAATTAATTCACCGATTCATTCAAAATTATAAATATCCCGCATATGCTTAATTAGCTGTTTATCATACACAAAACATATGCCTACCCTGTAGCAAGAAACCTACACTGCAATGATGAATGCACCTTAACCTACACTGATTCTACAAACAATGGGATAGAACCTCATTGTCACAAGTACAAACAACCACGTGAACTGAATTCAACATCGCAAGAAATATTGCAACTGCAAACCAGAATTTGCATTGCTCACACACTGAAGAACATATAACATGAACAAAACACAACATAATTCAATCATATAGTCACAGAGAAAATCATTATTCACTGACTCGGCCGGGCATCGAACTCCGACCCTCAGTATGGCATCACTACAGTGACCTATCATTATACTCGCCACAATGAACTGTCACGAAGTCTATCTATTATTATTTAATTTAAATGTGCTGTCCTATGTTCCACAAAACAGAATTATCTTACGAATGACTGCAATATTTTTTTACTTGTAAGACCCTACCACAGCTGCCATGGCTTCCTCTAATGCACAACACGCCGACCCGGTCTGCTGCCTTATCTCACGCCCCGACTCATTTCATTAACACGGCATTTTAACTTGTCCGCACCCAATTAATATTCTCTCTCTCTCCACTCTAAATGAAGCCACATGTTCCTCCACAATATCCTGCGTATTCTTGCTTTCTGTGCGAACAGTAACTAATTATATATAACACTCTCAATGCATCTTATTTGTTCCATATTTCACGTATATAATTCTGCATTTTCTCACTCAACATTATCAGGAACACGTATATCACTATGCCGATATTTATACATATATGGCGCTACACAATCTCATTGGTTCGACCCCTGCGGTTGGCATTTTGTGTCTGAGGCCCTACTTCAACACTAGCTAACTACATCTCGGATAAATTATAGGATGAAACTTATTCCCTACAGCACAATTTTCATTCACTGGTTAACAGTACACGTTACTTACTAATGACATATATTTTCAAATCCCACTGTAATGTGCCGGAATAACCAAGGTTCGAATCTTTGGTCAATAAAAATTTTCTTGACGAACTTTTCATGCGACATGCCAGGTTAATCTATCTACTCCCTTTGACTAATACCTTACTGATGCCTCCTAAATCACATTAAATATTCACACACACACACACACACACACACGCTAGTATTTATCAGAAGATCGCGCACTAAGGAAAACCATATTTCACACACGTAATAGAAGATCATTATTTACACACACATTATTTCCTCATTCGCGAAGACCATTTTCAACACACGCTATAATATCACAATATTTACTCCCCCCTAGGCATCAGTATAAAATTTACGACCTAAAAATCTAACTATCCTTGCTACAGTACTTAAAAGAAAATAAACGAATAATCATGCATTAATTTATTTACAAGTTAACAGCTAATCATGCACATGCCAGATATAATGAATCAGGGTACTTATCGATTCGGCGACGCTCCATACTCAGCTCCACGGCCTCATGGTTTCAGGTCGGCCCCATGATGTACTTAAGCCATCATACAGGCGGCCTCAGCACCTGAACCGATACCATTCTTCATAACCATGGTCTTCATTCTTGTGGCTTTAATGAATTCACACGACTTCACTTCTTAATACACTAAAACACATATAAAACACAGATATAATTCAATTATTCTAGCACATAAACACTTATTTACACTGGTAGTAAATACTTTGTTTCTGCTCTTTCCGCGAGTTTAACACGTGGCACTGCAAAGCGTCCTTGCATCGATCTCGCTCCGATCCTATTTTTCAGTTAATATTGTAAAAATCGCCTTCTTGAGTTTAACCAGATTTTGGTTGTTATTGAATTGAATACATAGTCTATCGGACCCGTAGTATCCTATCGACAACTAGTTAGTGGACTAGGAAATGCTCAATATTAGGGTTCCTCATGAACCACATACGCGTTACGTCCGACACGTTCAAATTTCCGTAGCAGAGTGAGTCTTCTGAGCGGCACGCGTCCTCTTCATGCACGCCAGCTCCTGGATAGGGAGCTCGGGGAACCCCATCAACAATGATGTAACATCCCGTCACGTATGCCTTCAATTATTTATTCCAATAAATTATTGCAAATATGCCGTCTTTAATTATTGTTCTCAAAACAGTTCAATATTGTTTTCACATTATCCCTTGGTGGATTTGATTATTTTTGGAGGTCATTTGTACGGCACCCATCTTTAATTTACCCCCATCATTCCAAAACTTGCCACGCTGCTATTCGCTGCCTGAAAGTGCTGCCAACTTAAAACTGGTGACCTTGATCACACACTTCACGGAATATTCCAGTACTTCCCATTTCATCATCAAATGACCCTGACACGTGGAACTTATCTTTAAACCTGGGCAAGCGAAATGGCGCCACACACCCGGCCTATAATGAAACTTTGGTTCATTCCCTTATATGCCATCTTTAATTTATAATATCTTAAAGACAATGCTATGAGCCAATTGGGCTCATCTTTCCCCCACTTTCTTTTTGGAAAAATTACTGACAAGGGATTTTTCCAACCATACATCTTCCAACATATCATTGTCTTTACATTTATTTCTTAACAAATCCAGATTTTAAACTCAAATTTTCTTCCTTAAGACGAGTATTATTCATTGTTAACTTAGCAGCCACCGTCTCCATCATTCCTCTAATTTCAATTAATTCTTCACAGGCACATTCTCCGCCAGAACTTTCGTTTTCATCAATTTCTCCTCTGGGCATCTCGTATGTAGTATCGTAGGTTAACATAACATCTTCTTCTTCTTCATCTTCCATCTCATCGTCTTCTTCTCCTCCTCCATCTTCTTCAGGATGTCCTTCAAGATCATCTTCGTCAACCATTGTTTCCTGGTCAATATTTCTCCTTGTGGGATAATATAATTTCAAATTTCCAGCATTATAAGTGCTCTCGACTCCTGTCTCTAAGTTTTTGACTTTATAAGAATTATTCTCATAGTCCTGTGTGACTGCATATGGCCCAACATAAAGTTCAGCAAATTTATGATAGAATTTTGAACTAGGATTTGAGACGGCAGGTTTCTTCACGAGAACCAATTCTCCCACACGTATACTTCGGTGGAACCTCTTATTGCGCATTCTTCGTAAACGTCGTTCAGCTTGTTCCTTGAGATGTTGAGATGTATTCTGGACGCAAAGCTCGTGTGAAGGTCTCGGATCACTTGGTAACGGGATTATACTTTCCCATGGTCTTTTCGGATATTCATTATGGTGTACGACAGTGGGTATCTGGCCAGTAGATTCATGTATCGTTGAATTAATACTCTCAGTTATGATTGGCAATACTCTGATCCATTTCCAATGTTCATTCCGACAATAAATTCTACAAAACTTCCCAATCTCTCTCATAATTCTCTCAGCAGGATTTGACTGGGGATTTCTAATTGAACTGAGTACATGTCCTATTCCCAAATTCTGAATGTCCCTTTTAAAATTTTCGGACGTGAACTGAGTCCCATGATCTGTTAATACAAATTCCGGCTTTCCCATCTGAGGTATAATTTTGTTCTTTATTTGACTAATACCGGCTTTCGTAGTTGCTCTTTGGATAGGACATAATGTCACAAATTTTGTAAACACATCAACGCATACCAGAATATATTTTGATCCTCTACTGGCACGTGGCAAAGGGCCGTAGAAATCCATTGCAAACAACTCTTTAGGCTTAGAGGGTAGCACTGGCCTAGGAATTTGTCTCATTAAAAATGGACAAGGTTTAATTCGCTGACATATATCACACGTCATTATAATTTTCCGCACCATGTCTTTCAAATTTGGCCAAATAAAGGTTTCTTTAATGGTCGCCGTCACCTTATCAATCCCAGCATGTCCTATCGAATGATGTGTAAGCCAGATCAATTCACATCTCAACTGTGGTGGTACAACAATCCTCAATTTCGTATGCTCTTCATCAATGAATTTGTGAAGTATCCCATTAAAGAAACTGTAATTTATAGCTTGTTTTTCTGCTTCTCTATATTCAACTGTCCCAGACTGCAATCTCTTCTGAAAATAATCCCTCAATTTCTTGGTCTCATCCCACAACTCTTGTGCTTCCGAAATGTTCCTAAGCTTTTCCAAAAACTGATTATCCTCTTGTGTAATTTCAATCAAATTTACTTCTGCTTTTCCAGGTTCAGGATTTCTACTCAACGCATCTGCAATTACATTCAACTTGCCAGCACAATGTTCAAGAGTAACATCATACTGCTGAACAAATAAGCCCCATCGGCTAACCCTCTCGCTTGACATAGTCGTCTTGAAAAGGAAGGTTAAAGCTTTATGATCCGTCCGAATAATAATAGGATAGCCATAAATATACTTCCTCCAATGTCCCAATGCTGTAACAATGGCAAGCATCTCCAACTCCGTCGTAGTGTACTTAATTTCGTGAGACCGCAATTTCCGACTCATAAAGGCCAAATAATTTACTTGGTGATCTTTGTTTGCCGACTCTTGATATAAGACTGCTCCAATTCCCACAACTGAAGCATCTGTCTGAACTATAAATGGTTTTCCGAAATCTGGGTACCCCAATTTCACACTATTAGCTAATGATTCCTTCGTCTTCAAAAATGCATTTTCACAATTTTCATCCCATTTCCATTTCTTATCCTTCTTTAACAAATCCTGAAGAGGCGCAACAACTTCCGTATACAAGGGACAATGGTCTGAGAAAAAGTTACACATTCCCAAAAACTGACGAACATGTTTGATTCTCATGGGTCTGGGAAAATTTTGTATGGATCTGATCTTTACAGGACTAGGTTTGACGCCATTGCCGTCCACAATATGACCTAAAAACATGATACTCCTTTGACAAAAGTGGGACTTTTCAAGATTTACTTTAAAATTTGCACGATTTAAATTTTCCAAAAGTTTGTGCAATACGTCAAAATGCTCTTCCAAAGTCTCCGTTGCAATCATGATATCATCTACATATCTGACTGTAGAATCTTTGACTTCCTGCGTTAAATTCTTATCTAGGGCTCGGATCAAAGCAGAACCAGCTGTCTTCAAACCAAAAGGTAATCGGTTAAAGATATACGTCTGTTGGTCGAACAGAAATCCTGTCAAAACCTTAGTAGCTTCATCCAATTCAATATGGTGATACGATGACGTCAGGTCGATAGTCGTAAAGTAATGTTTGCCTCGGAATTTTCTCAACAATTCCTTGATAGGAGGGGCCTTATCGTATTCAGGCACAAATCGTTGATTTATGGCTCTTGCGTCCAAGCAAACCCGGACGCTTCCATTAGGTTTTTCAACAATCACCAAAGGATTCAAAAATGGTGTAGGTGTTTTAGATATTAAACCGTTATCCTCCATTTCCTTGATTACTTCTTTAACTTTAGGGTAAAACTTCTCTGCTACTGGGTAAGGTCTTTGTTTAAACGGTTCCCAACTATTTACTTTCAGCTCATATTTATAATTTGGAATCTTCCCCGGTTTGGATCCGAATACTGTTTTATGGTGGCCTAAAACTCCCTTTAATTTTGACTTATCTTCTTCTCCTATCATAGCTTCTGATACTTTATTTTTGACTTTTTCACCGAAATCTGGTAACTCAGTCTCCCTTTCCAATGCAAAAATCATTTCCTCGAATTCTTCTAGAATAGCATCCTGATTTTGATGTATGTTTCTAACTATCTCTTCCACCGATTGTTCTGCCAACCAAATTCTTTCTTCTCCCTCAACGTTTGGTAGTTGGTTTAACTGAATTTCTGACTGATCACCACTGAGATTGAAGTTTATTACATCCTTTTCCATATCAATAACTGCCTTAAATTCTCGAAGAAAGTCAGCCCCTATAATCATGTTGAATTCCATCCGGTTCATTATAATGAATGGGTGAGACATGATATTACTTCCAACTTCTACATCTACATAAGCTTGACTTTTACATGTTGTAACTTTGTCTGGTATTATGCCTCGAATTTTAACTGACGCTACTGGTATAATTGGTATTTGACATTTCTTCTGTAATTCATCGACTAAAACTTGTGATACCACACTAACGCTGGCTCCAGTATCCACCAAACATCTGACCCTCAGACTCCCAACTCTGACATAAATAACAGGTAACTTCTTTACTTCATTATTTACAAATCTATCTTTATCCTCTACAAGATCTTCTGGTCTAGCTATCCAAGAATCAATGGTTGCAATTGCCCATCCATGATTATCCTGATGGCGACGTCCTGCGGTTGCACTATCTTGGAGTACTACATTTCGGCTTTTTTTTAGCTCCATTTCCCTCCATTGAAAACCTTGGGGCATTTATATTTAATCCACCAGATTCCTCTCTACGTCTATGAGCCTGATATTCCCTACTCTCAGCTCCATGACTTCTGTCCTGATTCCCTTGTTGAATCGCACTCTTCCACGGGTCCGACGATACTCCTTTCGTGGCCAACTCCTCAACATATCTTCTAGACTCATTCCTGCGTTCTTGAAGATCCATTCTGTCGTTTTCTTCTCTTCGTGGTCGACCTCTTGCATCACCTGATCTATTATATGTTGGATATGGTCTTCTCATCTCTCCAAACCTTCCATATCTATATCGGTACCCTTGTCTTCTGTTTCCTCCATAATTCTGATTATAATTTGATTCATGACTTCTGTCGTTGACTCGTCCTGTTCCAAATGATTGAGCTTTCCAATTTCTTCCCTGGTATCCTCCTCGATACTCTCTGTTCTGATTATCATCGTTCTTGTTGCTGTACGTGTTGGTTCCCTGGGTCTTCCTCTCTGTTGAATTCTCTTCCTTGGTCAAGTCAATGGTATGGACTGTTTCAATGTTCCGATTCCTAGGATGATACAAGTTCGATGTTTGATCTAATTGCCTCAACAATACTTCGGCCTCTACAGCTGTTTTCACGTTCGCAGCTATCAATGTCCTTTGCACATCCACAGGTAGCTGTCTTTCGATTGATGCGATTAACTCTTCTTCTGGAGGCGGACAGTCTAACTCCCTAAGCTTCAAAAGTTGCCCACTGAAAAAGCCTGCGTATCTCGTGGGTACTGTGCTCTGGTATTTTCGTGAATACAGTTCAAGTCTGAGTCCTTGTTGAACCTCCTGGCCCCAGTATTTTTGTAAAAAGGCACGCTTGAATCCTTCATAATCGTCAAAACAATATTTGAAAGCTTTAAACCAGATCAATGGTTGTCCATCTAGAAATCGCTCTACGATCCTCAACTGTCTATCCGAATGAATTCTGTTGTCCTGAATATATTCTATCATCTCTCTAAGGAAACTTTTTGGCGTTATCTCGGGTCCACCAGTGAATTTCCTTGGCTTTCCCTCTGATAATCTCATCAATTCAAAGTATGGAATTGGTCCCATAATCTGTGGCGTTGAAGTTCGTTCTTCGAATGGTTGGTTGGTAGTTTCAGGTAAACGGGTCTGATCTACTCCATTTCCCAATCCTACACTACTAGAATGGCTTCCTGCTTGCTCTAAGACGCTCTGTTTATTTATCATTGATCGCATAAGCAGTTCGCCCTTAGTCTCCTGTAATTTCAATATCTCGACATCATCCTTAAGTCCCTTGATTTGTCCGATCTCCTCTTTCATCTCTTTCATTAACTCTTCGTGTATGTCCACCTTCACTTCCGTCTTATGGCATTTATGAGCCCATTCACTAATTTGCTTAGTTACTTCACAACCTTCAGCTCGAAGATCCGCTTGCACTCCATTTATTTCCTCCAAGAGTTCCTTCCTATTTTCAGCCATCTCTTCTTTCAATTGGTCTTCTACCTTCTTAACTTCTCCATGGACATTATCTCTTAATTGCAACAACCGGTCATTAAATCCCTCGGCAGTCTTGACAAACGATTCATGTGTTTCTATTTGTAGCTTGGTGACTTTGGCGTCTGTCAATACGATAGCTTCCTCGATATCAACCATCTTATCCTTGATCGAATTTACGGCTTTCTGTTGACCCTCGACGTTTATTTCGACTTGACTCAGTTTCTCCGACAACCTGGCATCTACTTGCGATACTGTTAAAGCGACCTGATCTATCTTTTCTTCCAACTTGTCACTGCGGGTTACAGCTTCCATTCGGACCTCTTCTATCTGCTTCTCTAATCTTTGAGCATTCCTATCACAGCCCTCTTTAACTATAGTTATCTCTGTCGATAGCTGATCCTTGATACTGACCATCTGGTCCCTAACTTCTTTAAATTGTTCATTCGCACTCTCCTTGACTTCTTTAAATTGTTCATTGACACCTTGGAATTGTTGGTTAACACCTTGAAATTGTTCATTCGCGCTCTCCTTAACTTCCCTAAATTGTTCATTAGTGCTTTCCTTCGCTTCCCTAAATCGTTCATTCATGTCCTCCCTCAATTCATTCATGAGTTCGGTCATAAGACCCTTCACCACCTCCACATCTACCATATTATCTTTCTGAGAAACGGGCCTTCCCTCTAACCAAGTGCCGTGGATATGAGAAAGAATAAGTTCAAATTTCCATAATTACTATCATATAATTTAATTCCAGCTTCTTTACTTTACGTTACGTGGATAATATCAATCAAAAATTAGGCCTAAAACATTGCCATCTAGAAGCTGTCCCTATTTCATCTACATTTTGCCAAAGTTTTATACAAAGAAAGCAAAACCCGAAATAAATTCGCTAACAAATATTTAACACAACCCCAAAGAAATTTAACATCGAACCACCGAATATCGCGATACTATCATTGGGCTTTCGAATTATTAAGTACTTCACATACAGTACATGCCAGTATACAAACACATGCCCTCAGCATTACGGCGGATACGACCAAAACAATGGCCCATATCGTCGTAAACTGACACCATAACATTTGTTACTGCCATTTTCCACAACTTGAGACCGAGGTCATCTCATCCTTCCACGAAAATCTACGATTATTCTTAAACTATTGCCCCTGGCTGAATTTATTTGAAAAATAAACCAGACATTTTTAACCTCGTTTGGATTTAACACAATCCCTCTATTCTTTTGGGCATTTCTATTAAGTGACTGTCATGAGCCTATGTCCATAACAATGGTACTCACGATCTGTTCTCATTCAGTTTCGCAAAATAGTCTACATTTACATGTCACTCATAAAATATCTAACAAAAATCGTGAAACCCGAAATTTAGGATTTTTCCAAAAAAAATTCCAAAATTTCTATCATCACCATGATCAACTTGGTTCCACTTAATGGGTAAACACACAATCGTGCCCCACGTCACGGGCGAAAACTCGACCCTTTACCCTTCCTGCCTTTGAAATGTGGCACCGGCTTGAGACATCACAGGGTCGCTGACTGGGTACTACCCACAAAGACATCTTCGAATATTATAAATTAACCTTAAATTAATTATGCAGGAAGGATAAAAGAGAAGAAAATAAAATAATTAAATAAAAATCTGAGTGAGAACCTTTACGAATACAAATTTATTGAAAAACTAAACTTTGGCAAAGCAAATACCCCTATACACATCAATAAACTCTTCGGACCAAATATTGTTTATAACCTTTGTCAACTCCGACTAAAAGTATCAACATCATGACTCATAAATTTCAAATCTTCTTCCAAACACATTATTCAATTTTGATTACTATTTCCTCATCTTATTTACCAACTCTACTCCAGTACCTCCAATTTTAATTCAATTCCATTCCACTCATAGTTGGTTATCACCATATTTCAAATTTTCCAATAATAAAAAAATATAATAATTTACCATCATAACCTTCGTTAATTCGTCAGAGTAACCTTTGAAATGTTAATATACAACCAAACTTCTTCCATTCATTCTTTGAATAAATAAATTCGTATTTACTCTCCATACCTTCAAATTACTTCATCACTATATTATAAACCTTGTAATTACAATTACTAATTATCAAATTATTTACTTGATTACAACCCTCCATTCTGAAATGTATGAGGCTATGTAAATTCATTAAGCACAACATCCGCCGTGTAATTCATGAACTCATCATTTTAATTAATTAAATTCATTAAATTCATTATAATTCACTAAATTCGTGGTTATCATGTCATTATCATTGTTACCTCTAAGATCATAAATTTATCCAATTACGTTTGTAAGATCTGGTAATTTAACCCAAATTTTGATATATCATTTAATTATTCATCTCAAATTTTTATATAAAATAATCCCTATTATTATTTGAGTCCGAAACTATTTTACTTATTCTTTCTCAATACCATCCTCCACTCATATAAATGCTGATAATATGGAACGCACGCGCGAAATCGAAAGTAACCCTGACATAAATAAATTAAATTAATTCACCGATTCATTCAAAATTATAAATATCCCGCATATGCTTAATTAGCTGTTTATCATACACAAAACATATGCCTACCCTGTAGCAAGAAACCTACACTGCAATGATGAATGCACCTTAACCTACACTGATTCTACAAACAATGGGATAGAACCTCATTGTCACAAGTACAAACAACCACGTGAACTGAATTCAACATCGCAAGAAATATTGCAACTGCAAACCAGAATTTGCATTGCTCACACACTGAAGAACATATAACATGAACAAAACACAACATAATTCAATCATATAGTCACAGAGAAAATCATTATTCACTGACTCGGCCAGGCATCGAACTCCGACCCTCAGTATGGCATCACTACAGTGACCTATCATTATACTCGCCACAATGAACTGTCACGAAGTCTATCTATTATTATTTAATTTAAATGTGCTGTCCTATGTTCCACAAAACAGAATTATCTTACGAATGACTGCAATATTTTTTTTACTTGTAAGACCCTACCACAGCTGCCATGGCTTCCTCTAATGCACAACACGCCGACCCGGTCTGCTGCCTTATCTCACGCCCCGACTCATTTCATTAACACGGCATTTTAACTTGTCCGCACCCAATTAATATTCTCTCTCTCTCCACTCTAAATGAAGCCACATGTTCCTCCACAATATCCTGCGTATTCTTGCTTTCTGTGCGAACAGTAACTAATTATATATAACACTCTCAATGCATCTTATTTGTTCCATATTTCACGTATATAATTCTGCATTTTCTCACTCAACATTATCAGGAACACGTATATCACTATGCCGATATTTATACATATATGGCGCTACACAATCTCATTGGTTCGACCCCTGCGGTTGGCATTTTGTGTCTGAGGCCCTACTTCAACACTAGCTAACTACATCTCGGATAAATTATAGGATGAAACTTATTCCCTACAGCACAATTTTCATTCACTGGTTAACAGTACACGTTACTTACTAATGACATATATTTTCAAATCCCACTGTAATGTGCCGGAATAACCAAGGTTCGAATCTTTGGTCAATAAAAATTTTCTTGACGAACTTTTCATGCGACATGCCAGGTTAATCTATCTACTCCCTTTGACTAATACCTTACTGATGCCTCCTAAATCACATTAAATATTCACACACACACACACACACACACACGCTAGTATTTATCAGAAGATCGCGCACTAAGGAAAACCATATTTCACACACGTAATAGAAGATCATTATTTACACACACATTATTTCCTCATTCGCGAAGACCATTTTCAACACACGCTATAATATCACAATATTTACTCCCCCCTAGGCATCAGTATAAAATTTACGACCTAAAAATCTAACTATCCTTGCTACAGTACTTAAAAGAAAATAAACGAATAATCATGCATTAATTTATTTACAAGTTAACAGCTAATCATGCACATGCCAGATATAATGAATCAGGGTACTTATCGATTCGGCGACGCTCCATACTCAGCTCCACGGCCTCATGGTTTCAGGTCGGCCCCATGATGTACTTAAGCCATCATACAGGCGGCCTCAGCACCTGAACCGATACCATTCTTCATAACCATGGTCTTCATTCTTGTGGCTTTAATGAATTCACACGACTTCACTTCTTAATACACTAAAACACATATAAAACACAGATATAATTCAATTATTCTAGCACATAAACACTTATTTACACTGGTAGTAAATACTTTGTCTCTGCTCTTTCCGCGAGTTTAACACGTGGCACTGCAAAGCGTCCTTGCATCGATCTCGCTCCGATCCTATTTTTCAGTTAATATTGTAAAAATCGCCTTCTTGAGTTTAACCAGATTTTGGTTGTTATTGAATTGAATACATAGTCTATCGGACCCGTAGTATCCTATCGACAACTAGTTAGTGGACTAGGAAATGCTCAATATTAGGGTTCCTCATGAACCACATACGCGTTACGTCCGACACGTTCAAATTTCCGTAGCAGAGTGAGTCTTCTGAGCGGCACGCGTCCTCTTCATGCACGCCAGCTCCTGGATAGGGAGCTCGGGGAACCCCATCAACAATGATGTAACATCCCGTCACGTATGCCTTCAATTATTTATTCCAATAAATTATTGCAAATATGCCGTCTTTAATTATTGTTCTCAAAACAGTTCAATATTGTTTTCACATTATCCCTTGGTGGATTTGATTATTTTTGGAGGTCATTTGTACGGCACCCATCTTTAATTTACCCCCATCATTCCAAAACTTGCCACGCTGCTATTCGCTGCCTGAAAGTGCTGCCAACTTAAAACTGGTGACCTTGATCACACACTTCACGGAATATTCCAGTACTTCCCATTTCATCATCAAATGACCCTGACACGTGGAACTTATCTTTAAACCTGGGCAAGCGAAATGGCGCCACACACCCGGCCTATAATGAAACTTTGGTTCATTCCCTTATATGCCATCTTTAATTTATAATATCTTAAAGACAATGCTATGAGCCAATTGGGCTCAATAGTGTAATACGAAAGGAATGAAAGGAATCTATAATAATACCAATTTATAAAGGAAAGGGTGATAAAAGAAAACCAGAGAACTACAGACCAATCAGCCTGACCAGTATAGTTTGTAAAATACTGGAGAGTTTAATATTAAAGTACATCAGAGGGATATGTGATGATAAAAACTGGTTCTTGAGGAGCCAGCATGGATTTAGAAAGAAATTTTCTTGTGAGGCACAACTGGTGGGATTTCAGCAGGACATATCAGACCAATTGGATTCAGGAGGCCAGTTAGATTACATAGCCATAGATCTTTCCAAAGCCTTTGATAGAGTGGAACATGGAATATTATTAAAGAAATTGGAGGGAATAGGATTGGACGTAAGGGTTACACGTTGGGTAAAAACATTTCTAAATTCAAGGGTTCAGAAAGTCGAAGTAGGAAATAACGTATCGCAGGAAGAGAAAGTTTGGAAGGGAATTGCACAGGGTAGTATAATCGGTCCGTTACTTTTCTTCATCATCATCATCATCATCTGTTTACCCTCCAGGTTCGGTTTTTCCCTCGGACTTGCGAGGTATCCCACCTCTACCGCCTCAAGGGCAGTGTCCTGGAGCTTCAGACTCTTGGTCGGGGGAGACAACTGGGGAGTATGACCAGTACCTCGCCCAGGCGGCCTCAACTGCTGTGCTGAACAGGGGCATTGTGGAGGGATGAGAAGATTGGAAGGGATAGGCAAGGGAGAGGGAAGGAAGCGGCCGTGCCCTTAAGTTAGGTACCATCCCGGCATTCGCCTGGAGAAGTGGGAAACCACGGAAAACCACTTCCAGGATGGCTGAGATGGGAATCGAACCCACCTCTACTCAGTTGACCTCCCGAGGCTGAGTGGACCCCGTTCCAGCCCTCGTACCACTTTTCAAATTTCGTGGCAGAGCCGGGAATCGAACCCGGGCCTCCGGGGGTGGCAGCTAATCACGCTAACCACTACACCACAGAGGCGGACCGTTACTTTTCTTAATATACGTAAATGATTTAGGGAATAATATAACCTTAAAAAATAAGATTGTATGCAGATGACATAATTGTTTATAGGGAAATAAATACCATTGAGGATTGTTCAGAATTACAAAGGGACCTTGAGAGTATCCAACAATGGGTTGAAGAGAATAATATGAAGGTTAATGGAGGCAAATCAACTGTTACAACATTTACAAACAGGAGTTTTAAACCTGAATTTGAATAGACTTTGGATGGGGTAGTTATCCCAAAAGATGGCAAGTGCAAATACTTAGGTGTGAGATTTGAAAGTAATTTGCACTGGAAGGGTCATGTGGATGACATTGCTGGGAAAGCATACAGATCGTTACATGTCATAATGAGGCTACTTAAAGGATGCAACAAAGAATTAAAAGAGAAAAGTTACCTAAGTATGGTTCGTCCATTATTGGAATATGCAAACAGTGTTTGGGATCCTCACCAAGAATACCTAATAAAAGAAATAGATAGTGTGCAGAGGAAAGCAGCAAGATTTGCAACAGGGGATTTCAGGAGAAAGAGTAGTGTATCAGAAATGTTAAAGGAACTAGGGTGGGAAACTTTAAGTAAGAGAAGGGAGAAAACTAGACTTATAGGATTATATAGAGCCTATACAGGAGAAGCAGCATGGGAAGATATCCGTGATAGGCTTCAGTTGGAAAATAATTATATCGGCAGGGCTGACCACAAATATAAAATTAGAAGGAATTTTAGCAGAAGCGATTGCGGTAAATTTTCATTCATGGGGAAGGGTGTGAAGGAGTGGAACAGTTTACCAGGGGTAGTGTTTGATCCTTTTCCAAAATCTGTACAGATATTCAAGAAGAGAATAAACAGCAACAGAGAAAATAATGAAATGTTAGAGGGCATTCGACCAGTGCAGGTTAATATAAATAAAAAATGTGTGTGATTAAATTAATTCCATCCCCTGGTCTAAGGAGTTGGACAGCCAAAGTAGGGGACTGCCTGTAGGGGTGAAGTACAGTGGGGACTTTGAGGGCCCTGGGACCGCTACGGTAGCTGTGAAGGCCCTTCAGGAACTCTGAAAAGTGGTGGCAAAAAGGGCTCTGGTTAAGACGCAGCAGGTCGTTATGCTACTTAGGTTCCAGAATGGGTAAAAAAAAATTTAAAAAAAATAAATGCAATGTAAATTTTAATCTTACACCGGTTGTATAGTATCATTTGAAGTAATTCCACATACTGTATATCAGTTGACTATATTTATAAGTAGTACAGGAGATATTATAAGTAGAATTTTGTAAACAATATAAATTTATTAAGGATGAGCTGTGTATTTAATAGAAAAAGTTGTTAGCGTAAATTGTATAATATTGTATTTTAGGAAAATTTTCTTCTCTTGTTAATTTAATATTTAGTGTTTGACAATAATGTATTTTAGTGTACCATTTGCCACCGAGGTAGACACCTCATTTGCAAATAAAGAGATTTTGATTTGATTTGATTTGATTTGATTTGATTTGATTTGATTTGTTTTGATTTGATTTGATTTGATTTGATTTGATTTGATTTGATTTGATTTGATTTGATTTGATTTGATTTGATTTGATTTGATTTGATTTGATTTGATCTGCCTGGTGTGGAAAATGCAACATTGTAAGGCTTCTGTTGGCGAGGGCGTTGACTGTGCGGAACGGTGCGTGTAGCCGGCCTGAGTGTCTCAGACGGCAGAGCGCTGACTATCTGAACGGAAGCCAGCGGGTTCGATTCTAGTTCAGTCCAGTGTTATTTGAAAATGCTCAAATATGCCATCCTCATGTCAGTAGATTTACGAGCACACAAAAGAACTCCTGTGGGACGAAAACCCGCGCATCAGTCTCCGAAACAATATTAGTAGTTATTGAAGTGAAAATAGTATTATTATTATTATTATTATTATTATTATTATTATTATTATTCGTAAGGTAAAAGTGCATAAAACAAAAAAGATGCAGAAGTATATTTTGCATAAATTTAATAATGTGCAGCTTTTCATGGTGAAACATGACACTGCCTGTTTTGGTTCCCTTAATATGCTACGCCGCTGTATATACTAATCAAATAATGTATAGCCTAGTGCACTCTCCGGATATCCCTTAATTTAAATACCGAATTTCAAGAAAATGATGTTCACGAAAACATCCAGAGAGACAGTCACGAATTGAACATAACCTATTTTCGAATTTTGTATACTTAACTTATACCTAAAGACAGAATTAGAATAACAGTTGGACAACGGCTAATATGGCTTTAGAACACAAAAAGAAACTAGGGAGGCTATGTTAGCATTACGTCAAATTTTGGAAAGAAAGAAGTTAACAGAAAAACTTATGTAACATTTCTTGGTTCGGAAATAGCCTTCGATAATGTTGAAGTAATGGGGTACATGGGACTTGACTGTAATGACAGACGTCTTATTCCGAATCTATATAAAGCTCAAACCACCGAAGTTAATATTTATGGCACTACAAGAGAAGCAAAAGTTAGAAAAGGAGTATGACAAGGTTGCCCGCTGTTACCATATCTCTTTAACCTGTTCGTAGAAAATGCAGTTCTAGAAATGAAATGGCACACTAAAGGGGTGAATTTTAATGGTATTCAGGTGCTTAGCACCCGCTTTGCAGATGATATGGCTAATTCTAAAAAGGATATGAGTAAGATGCTGAGAACATTCAAGTATTCCTTTAAAATTTTAAGTAAAATTAAATATAAAGAAAACAAAATTCATGATAGTAGACAAAAAGGAACCCTGTAGCTAGAAAAAACTCAAAATTAAATAACATACCAATAGAACAAGTCACAGACTTCTCCTGTTTGGGTAGTATGATTACCTCTGATAACAGGTCCTTTTTGGAAATCAAGAAAAGAATAATGGTAGCAAAACAAGACTTCCGAAATACGAAAAAATATTGTTAAACAACCATCTCAGTTTGGAGACCAAAAAATTATTTCTCAAGACCTTTCTTTGGAGTGTGCTACTGTATGGATGTGAAACCAAGGCATTAGAGAAACAGGAAGAAACAAAACTTGAGGTTGCAGTAATGAGGTTTAGGAGAAGAATTACAAAAACAAATTGTATTGCTAATAAACAAATGATCTTGTTTTAAAGAACGTAAAGGTGGATCGTAGTCTATTAAATACTATAATGAAGAGGAAAACAAAGTTCCTTGGACATGTTCTAAGGCATGACTCTCTTCTCCAATCATCGAAGGTGAAGTACTGGGAAAGAGACCCAGGGAGCGACCAAGGATGTTATATATCAGAAACTCCGTCGGTGACCCGGCATGTTATTCATATAGTAACATGAAGAGGTTGGCAGAAAATCGTCATATGTGGCTACAGCGACAAGTCATTGCCGTTAAAAGATGATGGTGATGATAATGAATCTGCGATTAAAACGAAGTATGAACTAAAAATTTGAAGTGTATGGACAAAATTGTAATTTTATTTATATAGATGTGTTGTAGGCGCGTCTTCATAATACTATCTACAGAGCTGCAAAACCACCAGAATGAAAAATATACAGCGATAAGCGATCCCATCCTTCATATTTTGTTATTGAGCCGAAGGTCGATACCCATTCAGTTACAGGTGATCTGGCAACCTTGCTTGGATCCGTGAACGACAGCACTTCAGGACGAATGCATGGGAGCACGCGTAGCCGCCTATCGGAGAAAGCTGTAGTTAGAGTCGTCCATAAGGTTCTTTATGATCTGCACGCCTTGTAGCACGGCTGGCCTATTCGTGTGCTTTGGAGGAACTGTGTCGCTTAGACGTCCAATTCTTGGAATTGTTGACGCTTCCTCCCAAAGTGCGGCTGTAAATCACATCCTCTCTTCTCTTCGACAATCACCCTCTTTGGGACGACCTTGTCTTGCAGGTCTTTTAAACCTGGCTTGACGATTTGTTTTGAAAAGTCCTCCCGGTTAGCATCTTGCAATTAGATCGCGTTTTGTCGAAGAACTATTTCAAGGGTTTAAACTGACATTCTTACGTCAAAGGTTTTAATAGGTAGTCTTTCACTTCGTAATACAGCTGGAAAGATGAGATAAGCAGTAAAGTAATTACGACAGTACCTGAATGAACATTGGAAATGGAAAACTACAACCTGTTTTCCAGTCAATCACCGGGTCAGGGATGTAATGAATGAAGCAGATATAGGCTATTAGTACGATGGGGTCGCCACTCCCAAAGTGATTTATTAATGACTGACAGATGCTATGAAATGAGAATGGAGAGTTGCTGGAATGAAAGATGACACGGAAAACCGGAGTACCCGGAGAAAAACCTGTCCCGCCTCCGCTTTGTCCAGCACAAATCTCACATGGAGTGACCGGGATTTGAACCACGGTATCCAGCGGTGAGAGGCCGACGCGCTGCCGTCTGAGCCACGGAGGCTTGAATGAACATTATACAAGTAATAATGATGTTTCTCCTTAATGGTACAGATGAAGGTGAATTCTTCGAAGTTAGGTAGTCATGAAAATGAACATAGGAACGTTAATATCAACACATGACTATCCCCTCCCCCCCCCCCTCCCACTGTTTAGAAATCAGGCTCCGAAAGTTGTACAGAGGACTGGGAACTTCTGTAACTTTGAGTGTGTCGATACTAGGTCAAATTATTTTCGATAAGGGGAAGAAATACTTTACTTTCTGCACCTTTCTAGCCGTGTTTTTTTTAAATTGTAGAAATCACTTGTTTATGTTGTCAAAGTCAAAATTAGGAAGTCTTACAAATTGAGATGTTTACCTGTACTTTATTTGTGAATTTTCGGGAACTACAAAGCTGATATAACATGAACTAGGCATGGCATTTCCGCGGAGTTGGGGGACGGGTACACACACACGCACTCAGTAAGTTCTTCCCGTATTGCAATGGACTGGGTGTCACAGTGTAGAACTACCAACGTAATTCAGCACGAGCCGCGACTGAATTGTGTTGTGACTGCGTTTGACTGACTCGATACAATGGAGAGAAGCAGTGCACCAAGTATGACCTTTCATTGTTGACTGGAAGATTTCCAAATAGCTAGCCTGCCTTCTGTTTACGAAATCAATACATCCACGTCCATGTTCCATAGATACTAAAGAGGCGTTGCCAAAGCTGCTTTTAATCTAAGTACAGAAGTGATCGATGGGCAACAGTCAAATTGATCCATGCGTTTCTTACGTCAGACATGTCACTCAATGGCGGGATGTTATTTTCAAACTTACTTCCAAAGTCCATAATGTCTAATATATCTTTATGGTATAATAGATATAAATTTCTATTCATATGTTCGAAAATAACATGTCTGTGGTACTAAGACAGAACACGATATGTCAAAAAACTTGATTTTTCAGGAAGCGCTTTTAAAAGTTTCTGAGCTCGCTGAAATTCATATTGTATTCCAATGACCTTTAAATTGAAGTGGCATACATTTGTGAATGTAATTAAAAAAAAAAAACGAAAAGGTTTTATTCTTGTTCATTCAGCAAGTTCAGGGAACAAACCACTCGGTTGCCTCAATATCTGTGTACTGAACATATCCGCATCTTTATTTTGGGAACAGCGTATTCTGCGAGAACCAAAATCATACCGGGCTTTGCCATCATACTCTTCGTCGCAAACTCTACCATATTAGCAAAAAAAAAAAAACGGAAAATTAAATATTTTTCGACATATCGAGTTCTGCCTTAGTCCCATCGATGTAAAAGCGAGCTTGTAGTTTCACGTGACTCTTGATATCCTGGACAGAGCCAAGCGGCCTCTAATTTTACGTGGAATTCGAACCATAGCAACGTGACTTTTCATTTCAGTAATAATGGTATTGGCTTTACGTTCCACTAATTATTTTTACTGTTTTCGGAGAAGCCGAGGTGTTGGAATTTAGTCCCGCAGGTGATCTTTTAGGAGCCAGAAAATCAACCGACGCGAAGCTGCCGTATTTGAGGATCTTCAAACACCACCGAACTGAGCCAGGATCCAACCTGCCAAGTTGGGGACAGAAGGCCAGCGCCTCAACCGTCTGAGCCACTCAGCCCGGCACTTTATATTTCCAAACATCCTCCATGAGTTATCTGGGATTTGAACCCCGATCACCTTGGTGAGGAGTCTGGACCAGTGCCGCTCGGTTAACACGCCCTAGCAACATACAAACAGCTGCCTCGGTGGAGTGTGCTGAGTGTCCCACTCACGATTCCAAGTTCGCGGATTCGATCCTGCCTGCGGTAGTCGAATTTTGAACGGCGCTCAGAAATGTTGACCCTCCATGTCATTGTTGTTGAAATGTCATCAGGCAAGATGAAATCAACTCTGGCAGAGGAACCATCAGTAAAATTTCGCGTTCGTTGCTAGGCATTAGTACAATCGAAATATCGAAATCGGTACGCAAGGACACCACTTGCATAGGTCTGCAACTCTGTAGCTGAGGCCACATTATTATTATTATTATTATTATTATTATTATTATTATTATACCGGCCCCGCGGTGTAGGGGTAGCGTGCCTGCCTCTTACCCGGAGGCCCCGGGTTCGATTCCCGGCCAGGGATTTTTACCCGGATGTGAGGGCTGGTGCGAAGTCTGTTCAGCCTATGTGATTGATTACAATGGAAGAGCTATCTGACTGTAAGATAGCGGCCTGGAAAGCCAAGAATAACGGCAAAGAGGATTCGTCGTGTTGACAACACAACCTCATAATCTGCAATCCTTCGGGCTGAACAGGTGTCGCTTGGTAGGCCATTGCCCTTCAGTTGCGCCATGTGGTTTTTTTAAAAACATGTAAATGGCTGGAAGATTTCAAATATGATTCTCAGGATAGAATTTTCATAATTCTTTAAGGTACGATATTAACTCAATACCTCCGTGGCTGAGACGGCAGCGCGTTGACCTCTCACCGCTGGATACCGTGGTTCAAATCCTGGTCACTCCATGTGAGATTTGTGCTGGACATAGCGGAGACGGGATAGGTTTTTCTCCGGGTACTCCGGTTTTCCCTGTCATCTTTCATTCCAGCAACACTCTCCATTCTCATTTCATAGCATTTATCAGTCATTAATATATCACCTTGGGAGTGGCGACCCCATTAATAACAGCCTATATCTGGTTCATTTATTACATCCCTGACCCGGTCAAAGACTGGAAAACAGGTTGTAGGTTTTCATTTTCATTAACTCAATAGATAACCGCTACTCTTGCCTGTTGATCAGTATGGGTTATGAAGGGTTTTTGCAACACTGGGACTTGGCCGGCCACTAACTTTACAAGGGAAGTATCACACCTCTGATACACCTACCTTAAAATTCCAGTAGCGGAAGCGATGTTCCATAAGGCTATATCCAAAAAATTAGCTGATAATTTAAACTGCAAGGCGCCGAAATCTAGTGCCAAACCGCCATTTAAAGTACAGGCAAATAATACTTACTGCTGGACTGGACGCCTCGGACTGCGTACCGGTACCTGAAGCGCGTGGAAAATGCTGAGGAGAGAGCGCAGAGATCATTCAAACCGCGAGGAAGAAAGTAAGCGAGCGGTGTTGACATTCGATGTACTCTGTTAGCAACAATAATGGAGACTGTGAGGGTAGTTTAGAAATAGACTGTGGTGAGAGCACCCAGATGTCAGCACTGGACTGGCCCGCGACATCCCCAGACCTCGGAGCACGTCTGGGCGTTATGGTTCGGGATTGAGTCGCGTCAGGAACACACCATTGAATCTCTAGTAAGCATAATCTTGAAATTTGGTGGAATATCAAGAATATCGTATTTGTAGCAAGGGCGCCCAAAGGATAGCTTGTAGGGGGGGGGGGGGCTAGACCTGGGAATATGTACTTTTTTAAATATTTTGGAAGATGAATGGCGACTTGCATTCCACGGTAGAATACCACCCACGGTATCCGCTACCACTTCTACGTAATACCGACTTTTAAACCATTTTCTTGAAAGAAAAACGCCTCACTATATTAGACTTTTTCGTTTCCCAGAGAGCTAGGGGGGAGGGGCCGCGTCCTCCCCTTGCCCCCGAGTATGGGCGCCCTTGATTTGTAGCGCTATGGTCTTCTCTGTCCCTGGGAGATAGTGAAATTACAGACAATTACAGACAATGATAGTCGTTTTATTAAAGAAGAGAAATACCTTCTGTTTTCAATTTTTCCCTTTATTTTTTCATTAATTCCTGATTGGAGAAGCTGTGATACTAACTTTTTATTAAAAACTCTTAATGTTATAATTTATTATCATTTTCCTCATTTTAGTTCACAAATAACGGATTTCACTCAACCTTTTCTTTCTGAGGCGGTTCCCTTTCCTAATTTGCATTACCAAAATCAAGAAATAATAAATTTCCCCTGAAATGTCTTGTATAAAAACTACGGTATCTCTATTGCAATCTATTGTAAAAATAAGTTTTCATTTTGAAATTACTGACGCGCCCTGTTAGAGTTGTATAACTCACTGTCAAGTATAGGCCCTATTAGCTGTATCTTTGCTCTTGGGACCAGGGTGTCATTTGAATCATCTAATAAGTTAACGAGAAGGTAGGCCCACAAGCATATCTTCCATTATTTTGACGTTAAATAATTACGTTAAAATATTACCTGTCCCGTGGTGCAGACATAGCGTGTGTGCTATTAACTCGAGAGGTCTCGGGTTAATTCCCCGCTAGTTCGTGGGCTGAGGGTCACTCAGCCTCGTTAAGTCAATAGAGGAGTATTTAATTTAGGGGAGTCGTCACACAGACTGTGAAACCCCAATCTGTGCAGGTCATATACTGTAGCTGGGCAGCTGTCATCTTGGCAAGCCGAGGTCCTTCAGTCCTCTAAAGCCGCAGGACTTTTGGGTGTTACAATATTTCTGAGTCATCTTAACGTACTGCTTCGTAATTTTAAGTCAGGTATGCGTTTATTTAACACTTCGCTTCTTATCGAGTAAAGAACCAGTTCCTCTATATGTTTACGAGTTTTCGCACTGTCCCTCTCTGTGGAGGGCGTACACCTGAACATTGTTACAAATCGCCTAACGACTTCCCTGAAAGACTGTTTTCACATCAATATTGTACATAAATACCCTTTCCTGTACCGTGTACACATGCGGAGGCATTACGAGAATTATACCCCGAAGTTACACTTCGCAATTCGAGAACAGTTGGAGCGACAGATCAACACTTACTACATGTTCTAAGAACTGACCTGAAGTGTGAAGTGCGCTGTGTAGCGGGAAGTGATGAGTCAACGGGAGGCTGATAAGCTGGACGCGCTTGCTGGCCAACCATTGAGAGAAACTCACTGTACTTTTAAGTGCCAGTAATGTAGGTGTTTCATTGTGTTAACCGAGCTCGATAGCTGCAGTCGCTTAAGTGCGGCCAGTATACAGTAATCGGGAGATAGTGGGTTCGAGCCCCACTGTCGGCAGCCCTGAAGATGGTTTTCCGTGGTTTCCCATTTTCACACCAGGCAAATGCCGGGGCTGTATCTTAAATTAAGGCCACGGCCGCTTCCTTCCAATTCCTAGGCCTTTCCTATCCCATCGTCGCTGTAAGACATATCTGTGTCAGTGCGACGTAAAGCAAATAGCACTCATTGTGCTAAAAAATAAGTCTAAATTCGTCTGTTATTTAAAAGGTCCGCACAAAGTGGCGACAAATATTATAAAAGTACGAAAAAAAACGTAGAAAATTGGTAAATAACTTTTTCATCGATAGTTAAAGAAAATTATCCTTACAATATCAGATATTGCGGAAAAATAATCAACCCGCTACTATTCATAAATGACAAAAATACTTGAATAGGTTAACTTTTAAAAATTCAGAATGGAAAGATGATGGTGGTGGGCGTCGGCCTACCAAGTGACCGCTGCTCATTCCAGAGGTCTGGAGATTACGAGGTGACGGATAGTCAAGGTAACGAAACCTCTGGGCCGTAATCTTGGTTTTCTGGACCGGGGTCGTTATCTCATCGTTAATAGCTCCTCAATTGTTCTCACGTAGGCTGAGTGGGCTTATGGTAGGCCTACTTGAAAATGAAAATTCCTCAGCCTGTTTCCAGTCATTCGACCGGGTCAGGAATGGAATGAATGAAGCCCCCATCTAGCGGCGAGGATGGGAATTGTGCCGGCTGCGGAAGCCTGTCGCACTCCTCTGGGGTAATGATTAATGAATGACAGATGAAATGAAATGATATTGGAGAGTGTGTTGCTGGAATGAAATATGACAGGGAAAACCGGAGTACCCGGAGAAAAACCTGCCCCGCCTACGCTTTGTCCAGCACAAATCTCACATGGAGTGACCGGGATTTGAACCACGGAACCCAGCGGTGAGAGGCCGGCGCGCTGCCGGCTGAGCCACGGAGGCTCTGCTTATGGTACTATGCTACAAAAACGTTTCTTTGAACGCTAGCTTATAACTGACGTTTGAAAATTGAAACGCTAAACATCTCGAAATTGGAAGAGAATTTTCAAGTCGATACTGATTTTGTATCCGTTTAGATTAACCTCGTGAAAGCTCGACAAAACCGCTGTCCGCCACTCCTTTTATGTGACACCGTGGTCACCTCATAGTCTCACAATGTAACATCTTGAAAGGCAGTTACTGAACCAGTAGTTGTGAAATTCAAGGTAACTGAACAACTCCAAGCATTCACGTTCAAGTTGATAGCTACACAGTGAAGCAAGTTAAGCAGTGAACAGAGTTAGCCTAAAATTAGGCCTCAGATAATGTATTTTGGGACAAGAAGCGAGCGTCGAGTGGGTTGTGGAAGGGCATATGGTCCAACAATTACGAAAAGTGAAAATTGAATGTCGTCGTTGCGTCTGCAAAAATCGATATGTGAAATATTTTAGCTTAGAACTTCGGCCGGTAAGGTTGTCATCTAAGGTTCAATATTGTGCGAATATTGTCAAGAAATTCTCGTAATTCATAATATATGTGCTGAGGGTCAGTATTTCACCATAAACATGATCACATAACGGTTTTACGTTGAGTTCTCAGTCCGAGAGCTAGATGGAACTCCAACAGTTAGACCATCGGCTGTCAGCTCCTGTGTCATTGAAGAGGCTCGTTAGGAATGAGGAGAGCGTATTTTACATGCTTCTAAATATTAGCATGTTAGTTTAATGTGGATTTACCGAGCGAGTTAGCCACATGTGCTTGGTGTTCTGTGCCTTAGTTAAGGTCATTGTCAGTGTCTTCTCGGTCATCGTATTTTCCTATCCTTGCCTCGCCGAGAACCTACAGTATTTGCGTTACAGCGACGCAAAACCACTGCTAGAAAAGAAAATCAGTAGTTAATATCAATGTAGACTGCCTGTATGGCAGAGAAGATGTCAGGTTCTGTGCTCTAGGTCATGAAATTAAATCCCAGTCGGCATAAACCAGATTACACTCCCATATCGTATGATCTTCGGAAACTCTTGAGGATGCCCCGCCCCACATCCGTTCTGCTTACGGATTCTGTTCCGTACACTTGAACAAACATCGCTTGCGTCCCCGTCGTCGTTTTTTTCTTCAATTTTTTACAAAATTTGATATTAATCCGTTGCTCCATTGCACTCTGACACGAGTATTCACACAAACTACGTTCGACTGACCGCAGTAGACTAACCTGCTTCCGGTCAATGAGTTAACGCTACGCGGCGTTTCTCGAGATGTCTTTTTATTCACATACGCATGCACGCAGTGTTGTTACCATACGTTTCCATTGCGATATCGGATCTCTTGGCACAGGCCAGAGCAAAGTGTAGCTTCCACTGAAGTCCCAGTCTCATCCATGGCTGTGACAATATGGAAGCTGCTGGGGTATGGGTGGTGCTGATTAATGACATTCAGAGCACAACCAGTGTGTCTGAGTGTCATGAAAGGTGTTGCTCATAGGGTTAGTTGTGCTACAATAGCACTGTCTGACCCAGTGAGGAAAGCAATGGCAAACTAACCTCACTCCTCACTTTGCCTAGTATGCCTCATTTTGGTACTGGCATTGGTTTTTGTGGTTTCCCTGTAACTGCATAGCCTTTGGTGGTGCTATTTGAGGATCCAACCAGCCTCTGGGCTGATGACCTAACAGACAGACATCGGTCCGTTCATTGTACACACCTTGTACAACATCGCAGTAGTCAAATAGAGGCATTATTAGTATGTTGAGTAGGTTAATTTTTGTTACAAGTGGTATCAGTTTCTTGGCTCTATGTAACGGATGGACGGATTAATCAATACACTCCCGAATGGATAGATTTTACATGCACTGCCCAAGAGAGGCCTTCGTCAAACGTAACTCGTAGATTATTTACTCTCAATGCAACTTTTACGTCACGTAACATATCAGGTAGGTCCCCCATTCTAATGCGGTAAAGTTTTTGCAAATCTGTTATGATCATCTGGGCCTTTTGAGGATTGCTCGTGAGTCAGTTTTGTATAGTCGTTGGCTTCCAAAACGTTAAAGAACTCGTATGTGGAAAACCATTCCTGCACCCTGACGTGCCCGGCGATAATCTGAGCAAAACTTTTAAGTTCTCTTATTTAATTCAGAACGAAGTACAGAAGAACTCCATTTATCCGGACTGAGTACTGTACGCGCACTTTTTAGTGATAGGTTTTTGTACTCGGTGAGGAGTAAGAAGGGAGCATTGCCGGTTCCGATAATACTGCCAACTGAATAGAAATGAAATCTGAATTGAATCGATAATATGATCGATCGATAGGATTTTTCTAAACCTTTATTATCTTAATGCCAACAACTGTGTCACACACACAATACGTAATACTATATAATATTTCCCGATGCGGAACGTGTTCCTAGCATGAATTCTATAGTTTGGCTTTGCTGTGTAAACAACAACAGTACGAGTACGTGAAGTGTACGCCAGATGTCGCACAGTGATGATAAGCGATTCTTAGTTCGTGTTTCATAGGTTGCCAATACGAATCTCAAAAGATAAGCGAATTCGACCGATTCAGTACTCGGGTGTAAATCTATCGCTAAAAAGTGCGCAGATAGTATGTAGGCCAAGATATTTATATATTAAGCACACTCATAAAAATAATTATTTTAAATTTTACTTTAATTTCATTGACAAAATGAAAATTATTTATTCTAAGTCGATTATTCCTAAATGTTTTAGTTGTAATTATAAATCATTTTAGAATTAAAGAATGTTCATTTTATTCATAAATTCATCTTGGTGTACAAAACAATCGTTAAGAACATGTTACACTTATCTATTAAAAATAAGCATCGGTACGTGAACCAGAATTTACTTTGAAATAAGAGAATATTAGGCTATATTTTCTGAAAAACGTTCCTGACTCGATAGATTTTTGTCAGGGTGGATGTTCCATTGGTGTAGTCATTGACTTCCCTTTCCCTTCTCATTTATTAAATCATGTACAGTACTCAAATTCAAGATTAATTTATCCTGTACGTAGGTAGGCTACTGTATTTGCATTTATTTTTACATCTGGCTGATGACTTAACAGACAGACTTCTTTTGTTGGAAAAGTATATAAAATGTGTTGTTTATGTTGATACCGAATTTCTGGTCATCAGCATCGGACCCGTCCCATTCGAACCTGATAAACGTACTTCTACTTGTAACTTACTCTGTTTTGAAGTCTTCTGTGTACCGAGTGATTCAGCCGCGCGCTTTGGGTCGCATAGCTGTGAGCTTACTTTCGGGAAGTGGTGGATTCGAGATAACTTCCGTGGTTTCCTGTTTGCAATCCAGGCAAATGCCGGGGCATTGCCGTAAGGCCACGGCCGCTACCTCCCCAATGCTATCACTTCACCATCCTTGCGTCGCTGAAAACCTTCGATGTGTTGGTGCAACGTTTAAAATCCTAGCAAAAATGTCTCCAGTATGAAACAACTATGGCCAGATTATTTCTATCACCCCATTGACACACTTTAAATCGCTTACTGTATTTAGATCTTGCTAATCTAGTCTTTGGTGGATGCTGCACAGCTTATTGAATTACAAAAAGTTTTGTTGAAGAGACAGACGATCCCCCTTTGCTTCTTACGCACGCTAATTGAGGATGTGCTTAGACTTAAGAGTGTTTGCTATGCGCTAGTATCGAGCTACGTCCTCGACCAGACAATCGATAGCGGGTGGCGCCGAGTAGGAGCCGCGTCCGATGGCGCCTCTACGCCGGCCGATTGATTGCCCTCCGGCGAGAAACATGGTGGAGCAGTAATATTCAGAGGAGTTCTTTCATTAGTAACAAACATTAGTGCGTGATAACTCCAGAACACACTAAACCAGCCCTCCCGCTTGGGGCTTACTCACAATGGGAAAGACTAATGTCGGCGGACAGCCCTGTCAACTGAAGTTTATTTTTACAATTGAAACTACAGTATTATTTTCTGAAGATGGGGATTGTTCTTGTTTGTTTCTTCGGTCCAATTAACCGCTGAAATTCTAGGCAAACTTTTTAGCCTCGAAAAAATAAAGTTTCGCTCGTGTGTAATTAAGCAGCACAGATTTGTATATTAAAAACTAATCAGCCACGCACAACGCTATGACTAGGGTTCGGGTGTTCGTGACTCAAAACGTTGAAGAGATACTGTAGTATCACATATGCCTTTCAAAAATTGAAAAATTTCACAGAACCTATTATTATATTTCCTATCATTCCCATAAGACCTATTTGTGTCGGTGCGACGTAAAGCTAATTGTAAAAAATATATGTTCCTATATTAATATTAGTTATTAGGGAAATGTGACAGAAAATCCAATCAACTAATCACCACTGATCTGCATTTGGGGCTTTCGCCCAGGTAACAGACTCCCTATCTGTTTTTTATCCAGCCTTTTCTTCGATTGGCTGGTATTTAACTGGAACGGGCGGTCCTACCGTCATTGACAGATCTCGCCTTCCACTTCACTTCAGATGTACCAGACACTTGACATAGCAGCTCCAATGCAGGCAGGTTCGAACGCACAGACGTTGGCTATCACGCAGCACGAAGATGATACACTTGGCTCGACTCCAGATAAGGCCGATAACTCTGTCAATTCACATGACCGCTCCACACAGTGGTCTACTCAACACATACAACTCGACAAGAAATAACACAGTACTAACTTAGCATCAACCACTAAACAAAGACAAGACCACTCCAAACCTACTACACTTGGTCAACACTCCTCAAAGACAACACTTCAACATCACTCACTCCAATACACTCAGACAACACTCAAAAATATTTCACAACAACACCACTCTCAACACTTCTGCTGTGCTCCAGCAGCACTACTCCAACATTACTTTACTCTTGTTCATGGCAAGCCTGTTTTTTAATCCCTCGTGATGAAGTTACAGTGTCTTCAGGGTGTGGCCAGAATGCAAAATCCATGGAGACACAAGACGAAAGGTGCAATATAAGGAGAGGCAATCACATGCCCTCAGGCCAGCTGGGAGGTCTCCGGCCCAACTCACATTCCTTCCAGAAAATACTGAGCATGGAACAATGACAGACATATGCTTAAACCAATGAAAATGAACAGCTGTTTTATGTTTCTTCTGGTGTAAATCATATCAATTTATTTACAATATTTACAACATTGATGAGGCAGATTGTGTAAGCTTTTGAATTGAAAATGAACAATGTCATCATATAATCATCAGCGGTTCGCTTGCTCTGGCAGGTCTTCGGAGTGCATAAGGGTTATAACAATGTTTTTATTCCTCCTCCTATTCAGTACGTACTCATACCTCACTAAGGGGATTAAAAGGTCATGTCATAAAATTCATACATAGTTCAACCTTGTTTGTGGCCATTTTCACTATTAAAAAAAATCACCTTTATATTTTTTTTACAAATGTACAAGTGTTACAGTTTTATTTTATGTTTAGTTAAAATCCTTAAAAACACAGTGCAAAGATCATTGAGCTTATTATACAAAATGCTTATTGCTTAAAAAGGTGTGATTGAAAAAATAGTGAATGTTCAATCTTTTTACATGTGAGGCAATGGAATTGTTTTTTGTTTTTGTTTTCACTCTAGATAACCCACAAATAGGGTTGAAACATGTATGAATTTTATGACATGACCGTTTAGCCTCCTTAAGGAAGTATGAATATGTATTGAATAGGAAGATGAATAAAAACTTAATATTGTTATAATTCAGTATTGTCATTAAGGAATGAAGCTAATAATATGTAATGCATAAGGGTTGACCAATTATGGATTCTTAGACTGCTAAAGAAACGAATTCTAGAACCACAAGTTCTGTTGTAATGCTAGAACGTCAAATCTACCACAGATCCTTGTTGTCGTAGAGTTTGGCAGCCATTTCTTCTGACATCCTCCTTGTTGCTGATGCCGATGTACTACTTTATCTACTGTTTAAAATCTATTTAAATTTGATCAGTAATGCAGTTTTTAACATGGCCATGAAAGAAATTTGACACTTCCGTAAGTTAAAAACTTACTAATGACCACTAACAGCTGTTGGAGCAGTAAATCCCTGTTAATGGTTTGAAATGCAGAAAGCTGCTATGGGCTTAAATTATCTCAAATTTTCACTTCACTGATGTATTTTAAGTTCCAGATCATCTTTCCCATACTATATGTAACTTGTTTATTTTATTTGCTAGTGGTTTAATGTTGCGCTAGCATATTGAATGTGTTTGGTGATGCAAGCATGGGAAATGGCTAGGAGTGGAAAAGAAGTGGCTCTGGCCTTAATTAAAGGTACAGCCCCAGTATTTGCCTGGTGTGAAAATGGGAAACCATAGGAAACCCTCTTCAGGGTTGCTGACGGTGGGATTTGAACCCACCATCCCCCGAATGCAAGTTCATAGCTATGCAGTCTTTACCGTACTACCAACTCGCTCGGAATATATAGACTGAAAAACTTAAAAATTATATTAATCCTGAAAAAGTATGGCTTCCTTCTTAACAAATCTTCCTCATACTTTGTCTTAAATAACTGGTATAATTTCAATAACTAGGGCTACCGTACCAGATTCTTTTAACAAAATGTAGGACATAATTATCTAAAATTTGGGACACTTTAGGAAAATGCATGACACCGTGAAATATACACCAAAAGCAAAAATACATGGAAATAATTATTTTAATGTATGCAATTCTCACATTAAATATACCAACAACAAAATAATTCATACAACATCATTCATACTTAAGAGGAATACTGATTTGTTTCAAAATATCTGTCCTATTGTATAAAACTCAGAGCTCTTGAAGTGTCGGAAGGTATATTCAATTAAATATACTGAGAGAATACAATGTACCAATGTTGTTACAAGACGCTTCTAGTTGACCAATCTCACCAAACATCAAGAAACAAATGGAACTAAAAGAACACTCTCCCTTCTCAGTTCTGAGTCGTGGTATTCATGACAACTGTTGATCATGCTGACTTAAATTCACTATTTACAAACACAATAATCAGTTGGAAAACTTTATTTCACCTCTAAAAGCAATTTTCCATACAGTCAAGCTACTTACAAATGTATTCATGACTGGAAAATATTCTTTTAAAAACAAATGGGTTTAAATGGTACTCATTTTTGGTGTAGGCAAATTAGACCTTGGGACTGAATGTTTTAAATTTATAAATAAATGGAGCGTATTTTGGAATTTTAAGAAATTCCTCCTAGACTTTGGGCAGAAGGTAGGGAATGTCCAGGATTTTCTGGATGTCTGGTAATCCCAGCACTAACTAATTGGGGCAGATAACATTATTAGACAAAGACAAAGTCGCCTCCGTACAGGCCATGAAGGCGTTTGGAGGCTTCCACCATTGTTAACTGCGGCACGTGATGGGGTAGAGTGGTTAGCTGTACGCCCAGCCGCCTTTGCCCCCAGGAATTAACCTGGTACTCATTTTTAGTGTAGGCTGTGTGAACCTCAGGGCCATATGCACCTCCAGAAGTGGAAATCTCATTTCTTAAATTTTACTACTTCCTGACGGGGATTCGAACCCACGTCCTTCCGGGCGATAACATTATTACTAGAATTAAATAAATAAAAGGGATTGCAGTAGTGCAGTATCTCACCCACAATTTTTATTATTTTAAAATTCAGAATTATAATAATATATTGACAAGATTCTTAAGAAGAGATCAGGTATCCTATATATATGCAAGGATATAAAATATCTCTTTACAAACAAATGAAAATATTATTAGCTCCATTTATGAAATACTTGAAAGCTATCTGCATACAGGCCTTCAGGCCCTTACAGGAGTGGAAGGTAAATACTACTACTATTCGTAACCTTGGCACTACGTGAGATAGAGTAGTTAGCTCTACGCTCGGGCACCTTTGCCCATAAGAATTAAAGTAACACTCATTTTTGGTGTAGGCTGAGTCGATCTTGGGTCTGTGTGCCTTGCCAGAAGTGGAAATCCCATTCCTAATTTTTTTTACTTCTGACAGTGAATCAGAGGTAAAGAATTTCATATTATTCCATATTGAAGAGCAATATAATGTAAAACAAGAACTAAAAGTTTTCCACGTATTCAATACTCACTTATTGTAACCTAAAAATGTTACATATATTAGAAACTAGTTTTGGTCTTGCTAGAGACCATCAGTCAAAATTATAAAGTTAAGGCTAGACATATATTATAATAGATAAAATTTATAAAATAAGTATGTGTTGTTGACATTCAGTGCAAGACAAGTAAAGAGTTGAATGATACACGCTCATTATCACACCTGTTGTAGTGTAAATCCTTAAATTTTTCTTCAAATTGAAAGAATGCACCTCCCAAAAGACCAGATCAACACTTAAAATACTAACACTTGGAGAATCTTCCCGAATTCAGCTCAGCTGAAACAAGTGTGAGCAGAATAATGTTGATGGGAAAGTGTTCAGATGTTCATTTGATTTTGAACCCACATCCTTCCATCTCAGCTAGTCAGTCCCTTTAAAAAATACTTAATTCACTAATAAATTGTTCTGAATTACTGCAGAAGATCAGTATCTACATTTCTTCTGTGTACGAAAGATTCAATCTGTTATTTGAAATTAAATGGTTTAGGACTAATTTTGCCTTTATAAGAGACCAATACAGAAAATGGTGAGAAGTGTGAGAAAGTTGTATGTGATAGATTGACTGTTCTACTTGTGTAAAATGTGAAAAAGAATAAAGAATCATAAGCATGATATTTAGAACTGACTTACATTAATTATATTGATTGTACCGCATACATAATTTTGGATGCCAATTATTACATTATACCTTATTTATAGTCATGTAACTGTCAGCTTGTATTTGAGAAATGGTGAGTTTAAGCTCCACTGTTGGCAGTCTTGAAGGAGGTTTGCCATTTTTCTCCGTTTTCACACTGGGCAAATGTTGGGGCTGTACCTTGTTTAAGCCCATGGGTTCATTCTTCCCAGTCCTTACCCTTTCATGTTCCTGCAATGCCAAAAACCTATCTGCATTTGTGGGACGTTAAATCGCTAGCAAAAGGAAAAAATCTTATGTAATAGTATTTAGTAAAACTGCTTAAGGTTACCCTAGAAATATTCAGTGTGATTTTGAATGGCCAGTAAATTTCTTGTATATTCTTTTCCAGCTCTTGCGATAAGCCAGTAAACTTGAACACAGCTGACAGTGATGAGGGAGGAGTTCCTCACGTGCCCGGCCAATTGAACAACGACCTCTATGCTGTACCAGTGAAGCGGCGACCTCCACACTCTTCTCCATCTGGTAGTGACAGTCCTAAGCACTCATCATCGTCCCCTGACCGGGAGACCAGCGATGAGGAGAGTCTGCCCCCAGGATGGGAGAAACATGAAGGTAGACATCTAGTAAGCTTACTGCTCTTTGTGCTACGAGTTCTTTTAGCATCGGAAGTTATACTGTAAATGTTTCTGTTTTTAGATAATGATGGTCCGTACTATTGGCACATCAAGAGCGGGACCATTCAGCGAGAGCCTCCTGGTATAACTCCCAACAGCAAGACAGAGCCTCGTAGGCCTCTGGTTCGAGATGCCGAGAGTGTATGTATTTTACGAGCACCTCAAAATATAATTTACAGTCCAGGTCTTCAATGGATGGTCACTTGTATAGTACACTAAAAATTTAAAAATTTTGGTTTTTTAAAACACCCCTGTACACTAGTAAACAGCAGCAGCAACTACTACTACTACTACTACTACTACTACTACCACCACCACCACCACCACACCAATTACACATCATACTGGTACAAAAGGAGGCAAGAGTGGAACACCAACATGGGTAGGTGGGGTAAGCTTATTGTCTTTCAACATTTGCCACACACACAAGAAATCTGTGAGGGACATTTCTAACCTTTTAAATGTACCCAAATCTGCTGTCAGTGATGTAATTGTAAAGTAAAGATACAACCACAGCACAATCATGATCTGGTCAGCCACATATACAGACATCCAGAGACCAACAAATATTAAAGAGGGGGGTGCAAGAAAATAATGAATTGTTTATAGAAAGAATTACCAGGGAATTTCAAAGTACTATGCAAAGTCCCATGACTGTGTATCAGGAATTACAAAGAAGAGGGTTTCATGGTTGGGCAGCTACCCATAAACTAAATATTACTGGGCGAGTTAGGCGTGTGGTTAGGGGCGCACAGCTGTGAGCTTGCATCTGGGGGATGAAGATAGTTTTTCTGTGGTTTCCCTTTTTCACATCAGGCAAATGCTTGGGCTGTACCTTAAAGCCATAGCTGCTTTCTTCCCACTCCTAGGCCTTCCCTATTCCATCATCATCATGAGAACTGTGTTGGAGCAACATAAAGCAAATTTTAAAAAAAATTAAAAATGTAAATATTTTCGCTCTTAATAAAAAGCATTACCTGGTATGGTGTAAAGAGCAATAATGCCACTGGACACCAGAGTAGTGGAAGCAGTTAATTTGGAGTAATGAATCAAGTTATAAATTGTGTCAATTGCTGGGAGGACTTGGGTATGGAGAATGAGGGGAATGCTTAGGAAATGTGATCTACCTTGAATGTTTAGAACCAACAGTGAATTTGGAGGTGACGTTACGGTGTGAGGATATTTCTCATGTCATGGACTCGGTCCCCTTATAGCACCGTAAATGCAAACAGATATAAACACATTTTGCCTACCATGGAAAATCAGTTCAATGATGACAATTGACCATACCAACATGATAACGCTCCAAGTCATAAAGCAGGATCTTAAGCCAATGGTTTAAGGATAATAATACTCTACAACTGGACTGGCCTGACCTAAACCCAATAGAAAACTTGTGGGATGAATCAGAACAGTGACTTCATTCCAGACACAACAGTACAATGTTCTATAGCTATGGTTCTTCTGAAAAAATGGCATACCATTCTCATGGAAACGTTCCAATATCTGGTGGAAAGTCTCCCCAACAGTCAGAACTGTGATATAGGTACAAGGCAAACCAACATATGTCGACTATGCTACCAGCAAACTGTGTCTTCAATTTGAGGGAGTTGTCTGGATACGTTTGATCAGATTTTTTTCCCTGAAGGATTACATGAAGGATCAGATCTTTCTCCTTCCTCTACCTGTGACTATTCCGAATATGAAGATGAATATCAGAACCGCCTTTCAAACCATCACTAATGATATACTGAGGATTGTATGGAAAGAAATGGACTATCGTGTAGATTTAAAGTTAAAAACTTCATGATTGTTCCGTATTGAATAGAGAAATAAGATGATGTACAATATTATAGGGAAGGATCCACCTTTCAATACTCCGTAGTAAAAAGTAGTTACAACCTGTTTATTGGGACCGGTTTCAACACATTTCAAGTGTCATCATCAGCCAATTAGCGAAGATCTTAAAACAACTAATATATTTGAAACCGGTCCCAATAAACAGGTTGTAACTACTTTTTACTACGGAGTATTGAAAGGTGGATCCTTCCCTATAATATTGTACATCTTCTTATCGTGTAGATGTCCACTGAGAGACAAAGGGCACAAACATTGAACACTTGTAATACATGTAAAGAAGAAAACTTTTGAATTCCCTTATACCATAAGATTCATATTCCTCTGTCAGTTTCACTGTGTCTGCAATATTTTTGAAACCCGGTCTTATCTTTCTGAATTGCCCTGTATTCTAAATTCTATTCAACTAACCGATTTTCTCCCAGTCTGCACCTGGGCGACTGCCCTAAATGCAGATCAGTATTGATTGATTGGATAATTTATCACTTAAGAATGAAAATCTTGTATCTGATTTCTTTACAAAATATTGTTTTATTGTTTCATTGTGGCTGTACAGTGCCTCTGGATCATTCTATGGAGTAATAAAATACCCAATACAATTGCTTAAAATTAACTATCACTGCCATCTCGTCTATTTTATACTGTGACACTTGTCTACAGATACTTTGTAAGTGTAAAATGTACATTTTAAAATATCAAAAGTATTTTTTTTTTATTATTTTTTTTTTTTATTGGCACAATTTTGTTTCGATTTCCAACCACAGAACAGATTTTTCACTTTGCTCTAAAATCAAGTTTTTGTTACATGAGCATCTCCATTCTTAAGTGGTGTCATTTGATTTGTACGTGATGTCTAAGAAAGACATTCCCATTTACTCTTAAGTTGGAATGTTAAGTTAAGAACTTCGAGTTCATTTTGAGGTTTGCTTTTCTTGGTTTGTTTATGGAGCAATGAACTTGGATCTCTACACAGGGTGAAAGGGAAAATTATATTGAAAATGTTAGGGGTATATAAGAAGTATGTTTACTACAATATGGTACAACTGTCCAAAGTCCTGCTACTGTCCAGATGGACAAAAATTTTCTGATTATGTTGCATGCATGGCAAGGGTTTGTAAACACATATATACTCTCTGCACATGGGTGATCATCAAACAACAATGGCACTAGTGTCTGTGTCTGTGGCATACAGTGAGTGTTTTTAAACAACAAGTTGCATAACCAGTTCATGTGTTTGTTGTGATTCACTCTACTATTGCCTTCGTCGAAGTTTGTTATGTTTTGTCGCAACAGGTCGCTCGTCCTTGTGACTCGCAGCATACAGGAGCAAGCCACTGTACTGCCACATGTGCTCTTACCTATTGTATTGCCTTAAATAAAAGTATAGTGTTTTACAACATACCATCACAGCACCTACACTATGTCTGAAAAATAAACTGTGCTTTTCACGTATGCCTAGCAAATATCGTTCCCTACTATCGCATATGGTTGAGGTATAATATTCTCTGTCACCCACTATTGAAATGCTCACCTATCTTGTGATTGACTTAGACTCAATTTCTGGCTGATGTATGATTTATCATTGTCTAGATTTCATTTTGTGTGTTAGTTTTACATTAGCAAAAGCTTTGTTTATTTTTCAAGAGATTCTTCATAATGAGATTTGTTACAGGCTCTCAACAGTTACCAGTCTGTTACCACTGTCACTAGGAGCAGCACCAGTTCTGCTCTGGAAGATCTGGATGGTAAAAAGGAGAAAGATCGCAAGGAGGAGTTAGCATTCAAGTGAGCAGTAGATATATATTTTAAAAATAAAATCATTACTAGAGTTTGTACTGTTATGAAGTTAATGATTACCGTGAACTCCATACAGATTATTTCTGAGAATGCCTATCAAATATTTTGTACTTGTGGTCACAACAACATTTTTCTAATTTAGGAGACGTAGCTATCCAGCCCGTGCAGAACCAGAGTCCAAGGAACGTCCTATTCGCTTTGCAGTGCGATCTTTAGGCTGGGTTGAGATACGAGAGGAGGATTTAACTCCAGAGAGGAGCAGCAAAGCTGTCAACAAGTGTATTGTTGATCTGTCTCTGGGCAGGAATGATCTGCTGGACGTAGTGGGTCGGTGGGGCGATGTAAGTGATCTCAAAATAATTGAACTGTACAAACTTAGTCCATTATCCAGAAAGCCAGAATACTTTTTAGGAAGATAATCCTGCATTATTTTTTGCAATAAAAAATTCACAGCTGTTTCTCTCATCACTATTGTTTAAACAAGCAAGGTTCTTAATTTTTTCTTTTGAACATAAATACTATGAACAATAAGGAGATATATCTCAAGAAAATTAATGAATTTCCCTTTTGGATTACTAACCTTGAAGTTAGCCCTTAAAACAATGAACATCATTGTCATTGTTTCCCTTTTAATGTTGTTCAGCCTTCCTTGCTAAGAGTTATTAGTGGCTCATACTGGTAAGTCATTAATGACTGTAAGGCATTCCACACAGATAATTTCTGAAAATGGCTAATGAATATTTTATCATTCTTGTCACGATAATGTCTTGAACCTTCGATGCATTGCAACCATACAGTATGACTTTCTTCAAATTGCTGTGGAATATTTTGAATTTAGTTTGATATATCCAGTACGAGCCTTTGGGTGTGGCAAGCCTATCGTAACAATAGCCTGTATGAACTAAGCAGATATTGTTCCAGTTTCCTCGATGGAGGCCTTAGTCCACTTCATGTACTAGCACTAATGGTTCCCTGCCAAGAGTCACTTGAAATGTGTGAACTTTTGCTTGAATACGGGGGCAATCCCAGTGTTCGGGCAAAGATGGAATACAGTGAATATGACAAAGCCTTTGATTTCACAGATGATGGCGATTGTAAGTGTAATGGGAAGAATGTGTTGCATGCTCTATGCATGCGGCCAGCTGCTAATTTAGACAACGTTACAAATGCTGGTGGAGAAGGGGAACGCAAATTGTGAGGCACTCTACCTGGGGAACTCATCACTCACACTCGCGATAATCAGGGGGAATGTGGAGCTCATCAAAGCACTACAGAAAACAAGAAAGGCAAACCCCAACCAACAGCTGACATCAAAAGTTGCAGTGCCGCTAGGTGTACTGATGACTCGGTCAGGCATGGACAAGCTACCGCCAAATGACTTCATGGAAGTGGTTTAACATTAGAACATTGTGTCGGAAGAAGGAGGGTGGAACGACAGAACAAAGTGGAGAGGAATCATATTTGCTCCCACCTGGTGTCGGCTGGAAATGGGAAAATGAGAATGATGATGATATACAGTATGACCACCACAATAAGTACAGCTGTACAAAAGCTGCTTTATTGCCTTCTCAATTTGGTTTTTAAAATATCAGCTCCAGCATCACCATCTGGTGTGGTGTTACCAAACACCTAGATACTGAAATACAGTCATAGTTCTGATGCATTTTGTATTTAATGAATTTTCAAAAGATATACATTGCTCTTCAGTTGCATTTCGATTTTTCTACTTGCATTTTATCATTATTTTCCTTTGCTATTTTCCTCTTGTACATGGACTAGATTTGTTTCTACATTTTAACATAATCACTCTTTTCACCAAGGCAGCTGTAGTTCAAATTCTGGCCAATACCTCTAGGATTTTTTAAATGAAAAATCATGTCCTCGTAGTTTGGATTCCACGTAAAACTGAAGGTTCCTTGGGTATGATCATGATATCATGACTCAAATAAATCTACAAGCTTGCTTTCTCACCCCTCTACATTTGAGAAGTTCTATGAGAGCTTTGATACATCATCAATAGTGTCAAGGCCCTAAAGATTTTGCATTAGATCCCATTCCTTTCAGATTTTGCCATCTTCATGACTAAATCCATCACTGTTAGGAAGTTAGTTGGAGAAACAATGTATTCCTATTTAACACACTGAGTAAATTAATTAATTCAAATGATAATCTTAGAAAAGCAATGTAGAGGAGTCAAACTACTAAACATTTATTGGTAAATCTGGTACCTGTTGGTGAGAGATAAAACGCAGGGTATTAAGACAAATTCTTGTGTTCTTTTCAGGGAAAAGATTTGTTCATGGACCTCGATGAAGGAGCACTCAAGCTTATTGACCCTGAGAACTTAACTGTTCTGAACACACAACCAATTCACACGATCCGAGTGTGGGGAGTTGGACGGGACAATGGACGGTAAGAATAAGCATTTGTTATATTGTTGACTAGGGCTGGCACCTGTTTGGATCTCAGCAGCTTATGGTCAGAGCAATTCCTCATTGATGGCTTTAGAATTCTAAGATGAGTAAAATTGGAGTTTAGGAAGAATTTGTGACATATCACAGTTCTATGAGATCCTTTTTGCATTTCACTACATTACATGTTATTACTTCCCGAAGTGATCTTTTGAACAAGCAGCTAAATTTAAATTTCTCAGGTTTTGTGACTATCAGTCTAGATAAACTGGTCAAATGTACAGTCACTCAAAAATAATGGGCACAGTCTTGATACAATTTTGTCTAAGTCCCAGCAATGGAGAATCTTTACAGCAGTGTCAGGGATTATAGATGTAAATTATTCTACTCATGCCTTTGAGTTTTGGCTCTGTGGGCTCTAGAACTAAATAAGAAAGTAAAATGTGCCCTGAGACAAATCACGACAAATGGGAATATGATGTAGATGTTGATTCCCATAGGGAACCTAAAATATTTGTCCTGAATGAGTAAATTTATAATACCAATATAATGGTCCGTTATTGGACATTATAAATTTTCCAGCTAACTCATTCTTGGTTGCCTGCGTTTCGCCCTCGTGTGCTAAGTTAGGCTCGTCAGTTGGGACTTAGCACACCACCCAAGACGCAAGGCTAGTGCATACCGTGGAGGCCACTGCACAGGCTATTTGAAGCCACCAGCAGTGCCAATGCACTGTGAGAGCTATGTCTCATTTCCAAAAATAGATGCTTGCTTGGCCATCAAATGATGTCCGTTATAACGGACCATTATATTGGTATTATAAATTTACTCATTCAGGACAAATATTTTAGGTTCCCTATGGGAATCAACATCTACATCATTTGATGGCCAAGCAGGCATCTATTTTTGGAAATGAGACATAGCTCTCACAGTGCATTGGCACTGCTGGTGGCTTCAAATAGCCTGTGCAGTGGCCTCCACGGTATGCACTAGCCTTGCGTCTTGGGTGGTGTGCTAAGTCCCAACTGATGAGCCTAACTTAGCACACGAGGGCGAAACGCAGGCAACCAAGAATAAGTTAGCTGGAAAATTTATAATGTCCAATAACGGACCATTATATTGGTATTTTAAAATGGGAATATGTCAGAAAGAAATTGAGTCAGGAAGCCACGAGTTACCTTTGCCATGTAGAGGCTCTGAGTTGAATTGAGAGTGTGGCAGTTGGGAACTAGCATAAGTTCAAATCCTCCGAGCAAGCTGGGATTCTTTTTTCAATTTCATTATACTGATTCCTCATTGCTAGAAGAGATGTGGGTGGACATTACCATACAAGATAGTATACAGTATTTATTAAGAGTCATTTTTACTCATTCAGTGGAGTTTATTCTGGTGCTCAAGAACTGAACAAGATAGAGAATAAAAATTTGTCTTGAGACTTAACATCAGTCTTTACAAACAAAACAAACCAGAAACAAATACAAATTGGTATTGAATCTGCTGCTCTATGACCATTCGAAGGTGATGGGCACTGAAGCAGCGAGAGTCTGGAAGAGCCCCTCCTTAAAGGCCAGATCTTCCCAAAGGATGAGCACCATTGTCCACAGTTCTTCCTTTGAGCTCAGAGGACAATTACTTTCCCTCAAAGTCCTCTTCATTAGACTCCAGACATTCTCATTTGGATTCAGGTCAGGACTATTTGGAAGCCAAGGTATCACCTTGATCCTTGCCTGCAAAGCAAGCTGTTGCTGAACTGCCTTTAAGGTATGAACTGGCTGATTATCCTGCTGGAAACTAACATGCTGTCCTTTGGGATAAGTTATATCCAATGCTGACATCAACCAGAGACTCAATAACTGTTCATAAATCTCGGCGTTAAGTTACTGGAATTCACAATAGCATCTTCGCGCCACATGAGGTAAACTAACCCCAGCAATGAATGCTAAAACGACCACTTCTATGAGAGGTGGCAACGTATTTAGCATCATGCCTGACACTAGATTCATGGTACATGTGGATCTGCTCCACATTTTCACAGGAAAACGTGACTTCATCACCGAAGATTACATCTTTCCATGTAAAGTTCAACATTTCTGTAGCATACACAAGCCAATCAATTGTTTGGTTGTTGGTGGTCAAATAGTGTTTAGTCCTTGGTCAAATGGGCCTTCCTTCGTAATTTGGTTACATACAGCTTGCACCACACCAGGAAAGGAAGATAAAGCCCTCAGAGAAACAGCCGAGAGGAAGAGGTTCTCTAGTGCATCAGGAGGTCCGCAATTTCAATCTCGATTACAGTTGCATGGGAGGCCTGTAGAACACTCCTTTGCTTCTTGAGCATGTTCTCAATAAAGCTTGGCCCGTCGCCTGCCAGCAGAAGCGGTAACACCTTCCCTAAGATCAGCTTCTGTTGCCAAAAACAGCGACAGCTTTGGATGGCTTCTGGTGGCCTTGTCTTACACATATGATCACTTCTAGCCATATCATTGACAGGGGGAATCTTGTAATATTTAATGGTTCATCATACACACTGTCCAGGTCAATGTCTTGAGTGGTCAGCATTCTTGCCTCTGGTCCCAGGTTCGATTCCCAGCCAGGTCGAGAGATTTTTATCTTAACATGGTTAATTCCCTTGGGTCAGGAACTGGATGTTTGTTCTGACCCTAACATTTGTGTAGCTTGTACACTACACACAACACTATCCTCCACCACACAGTTTCCCATAGACAACAGATGCTATCCACCCTCATTAGAGGGTCTTTTGTATGAGATGCACCAGTTAGCAATAGCCACAAAAAATTATTATGGCATTGCTCATAGCGAGAGATTAATTTCCTACACCTTGATTCTCTGCGTGCAGAGTAGATTTCTTCAAATCCTCTTGGCAACGGCTTTGATGATTTCTGATATCCATGTCTCGCATAGCTGACCACTTCTAGGAACATCAACGGAGAAAGTCTTGTGTTGTTTAATGGTTTATTATACAACCTTCTTTGTTAATTACAGTAGTAGCAGGAAGTCAAATATGTGTACTGGATTCTCATTTCGCTTGGTTGAAGTAATCATAACAGTATGATTCTCTTTCACCCCCACTTCATGTTGACTATACAACAATGGACTGTCAACTACTTTTTATCTATGACCTTGGATCAAAATGTTGTTTCATTACACCAACCATTGAAAGTGTGCCAACCTAACATGTTATACAGATACCTGTAAGCACAACTAAGTGTGTGTCTGTCCCAATTTTTACCTTCCTGTCCATATTCAGTATGCGCACATGGCTCAAAGTAGACTGTAATTGAAATGAGCAGATAATGTATATAAAGGAATATACTCTTGCTCTGAAGTTCTACAATCACAATGAGTAAGAAACATGTTTCTTGTTAAATAGTGGAACTGGCAGTATGAAAATGTCCACCAGAAATGCTTCTGAGATTCATTTTGGCTTCTGAATGTTTCCATAGCATTCCGTCTGAATGCTTGTACATAGCAGTACTATTAGAGTAGCTAGAATTACAGAACACTAGTCTTTTCTAATATTAGTGGGTGTAAAAAAAAAGATGTATGCTTTAGAAAATGTTTATAGATTAACAATATGGGAAATATACTTTTGAGTTACATCAATGGCATGCTTTCCTAAATGAATTCTCTCTGAAACTTGTAAAATTAGAAACTGATAACACAGTTTAATCCTCCCATATCAGTAAATGGTAACATCTCAACCTGCTACTCTTAAACTCAGTCTCTGCTCTCATAATTCATAAGCAAAATGGACTGATATAGAATGTACATCGAAATATTTTATATACTGTATACTTTCTGCTCCCACTTGACCCGCCTAGCTGATGAGTACACCAATCTCAACACAAGAGCCCCTCTCGCACACCTATCCATGGAACTTAACTGGTCAACATAAAGCATGATTTCATCTCACTCACATAGTGGATTACATTCAAATAACATAAATAACAAATAACCAGAGAATGAAGAGTAGAAAATCTTAGTATAGTTAGAGACGATTGTACATTACAGTGTTAACAGTATGGTTAATAAAGTTTAAAACCAATACAGTAGTGGCATATAATTATCGTACCAAGGAATAAACTGTGTTTAGAATGGGAAATAAGGGATATAGTAATATCTTCTTAGCAGAGTTACCAATTTCTAATTGAATAAAGATACTTGAGCTGTTTCTTAATATAATCCTTGATTACAAGTAAGCTCAGAGACAAGGCAGACACTACAGGAAAAGTTGTGGATATTGTTAAATGTAATAGAGGCAGCCTCATATCACGGGCTTAGGAGCTGAATAATTTCTTACAAAGAGGTCTGTTTCAATGTTCTGCCTTTTCTTGCATGACTTCCAATTGAGACATATTCAGGTTTTTCTTAATCATTCTTGTACAGTACTGTTCTAACTACTTCTAGATATCCATTGACTAATGGTTAATGTATGGATTTCAAATAGAAGTGAGATTTTCCTAATGCTTAATGCCACTATTCTTCATACATGTGGCAGTTAGAGTCTGTGCATGTATGGAACTAGTGTGCATGAAGTCGGAATGGACTTATGCATTAGAGGTCTGCCTATTTGTGTGGGGTTTCACTTCCTGATGAAGACGTTGGATATGAGCGTGTTGATTCTTTGTTCATCTCTGGTCTTAATATTGAATAAGTTTTTCTTTCTTTCTTTCTTTCTTTCTTTCTTTCTTTCTTTCTTTCTTTATTTCTTTATTTATTTCTTTATTTATTTATTTATTTATTTATTTATTTATTTATTTATTATCAGCTTAATCCATATAAACTTGGACATTATATGGCATATTTATAACATGTTACTGACATAAACACCTACCTTGCCCCATTCCTAGTACATTTTTGATCCAGAAGTTTCCTTTCAAATTCATCACAATATCAGTCTAATTCATTATAATATGTGGAAATAATGTTCTAAAATACTGTATGCATTTTTTAGTGTCTTTTATTTATGTTCATATCCATAGATATACTTTATGGGGAATTTTGCCTGAAATTTAGCTTATGAAGCTGTACATGATAGCTCATTGTATGTTTAGAAAAGCCATCACTTGATCATTCTCTGTAAATTGGGTTCTCTGTATAAAGAATGATCTGGTGGTGGTGTAGTGTGTAGTAAAGTAGCTAATGTGAACATTGTTTTCTTCACATATCGTATGCCGTGGTGGTTGGATCAACTTCTACAGAGAGAGGTAAACAGAATGTTGTATGTTACCTGCACTCTGCATGAATGTGGAATGTTTATAGCGCATGTCCAGTATAAGGAACAAACACTATTGATGTGTGATAACACCTGTGATGCATCTTGCTACATAAATACAGTAGGAAAGAAGGTATACAGAAGTATGAAAGATCAGAGTAACTGCTGAAGTTATACTTAAAAACTGATGCTTCTTTTTTCCTTGCAAAGAAAAACAAATTTTTGAACCAATGCAGGTTTCTTCCAACAGATAATTGAAACTTCATAGTAACTAGTTTACATTATATTATCCAACTTCAGGCAAGAAAACAATACTGATGTCTGTTAACCTGCTAACATTTTTGACATGATAACATAATTTGGTCTATGAGTAGGAGTGAGAGAAAGGAAGGTTAGCATAACAAAATTTGGTAGAAATTTGAAGCCTTTGCACAATGGGAAGTTACTGATAGATTTAATTCATTTGGGTGTCAACTCATGAGACATATCCCCCACTACGCAAATAGATGTGCCAGGTGGGAGACTAATCACACAGGGGAAGATAGCTGAATACACTTTCGGATGCACAGTCAGCTTGGAGAATGTACTGCGATTACAAGTGTTTTCTGATTTAGATACAATAAATAGCATCCATTTGGTGAATAATTTTATTTTCGGAGACAAATGAAAACCTACAACCTGTTTTCCAATCATTGACCGGATCAGGGATGGAATGAATGAAGCCCCCATCTTGCGGTGAGAATACGAATTGTGCTGGCTGCCGAGGCCTGTTGCAATCCTCTGGGGCAATGATTAAAGACTGACAGATAAAATGAAATGATATTGGAGAGTGTTGCTGGAATGAAAGATGACAGGGAAACCCAGAGTACCCAGAGAAAAACCTGTCCTGCCTCCGCTTTGTCCAGAATAAATCTCACATGGAGTGACCGGGATTTGAACCACAGATCTCAGTGGTGAGAGCCTGAATGCACTGCCGCCTGAGCCACGGAAGCTTTTTCCGAGACAAATGGTGATATTTAATCATGAGTATCAGTGTGAGTGTTGTGAAAGTGTAAACAAATGTAAGGGAAAATTAGCGTAGCATTGTGTTACTGAGGCTAATTCACTCAAGCAGAAATGAGGAATCATTTTCAAACTGATAAGAGTGAATCAAGAAACTCTGGAAAATGTCTGCTTCAAGTATGCCAGGAAAGTGAGTGCACAGAGGCTGCTCGGCTGCTTGCGAGTGCTGATTATACTTTGAAAAGCTTGTTATTGTTTGACACTATCATGCAAAAAGCCCACATGTTCCTGCTGACACAGGCTGCCGTTTTTCTGTATATTATGTAAATCAGCCAATGTCCTAAACACTTTACATTCTCATAATGTACACTTTTACATGTTCACAGCTTTTTGTAATTACCTGTACAGATCATATTGCAGTCATGTTTATGTTAATCAATTTTGATTAATGCTTTCACAACTTGGAACAGATGTGTTAGTCTTTTCTGTTTATGTTGTATGAAACGAGTTGTGATGATTGCTTCACTTACTCAGAGGAAACTAGTTGTTTCATAGGCATAAACCCTGAAGACAATCATATCTGCAATGCTTTATTGCCATTTTCAGATTTATCTCAAGTACAGCTACCCAGTTTTTAAGACATGCATTTTTTTTTTTTTTTTTTTCTATTTTCCAGTATATTATGACAATGAACCAGTGGTGAGGTGTGGGTTATGTAAGCATTTCTGACTGGTTGCTGCACATCAAACGGGTGTTGGTGACATTACTCACAGCTGGGACTAGGCTAATTTACTCCTCCCAAGGCCTTACAATAAAATGGCAGATATCTTCACAAAATTTAGAAGTGAAATGGCGATTAGTCATCTCATTCATGCCTCACCACTGGAATGAAGCTGACATGATATGAGGAGTGAAATGCAGAGTTTCATTAATGGAATGCTCGTTCAGCTTGTGTGTGTGTGTCTGTGGTGTTGCTTTTAGTTTGTGTGTGTGCTGTACTTGCTAATTCCCTCATATAAACTTTCGAAAGATATTGTTCCTTTAACATCATTCTGTTTTCAGTTTTGAACTTGTCATGTGCCTCATTAAGCTTCCAGAAGTTGATAAACTCAAATGTAAATAATAATCTGCTCTAGTTAACAAACATCCATTATTAACAAATGCTAAAAATGTGGAAAAAGAAATAACACTTGTTAGTTATGAGTAAATATTGACTAAACTTTTGTTAATTATGGTATTAGACAAACTTCAAAGGCAGTCACAACATAGTCAGTGTTATGTTTTTTTAATTTTATAATCAGTAATTACAAAGATCACTAATAAATCTTTTATGTACAATATGTATAACAATTGATCTAAAATGGGAAATATACAAACATTTGGTGAGGATACAAAATAGACTGTAAAAGTCTAATGCTATATTTTGCATACAGTATTTACATTAACAATGACAGAAGGAAAGTAAAATTCACATACATACAAGAGAAGAGAGAGAGAGAATGAAAAATGAGAAGAAAAACCTGAAGAGAAAAAGTGTGAAGGAGGATCTATGTCACACGAGAAATATCTTTGAGAAGATATCAAAGTTACTATTGAGAGAGTATAATAATGTCAAGACTTGAATATGTATAAAGATGGACCTTTGGGTAAGAGAGGGGGCAAGAGTAGGAAATACAAGATAGGATCTTCATTCTAGTACTGCAGAAAGGGACGTATCTTCATTCTAGTACTGCAGAAAGGGACGTAGAGGGAGAAGAAAACGAATTAAGGTGATCTAAATAAACCATTAACTGCTTTGTATAGTAGCTTCAGGTTGGCTACTTTCCTCCAAGTTGAAAGAATTCGGAGATTTAATTTTCCAAGCAATAGATTGCTGCTCAATTTGCAGCAGACAGGAACCTTAACTGTAATTATTACACAGAAGAAGAAGAAGAAGAAGCTAGTAAGTTACATTTTGCTAGTAGATTGTACATGTGAGAGAATCATTTTTATTAAATGTTTCAGGAAATGTCTAGATTATTGATACATATAATCATTTAATGAAAGGTATAAAATGACAGGGAAGGATTCATGTGCATGGAAATATAATGAACGGTTTAGCCTGTGACTATAACAGTCTTAATGGCATGCTGTGCTGAAAGCCTGCAATCTAATATCTCAGAGCTTCAAAAGAAATACAGCAAAAATGGTATGAAAGGAAGTATTTCCAAGACTAAAATGTCATCATTAAGGAAGAACCCTAAGAGGATTGAATGCCAGGTCAGGAATACAAAACTGGTACAGGTGGATCATTTCATTTGGTTTGTACTTAGTATACAGTATTTGACTTAGCCTAATAAGCTGAAAGTCTGTTTCAAGTACAATGTAATTCAGTCATAATAGTTCTTCTGGAATATATTTCTTTATGAGATGAAACTGAATGATAAAGCACTTCTTTGGTCTAAATAGCCATGATTTTATTAAAGTGATCACCACCTTACCAGAAGTGACCAAGTATGTGACTTTCACACTGCAGGTGGAGTGGAGCGTGTCTGGGCTGAACCGATTCATCACTGAAACAGACATACATAGCAGCGGGGGGGGCTATTCAAAGTCAAAGCCGAGTGAGCCTGGACGGGCAAGAGCATGGCTGAGATGAGCAAGTTGTTTGTTTTGAGGGCATTTTCGGTGGCAGATTCCCCTTCCAAGCGCAAAGGTCAATTGCAGTCTTGAGCTGGAAGTCATCATACGTGTTGCTGTAATACTGCGTATCTGTGTGCGTTACCTTGCTATATTTTGAAAGGTCCTGTTCTGCTTGGCCATGATAGCATGTATAGCCTGAAGTATGTAGTGAAACACCCCATTCGGAATTATCTCTAGAAACATTCTTAGTCATTCCGAATATCCTCGTAACATATGACCCCTGAGGGGGAGGGACGCAGACAAAGAATACACCCATGGTATCCCCTGCCTGTTGCAAGAGGAGACTAAAAGGGGCATCCAAGGGATAATGAAATTAGAAACATGACAATACTTATGATTAGTACCATTACATGCGGAACAGCGTGGGTCGACATTACTTGCGACTAGTACCACCTTGTGAGGAAAACCACGGGGCTAAGTTACATAGGAGTAGTACCATTATGCGAGATACACTACGGGTCTGGGCATTGTTTGTGATAATGGTCATCATATGTATTCCACCAGTTGGTTCCACTGTGTTCAGAATGGGTCTGCATTCCCTACAAGTAGTACCACTTTATGAGAAACACCATGGGTCTACATTGCCTGGGATTAGTGCCACTAAGTGAGAAACACCACGGATTTGGCTGGCGCCTGTGATGGTACCACTGTGTGAGTAAAACCATGGGTCTGCTTTGCCTGAGATTAGTAGTACCACTATGTGAGCAACACCGTGAGTATACATAGCCTGTGATTAGTTCCACTAAGAGGGAGCACCACGGGGATACTGATGCCCGTGAGTATTCCCACTATATGAGGAACACCAAGAGTCTGTGTTGCTTGTGAGTAGTACCATTGTGTGTGACATACCATGGGTTTACATTAACCTTTGATTAGTACTATTATGAGGGGCACCTGGATTTTGGACCCCTTTAGACAATGAGTATCATCCCAGTAATTGAGGCGTTGTGAATTGGATCCACTGATCATTTTGTTTCATGATCATTAATTTTAGATTCTAGTCAGTGGATACATTTTGAAGTTCATTCACATCCCTGTTAGGGGCCAATGACCTAGCTGTTAGGTCCCTTTAAACAACAATCATCATCATATAACTATGAAATTCCCAGTACATTTCACATCAGCATTTAAGTCTTGAACCAAATAAAGTCTCCTTTTTCCACCAGTTTACTGCTATGAACTGTCTAGAAGCAGTAAAATAGTGGCTGGTGGTAGAGACATACCAATGTCCCAGTTCTTGGACACAAACTGTTTTCAGCAGCCAATCAACGCAGATTGTGTGAAAACTCGCTCACTAGGCTCATTATCGCCCAGGTCAGATACGTTCCACTCCACCTGCAGTGTGAAAGCCGCCAAAGTCTTGTGGAGAAAGGAACATGAATAGGGACACATAATAGGATAAACACAAAGGCAAGTTCATGTGGGGAAAGGGACAAACAGAATAAGGGAATGAGGACAAATAAGAAAACACACAAGCACAATTACAATCTCCGCATCGTCACATAGACTGGCTCTTTCCTCATCAGTCCCTGCTTCTACATCTATTTTTTTTTTCTCAGCCCTCAAACAGCTGCCCACCTTCACCAGGAGGGTGGGCTTCACCACTTGTTGAGAGATTATCCTGGGTAAAATGTACCACTACCGTTTCTGTTCCTCCATGCAGGATAGAACTTTACCCTGTGTAACATGGCATAATTTAAAAATATTTCAAGGGTATGAATAAAATTATGCCATGTTACATAGGGTAAAGTTCTATCCTGCGTGGAGAAACAGAAATAGTAATGCTCTGATATCACCAGACCTACAGCATGTGGCATTAATGGTACCTGCGTGATTTTGTGTTGCTTTCAGTATTGTGCTGTTTATATTAACTAGACACTTTCTTTTAAAGTCTTTAGAACTAATTTGAACAACACATCCTGCTTATTGTTCCTGTTGAGCTGTTTGTTTTGCCTTACTTGTTCTGTTTAATATGTTGCATACTATACACTGGATGATGTTGAAGGACTGTACTATACTGTGAATGAATGTAAAGTCAATATTTTATGTACTTACTGAATAACATTTCCTTTTCTAGTATTTACAATATCTTCCATGCAATTTCTTTTTATACTATCTTCAGTTTTTGCTGCCAGTATTGCTAATACAGACAAGAATTTCACTGTCACAGTTGTCTTTGTTTCTTAAGCACACTGTATCTGTAAGTGGAATATCAAACAGTCTAAAATGTGTAACTGTGACTTCACTGAAATTACCTCGTTTCTAGCAGTAACTTGATTTTTACTCTTGAAATAATGAGCATTTTTGTACATTCTATTTTTTTATATTGTCCAGCATTCTTTTTTTATTTGATCATCATATTTCATTCCTGAAAAAGATGTGCTCCAGTGTCATATTGCAAATTGATTAATGAGCTGTATTTCTTCTGTTTATCACCTTTCTTCTTTCTGTGCCCTACAATAAACTAGATTTGTCTTCTAGCAATCTCTTAACTCATTTGACAGGATTGAAATATTGGCTCCTTTCACTCATCAACTTAATCAAGAAAGCCAAACAGTATGCCTGAGGAAGTCATTGCACTGACCATGTGTCACTCCAGCACTTTCAGGTCACGTCACAGGACAGCAGACAGCTTGGCAGCCAAGGTCCTTAAGAACTGTCTGTTTTTTTGTTTTTGTTTTATGACTTGAAATTAAAACACTGATGGCAAACAGTAGTATAGACAACATGGTTCTTCTTAGTGAGGTTCAGTTTATCATCTCTATATTGAAATAGTTCCATGCAATAAAAATTCTAGCTTTTATTCTGTGATGTTTCTGTGGGACATTTAATGTTGTCAAAAGATATCATACAACGGAATTTGTGTTGTAAGCAAATTTATGTCATGGCATGGAATATATGATCCACTTTTTTCTTTTTTTATGTATCCTCGTTGAGAAATTGTTTTAATTGCCGCATTTATCAGTGAAATGTTCCTTAAGAAAGCTTGATCTGTAACTGTTAGGTAATAATATTCTTTTTAAGTACACTGTACTTGGTTCTGTTTCAAAGACCAATCAGTATGTTGAATGGGCATACTGTCTGCTTTACACTATTTACCATCGCAGAAAGTCCATAATGTGAAAGAAGAAATATATTTCATATTGAAGAGGATACCCATTCAAGAAACTGTTGAAAACATGCTAAGAAGTAATTTGTTTACCATTTTAAGACTGTACAAAAATTTATATAATTCATTGTAGAGTAAATATGCTCCTTGCTGTGGTACAGTACTTCGCATAGCTTCTGGCTTGTGGTTTCGTCATCTTTATCAAACTCTCCTATTTAATGCGGATAGAAATTTGTACCATCCATTATATTTTTCAGGGACTTTGCTTATGTTGCTCGTGATCGGACAACTAGGAAACACATGTGCCATGTCTTCCGATGCGACATTCCAGCTCGAACAATCGCAAACACCCTACGAGACATTTGCAAGAAGATCATGATTGAGAGGAGTCTACAGCAGAACTTAGCCAAGCCCATTGATATCAGTAAGTGCATTTTATTTTTGTTGTATAGGCTGTATAAAGGGGAGATGGAATCCTAAATATTGACATCTGGTTTTTATCAGATCTTGATGTTTCATAGCCACTAGACACTGAAAAGGGATATCACAACATAATTGTGACTCAGGACATTTAGAGGTTTCATTGGAAACATTTGGTCCACAAACTTTGACTAAAATGGCATTATGTTGCATTCTGATTTGAGTCAGAATGAAAATAGCAATTTAGAGGGTTGGTTCCTATAATTTTAATTGTCCTGATCTCATTTACCACAGCCTGTTATTATTGGACAGTGTTTTTTCCTACACCAAGCATACTGTATATGGTCACTCTTGCTTGCTCAAAACTGCTTCCTGTTGATATAATTTTTGGTTATGTTTCTGCTCTCTCGTATACATTCACAGTCGGCCTAGTATATAACAGCTAGTACAGCTGTGTGAAAAATTTGAGCAAGCCTCTTATGATATGATATGATATGATATGATATGATATGATATGATATGATATGATATGATATGATATGATATGATATGATATGATATGATATGATATGATATGATATGATATGATATGATATGATATGATATGATATATGATATGATATAGTAGTTCAGTTGTATTTGTACAGTGCTATCTATACTGATAGCCCACACTTGCATGTATTACTGAAGAGAATCTATTAAACATTTGATAAAAAATAACAAATTTTAAAAATGGAATTATTAACAGATCTCTAGAAATATAATTTCTACTTACAAGGGTACTATCAATGAGCTCTTACCAAATTTCAAGGTAGATTTTGATAAAATCAACATCCTATAGGAAGCTCACAAAGAATTAGCTGCAAGTTTTAACTGAAAGGTTCCAAATAAACATGGTAGAATAACTACATTGGAATTTAGAGTTATATTTGGGCAGCCCTGATCACTGGCATAACACCTGCACAGTTAAACACTGATGTGCTAGTCACCGTACGCAAAGGTAACCTGTCGGTCTCTTGACAGTGGTATTAGGTTGTAGGCTCATTCTAATAATAGTTCAGTTTACTTGTACTTCCATGAAAACAAAGCTACGAATCAAGTTAATATACTAGAGTTTGCACAGTGTCATTTCCAAAATGTTTTTCTTCTTCAGACAAAACAGATTTGAATGAAAGAGGAATAAATTGGTATATTGTAGAGGTAATTGAAAACATTCTGTGGGCATCAGTATTATGGAGACATTCCTAGATGTACAAGAAAAAGATAGTGATTGTAATATTAGTGACACTTCATCTTCTTTCACTGCAAGCGAGACCACATTGCAAACCTAAGTGGTGTCAAGGGTTTCATGTTTGAGTTTTGATGTTGAATCTGTGGAATCTAGTGAATCGAACAACCAGTCCCCGTGTAAATCTATTAGTTCGAGCTATGGTTGTAGTCTAGATTGTAAAAACAGAGGGAGAACATTAGTTGTGGGAAACCTTCTGGATTAATGAAGGTGGCAGAAAATTACTTTTCATTCCCTCATGTAAAAAGCCAGTTTTTTACAGTGTTGTCATTGCGGCAACTTCACTCTTGGAAACGACAGCTCAAAACTGGACTGATTAGCCCCATGGAACATTAAAAAAATTGCACCAGAAATATATTCTCAATTTGAAGAAGTCAGAAGAGCAAAGCACACTGTTAATGAAGAAGATTTAAGACTGTAGTTTAGTGATATTTCAAGAGGTGTTACTTGAGTAGTAATAGTTATGTTCTTGAAACTCAAAGAATTTGGCAGTGTAGCTGGAAGGAATAATTTTAGAGCATCAACTTCTGGTGGTCTCAGTTCAAAGAGAGAGAATTAGAAGCAGGAAAATTACTAAATTTGTACCTACCTCATTAGTTTGAGAAAGGAGGACAAATCTACCAACATTTTGTGGAAATAACCAGGAAGTGACTGTTGATCTACTTCCCTTCCATTTACAATACCGATCAGAGCAGTTTTTTGTGTGAAATGAGAGCCTCAGCAACTTTATCTTTCACTGGGGAAAACCTACACTAACCCACTCATACACCATAATACCTACAATTAGCTTGCATGGATTTCTGTTATCTTAATCATTCATTTTGATATAGGAGGCAATGGGAATTTTTGGCCCTTATGTTTCAAAACATATGTTTAATGTGGAAAATTTTATTGTTACTGCTACTAAATTAGGAAGAATGGGGAAGAAAGAGCTGAAATTCTTGTTCAAAGGGGCCTTTTTCCATTCTGCAAAAACAACAATGCCCTTTGGCAGGACCATCAAACTTCTGCAGATTCCTTCTGAAACTACAGGGAAAATCTAACCATTAGATAAGGTTTCCTTCTGAAAGTGGAAAACTCTTTACCAACAAAATACACTACAAAGCAACCTTCCAAGTTTGTAGTGCCAGTTAAATACTGTCTAGGGACAAGGTATAAAAATGTGAAAATAAGGTGATTATCTATTGTACATGGTGATGAAAAATATTGTTTCACTCACTCCATCAGTACAAGTCAGTTATGCTTCTACTCAAAGGAAAGTAATTGAATGTGAAGGTTTACAAAATAAATTGAGTTGGTATATGTAGGCCAGCATCATAAATGATAGACAAACAACTGCTGTAGTAAAGTGCGCTCTTCACCACTCGCTTGAACCTGGAAATGTTCAGGGCAGTGGCGGCCGGTCAGTACGTGCTACCGGGCTCCAGCACGTAGCTTGGAACTGTAAGGAATATTATTTATGTACAGTACCATTATCCTGGTGCCTTTTCTTTGTTTTGAGTACGATATGAATTTGTGTTTTGTGAAAATCAGGACGAGATCTGTCGAACACCTAGCGCCGCTCTCCCGGGGAATAAGGCTCGTGCTCATGTGAAGTGAGCCCTTGCCTGTAGCCTGAAGGAAGCAATACGCAGGCGCAGCCAAGCTTGCAACACTCCCCCTAGCCGGCGGAGTATACCGTAAACCGGGATCAACTTTCACTGATCCCGTTTATAGTTACTTCCTCTCCCGCAAGGGGGTAGAATTACTCGATGTCTCCTGCTACCCTTGCGTTCACGGCCGACTTGATGCGTCGCTCTAGCTACCTCCTTGGAGCGCAGCGAGGGATCCAGTCGGCCGTGCTTATGTTGAACGTGGTAAGCGAATCTGCCACTAGAGAGTAGCATCGTCTGGGCTCGAAAGTAAAGCGTAAGTGGAGGAAATCTATCTCACACATGCTTATTAAAATATCCATCTTGCTTTTGTGTCAAAAATAAGGAATTCGTAGGTGAGTCAAAGAATCTTTGACTGACCCTAAATGTTATCCCGCATTACAATGTAATTTACTCTGGTGAAATGAAATAGCGTATGGCTTTTAGTGCCGGAAGTATCCGAGGACATGTTCGACTCGCCAGATGCAGATCTTTTGATTTGACGCCTGTAGGCGACCTGCGAGTCGTGATGAGGATGAAATGATGATGATGACAACACGTACACCCAATGATGGTTAAAATTCCAGACCCTGCCGGGAATCGAACCCGGGATCCCTGTGACCAAAGGCCAGCGCGCTAACCATTTAGCCATGGAGCCAGACATTTACTCTGGTAATAGGGGAGGTCTCAATGAATCAGTTGGCAGCTCTTTCAGTTGCTTTGTGCGGTTTTTAATCTGGCGGTTATATTACTGGTGCGTGTTTTTTCTGTCATTGTGTTAGTGCTAAAGTTTATACGAAGATTTATCAAATTATTTATCCACTGCAGTGTATATAAAGTGAAATTAAATTAGTGTTCTTAGTGGGGATCTATATTCCCACGATTCTATTTGCACTGATGTAATTCTCCAATGAATTATTTATATAGTAGACAGTTGTCGAAGAATTCATCTGCTTCCAAATTAGATGTTTTTGTTTGTTCTGAGTTATAAATTGTGAGAAAAGTTGTATTATTATTATTATTATTATTATTATTATTATTATTATTATTATTATTATTATTATTATTATTATTACCAAGTTTGAAGTATGCGTTGTTCATCATGGCAATATCATCATCATCATCATCTGTTTACCCTCCAGGTTCGGCTTTTCCCTCGGACTCAGCGAGGGATCCCACCTCTACCGCCTCAAGGGCAGTGTCCTGGAGCTTCAGACTCTTGGTCGGGGGATACAACTGGGGAGAATGACCAGTACCTCGCCCAGGCGGCCTCACCTGCTATGCTGAACAGGGGCCTTGTGGAGGGATGGGAAGATTGGAAGGGATAGACAAGGAAGAGGGAAGGAAGCGGCCGTGGCCTTAAGTTAGGTACCATCCCGGCATTCGCCTGGAGGAGAAGTGGGAAACCACGGAAAACCACTTCCAGGATGGCTGAGGTGGGAATCGAACCCACCTCTACTCAGTTGACCTCCCGAGGCTGAGTGGACCCCGTTCCAGCCCTCGTACCACTTTTCAAATTTTCGTGGCAGAGCCGGGAATCGAACCCGGACCTCCGGGGGTGGCAGCTAATCACGCTAACCACTACACCACAGAGGCGGACCATCATGGCAATATGCAGATTTAAAACAGCGTATTTAGCTTGTTTTTTTGTAGCACGTAGGACGATTTTTTCACGAGCCGCCACTGGTTCAGGGATGTCAAACTGCTGCTAACTCACTGCTTTCATAAGACATATTCAAAGTTTGACTGTAGAACTTTCCTGTTAAAACTAATTTTTGGTAAGAGAGTTTCCTATAAGATGCACATGATCTTTAATAAAATTTCAAGATAGGCTTCAATGTGAGCTCATTGATAGCTCCCTGGTTAATTTTATTATATTATTTATAACTGTTAGAAAAGTTAGTGTTGAAAACTGGTTCAAATTAAGAAAGAACTTTTGGTGTGAAAAGCAGGACCATGTTTAGCATCATAAATGCTTGGCATTTCTTGAAAATTCACAGAATTACCTTTGAATTCTTTCAGGTGGTGGTGGTGGCAGGTCAGGTTTAGCAACAAGGCCTACCAACCTCCCAACAGAACATCGACGCTTTCATCATCGTAATGGTCAAGCTTTAGTCAGTAAGTATCATACTTTGTTTTACATTTATATGGTTGATGTGAGTTATTCCCCGAATTGTTTAACACCTAATTAATGTAGAAACTGCCATAGGGTTTATAAATCTTGATTTCACTTTATGTCATTTTATGTCTAAAGAAATCGTCAAATTACCTCGTAGAAAAGTAATTGAATGTAAAGGTTGTCCTAAATAAATTGAGTTGGTGTATGTAAGGTAATCTTGGGAACCACTCAACAGATTTCATTAATTACTTCCCCTTTTCACCTTTAGAAAGTTTATTTCTTCCAGATGATTATAGAGTATATGTGATTATGTTAGCATGTAAGGAGAACAAGTAGCTTTAAGAAAGTAGAGCAAGTTAGAAAAATTGTGTATCCAAGACCCTTGAAAGTGAATGTACTGTCTTAGTTCTATTACAAAATGCAGCCTACCAAATCTACTTAGAATACATTTCTGCAAAAAGTTCAAATGCATTTTCTTTGTAACTCTAGCAGTTTTCCAGTGACGCATACTCCATCTCATAGTAACCAAAATAATGGATAAACTGTTAACAGTATCAAAAGAGGAGCATAAATGCAGGATTCAGAATGAAATTTACTACAAAAAGTCCATATGCATTTTCATTATAACTCTAACAGTTTTTCACATCATTACAATTGTAATGTTAACCCTCAGCAAGCGCGGTGACATTTGTGTAACATAACTGGTGTTGTGAGGTCCAGGGGACCACACATGTTTAAGGCTGTATAAGTTTTCAATTTCTGAAGTATGTCATTAGATCAACAATGCTGTGTGTATTATTATTATTATTATTATTATTATTATTATTATTATTATTATTATTATTATTATTAATTACAATCATTTACCTTAATTTCAATAAGAAATAACTCCATAGGGCAGTTATTAACAGGTTTTTGAAATGTAGCTAATGTCTACTTCAATAAAGTTTGCCATAAATATTCAGAAGAACTGCCTGAAGATATACAAAATATTTCTAATTGTTTAATTGCAATATGAATAAAGGTCCAAACAATCAAATTGTGAAATGATTTATTCAAAAAACAAAGTTATGTGGAAACCTGCAGATCCTACATTTTAGGTACTTTTGAAACATATTTCACATAGTCATTCATTCAAACACTAGGAAAATTAAACTATATCCTACTCATAACACCAAGATGAAATATGTAACTCTGTTCTTTCCCCATTCACCTCAATCGAAAGCTAAAATATCCTTCAATTTGCAGATCACCTACAAAAATACACTACCGTATGATAGTATCATCATTGTCAGAATCCTGTATGCCATTGGTGCATTAATCTAATATTGCTAACACATCTTTTTAAAAAGGAGCACTGCCAATACACAATTTTGATGGTCCGGGTTTGGCCATAGTTATAACTACAAAATGACTTTTGTACAGCAATAAAGAAAGTTGCACCAGAACAGAAATTTTACATAACCAGCGTTGTGAGGTCTAGGGAACCGCTAGAGTTATGTAGTTAGTACAAGAGCACATTCCGATGTTATCGCAAGAGATGCCGGAAGCTAACAGATTAGCTTGAAGGTACTGGGACTACCAAAGTCATTGCTCAAAAGGATATGGCACAGAGCAAACAAACAAAACTACAGGATGTCCCAGGGACCTCACCACGCTTGCTGAGGGTTAGAGACACACTTTGAGCACGTGACTTGGAGAGCTGACACATCGAGCATGGTACAACCGGGTGGATTAGGATGAAAAATCATTATTAGTATCCATTAATCCTAAATTGTATGAAAGTTCTTTAAATTCTGGAGATTTCACTGAGAAACTGTTCCCCATGTCTTCTACAAAGTAACATATTTGCTGTCTTCATCAGATATCTTATTGAGATTTATTGTAAAGTAAATATACAACAACTTGGTGCCCTGCTGTATAGCACAAAGCTAATAATAGCATGGCAAAAAGTAGTGCATAGATAACACACAGCACAGGTATCCTTATCAAATGGGAGGTATCAGGTGTGAGTAGTATTAATAGTAGTATAGCATCAGGAGCTGGAAGGCAGTCTTGAGATTTTCTTGTGTTAATCTGTCTCTTGATTTTGCTCTCTTGAATCCATTATTTCATTATAGTAATCACCTACACCTACTCTGAACATTATTTGCTTATTTCTTACAGCCCAGTCATTCCCCACTCCAATGGAAGAGCCCAAGAAAGTCTTACGTGCACAGTATCTCGGTACCATGCAAGTATCGCGCTCTAAAGGGGTGGATATCCTCAACGAAGCTATCGACCGCATGATAGCCACGGTACCACAAGAAAAGTGGCGCCTCGTCAACGTTGCAGTTGCTCCCTCCATGATCTCCATCTTGCAGCCAGGTGTACGTTGGAAAGTCCTTTTGCTTCTGCACATGGTTCATTGTGAATGATAAATTTTGCATAAATTATTCCAATTTAGTAATTACTTTGTAAGTAAACTGCCAATTTATATGAATTTATTAGAGATTTATGTTGTGACCGAGTCTGTTTTGTTTCTAGGATGAACAAAAGCTGGTTGCAGAATGTAGAGTGCGTTATCTTTCCTTCTTGGGTATTGGTCGCAATGTGAAACAGTGTGGTTTCATCATGCACACAGCACAAGACTTGTTTATAGCCCATGTGTTCCATTGTGAGCCATCGTCAGGAGCTCTCTGTAAGACTGTAGAAGCAGCGTGTAAGGTGAGGATACAGTGTTATATCATCAGAAGCTTATAAAAGTTCCATGTTACAGTGCACTTAGAAACAGTAGTCATTTTCAATTACCAGTATTAATTTTATGAAAAACAATATTATGTATTTTAATCAATTACCTACTGTTAATCTGGATAAGAGCCACCGGTATTGCTAACTGTTGTTTTCTGCTTACAATATACTAACCCATCTGGTTCTTAAAAAAGTTTTTTGGGTCTCTTAGGCACTGCAACTTGGATCGTCCATTATAATAAATGATTGAAAATGGAAGGTGCTATATATGCCAGCTTTGTGCTGATGGACTTAAAAGAAAGATGATGATGATGATTGTTGTTGTTGTTGTTGTTGTTGTTGTTGTTGTTGTTTTCGAATGGGTCTACTATGGACCACGTTAAGCATCATTCATTTACGGTTCTTCCTCTTTCGATCGGCCCAGTACTTCTTCATCCTTTCGGAGTGGGCTTCTTTACGTATCCAGTAAATGATGCTTGTTAAGCCTTAAATTGTCTGAAGTGGTTTGCGGCATTGTATGTAGCTGAATGAAAATGTGTTTAAATTGTGTTTCTGCTTAAAAGAGTGTAATGTTTGTTGAAATGTTGAAATATCAATATCCTGATAAAATATTACACCTGGCCTTAGTTACATCATGTCAGGTGATGTCTGTTTACATATCTACCTACCTACCTACCTACCTACCTACCTATTGCAAAGACGTTATATTTATCATTGATCGCTTTGAGCAATCGTGATGTTGTCTGTAAAGGCACTGGCAGATTGTATGTAGCATTCACGATAAATCCACACACAATTAAATCACATTGCAACAAAAATAGTCTATGTGATATGTACCTATCTTCCAGAACTTATCTAGTATTTATAATGGCTGCAATAGTTAGCTTGTGACGTCTTCCAAGTGCCTAGTAATATTTTCATCTGATGACCACCCAACAGTTCTCAACATTCAACCCACTGCAGTTTGTAGTGTACCTGTGAGCTTGCGTTCAAGAGATGGTACGTTCGAATGCCAGGCAACCCTGAAGATGGTTTCCTATTTTCACACAGAAAAGTGCTGGGGCTGTACCTTAATTAAGGCCACTGTTGCTTCATTCCCAATCCTAGTCCTTACCTATCCTGCCGTCGCCATAAAATCTGTGTCAGTGTGACCTAAAGCAAATAGCAAATCAATAGCGAAAAAAAGAGTTCCAGTTTCTCTACTGTCTGGTAGAATAAAAAAGATAATTGAAATGACACACAAACTGGACAACATCAGCGTGCATCATCTTGATTCTAGATTGTTATGCCTTTCCATGTTCAGTCTGCAGTCTTCTATGAATTAACAAAACTTCTCCATTTGTAACTAAGTCTGTGGCCTTGTTTACTTCTATACTTCTTTATCTTTAAAACATTAGAAACCGAGTCTAACAATAATTTCCTTGGTCTCCTACTTCTCTTACCGTCATGACTGAGTACATTATTCTCCTGTTCTTCTCTTCCATTTGCCCCACATGAGCAAAGCATTGAAGCTGGTTTATGCATCCAGTTCCATCGCGAGAGTTTATTCCTAATTTAGCCTTTATCTCCTCTTTCCAAGTACTTCCTTCTATTGGGTCCCCACCTGTTTGTAACAGCAGTTATTCTCACTATGTTCATGTCTGTTTCTTCATACTTATGATTAGCCTTTATCTCCTCTTTCCAAGTACTTCCTTCTATTGGGTCCCCACCTGTTTGTAACAGCAGTTATTCTCACTATGTTCATGTCTGTTTCTTCATACTTATGAATAAGATATCCTGAATCTGCCCGGCTTTCGCTCCTGTCCAGCAAAGTTTGAATATAAACTGGTGTAAAGAAATTTTTTTTTTTTTTTTTTTTTGCAAGTTCCTTTACATTGCACTGACACAGATAGGTCTCCCATCAACAATGGGACAGGAAAGGGCTAGGAGTGGGAAGGAAGCAGCCATGGCCTTAATTAAGGTACAGCCCCAGCATTTGCCTGGTGTGAAAATGGGAAACCACGGAAAACCATCTTCAGTGCTTCCGACAGTGGGGTTCGAACCTACTATCTCCCGAATACTGGATGCTGGCCACACTTACGTGACTGCAGCTATCGAGCTCGGTAATAAAAAAAGTTTCATCCAGGAGTTGACAAAACTAGAACCGGTAGATAATTTACAGTATTTAGGATATGTATTCTCGCAGCAAGGTACTATATTAAGTGAAATTTAATCAAGGTGCATAAGAGAATGCAGTGAGCTCACAGTTACGATTAACAGTATTCTGTAAGAAAGAAGTTGGCTTGTGGACAGCATCCAATAAAATTTAAAAGATGCCCACACAAGGTAGTTGAGACAAAACCTTCTACAGGGTTTCTTGCAGTGGGACTGTTTTTAACTGTGTTCACATATGATAGACTGAGTCATTTTCACTCTTAAACTATTTAAGTACAAGTCATTGTTTTTAGCGTTATCAAGAATATCATGTATTTCTTATTTTAATTATTTTTAGACTGAAGATGTCTCACAAGGAAGAGATAAACATGTCCCTTTTTAAAATAAAATAAAAAGGAATAATATTGTGTAGATTGTGGAGTTACTCAGTTATTTAAAATCTTCTATCTTGTTGAGGTTGGCAACACAGATTAATTATGAAATTTATTTCTTGTGGTTCCATAATAGTCGAAACCCATCTGAATTTCAGAGTAATTCACAGCAAATACCCTGGTATAAAATTTAATAACAGTACTACTTTTATTGCGGCCAAATAGCCATAATAAAGTGGAGGAAGAATACTCTAAAATTGCACACTTGCACCTTGTTTTGCATAATCTTTAATTGATATTGTTCTTTTGCTCCAGAATTCTAAGTGGTACCATTCACACGTATGTCCACATACTTTAGACTCACACATCTCTGTTGGTTCATATCAAGATGTGTTTGTACAAATAATATGAAGAAAATCATGTACTGCCAATCTTGTAAACATGTGCCTCATCTCAGAGTTGAATGTTGTCCATGTCCGATCTGTCAGTGCCCCATTTCCATGAAATTCTGGAGATACATCATCTCTTTTCTTTGTTGAGTGATGTTAGTAGTTTTTCTGAGGCTCTAGTGTTGGGTAGAGCCAGAAGTGTTGTGATGTCTCCAATGAGGAATGATTCTCATGCGAGTAGCTAGACGAGTTGTGATGTTGTAGTCCTTGATACTCCGATCACTCTTTTGATGTTTAGTGCCTTTGTTTTCCAGTGCTGACAGGTTCTTTCCTGTGAGGTATTGCCATATGATTTCTATCCCATATGTTAGTATAGGATGATTTTACCTTTGAATAGTGTCATTGCTGTCTCAAAGCTGAGGGTTCTGATGTAGCTTATTTCATTCATCGCTCATACTGCTTGCGTTGTTTTCTCAGTCACATGTTTTGCAAAGCCTTTGTGAAGCATAAAATTTGTCCTGTATAAAATCTTCTGAAGATTCATCCAGACGATGAAATCAAAAGTAGAATATCTGGATGAGAGATGAAAGAACGCTAGCAGGAATGAAATGAGGCAACAGGTTGTTGTGAAATTGGTTATGGAAGCTATTTTGTGAAATAGTCTCAACAGGCCTATCAGTAAGAACAACAGTAATATAGGGATAAATAATTTGAAAGTTTTGAATTTGACCAATTCCAAATACAAGAGCACGATCCTGAAATTTTGCAAAGAATCAAAGGAAGGAAATATCATACACAATATTATCTGGCAATGCAGAAATACCTATCAATAAAAGATTAAGGGGATGGAGGAAACCACCAAATCCTAGTGACATGGATAAATTAGTTCATGCAGAAGCCATTGGTTGACATTGTTGTTCAGAGAGGGAAGAGGCCTGCCAAGCTGCTTTACTTTGCACTTTTCTTCTAATTCTCGAGAAGAAACCAAATCCTATTCATTTACACACTGGTAAATATATGACACAAGTATTAAAAAATGCCAAACACCATGATAACGAACATCGGTTACAATAGAGCACTTTACTATACACCCTTAAGAAAAATTTACTTTGGTTCTGTTCTGGAGGGTGGTTTAGCTGATGGGTTAGAAATTTAACACTGCTTCAAACTTTGTTAGGCAGACTGCTGTTATTTATGCTCTTGTCTTGATGTATTTTCCTGTTTACTTTTCATAAAACACTTCTACTGATTAAAAGTTTACATTAATGATGTAAAATGCACAGACAGATAAACTGAGTACGACAAGCTGAAAGTCTGTTTCAAGTACATTGCAGACAAAAGGTTAAATATTCAAAACTAAAATTTTTTCTAACAGCTGTGACAGAAATGTTCAAAAATAAACTCCCCATTTCAACTTGAATTCAACAAAATGTAGCTCATAATGAGGCATTCCTCTTGATAAACTATTTTACTAAGTTACCTATTTCTAGAGAGTTCACTGAACATATAGAACGTGCCACACCTGCATGGCAGTCACTGGGTTAATATTATGTAACTATTTTAAAAAATGTATAATTGTAATTACTATTGCTGTTTTTTTCTACTACACCAGGGTTTTTTTGCTATTTGCTTTCGTCGCACCGACACATATATGTCTCATGGCAACGATGGGATAGGAAAGGCCTAGGAATTGGAAGGAAGCTGCAATGGCCTTAATTAAGGTACAGCCCCGGGATTTGCCTGGTGTGAAAATGGGAAACCACGGAAAACCATCTTCAGGGCTGCTGACAGTGGGGCTCGAACCCACTATCTCCCGATTACTGGATACTGGCCGCACTTAAGCGACTGCAACTATCGAGCTCGGTAACACCAGGGTTTCCCAACCTTCTTTTGCCTGAGGACCCCTTAGTATACCGTATATGGCATTCATGTCCAGGGATCCCCTAGCCACAGAACATAATACTGAATTCAGTGAACAAAAAAATAGAGTTTACAATGTTACCATGTTTGATTGTATAATTTAGGACTAATATTTACTTTCCTTGCCCTGGCTACAGCTGGATAATGGGAAATGATGATGATGATGATGATGATGATGATGATTTACTTTCCTTTAAATTTAAAAGTAACTTTACTTACATGAAGATATATATACATAGAAATTATAAAACATTGTGGCACTTGGCTAATAATTACAAGAGTCTGGAAACTTACTTGAGAAAATTCACTTCATACAGTTGTTAGATCGATGGGACAAATGGTGCTGTTTTCCAAAGGCCAAGCATTTTACAAGCGAAGTCACCCGAACTGAAGATCAGCCTCAACATTAGTTCCATTTCTGTACTTAGTTTTCATTTGTGTGACAGCAGAAAAGGTACACTCCCACAGGTATGTTGTCATGAAAAGCATTGAATGCAGTATTTCCTTTCCAGAAATTGTAGGGTATAGGGGATGTCACGGATGCAAAAGTTGATCGGAGTCATGGAGTTGTGATACAAAGTCTTCTCAAGATACTACAAACTTTTACCATTTATTGGCCGAGAATTACATACACTGAATGTAAGTTATACAACAGTAAAGACGTATGTTCCTAATAGAATAATGATCTATGAATTGTGTGTGTTCAGTAAAATTTTGCTCTTTAAATACTACAAGTAATGAACTTCATAAGTACTTACAACTTACATTATTATTGCGGACCCCTTGGATTTTAGTTGCGGCCCCCCAGGGTTCCGTGGACCACAGTTCGGGAATGGCTATACTAGACTATTATTATTTGCCCTAACAGTGGTTAAAATACATAAATAGATAAACAAAACATGTAATATAAATGACTTATTTTTTACAATCTGAAGTTATTCATAACACTAGTTTATGGTAACTATGACCATGGCAGAGTACATGTGTATAAGCTGTACGGATATTGATAATATAGTCTGTCGCTTTCAGCCAAGCAAGTCCCCCAATATAGCATATTCTGCATTAATAATAATAATAATAATAATAATAATAATAATTAAAATGTATATTACACTTGCATATTCCCATAAACTGGTATGTAGTGGCAAAGGGAGATCCTGTGATTCTCTGTTGACAATAAATCTGGAAATTATTTGTGCTTGCTTTCTTTCTATTTTAATGTAGTCCTGAACTATTTGTTGTTTTTTGGTGCTGCTGTTGTTGTATTTTTGTTTCTTGTTTTCTATAGAATAAGTGTAAAATGGTATAATTCATACCATTCATAATAAATTGTGGTTCATTCAAATATATTTGATTTCTTTTCTTGTTGCAGTTGAGGTATCAAAAATGTTTGGATGCCCATCCACAGGGGTTTGGTCGGAACCAGTCAAATGCACAGACTCCTGGCAAAGGGTTTGGTGCTACCCTGAAGTCTCTGGTTGGTACTCTCACAGGACGTAAACTGAAGGGCAGCGAATCCTGAGACGAGGCCTTGTCTCTGCAGGTGAGGCTTTTGCAATAACAATTAGGCTTCCAGTGCTTCCATATTTTAATACTTTTAAGATCACTAATATTACTGGGTTACATGTCAGTGAATTTATGGACATGAGGCTGACTTATTTGAGCACCTTCAAATACCACCAGACTGAACCAGGATCGAACCTGCGAAGTTGGGGTCAGAAGACCAGCTCTCAGTCACCTGAGCCACTCAGCCCAGCTATTATTAAATATCCCTTAATGAAACATTCATAGATATATTTTCTGATGTTCATAACAAATCTGTACTTGAAACTTGTACTAAACATATCTTCAGCAGGTACTACATGTAAGTTGACACAGCCTAAAAACATGAAAATCAGTTTGAAGTACCTATATGGTCCTGAGAGCTAGGTGTTAATAGCCCACATTGGGTGACTATTACACTCTACAGTGGCATTGGCTATAGTCCTAGACCTCTAGCTTAGATCACCGCCAATAGAACAAGAATGACCAAGGCCGCTAAAGCTCAATTAGGAGAGCATGAGTTGCAAAAGATATGGAATGGATTCCCTCCAGGGTCTGGTTAGCTATTTTTAATCTCTAATTAATATCTTTTTGCTTTACGTCGCAGTGACACAGATATGTCTTATGGCGACGATGGGATAGGAAAGGCCTGGGAATTGGAAAGAAGCGGCCGTGACCTTAATTAAGGTACAGCCCCGGCATTTGCCTGGTATGAGAATGAGAAACCATGGAAAACCATCTTCGGGGCTGCCAACAGTGGGGCTCGAACCCACTATCTGCCGATTACCGGATACTGGCTGCACTTAAGCGACTGCTGCTATCGAGCTTGGTGTAATTAATATCGCTTCAGCATGTACTATACAGGGTGGTTGGAAACAAAATGAACCAGATATATGAGCATTATAGGGTTGGTCATACTGATAAATGATTTGAAAAAAGTAATTTGATATCTTGTACCATTGTAATTTTATCAGCTGCTGAAGTTAACCAATTAGAGCACTTTGCGGGCAAATTCAAATGAGCTGTGCGAGATGGTGTTGTGAAATCGGCATGTGGCTTAAGACTGGCTGGAGAGAAAGGTCCATGTTCAAATCCCTTCCCTGGTGAAGTTTTTCCTTCGATTGGCGCTCCAAGCTGGTCATAAACCACCTGCAGATTTAGTAACGTCGCTTCTTAAAGCCTATTTTTAATTCACCCGCAAAGTGCTCTGATTGGCTAAATTTAGCAGCTGATGAAATGACAACAGTGCAAGATATTGAATTATTCTTTTCAAATTATTTATCAATATGACCAACCCTTTTAACGCTCAGTCAGTCAGTCAACACTAATCTGCATTTATGGCAATTGCCCAGGTGGCAGATCCCCTATCTGTTGTTTTCCTAGCCTTTTCTTGAATGATTGCAAAGAGTTTGGGAATTTATTGAACATCTCCCTTGGTAAACTATTCCAATCCCTAACTCCCCTTCCTATAAACAAATATTTGCCCCAATTTGTTCTTTTGAATTCCAACTTTATCTCATATTATGATCTTTCCTACTTTTAAAAACACTGTTCAAATTATTCTTCAGAGACCTATATGGCCTGTCCTTACTACAACCCCTAAATGCCCTCATAATCATGTGCAGAGATCTATACCCATTATTTACAATCCCATTTATGTGATTACCTCAATGAAGGTCTTTCCTTATATTAACACCTAGATACTTACAGACCGGGCGAGTTGGCCGTGCGTGTAGAGGCGCCCGGCTGTGAGCTTGCATCCGGGAGATAGTAGGTTCGAATCCCACTATCGGCAGCCCTGAAAATGGTTTTCCGTGGTTTCCCATTTTCATACCAGGCAAATGCTGGGGCTGTACCTTAATTAAGGCCACGGCCGCTTCCTTCCAACTCCTAGGCCTTTCCTATCCCATCGTCGCCATAAGACCTATCTGTGTCGGTGCGACATAAAGCCCCTAGCAAAAAAAAGATACTTACAGTGATCCCCTTAAAGAACTTTCACCCCATTAACACAGTAATGAAAACTGAGAGGACTTTTCCTACTAGTGAAACTCACAACCTGACCATTGATCATCATACCATTGCCTCTTGTCCATCTCACAACATTGTCAAAGTTTTTTGCTGTTCCTCACAATCTTGTAACTTATTTATTACTCTATACAGAATAACATCATCTGTAAAAAGCCCTATCTCTGATTCCAGTTCTTTACTCATATCATTTATATATAAGAAAACGTAAAGGTCCAATAATACTGCCTTTGAGGAATTCCCTTCTTAATGATTACAGGATCAGATAAAGCTTCACCTACTCTAATCCTCTGAGTTCTGTTTTCTAGAATTATAGCCACCCATTCAGCCACTCTTTTGTCTAGTCCAATAGCCCTCATTTTTTCCAGTAGTCTTCCATGATCTGCTCTGTCCAGTGCCTTAGATAGGTCAACACAATACAGTCCATTTAACCTCCTGAATCCAAGATATCCACTATAACTTGCTGGAATCCTACAAGTTGAGCTTCAGTGGAATAAATTTTCCTAATCTCGAACTGCCTTCTATCGAACCAGTTATTAACTCGGCAACCATGTCTAATATAGTCAGAAAGAATGCTTTCCCAAAGCTTACATGCAGTGCATGTCAAACTTACTGGCCTGTAATTTTCAGCTTTATGTCTATCACCCTTTCCCTTATACACAGGGGCTACTATAGCAACTCTCCATTCATTTGGTATAGCTCCTTCATGCAAACAATAGTCAAACAAGTACTTCAGATATGGTACTATACCCCACCCCATTGTCTTTAGTATATCCCCAGAAATCTTATCAATTCTAGCTGCTTTTCTAGTTTTCAACTTTTGTATTTTACTGTAAATGTCATTGTTATCATAGTTAAATTTTAATACTTCTTCAGCATTATTCACCTCCTCTATCTGGACATTATTTTTGTAACCAACAATCTTTGCATACTGCTGACAGAATGCTTCTGCCTTTTGAAGATCCTCACATACACACTCCCCTTGTTCATTAATTTATTCCTGGAATGTCCTTCTTGGAACCTGTTTCTGCCTTAAAGTACCTATACATACCTTTCCATTTTTCACTAAAATTTGTATGACTGACAGTTATGCTTGCTGTCATGTTATCCTTAGCTGACTCCTTTGCTAGATTCAATTTTCTAGTAAGGTCCTTCAATTTATCCTTACTTCCACAGCTATTTCTAACTCTATTTCTTTCCAACCTGTACATCGTTTTTAGTCTCTCTATTTCTCTGTTATAATATAATGGGTCTTTACCATTCCTTACTACCTTTAAAGGTACAAATCTCTTTTCACATTCCTCAACAATTGCTTTAAACTCATCCCACAGTCTGTTCACGTTTTTATTTACCATTTTTCACCGATCAGATTTCCCTTTTTAAACTCCCTCATGCCTGTTTTATCAGCCATATGGTACTGCCTCATACTGCTACTGCTCATATACCTGATTCATGTTGTTTACAACCACCCTGTATGTACTAAACTTGATCTCATAAGATGAAAGTCTATTTCAAGTACATTGTAGTCATATTCAAAAGTCACAGATGTTCTAGCAACAGTGGCAGAAATTTCTTAGAATCAACTATCCATTTCAACCAGAAGACACTGACAAAATATAGCTCATAATGAGATATTTAATCTGTATAAAGTACCACTAGTGGTCACTGGTTGGATTGAACAGCTCTTAACCATTACGAATAGTGGCAACCTGACCTATTCTTCCTTGAAGGTCCTCAAATACCTCATGTCGGTACATGTATCAGAATGTAAAAGAATTCCTGTAGAACAAAATTCTGGCATCTCCAAAAACTATGAAAGTTGTTAGTGAAATGTCGGTCGGTTGATCGGTGTTATTATATATATATTATCTTATAATATCCTCTCACTTCTACTAATATTGATAGCTCAATTTGATACCAGTGTAAGTGTAAAACTGCTCAATTTTTTAGGACCTTGTATCTCTAGAAACTAAATTCTATATCTTTATTGTAAAAAAAGAAGGAAAAAAAAAAGGTGAGTGTTCAGCCCTCAAATGAGGATTTCTGAGAAGATAACTTGTTGATAAACTGAGAAATTAAAGACTGGGTTCAAATGCAAGAGCCATTCTGCAGAATTAATAAGTATATAAGGGAAACCACCACCTTTATATTTTTACACATAGGATGAATTTGAAAATAAGTGTATATCTTTGTTTTTGTTGTAACTGCTGAGATTTGAAAAAGCCTTATACTTGACAATCAACTTTTTTGAATTGTAGTAGATTGAGGTTACTATCTGATGGCACAAACCTGCACGAAGTCACAAGCTTGGAGGGGAGGAAGATAATTGAGGGGGTAACTACTGCTGTACTACTGAGACCAAAATGAAGCCTTGTCATGCTAACGTAGTTGCCAGCCGGCCTGCTGAAGCAGGAGAAGCACAGACAAGGGCATTCATTTGCCAGCAGCAGATGTGAACACTTCTGCAGCAACTAGCAGATTGAACATTCCTCCCCTCTCTCTCATGCTGCAGCACATGGATTCACCTGCATACAAAACTCATTCAGAGTGCAACTAAGGTTTTGTACCATGAGATAGTAATCGTGCTCTACTATTGAACTGAACCATCAAATTACAACTTTTATGCACACTTGTTCCACTTACAATATCACGTACAGACTTCTGTTGTTTCACTTGTTATTAACATGCAGCATCTTGGTGAGATTTCATTTTAGCCCTAAGTTGTAACTAGACCTGTGATTTTAAGGCAAATGCCTATTTTGTTCCTTAAGAAATAACATGATTTTATGTTGATGTTTCATGGTAAATCCCTTATATGTACAGAGTTTTATAGTGCTCTAAAATACCTATTTCAACCTTTAGAGCCTATTTTAATATTTCAATGCCTAAAATGCCTATAATAAAAGTAAAATTTTCAATTCACCTAATGAAAATCGTAAGTTTAAAATGACTCAAGTGTTCAATAGGTAGGGGATAAAATATGGACAAGTGGGCTAGTGTACTGCAGAAGAATCCAGGTTATTCAGTACTGAAAAGGGTACATCAGGTAAAGGATGGGGAAAAAAAGTAGACTTGCCTAGTGAAATTGAACTGAAAAATGTAGGTAAATTTTCGTATACCCCTCTAATATCTGCAAGTGTGGAGCGCTCTTTGGTTTCAGAATAATTTTAACAGAAAAAAGACACAACCTGACTGTGGAAAATTTGGAGAAGATTATCAGTATGTACTTTAAAGCAAACTATGAATGAAATAAACACGTACTCCATTTGTGTTTACACCGTTATGGGATGCCTACAATGCTCTAATTAAGTACAGTGATGTCAACATTAAGGTTTTAGTTTAGTACTGATTATGGTTTTTCATATAATCCATAACTCTTTTTGATAAATGTCTTCTTAATCCTGTCTTAACTGTGCTGTTATTTCTATTAAGAATAGGGATACCAAGTTTCTTAAAGTAAAAGAAAGCTAACGTTAAAGTGTATATTGTAATATTTTAAAATCTATTTTCTGTCTATCTATACATTTTTAAAGCATATTTTAAGTGCCTATTTTCTCCTTTAAAGGCTGATTTACTTATTTTAACAGCCTATTTTAGGTGCCTAAAACAATATTCTATGGAGCCTAAAATTCCAGGCCTAGTTATAATATATGCACATCATTTCCTTTGCCTTGTTTCCCTTTCCTTTCTATGGGTGCAGTGTCTTGCACCCAAGTGTGACTAAAACTGTCCTGACTTCATTAGGACGTGTAAGTATGGCTGCCCCCAGGAGCTGTGGCCGCTGCCTGCAGAGCGTGAGGTGATCCGACACAGACATCTGCAGTCTCCGCTCACGCTCAAGTATCTGTGCAGTAGTCCGCCCTCGGCCAGCCTGCGCTCCTTGCTTTCCCCGACGCTCGACACTCGTCGGCTCCACCTGCCTCGCTGGGAGTGAAGCTACGTCTCTGTGAGTTGAGTCGAACTGTAGCGTATATTTTTTTTCCTTTCTCAGACTTTGGAGAAATCATTACCCAAAGAAAATGGGTGTAGGAACTGCGTGTGAAGAGAACAGTGGGGTAAAGTTTGGAATCGTGCATGACGAATGCAGCTGTGGATATTTTTGTAATATATTTATTTATGGATCAAAAACATTCCTTACTGGAAGGAGAATACAATAAATAATTGTCTGCCTAGAGACTCGGCTCGGTTGCTTGGTCGGTACAGCTGTGCTGTTGTATAGTGTAGACTGTACAAAGTTTATCTCATATCGGATGTGAGAAGAGAGAAGATCATATGACAGAGAGTATATCACAAGACTGCATTTGTTGTTAGTGGACGCATTACTGTGTTCGTTCATTTGTTTGTATGTATGTATTTTTGTTGACATATATTTTGTGACAAGCTCGATATTAGCAGTTCCTTGGTGGTATTATCATTTGGTTTCACTGTTTGTCCACTGTGTCACTAAATGTGTGAGAAGACACCAAAGTCAAAATAATGAAGATGTTACTTTTCTTTTACTGTTTTGTTTCAGATGCACAGAAATGTATAAAAACATCAAAATGTAATGGATGTGTGTATGCATGTACATTAAATTATTCAATATAAATATTATATATATATATATATATAAATACATACCCTTGAGGAATGCATGTTTATATATCTTTTTACAGTAAGTGTAACGAAAGATTTGAATAATCAATTTTTTTATTTAGTAAAAGGATACATGCTGTAAATTGCAGGGAACAAATAAAAAGCTATTTTAAATATTTCACATGAGTTGGTGGCAATGAAAGGGTGTAGCAATGTATAGACTTCTGTTGCCTTCTTGTACAATATAACAGCTTTTCAAGTTGAGTTCTATGAATGGTTCATGGAAAACAATTATGATAATGCTCTATTTTATCAGTGTTTAATTTAAGTTGTGTGTGGATGTGTATTTACTGCGTGCTTCAGACACACACAGCTCAGTAAGTTGGGTTGTTTAAAGTAACAGGTGCTTCAGAGAAGTAGATTTTCAATCCAGACTTCCGAAGTGTTGGCAACCTCTCTGCCTCGTCTGTGGAGTGGGGTGATCTACTCTAAACGAGTCTCAAGTGATGGAATGAAGGAAAACATACAGTATATAAACAGTGCAGTTTTATTACTCTGCAGTGCCATATTAATTACAAATATGTTCAAAATACCCACCCTCTTGTTCTACACAGTGTACTGTATGCCTCATAACACTTTCCTATACCCTCAAGAGCCTCAAGGATGTGACTTTCACTTGCTGCCTTAAGCTTTCCTGTAAGATCATTCTTGTTACCACATAATGTTGCCTGTTATGTCACACATGTAGTCCCACAAAAAGAAATCCATTTCTTTGACTTTCCCCATACACTAACAGCACATCCACCAACTTGTCAACACTATAATGCCCCTGCTTTGTTTAATAACAAACAACATTCAACTAGGACATTTACTGATACTTCGTTGCGAGCAATGCTTTAACTTCAATCTAGTCAGTTATAGAAAGACTTCTTTGCTTCTAATATGAACCTGCAGTATTCAACTTTAATTAGAGTAGACCATCCCGGTAAAGCAAAGATGTTGCTGGTACATTGGGAGTATGGACTGAAAGTATACTTTTCCAAAGCATCTGTTACTTAGGCCACCCAACTTACCGAAATGTAGGTATCTGAAGCAAACGAGTTGTGTGTGAGTGCATGTGTGCATGTGGGTGTGTTGTGTTGTTTGTGAGCACTATCATACAACAAGAATAGCCATAGCAAAAAAGCAGTAGCCATGAATACTGTAGTCTTGCTGTTGAATGTGAAAATAAAAGAAATGTTAAAACTTAAAAAATCCCCTACATCTATTGGAACAGAAGCGTTGCTCGGCACAAAATGTGGCTCTTCCTCTCAAGCAGCAGAAATCAGTTATTTTGATGTTTCAATCAGTGTGTTGAGCTGCTTTTGTAGTTGAGGATGGCAAATAACTTGACCAGTGTAATGCAACATTACTTGCAAGTGAAAGTGTTTGTTTAAAAAAGAAAGGAAATTTTTCAGTGGAGGAAACAATAATTAAATTATTATATAAATATATATAAAATTATAAAGACTAATCTACATAATATTTGTCATTTTCTTATAGCAAATGTAGATGTATAGTATTGTTATTTATTTTAAATAATGCTTTAAAAAGGAGAGATGGCATATAGTGATGAAGCCTAGTTAAGCGTTGTTGGTGTCACATGTGTATGCCGTGACCACTCTGCTTTTCCTGCAGCAGATTCTCTACCGTAGCCAGAGAAGAGTATTATCCATGATTATATCAATGTTTACAATTCTAATATGCAGCTATGATATTTCCTATTACAAATAGAAATTGGATTTCATGGTTAACAAAATAAATTATTAAGTGCAATGTTAGCAAACTGGGCAGAAATGGCAAATTGTATTTATATGGAATAACTTGGTCTACTGTTATTTACTGAACTTGGTGGAATGTATTAAAAAAATGGGTACAGTTTTTATATTGTCCCCTGTAGTCTTTTGCAGTGATACAATCATTAGGCTATTGTTACATATTGTTGTACTTAAAAAAGTGGTGAAAAGTTGAATTCAGACTGGTTTTTAAATATAAAATATCGTCATGCTCATAAAAATCACTGTGAAATTTTCTGCTTACAACACTGGCCAGTAAGGTTCTGTCATCTAAGGTTCAATATTGTGCTTGTTATATCAAAGAATTCTCATTAATAATGATAATATATGCTGCAGGTTTGCCCAACATCATCCTATAGAGGTAGTTTTAGGTGCAATGATGAAATAGGAACTGAAAAAGTAAAAGTTGAAATAGAGACAATTTTGAACACGCCCAGGAAACTGGAAGTATTAGACTGGTATTAGACACTAGATTTCTCCCTCTTATTCCTAACTCAAAGCAACTCACTATAAAGATGCCCTCGAAGTTCTATAGCCAGGCTGAGTGGTTCAGATGGCTGAGGTGCTGGCCTTCTGACCCTCAACTTGGCAGGCTCAATTCTGGCTCAGTCCGGTGGTATTTGAAGGTGCTCAATTGCATCAGCCTCATGTCGGTAGATTTACTGGCACCTAAAAGAACTCCTGCGGGACTAAATTCCAGCACCTCAGCGTCTCCAAAAACTGTACAGGTAGTTAGTGGGGTGTAAAGCCAATAACATTATTATTGAGGTTCTATAAAATTATAATACTACAATTTAAATGTTAAGGATTAAAAGAAATATTTTCTTCCATACTGGAACTACTCCTAATGATAATGTTTAACCATAGCTTATTGCTATATGATCTGATCTGCATAGGAATCTAAATTAATGAAATACAGTGAAGTCCACTATAGCGATTATGGCATATTATGAGAACCTCGTTATAACATCAGTTTTTGTCTGTCCCTTCAAAATTCCTATATTAAACTGCATATTATCCTTTGGTTACAGTGAGAGCCCTGTCTCTGACGGATCCGTTATTACGAGCGATTAAGCGTTTGCAATTTCTTCCGTTACCAGTATTTATACACCCAGCCGTTATATTACATACGTTCAATCATCTTTGGTATTGTATATTCGCTATGTCCACTAGCGAGCTCTCATGTTGACATTCGAAGGAGATGTCTGAGTCAATTAGTAATGCCCGTCGACTGACTGCTGTTCCATAAAGAAAAATGGAAATGAAAGGGGAGAACATGTTTTCATAATAAATGAGTAAATGTGTCCAATAGCAGTTGTTAACTTGTTAAAAATAAAGGCTGAACTAAACGATTGCTTAATTTTAATGCTAAATACTCTAAGTAAGAGTGGAATACATATCAAGATATGGCAGAGTGCATCATTGATTTCAGAGGTTAACTTTATATTTTCTCGCATCTAGTTAATTTGGAAATTTGTAGTGAGAAGCTTATAATTTCTCTACGTGGGCTTAAAATATGTTTTCATTATACATATTAGGTTAGGTGACTCTGTTTGAAAAAGAAAACGCAGAGGCCTCTGGAGTAATACTATAATTTTTTCAGAATGAAATTAAACATACACTTTCACGTAATATTGGCTTTCAAAAACTAACAAACAAGTGGATATTAGCTGCGGAAACAAACGTTTTGAACAAACTGATTGCTGTTTCTTACCAATTTTAATGTGTATGAGGTTTCCCTGACTTGAAATCTGGTATAACGACAATCCGTTATAGCGAGTAAATTTTTTGCCGTTATTAATTCTCGCTATAATGGACTTTACTGTAGTTCTACATGGCATGTGAAATATCCTCATTTTAAAATTCTAATTCTGGTTCTTCACTCATAAACATTGTACCCCACCAGTTTATTGTTGCTATTAACTCATATGTGAGTGAGACCGAAATCCAGCTGTGTTCACAACCACAGTTGTCTCTGCACTAGTCATGTATGACTTAACATTATATGAGGTACTTTCCTTGTTAAATTAATGGATGTGAACTAATATTTGAAAACAATCCATTTTTTGAGTGATAGTTATGAATTATTTAAATGGACAACAAGCACTCTTGCTCTTGGACTGAGAATCAGAGATAATAATACTAACAATTAACAATAATAACAATAATAATAATAATAATAATAATAATAATAATAATAATAATAATAATAATAATAATAATAATAATCCAAAAACTGAAGAACTGCTTACTCCGCTCAGATGAAGTGCTGGAAATTCAGAAAGGCTGACAAATGTTAACTGTGGCCCTAATGGGCCAAAACAATATATATTTTTTAAATATTCACAACAGAATGAATGATATCATTAAACTGTCAACATTTTTTTTTTTTTTTTTTTTTTTTTCTGCTTGTATTTGAAGATGATGTAGATATCAAACCCTTGAAAATGGCTATCAAACATCACTCAGATTCCTTTCCAGAAATGGTGATTATCTTTTCTTTGGTACGATGTGCCATACTTTAGACATTATTCAAAGGCATAGTTGAACAGATTTTGCCCCTTAAAACAACAATTACCACCACCACCACCACCATGATAATCATAATCACTACTACCACCAAAGTATGGTACTTCCTCTATGAAGTCATATTGCATATGAAATCCTTCTGATACTCTCATGTTTTCTTACTCATGATATACCTACACTAACTTAGTGGTAATAAAATTATTTTTAAATGTTGCCTGAACAGTTAGCTAATAAGCATAATAAATTTTATTTGATCATGGTATTTTCAATACTACGGTTAATCAGGAGCGTACTTGTTCTTGGCATCCTTAGGTGTGAACATTGAACTATATCAGGTAAATCTCAAACCAAGAACAATAGAAGGGGAATACCCAAGATTACTGGCTTCTAGTTACTCTATAAAATGTTTCATGTATGTGTGTGAATGATGTAACTTAGTCCAGGTAATGTTCTTGACTATTCTTCTTCACCTTATATGTGTATCTCTGGCTGCGGAGAAGTTCTGTTGTCGAGTATCTTCAGGCAGGCAGTTTTTGGCCTTGTCTAGTTAATAGCTTGTTTATTGCATCTCCAATTCTTGTACATTGCTTAAACCTGTTGAAAGAGAGACAAAATATATATATTATAAATTACAACCTATGTATATGCAAAATTTTTGTACAGCTTTCAGTTGAAGTGGCCCCACTCACACCTCATGTAGTTCCCCCACAAATGCTTGTATAATTGTTATTTCAAACAATATTCATGGACTGTGTTCGTTAATCATTCTTCCTTTGATTTTTCTTCTCTTTCTCTTGTTAGATGGCATGATATTATATATTTGCCAGATAAACAGTATTATTGTACTATTCGGACAGAAAGAGCAAATATTTCTATCATGACATCTGGTTTGTAACTACTGCTTAGTGCTTGCTTGCATTAGGTCCTGTTGCAGCTCATGACAACTATAATTGCCTACTGTGAATAAAGAAAAGCATATTCTTTTTTTCTTTACCTTGTTTTTGTCACTTATACTTTCCAAATGAACCAAAAAAAGACAATGAAGCCTTCATCTCCAGATGGTAGCCTTTTTATCCTGGTAGATGTCTAACTTTAATCCAAGAGTTTTGTCCAGAATATACCACTCTGCACCTGGAACTAAATATTTAAAAATATCCCATACAAGTTTTCTTGTAATTATTTGATTCTAGGGATGATGTTATTCTGTACAGAGTAATAAATAAGTTACCGGTACAAGATTGTGAGCAACTGCAAAATGACCTCAATAACGTTGAGATGGACAGCAGGCAATGATATGATGATAAACGGGGTTAAAAGTCAGGTTGTGAGTTTCACAAATAAGAAAAGTCCTCAATTTTAATTACTGCCTCGATGGGGTGAAAGTTCCTTTTGGGGATCATTGTAAGTACCTAGCTGTTAATATAAGGAAAGATCTTCGTTGGGTGAATCGCATAAATGGGATTGTAAATAAAGGGTAGAAATCTCTGCACATGGTTATGAGGATATTTAGGGGTTGTAATAAGAATGTAAAGGAGAGGTCATATAAATCTCTAGTAAGACCCCAGCTAGAGTATGGTTCCAGTGTATGGGACCCTCACCAGGATTACTTGATTCAAGAACTGGAAAAAATACAAAGAAAAGCAGCTTGATTTGTTCTGGGAGATTTCCAACAAAAGAGTAGTGTTACAAAAATGTTGCAAAGTCTGGGCTGGGAAGACTTAGGGGAAAGGAGACGAGCTGCTCGACTAAGTGGTTTGTTCCAAGCTGATGGTGTGGAATGACATTAGTAGACGAATAAGTTTGAGTGGTGTCTTTAAAAGTAGGAAAGATCACAGTATGACGATAAAGTTTGAATTCAAGAGGACAAACTGGGGTAAATATTCATTTATAGGAAGGGAAGTTAGGGACTGGAATAACTTACTAAGGGAGAGCATGGCTTCATGGCCGTATTGCATTAACACTCACAGCCACTCAGCTCAGGAAATAGGTGGTAAAATAATGAAAACAGGCACTTAATAATGACAAAAATTGGCACTAAAGTAATAAGTCTTATAATGTAAGCTACAGGCTTCTCAACTTCAAGTTATCACGCAAAACTACTGCTGCCATCTGCTGTACTGTGTGTTCTTGTAAGATGTTCCTATTGTGCAGTGCAGTGCCCATTCCTATCTCTGCACAACAGGCGATGGAATTTCACCGATATTTATCACTCAGTTTAAGAAACCATCAGAATTCAGTTATTAGTGCCACGGAAAATAATGTAAATTGGAGTCTATTATTTCCATATTGCTACATGCTATTGTTACATTGCTTCAGAAAGTATTATAATAGACTTACACTGCTCCACTCACTCGGTAGAAATACTGTACATATAACTAGAATTAAATTCTTGACACACAACTCTAAACTACAAGGAAAACTTTGAATGGTGCATAAACAAACTGTCAACACAGATGACAATATGCCACAACAACAAAGAAAAGTATGCCCTACTACCGACCTAATAACCGTATGTCGTCCCAATAGGGGAACACACAAATGGTAACTTTGAAGATCAGATATCTTTGGTTATCATCTACGAATGAAGTTATGCACATTCCTAGCCCATTACAATCTGAAATATGTATATCACATTTCCGCAGTTTACCAGTAAAAACCAACTATTCACCTTGACGTTAATGTGTTAATACACATCTCCATCCCATTTTAGTACTTAATCTTATATAGCAGGTACACGACCTGGCAACCCTCACGACCAGCTAGCTTGCGAAGTGAGATTTTCAGTAAAGATTTGTGTAATATGAAAATATTGTTTGTGCAAATGGTTATTTTGTATCTACTAAATTATCTTTATTATTAATACAGTTCATTGGAATTATATTTTCTTTCCACTGATTAGTTTTAAAATATAAATAATAGCAGAAAATATCTATTACTCAAAAAAGGAGGAGAGAAAAAATGGCATTAAACTTTCGAACAGGCAACAGAAGTTAAAACTAGACTCCAAAAAAAGGCAAAAATATATGGAAACATGTTTATCTCTATTAGAGACTTCAGTTATTGATCAGATGAAAGGCATTTTGCTTAACTTCTGGGCTCTAGTGATCATTTTCTCACTCTGACTGCATTTTCCATCAACTCTCCCGTGCAAAGACTAATCTGAAATTGTTGAGAAATCGTGTGTCGTATAGATGGTTAATTGTTGCTTTAAAATTTTGCTGTTGTTAAACTAAAATTTTAAAAAATAATACTTTTTTTAACTCATTGATCACGGGTGATATTAGAAGTATTTCCCTTCAAATTTTAGATAAAGAAAAGGAAAGCATTGTGTACCTTTCTAGAAAAAAGTTACAAATTTATAGACATTGATTTCCAAACAAGGGAATTTTGTAAACTGCACTTGTTTTATACAGTTGTAACAAAGATCCCTTTCTTGCACTCCAAAAAGAAATTTGATCTTACGACAGCCTTATTAGGAGAATTTTCATGAAGAAATCCTCAGTCATCAGTTATTTCTTGCAATAGCATGCAGACTTCCCTCTACAATTCTTTCTTAAAGAACCAATTTCTCTCATTTTTAAAAATGATCATAAAATTTCTCAAGAGGCAGGTGCATTGATACCAGGATATTTCCAACAGAACCACCTTCTGCACGACAGTCAACTTTTTTGTAATGTATCAAAAATGAAAAATCCTTGTTTTAGTGTACAATATAATATTACAGAAAAGCAACCAACTATTGCTTTGTTTTATACATTCTTCACAAATTAAACTGCACCAGGGAAGAAGTGTTTGCATCTAGCCATGTAACCTTGGCCAGGGAGAAAACACTGGTTTCCCATTCTTCTTTTTCTCTTGATTCTGTGTTATGTCAAAACTCTGTTCAAAGAACTCCCTATGCATACATATATACATATAAACATCATGGTTTAGGATAGGCAGGGATATGTAAAGACACTAACAAGAAATGTTTGAATGCTGTATCTTCACAAGTTGGAAAGAACCCTGTCCACATTCTGGTAAGTACTTTAAAGGAGATGGGTGGTATACTTAAAGAAACGTGGAAAGAGGTGAGTGAGAGATTGAAAGTTTGAAAGTGTTGGCTTTGATATTTCTAACAGGATATTTCTTGGTCTGCCCTGGACGTAAGAATGAAGTGGTGTTTATTCTGTCACCCAGAGCTGAGAATTGAGACAGGAGGGTAACAACACATTTGACAACTTGATGAGTGAAACCCATATCAAAAGAAGTGTTGAAGTAAATATGTGAGGGGATGGGGAGGCAGTTGTGTTCACATTTTTTCCTGTGATTTCTCTGTTGATGCATTTGCATTTTATATTCATTCATTTGGGAAACCAAAACAGTGAGATGCCTAATTACAAGGTTCAGTTCATTAATAACTGCAGAGTAGACCTGGATGATGCAAATATTAGTCTTTCTGATGACAGAAGTAACCTTTGAAGTAAAGTCAAAATTTTAGTTTAAGGTCTGATTTAAATTTATTAGATATGAGAGTGATTATTTTCTGAATTTGCAGGTACTATGAGAAGTACAAGCTTCTTGTTGACAGCAGTGTAAAGAGTGTTTTTTGTTTGGTAATAATGGAAATGAATGTGACTCATTGTTGCAACTTCAACAAGATGTCAGTTTTAGTTATTTCCTTATTGCCTTCTGCTTTAATATAAAGGTGACTAGAGAGTGTTCTTGTACTATGATTTTTTATTATTTTTAACCTTTAGGATGCAGTTTATGAAATAGTTTGTCACTATCACACATTTGTGTAGATATTGTTAATGGTGACAATATTACTTGAACTAGGAACGTTCTCTTAGTGTGTCAGAATGGCTGACAGCTAAGCACTTATTTGTTCAAGTAACATAATACATAAATACCTCAATAATTTGCCTTTTTACCAGGCTGAGTAGCTCAGATGGTAGAATTACTGGTCTTCTGAGCCTAAGTTCATAGGTTTGCCGAGTTGAGTGGCTCAGACGGTTAAGGCGTGGACTTCTAACCCCAACTTGGCAGGTTCGATCCTGGCTCAGTCCGGTGGTATTTGAAGGTGCTCAAATACGACAGCCTCGTGTCAGTAGATTTACTGGCACGTAAAAGAACTCCTGTGGGACTAAATTCCGGCACCTTGGCGTCTCCGAAGACCGTAAAAGTAGTTAGTGGGACGTAAAACAAATATTATTATTATTATTATTATTATTATTATTATTATTATTATTATTATTATTATTATTATTATTATTAAGTTCATAGGTTTGATCCCAGCTCAGTCCAGGGATGTTTAAGGGTGCTCAAATATGAGCCTCATATCAGTAGCTTTGCCAGCTTATAAAAGAGCTCTTGCAGAACTAAATTCTGGCATTTCAACGCCTTTGAAAACCACAAAAGTAGTTAGCGGTAGGCCCTACATAAAACCTATGCCATTATTATTTTTAGTACCAGTATGCCTTCTGATCAAATAATGAATTGCTCTCAGAATCTGAAGAGACTTTAAAGACATTCCCAGTTGCTTGAGCTCATGATGCAGGATTCTGCATGGAAAATTATCAAGTCAAATAAATTGGTGTACAAAGGTAATACAAATAAGTGTGTATACATGTGTTGAAAATAATTGCACGTGTAATATATTGAGCTACACAATCTCGTGATCAGTAGTTAAAGAGTGAATTTGTTCAATTGATCCAAGTCATGAGGTGAACTGTTGTGGAAAAACAAACCCATAGTATTGTCTATTCATTTCAAAATACTTAGCACTCAAAAGATTAAAAGGGGACTCAGTCAACAAGAACATCTGGAAAGATAACAGGGATTTTTTCTCAACTCTCTTCCTTCATGCAATACAGATTGATGGATTTGCAGAATTTCAACAAGAGAGATCAGTTCTGAAGGGAAGAGCATACAGAACATTCAGAAACAGTAGCAAGAGAGAGAAACATTGCTTGGGTGTAAGTCATGGCGAAGAATGATCTGCATATTACAGGAAGATAGAAGAGTTACATAATGTTCATTTCCTGCAAGTCGTCTCGTGCAAATCATATGTACAGTATGAGGAGGTTTAATTCTAGACTAAGTGTTGTGCACCTGTCTATGATGGGTTAGATTGTGTAATTATTGCAGTAGTAATGCAATTTAGCAGATGTGAATGACAGAAGAAATGACAGAGCACATCACAATTAACAATAATAGTCAGTCTGTGTTAAGTTCCTGTTAGTAAATTTTAAGGGCTTGAGATATTACAGGCCTACATATTTTGTTTTCTTCCAGCTCGGTGATCATTCCTTAAAGTTTTTCTTTTTGTTTCGATAGTCATCTTCATTACCTTCCCAATCAATAGGGGCTAATGACTACACAGTTATGTAGCTAATAAAAAATAACAGAAACAATAATCACTACAATTGCCAGCTAGTCCATTGTTGTGAAACCTCAACAATATTTCTACATCTTTTTTTTTTTTTTGGCTAGGGGCTTTGTCGCACCGACACAGATAGGTCTTATGGCGACAATGGGATAGGAAAGGCCTAGGAGTTGGAAGAAAGCGGCCGTGGCCTTAATTAAGGTACAGCCCCAGCATTTGCCTGGTGTGAAAATGGGAAACCACGGAAAACCATCTTCAAGGCTGCCGATAGTGGGATTCGAACCTACTATTTCCCGGATGCAAGCTCACAGTCGCGTGCCTCTACGCGCACGGCTATTTCCACATCAACATTACTTGCCGTTGATGGACTTGGCAATAAAAATCTAAGTAAGCCTATCTTAATATTTCCATTAGATAGCTCATAATGGTATTATGTTGTTATTCCTCATACAGTAAAGACACTTGAAACATAAAAGACTGGAAATAATGTTTTGCAGAAATGTTACGTACAGTTTTATGATAAACTACTATTAACAAAGAAATTTTAAGTTTCCTCAATTAGTCCCCTTAATATCGCTATACCATCGTATATTATTCAAATCACCGCCGTCTCAATCTCTATATACTGCCTGCTCTGTGCCGCAAGAATTGGGTTTACAGCAACATTGCAGATGGCAGCACTTACTGCACCCAGAGCACATGCTGGTTAAATAAGAGTTGGTCCGTAACACCAATATAAAATGAAAAATTATCCTTAGCATGTTACTATTTCAGAAGATAATGCACATACAGAAACTAACATTTCACATTTGAGCTTGGAGTAAGATATAGAAACACAAAATATAAAAATCTTACCAGTTACAGTAGATATATCAGGATCATCCCATGCTGCGTGGTACATACAAATTTGAGAATTTTCTCGACATGAGTAACGGAGCACCTTTTTAGTCCTTTTCTTTCTGTAATTTACCAGCAGTGGACGCAAAAAAAAATAAAAAAAATAATCACTCTTTCGCTGACCCTTTGTTCATGACCATATTTCAGGATATGTTTTATGGCACATAATGCAGTGCGTGCGTTCGTCATGTCATTGAATCCACCATCCAGTCTCACTGAAGTAAATAGAGCTTCTTTTTCGTCTCCAGAAAATCATCTAGTGAGAACATAAAATAACTGATTTTGTAACAGATAAGACACACATTCCACTATAAATTTCACAGTTAGCGAGACAGCATCTGACGTCTCATTAGTCAGACACTTAGGTTTTTCACGTTTCAATTCCAACCTAATTATTTTAACGTACTAGATGAAATAATAATTTGACCACTGTATTTTATCTGCTGGTGAACAAAAATGCACACAATCTGGATTGTTTTGCCGAAAGGCATTACAGTAATCATTTCTGAACTAAAACGGATAGATTGGAGACTTCTAAGCCTTTAACAAGGAAGTAGGCAGCAGCACTAGAGAAGTTATTTGAAAGTCAGATTACAAGAAAACACAACAGTTCATTGGCGAGAGCAGGAGATTTTACAATATCTGTGCCGCATGCACCTTCTACATAGACCACACAAAAGAACTTGTCACTGGTTCGGTCATAGAGGAGCCGTACCTAATTAGCCATTTAATCGGTGATCACTGTTACACTCCTCTTTGATGGTCTGAGAGTTTTACATTCAGCTCTAAGTCTTTCCTTCACTAAATGGGAAATCCCGACAAACACTCAACATTTTCCCTTTAGGCTACCTGTCCAGAGTACTTTGTGACGGAGCTGACACTAGACCAGAAGTCCTGCATTATTCGTAACCGTTTGGGATATTATTCTCCACGCCACATGGTACTCGTGATTTGTTCTGACTGCCCGGATTCTGTCTCGTGAAAATTATAGATTTGATTTTTAAAAGGATCGTTTTTCCTTTATATTTAGCTGCTTCCTTTACTTCATTCAGACGATCAATTTCTGGGTTGTCTTCAAATTGTCTCTGTAGTCTTTCAACTTCATTATGGTTAGTCATCAGCTGTTATCGCAGTGTCAGAATTCTTGATCGGAGCCTCTAATGTCTGATTTTCTGATCACTGCTGTCATTCTTACTCGTTGGAATATTGACTTGGATTGATACATCGTTGTTCAAATGAATTTCGTACTCGTCATCCAATGTATTTCCTGCGGTTGAAGAGCTTGTTTCATCACAGATTTCTTCCGAAGAAATATCTTATCGCTGTTTGGTCTTTCATGGAGCTATTTTTCTGGTTTGAAAGTAATGGGGATAATTCGAAGACCGACTAGGCATGTTCTCTGGCTTCAATATATTTTTCTTTTAGTTTTATCTTTTATCTCCATCTCTAAAATTCAGGATACAAACATGAGAATAATCAAATGGAATCAGTTGATTACCCTTGGTTGATCCTTGCCTTGATATAGTGATAAGCCTATTTTCCCATAGTTCTTTACTTGGGGGGAAAACAGGAATCCTCACACCTGAAGAATTTGGATTTCCTGCTTTGATATACAGAGAGGAACACAACAATTAATCATTTTACAACCAGAGACACACACATAAATGCTCGATGCAAACGTACTGGAACGCAACAACGTGGGTACGGAGATAAGTTGGGTGCGTTAGCTGGCGCCCCTAGTGGAGGTTCGTGAAACTAAGAGCTCACGCTGAGAAGCATGTTAACCGCATAGCATAGAGCAGGCAGTATATAGGATTGAGACGGTGGTGATTCAAATAATTAGGAATCGGATGTTTAAGACCTAAAAATCATCTAAATATGCAAGCAAATTCATTGACAACTTGATGAGTGAAACCCATATCAAAAAAAGTGTTGAAGTGTATATGTGAGGGGATGGGGAGGCAGTTGTATTCGCATTTTTCCCTCTGATTTCTCTGTTGTTCCACTGCTGAAAACCGTACAAATGACTATGACTTAAAATAACTAAATATAACCCAAAAAATAACAGTATATAACCTGCATTAAATTAAAAATCACAGCCATGAAATTTGTTCATTCTTGCCTGCTTCTTCTTCTTCTTCTTCTCCCAAACTGTTGTGGAAATATTTTAGGGGCTGCTTAATGAGTATTAGTGAATTAATAAATCATATCATTTTAATGGATTTTGGAATGATGTGCTTTAATGAACGCAGACTGATTTAATTAAACAGAGTGAAGAGTTGTGAATCTTTTAGGCGTTCGTGATCATTGAATTTATTCAGCTTGGATTTTTCTCTGATGTGAAATACTATTGGCTCCTTTACATATGAAGATTTTTAATTAATTTTGATGTACCAGTATAATACTTCAAGATGTGGTGGGCATTGTCGGTCATATGTGTTCACAGAGGGCTGAGTGTTGATTGTGGCTAATTGTATTTTTATGTTCTTTATACATGATGTGGAAATTAAGTTAACTGTTGATCTCTTCTGTTCAATTTTAGAAGTGTGAAGGAATAGTTTTTGCACAGGTCATATTGTGTGATTGTTAATAGCAATAAGGTTATGGATTATCACTGGTATTTTATATTTTTATACATAATTATATACAAATATAAATACAAATTCTCCATAAATCATGGTAAATACAAACTGACTAGAATATACACTGACAGCTAGTTAGGACACTCCTACAGTACAGCAGCAATATAACTTCACTTGAGGACAATGTTTGAAACCATTTCCTTCTTACAAGGGAACTGTTTGGATTGGACCTCACAGATTTCAATGAAACTTGGGTGAATGATAAATTAACATAACTAAATGTAATTATGGTACCGGTAATTTTTGTTTGTTAATAGTTTCACATTAAATCAAAATCAAAATCTCTTTATTTGCAAATGAGGTGTCTACCTCGGTGGCAAATGGTACACTAAAATTCATTATTGTCAAGCACTAAATATTAAATTAACAAGAAGAAAATTTTCCTATAATACAATATTATACAATTTACACTAAATTTTTTTTCTATTAAACACACAGCTCATCCTTAATAAATTTATATTGTTTACAAAATTCTACTTATAATATCTCCTGTACTACTTACAAATATAGTCAACTGATATACAGTATGTGTAATTACTTCAAATGATACTATACAACCGGTATAAGATTAAAATTTACATTGCATTTATTTATTTATTAAATTTTTTTTTTTTTTTACCCATTCTGGAACCTAAGTAGCATAACGACGTGCTGCGTCTTAACCAGAGCCCCTTTTGCCACCACTTTTCAGAGTTCCTGAAGGGCCTTCACAGCTACCGTAGCGGTCCCAGGGCCCTCGAAGTCCCCACTGTACTTCACCCCTACAGGCAGTCCCCTACTTTGGCTGTCCAAACTCCTTAGACCAGGGGATGGAATTAATTTATTCATACACATTTTTTTATTTACATTAACCTGCACTGGTCGAATGCCCTCTAACATTTCATTTATTTTCTCTGTTGCTGTTTATTCTCTTCTTGAATATCTGTACAGATTTTGGAAAAGGATCAAACACTACCCCTGGTAAACTGTTCCACTCCTTCACACCCTTCCCAATGAATGAAAATTTACCCCAATCGCTTCTGCTAAAATTCCTTCTAATTTTATATTTGTGGTCAGTCCTGCAGAAGTTAGAATGGGACTGACACAAGGGAGTATGCTATCACCTCCTCTATTCAGTGTTATCATCATGGATGAAATACTCAAAATAAAAAATAAAATCAAGAAGAGGACTGGGGCAGGAACTCTAAAAGCATTGCTCATGACTAGGAGCCCCGACTCGTTGGCTGAACGGTCAGCGTACTGGCCTTCGGTTCAGAGGGTCCCGGGTTCGATTCCCGGCCAGGTCGGGGATTTTAACCTTCATTGGTTAATTCCAATGGCCCGGGGGCTGGGTGTTTGTGCTGTCCCCAACATCCCTGCAACTCACACACCACACACAACACTATCCTCCACCACAATAACATGCAGTTCCCTACACATGGCAGATGCCGCCCACCCTCATCGGAGGGTCTGACTTACAAGGGCTGCACTTGGCTAGAAATAGCCACACGAAATTATTATTATTATTATGACTAGGAGCCGGATTGTTATGAAATGACATATTTTATTCCTTTACTTGTAAAGCACTGAAAAGGAATTGTGTTGACAAATTGTGGTTCTGATATTGTTATACTTGGGTTTCATCTTACATATTCTTAGTAATATTGTACATATGTGAAGAATGTAACATTGTTGTACATATAAACAATATTAACTTTATATCAAAAATTAAGTTCCCAGAAGGAAACCATAATTTAGCAGTCCAACTGATGAGCCCACTGCTACACTGGGGTGAAATGCTCATAAGTTCACAATTGAAAAGGCCTAAAAAGCTTAAATGTTTTAAATATTATATAGCAACTCTTATTCATTTAATTTTCAGGGAAACAGGAAATTAGTTGCAACAATAAATTATATGTGATAAAATTCATCTTCTGTTCCATATTGACTTAATATACCAGTAGTTAAAAATTCTTAGCAAGTATTTACATATATTGTCCACCTATTCAATACAAAATATTTCAGTACGAAAATACTATAATAAATTGTGCAAAATACACCCCGACTTATAGTGCACCCCACTTGGTGGCCATAGTCATTAAGGCGTCAAGTCTATATGGTCTGACGTCGTGGTTAGCCAGTTCCAGTGCCTTTGGTTGAAAAAAGTTTCACAGTCAGAATGTTGGCTGCCAGGGTAGGAGAGGTATGAAATGGCATATGGCTTTTAGTGCTGGGAGTGCCCAAGGACAAGTTCGGCTTGCCAGATGCAGGTCTTTCGATTTGACGCCCGTAGAGACCTGCGTGTTGTGGTGAGGATGAAATGATGATGAAGATGACACATACACCCAGCCCCCGTGCCAGCGAAATTAACCAATTAAGGTTAAAATTCCAGACCCTGCTGGTAATCAAACCCAAGACCCCTGTGACCAAAGGCCAGCATGCTAACCATTTAGCCATGGAGCTGGACGTAGGAGAGGTGATGACATATAATTTTTAATCACTAGATAGCATGTCAGAATCTTGGATTCAGTTCCAAACCTCTCCTCCGTGTTAATATGGAGTGAGGGCATATGACGCTGTTGATGGTGATTGTTCTGTGAGATTGAGATGTTAAGCCTTGAGCAGGCCCCTTCGTGCTATTCGACAGGAGTAGGCTCTGTGCCCGCACCGGGTTTCACCCTCTCCATTCCTACTACCATATATCACGTCTTTCATTTCAACTCGTTAATTCCTCTGATGAGGTTCATGTCAGAAAGGGCATCTGGTCTTAAAAATCACTCAACATCTCACTTCATATCTGGCGTCATAGGGAAACGGGACAAGGGTTGGATAAGTCTCTGTGATTTACAGTGCATGGCATTCTTTTAAAAAAATTTGAAGCATTTTGATTATGCCTTTAATTTCATCATATAATAAGTAACAATACTCGCTGTCAAAATTGGAGAACACTAGATTGATTGATTGATTGATTGATTGATTGATTGATTCATTGATTCATTGATTATGACCTCCAATACAAAACTCTTTATCATATCATGAAGTATTATGTCGAAGGATGGACACCGAGTATTTAACACAGTTTGTTTGTCCAACCTTTGTCCCGTTTCCCTACGGGATCGGGCATGAGGTGAGATGAATCTGTCGTGGCAGGTTTTTATGACCAGATGCCCTTCCTGACATCAACCTCATCAGAGGAGTTAATGAGATGAAATGAATGACGTGATATATGATAGTAGGGAGAGGGTGAAACCCAGTGCCGGCACATAGCCTACTCCTGTCGAATAGCACCAAGGGGTCTGCTCAAGGCTTAATGTCCCCATCCGACAGATGAATCAACATCAACAGCGTCATATGCCCTCACTCCATATGAGCACTGCGGAGAGGTTTGTAATTGAATCCAGGCTTTTGGCACACAATCTAGTGATTAGAAATTGTATACCACCACCTCCCCTACACTGCTGGCCAACATTCTGATAGTGAAAATATTTTCGACCAACGGGACTCAAACCGGCTAACCTTGGTGTCAGATCGTTTAAACTTCAGCACCTTAACGATCATGGTCACCAGGCATGCCGAGTATTTAACACAGTGGACCCTCAATAAACCAACCACTGGCCTTTGAGCTGTTAATGTATTGCAGAATATTCACTGGGAAATTATGCAAAGTCTTGACCATTGCAAAACATAGGAAAGCAGCCTATTTCAGTCGCATCTTCTGAAATGCCAAATACAGCCTGATACAACTGATCATAGAAGGTAAGACAGAAGAGAAACATGGTTGTGGGCAGAGAAAATTATCCTAGGTGTGGAACATCAGGTGGTGTTTGACATGCAGTATACAACAACACTTGAAATAGGAAACTCAAAATGAGAAATATGACTCCATGATGGAAATTAACCTTGAAGAAGATGAAGATGATGATGATGATGATTGGCCAATCCCACAGTTTAGGAGTAGAGAACAAACTTACAAGCTCTTCAGTCTCTCAGGAACACAAATATAACACTTAGATCACTATAAAATACATGTAAAAATTACAATTATGAGTAGAAAAAAGGGGAGCCTAAATCCTGGGTTTGATTCCTGCTCAGGTCAGGGATTTTTATGTGGCCCCGAGGGAAGGCTCAAGGTTCACTCAGCCTGCATGGGAACAAGTGAGAAACTATCTGATGAAATAGTGACCCAAGTCTAGAAAAACAAGAATAACACCCAAGAGGATTCATCGTGCTGGCTGTAATGTTATGGGAGTATTATTATTATTATTATGATTATTATTATTATTTATTATTATTATTATGATCATCATCATCATCATCTTCTTCATCCATTCCCTTTTCCAGATTCTCTCTGGGTAGGGTAGTGTACCAAAGCCCTCCACATTACTCGATCTTTCCACCATTCCTCTTCTAGTACTTTACTGCTATTGACTCCTCTATTTGCAATACAGTCCACAACAGAGCTCCTCCATCTCATTCTAGGATGTCCCCTAGGCCTCTTTCCAGTCTCTGTATCCATGAATGTTCTCTCTGGTATTCTCTCTCCTGGTATTCTCATCATGTGTCCAAACCATTTTAGCTTTGCTATATCAATCTCTTCTTGAAGTTTACACACTCCCACGCTTCTTCCGTATTTCCTCATTTCATATTCTATCTCGTCTTGTCTTTCCCTGTATGCTCCTCAAGAACCTCACTTCAGCTGCTTGTATCTTACTTTGGTTCCGCTTAGTTTACGTCCAGGCTTATTATTGTTGTTATTATTATTATTATTATTATTATTATTATTATTATTATTATTATTATTAAACTTAATTTACTAAAAATGTACAGTTTTTGTAAGGTTTTGCTATTAGGAATTATATTTGTGAAATCTGCTTTCTATGGTTTATTGTAGCTATCACTTGAGACACTTCATTTTAAATTGTCTCAGATTGCTTAAGCTTCTAATTCAAGCTGGAATTGAGTACCAAGAATATATGGTAGACAGTGTGAATTAGTAATATATGGTACTATGTTGAACGGGAAGAAGCAAAAGTGATCATGTTGATCCTTAAGGGAACTCTGCCTGGAAGTGGGAGATATTTAAAATATATTCTCCCCTTTCTACTTTTCATCTAAATGTTTCCATCCCTCTTCACCTGCTTGATGAGGAAATAGGTAGAAGGAGAAGTTGATAGTGGATGAGTGCTCAGAAAGAACAGGTTCCCCAGTTGTCTGAGTTTGTCAGTGCCCCATATCAGCCAACCTTTAAAATAAAAAATCGGGGACACATCGCTTTTCCTACCATGGATGCCAAAATATCACACCGACAATGAATACAAAATACGAACCTTTCCTGAATTCATTAATACATGGAAACTGTTCTGAAAATGTTTTCAGGAAAACACAATTATATTTCTTTGCTACAATAAAACATAACATGCCTTATCGTAATGATAACCAATACAGTAAATTAAACCAACTTTACATAAAAAGTATCACTGTATCTGGCTCCATCACATGAACAAACACTTAATGCAGTTTTGTTTTAAAAAGTGATACTAACAGCTGATCACAACTGAACTCATTCAAGCCACACTGAACAACATCTTGAACACCACAAACACAACCACCGCAAGAAAGAAAGCATGGTGCAACACATGGAAGAAAAAAAGCACTACCAGATTTGGGCATCGCAATATTCACTTTTCATTTTAAAGCCACCAGTGAGAACAGGACTCCCAGCCTTATGGCAGCCAATAAGAGACACATATTCAACCTATCATAGCGACCAGTAAGAGAAGGACCTTCAGCCATTGAAGCAACATCCTGGAATGACAGGAGTTTCAAAACATATTTCAAGTTCTGCAGTCATAGACTTGAGATAATCAGGAGAAACAATGACTGATTAGGAGGTTGGAAAGCAATGCAAAAAAATACAGTGTGTTCTGCCTGAATCAGGGGAGTCTGCAGGTTTGTATTATACCATGTAGAGAAACTAACAATTCTTTTTTTTGAATGTCAAGGTGTCCAGCATTTTCAACTCTTTAGAAATTCAAGGTTATGTAATATTTCGTTGTGTATATAACATATTCCTGTCTATTTCTGTTGGGTGGTTCACTGTAATAACGTTTGGAACATAACTACGGTAGTTTGTCTGGATGTTATGAAACATTCTACTCATAAGGCCAATTGTACTGCAATAGCACTTTCTAGCCCAGTGAGCAAAGCAATGACAAACTACCTCGCTCTTCATCTTGCCTTGTATGCCTCAATATAGTGTCATCATTGGTCTTTGTGATTTTCCTGTAGTTGTGTAACCTTTATGAGCAGCCTCTACAGATTATAAATACAGTATACCTAATCATTTCTCTTATTTATCAGACAGACATTCAAAAGGCTATAAAATATGTACAACCTTCAGGTATTGTCATCTCTCAAGAGGAGAAATCCTTTCAGAAATACAATATGCTGATAGCTATTCATGTAATGAATATGGCTTCAACTACTGATGTGTCAGATTTTCTTGGTCTCCTGGCATGATGTGTTAATTTGGTATAAAGCAATTAGTGTTCAGATTTACTGTTGTTCTTGGGGAGCAAAATCCTTCCTAACTCCTCCAGAGGTTGCTCAATAGTCAGGTACAGGATGAGAGCACAGGCAGTGGATAACACTAAATCACCAATACTCAGCCATACCTACAACAACAGAAGATTCACTATGTACAGTACAGTATATTTCTTCAAATAGTAGTGAAATATTTTATACTTTATCTCAGCAAAGTAAATTTCCTTTGGAACATAATGGTTTAAACAGATATATGCTAAGGTGGTACAATGGTGTATAACAGAAGCATAGTCTAAATTCATAGTGACAGATGAAAATTACAACTTAAAATTAATAGGAAAATTCATAAATATGTGCATCCTTCTAGTTATTTTGCATGACTCACTGATATGGTCCTTAGCACAAACAGACTTGAGATGCATTGAAGATCTACCAGAGAAAAATGAAGTGCAAAATCTTGGGCATTACCTAGAAGCACAATAAGGCAGATGGAAGTGAGGAAAAGGATGGGAATTCAGGTTATGGTGACTTCAACGAATTATCTTAAATGGAAGTGAGCTGGATATATACAGTAGTAGGGAGAGATTTCAACAGATGGATACACAGACACACCCAAGGATTGAGCAAAGAGAAGTGGGAAGATAGAAGGCGAGGCCACAAGGGAGTCAGATGAGTTGAGGGTGATTTTCAGAAAACAGAGGTCAACAAAAGCAAACCAGAAAAATAAAAAAAAAAGGACAGAGAGACCTAGTCAAGAACGTTATAAGAAAGATAGATTAAAATCTCCCAGAATGCCTATGCAGGATTGTCCAAACTAGTCACTTGTTAACAGCTGAAAGAGGTCATTGCCCTATGTGGGATGTTCTAGGCTATTTCTATTCTAATTCTACTACAATATTAGAAACAAATTTTAGAGGCTTGTTAGTGTTTTTTTTCTTTCTTCAGCATTGACATCCAGCATTAGCCAAGGATCAAAATACTTTTTGCTGGGAGTCTTCAGACCAGCAGTCAAAATCTAAAATCTTAAGAAATTGTAATTTTTTTGTGTGTGGGGTTCTTTTTTTTTTCTCTTCCTCAAAGTGTAGCACTCAACTTGTTTTAAAGGACACTATTTTTGGTTAAACTGTCCTAACACATACATGACATCTGTTGTGAACTTCTTGCATTCAGAGTACTCTATATTGGATCTTCTTTGTTAATATCAATATAACTGCTAATTATTTTGCCAAAAGAAATGGAATAAATCCTAGTTTAGGAATCCATAACAAATTAACAAAATCTTATTTGCAATTAAATTGCTATTTCTTTGAATTATGCTTTCTCTATTTTTGTAAGTAAAAATTTTGTATTGAACTGTAAAATTAGAACTGCATAATCTACAATCACAACCTGAAGACTGAAAGAACAAAGTCAGTAATTTTGTCATTTTTATCGTCATAACATAATGGATGATAACATAGAAGAAAATAATTGGTACTTTTATGTAGTTATTAAATGATACAAAAAGTTCTGGTTATCGATTAACCATGATAATTTATGATAATTTAAAAAAAAAAGCTTAATGCAAGGTCTAAAGTAACAGCTGAAAGTACATACCAGAGAGACGTATGCTATATCTGCTGGAGCTCGTAAACCTCCAAAATGGAGCATTTGTACCATGGGATGTACCAGGAAAATACAATAAGACAGTCGACTGAGAGGAACTAGTGGTGGATATGACAATATCTTGTTGACAAAACCTGTAACAAAGTTGAATATTGCATTCAAACACCATTCACCCGGATGAAAATTATAAGCAATGACATAGATAGCGCTAATTGTAATTTTTTCATGAACCATTTAAAATTAGGTGACTATGATGGATATGGGAAATAAATATAGGTGGGTTAAAGACAATCAATCAGTCACTATTGATCTGCATTTAGGGCAGTCGCCCAGGTGGCAGATTCCCTATCTGTTGTTTTCCTAGCCTTTTCTTAAATGATCGCAAAGAAATTGGCAAATTATTGAACATTTCCCTTGGTAAGTTATTCCAATCCCTAACTCCCCTTCCTTTAAACGAATATTGTCCTCTTCAATTCCAACTTTATCTTCATATTGTGATCTTTCCTACTTTTAAAGACACCATTCAAACTTATTCGTCTACTGATGTCTTCCCACGCCATCTCTCCACTGACAGCTCGGAACATACCACTTAAAAATCAGATCAAAAATTAGATGTTGGCTTTTCAGGCGTTTGCTCTATTAACCAGCATTTCGTCTTAGGTCTGACACTAGACTCGTCAGAGTGGGATGTGTCAGACCCTACCCACTGATGCTGGGGTGTATGCAGGTGAACTTATCAGAAGCCTCTTATGTGGCACAGTCTGATAACTGCATACGGGAGATGAAACTCCACAATGGAATTAATGCCCGCCTAGCAATTCCAAATGGTAATTCTAAATTCCCATGGAGGGAATTAGATTTTTTTTTTTTTTTTTTTTTTTTTTTAGAGCAAACGCCTGAAAAGCCAACATCTAATTTTTGATCTGATTTTTGATATGCTCTATTCGTGGAAAAATATCTAATTCCCTCCATGGGAATTTAGAATTACCATTTGGAATTGCTAGGCGGGCATTAATTCCATTGTGGAGTTTCATCTCCCGTATGCAGTTATCAGACTGTGCCACATACGAGGCTTCTGATAAGTTCACCTGCATACACCCCAGCATCAGTGGGTAGGGTCTGACACATCCCACTCTGACGAGTCTAGTGTCAGACCTAAGACGAAATGCTGGTTAATAGAGCAAACGCCTGAAAAGACAACATCTAATTTTTGATCTGATTTTTGATATGCTCTATTGGTGGAAAAATATCGAATTCCCTCCATGGGAATTTAGAATTACCACATACCACTTAGTCGAGCAGCTCGTCTCCTTTCTCCCAAGTCTTCCCAGCCCAAACTTTGTAACATTTTTGTAACACTACTCTTTTGTCGGAAATCACCCAGAACAAATCGAGCTGCTTTTCTTTGGATTTTTTCCAGTTCTTGAATCAAGTAATCCTGGTGAGGGTCCCATACACTGGAACCATACTCTAGTTGGGGTCTTACCAGAGACTTGTATGCCCTCTCCTTTACATCTTTACTACAACCCCTAAATACCCTCATAACCATGTGCAGAGATCTGTACCCTTTATTAACAATCATATTTATGTGATTACCTCAATGAAGGTCTTTTAGTATATTTCGTATATTAACACCTAGGTACTTACAATGGTCCCCAACAGGAACTTTCATCCCATCAACACAGTAATTAGAACTGAGAGGACTTTTCCTATTTGTGAAACTCACAACCTGACTTTTAACCCTGTTTATCATCATACCATTGCCCACCGTCCATCTCACTACACTATCGAGGTCACCCTGCAGCCACTCACAATCTTGTAACTTATTTATTACTCTGTACAGAATAACATAATCTGCAAACAGCCTTATCTGATTCCACTTCTTAACACATGTCATTGATATATATAAAAGAAAACATAAAGGTCCAATAATACTGCCTTGAGGAATTCCTCTCTTAATTATTACAGGGTCAGATAAAGCTTTGCCTACTCTAATTCTCTGAGTTCTATTTTCTAGAAATGTAGCCACCCATTCATTCACTCTTTTTTCTAGTCCAATAGCACTCATTTTTGCCAGTAGTCTTCCATGATCTACCCTATCAAATGCCTTAGATAGATCAATTGCAATACAGTCCATTTGGCTTCCTGAATCCAGGATATCTGCTATATCTTGCCAAAATCCTACAAGCTGAGCTTCAGTGGAATAACCTTTCCTAAACCCAAACTGCCTTTTGTCAAACCAGTTATTAATTTTGCAAACATTTCTAATATAATCAGAAAGAATGCTTCCCCAAAGCTTACACGTAATGCATGTCAAACTGACTGGCCTGTAATTTTCAGCTTTATGTCTATCACCCTTTCCTTTATACACAGGGGCTACTATAGCAACTCTCCCATTCATTTGGTATAGCTCCTTCAACCAAACAATAATCAAATAAGTATTTCAGATATGATCCCCAGAAATCTTATCAATTCCAGCTGCTTTTCTAGTTTTCAACTTTTGTATCTTACTGTAAATGTCATTATCATAGGTAAATTTTAATACTTCTTTAGTATTAGTCACATCCCCTATCTGGACATCATCCTTGTAACCAACAATCTTTACATACTGCTGACTGAATACCTCTGCCTTTTGAAGATCCTCGCATACACACTCCCCTTGTTCATTAATGATTCCTGGAATGTCCTTCTTTGAACCTGTTTCTGCCTTAAAGTACCTATACATACCCTTCCATTTTTCACTAAAATTTGTATGACCACCAATTATGCTTGCCATTATGTTATCCTTAGCTGACTTCTTTGCTAGATTCAATTTCCTAGTAAGTTCCTTCAATTTCTCCTTACTTCCATAAGCATTTCTAACTCTATTTCATTCCAAACTGCACTTCCTTCTTAGTCTCTTTACTTCTCTGTTATAATATAGTGGATCTTTACCATTCCTTACCACCTTTAAAGGTACAAACCTATGTTCACATTCCTCAACACCGGGCGAGTTGGCCGTGCGCGTAGAGGCGCGCTGCTGTGAGCTTGCATCCGGGAGATAGTAGGTTCGAATCCCACTATCGGCAGCCCTGAAGATGGTTTTCTGTGGTTTCCCATTTTCACACCAGGCAAATGCTGGGGCTGTACCTTAATTAAGGCCACGGCCGCTTCCTTCCAACTCCTAGGCCTTTCCTATCCCATCGTCGCCATAAGACTTATCTGTGTCAGTGCGACGTAAAGCCCCTAGCAAAAAAAAAAAAAAAAAAATTCCTCAACAATTGCTTTAAACCCATCCCAGAGTCTGTTTACATTTTTATTTACCATTTTCCAGCGATCATAGTTACTTTTTAAAAACTCCCTCATGCCTGTTTTATCAGCCATATGGTACTGCCTAATGGTCCTAATTTTAATACCTTCCTTTCTTTCACATTTATTTTTAACTACGACAAAAACAGCTTCGTGATCACTAATACCATCTATTACTTCGGTTTCTCTGTAGAGCTCATCTGGTTTTATCAGCACCACATCCAAAATATTCTTTCCTCTAGTTGGTTCCATCACTTTCTGAATCAGGTGCCCTTCCCATATTAACTTATTTGCCATTTGTTGTTCATGCTTCCTGTCGTTCACATTACCTTCCCAATTGACATTTGGTAAATTGAGATCACCCGCTACAATCACGTACCTTTCCTTATCGTTTCCCACATAGCTGATTATCTTATCAAATAATTCTGAATCAGCATCAGCGCTACCCTTTCCCAGTCTGTATACTCCAAAGACATCAAGTTGCCTATTATCTTTAGAGATGAGCCTTACATCCAGAATTTCATGTTTTTCATCCTTAACGTTTTCGTAGCTTACAAATTCTTCTTTCACCAGAATGAATACTCCCCCTCCTACCATTCCTATCCTATCTCTATGATACACAATCCAGTTCCGTGAGAATATTTCTGCATCCATTATATCATTTCTCAGCCATGATTCAACTCCTATTACAATATGTGGTAAGTATATATCTATTAAATTACTTAAATGTAGAGAAAGATCCCAATTGGTTAACGTAAGTAATCGAAGGGAACAAATAAGTGATCAAGTCATTTACATAAAAGTCTGCCTCTGTGGTGTAGTGGTTAATGTGATTAGCTGCCACCCCCGGAAGACCGGGTTCGATTCTCAGCTCTGCCATGAAATTTGAAAAGTGGTATGAGGGTTGGAACAGGGTCCACTCAGCCTCAGAAGGTCAACTGAATAGAGGTGGGTTCATTCCCACCTTAGCCATCCTCGAAGTGGTTTTCCATGACTTCTCGCTTCTCCTCCAGACAAATGCTGGGACGGAACCTAACTTACAGCCACGGCCGCTTCCCTCCTTCTTCCTTGTCTATCCTTTCCAATCTTCCCATCCCTCCACAAGGCCCTTGTTGAGCATAGCAGATGAGGCCACGTGGGTGAGGTACTGGTCATCCTTCCCAGTTCTATACACCGACTCAGTGTGTCTAGACATCCCACTCAATGCACTCTGTGTGACATCCGGCTATGCATCCAAGAATACACAAGTGCAGGCACAATGTGTCAACATCATAGATGTGTTTTCTCTTAGTGGAATTTCACAGGATTTACATGAGCCTAGGTCTGCAGTTAGTGATATCATTATGAAATGGAAACATCAGGGAAGCACTGAACACCATCACTACTCTAGTGGGCCTAAGAAATTAACTAAAGGGGACTGCTGAACTCTAAAGCATACTGTACGAACTAATCATCAGACATCCTTGTTAGCTATTGCAAAGAACTTCCATTGCAGGTCAGGGAGAGAAGTCAATGACAGAACGATCCATCAAGAGGCAACAGGGTTGCGCTGCTGCCCAGAAGCCACTGGTCACATGAACAATAATAATGTTATTTGCTTTAGGTCCCACTAATTACTTTTTAAGGTCTTCGGAGACGCCGAGGTGCCAGAATTTAGTCCCGCAGGATTTCTTTTATGTGTCAGTAAATCTACCGACACGGGGCTGTCGTATTTGAGCACCTTCAAATACCACCGGACTGAGTCAGGATCGAACCTGCCAAGTTGGGGTTAGAAGGCCAGCGCCTTAACCGTCTGAGCCACTCAGCCCGCCATCATTAGTCTGTGGATCAGTGGTAGGTTTTATAGAGTGATGATTCGTGGTATATGCTATGGCCTGCAGAAAGCCATGTGGGGACCTGGTGAATGCCTGCAAAAGGTATCCAAGTACATTGTGGCAGCAGTGAAATTTGGTAGAGGTGGTGTGATGGTCTGCAGATGTTTTTCCTGGTTTGGGCTCAGACCATTAATTCTGATTGATGGCACAATGAATGCAGGTGTTTATGAAAACATTTTAGACAGTAAAATGCTTCCTACACTGCAGCAACAGTTTGCAATCATACCTTTTCCATATCAGCATGATAATGCTCCTGTCCACAAAGCAAGGGCCATTGCATCCTGGTCTGGAGAAAATCAAGTGGATGAGCTGTACTAGTGTGCTGAAAGCTTTGACTTGAACCCCATTGAACTGAGTGGGCTTTTCTTTTCTTTCTTTACTCGGCTAGTTGGCCATGCAGTTAGGGGCACGCAGCTGTGAGCTTGCATCCGGGAGATAGTGGGTTCGAACCCCATTGTCGGTAGCCCTCAAGATGGTTTTCATGGTTTCTCATTTTTACACCAGGCAAATGCTGAGGCTGTACCTTAATTAAGGCCACAGCCACTTTCTTCCCACTCCTAGTCCTTTCCTGTCCCATCGTTGGCATGAGACTTGTCTGTGTTGGTGTGACATAAAACCAATTTCTTTCTTTCTTTCTTTCTTTCTTTCTTTCTTTCTTTCTTTCTTTCTTTCTTTCTTTTCCTTCAAAGGCAAAATTAAATTCTATTTAATTTTGAAAAAAATTGTAATGATTGATGACTTGGTTAGAAGACATTAACATTGCAGATAACAGTCTCCAAAATAGATATTTAAATTTATTTTCCTTTGAATTGAAATTTTGAAATGTTTAATTAACACATTCATTTACAGATGCAGTATAATAATAATAATAATAATAATAATAATAATAATAATAATAATATTTGTCATTATACTATACGACTGAATTTTCATCCCACACTACAGGACATGATAGCCAAGTGGCATATTCATTGGCTTCTCATCAAGATGGCCACTGTTGGAAACCCTGCCAATGTATGTTCAATTTTTAAAATAAAAACTCATATTCCTGTGGCTCAATTCCCATGTTATATTGGAAGTCCCATGGCTATGATCATGACATCAACAGCTACATAAAACTACACGTGTGCTTTCTTCATCCAGCAATCTCTGCTGTATGTTTAATGCACATTAGTAATCTACAACACTTTTGTAATCTTTTACTTGTAAGGAATCCTAAAATGAACCAAGCTCTCATGGGAATAAATGACCTGGTTAAGTAATAGAAAAGATGTCAGCCTTAAATACTCGCCTCCATTTCCTGTAGTACAGACCATCATGATGAAGGCAATTCCCACTGAGAACAGAGGGCGATGAAGTCCAGCATAGGTAGCAGACATTAAAGGAGTAATACTCCCACTGTATTGGTAGAAAAAATAGCCACAGGCAGTGACAGCAAACTGTACGAAGAGCATCAGAGGCCAACCTAGGTAAAGAATATGCTAGAAGAACAAGCACAAAACACAGTATAGTAGTAGCTAACTAAATAGGGACAAACATGTTTTGGATAATTACCCTCTTTAAAATATACCAAAATTCTTGTTTAACAAGGCCTAAATCAAACCTTGATTTATCCTATGTTCTCAACATCTAAAGATAGTAAAGAACATTTACTCTTGGCTGACTCTTGTATTAACTCGATTACATTTACTAGAACAGACTGTGAATGAAAAACAAAATGCAGGTATGTAACAAACTGGTTAAGAGGAGGAGTAACTTAACTCTGTCAAAGACATTACTTACAGCTGAAAGAATAATATTATTGTTCTAGTTTTTATGCTTTGGTAGCATTCTACTCTGATTGCGTACTTTGTATCCTTACCTACGAAGGTTACCTTCACCTGGTTTGGCATATTTTAGAATATTGTACCTCTACTCTAGATAAATGCTTGTTTTCCTAGTCTTTTTTCCCAATTACTTGGGATTGGTACGACATACTGATTAAGTCCAGTTTTATGGCTGGATGGCTTTCCTGAAGTCAAGCCTACGTGGAGGGATGTATTCACTATTTCCAAGGTGGTTCCTAATGTGGTGTGTTGTGTTTAGGGTGACCAGACATCCTTTTTTAACAGGATTGTTGCTTGTTTTAGTGCCTGTCCCATTATCCCAACAAAAACTTAACAGGACCTTGTCTACATTGACTGGAGATAAAAATAATATTTACAACATCTAAAATCTGAAATTCCAATTGTGCATCACACTGTTGCCAATTTACATTAACTATTTAGTTTATTCTTTTATTTATCAGGCAAGTATCTCATGAAAACCAAAGACATTATCATTTTAAAAACTCATTTTCAAAATGTTCCTGGTAATGAATTACATGAAATTCTGTTGCAAAACATTAAGGTTTTGAAGGACGTACAGTATATTCAGTACATGAATTCAAGAATGTGACTAACTTGGCTGAAATAGTTTTCCTGCCATCCACATCTTAATAGCTTGGTAAATAATGTTCCAGTTATTATGTGAATAAGATATTGTTTAAATTGTTGTAGAATTACTTATTTGTGGTATTAACAATTTTTTTCTGCACTTGGGAGAATTATGTTTTAACATGTCACCGACTTTATGAAATCACTTGATTGGATTATTCAAGAAAAGTGCCCCCTATTTTTCTGATCCTTGATTTGGTTACCCTAGTTTCATTTGAATGAAGGGGTATGTATTTAGTAAAACACTAGCACTGAGTTCCCAACCAAGGGAATTTTTAAAATTCCAGCTACAATCCTTGGCCCAGCTGAAAATCGAAACAGAGGTCCTCTGAAACAAAGACCACTATACTGGTGTAGATGAACTTTGCTTGTGACTACATAATTATTTTTTTTTAAACTATATCTTTAATAATTTTTAATACATAGAAGGGAAAACATTTTTCTCATAAACCTCAGACAGTCACGACACAAAGTATAGCGGTAGTGAAGTCTGGAATATTTAAAAATGTCAGTGCTTTAGGCAAAATAGATTGATGATGGAGCATATTATTGCAATACACAATACTCCAGGGATACGTCAGTGTGTCCAGGATTCAATGCGATGGCGAGTTGACGCATCTATCAATGCTAATGGATGGCATTTTGAACATTTCTTGTAGGAAAGAGTTTCATGTGGTATGCTGATACATTCACTTCCTGTGTATTTACTATATGTATATATACATTTATTCAGAGAGAGAAACACTTCCCTCATCAGGAGGGTGCCCATGAGGACAAAGTATACTAAATACATTTATGACTATATAAACGAATTCTTAGTACGGAAGGAGCCTTTCAAGGTTTGGAGGACCTTTTTTTGACGACGACTCTGATAGTTTGAATCTTGAGTGGGAATCTTCAAAGAACTTAGGAATTGTTCCTCTTGCACCGATCATGAGGCCTATAACCTCGATGTTATCCAGTTCGAATTCATGTCTGTAGAAGGGGATAATTGGTTTGTAGGTGTCTTTCTTTACCTCGTGTACTTCACTGGGGTGGTTAGCGTGCGATTCAGACCGAACTGTAGGATTAATAATATACCCATTGTTGTTATTTTAAAGGCTACCATATTGATCCTACTGGTACTGCCATTCTCCGACAATCCATGGACCTTTTTGTGCACTGTGTAACCAGCGTCTCACAATGACTGAGCGATGGAGCTTCGTATGACATGGTGTCTAGCAAGATGAAAGGTTTCGCCAAAGGAACAGTATCCCTATTCATGAGAAAGGGTTTCTTTCTCATTGTGACAGTGCCGACAACAGTTGTTGTCCTGCGACCTGCCTTGCATGGCTCAAACGGCTTTCTCATTGTGGCAATGCCGACAACAGTTGTTGTCCTGCGACCTGCCTTGCATGGCTCAAACGGCTGATATTTTCATGGTCATCTTTAGAGCATCACGCCAGTCACTGCAAGACAGGCCATCATGATGTGTTCTCCAACTGTTTGCTGAAAGGTTTTCTTTAAATAAGATAACCTCTTTTCCCTTTTGAGGAAGCTGACACCAGTTTTAGAATTCCTGATCTCTCAGTAATTGTCTTATTTTCTTGGAATCCAAAACACCTTTCTTGGAATTTAATAAGCTGACGCAAGGTGAAATGTGCAGGTTTTGTAGGCATTTGTTACTCTCCTCAGAGAGATTCCTACTTCCCAAAATGTAAGGGTTGCCATTTATTTGTAGGGTAACTAGGACACTAATCTGTTGCAGGATGGCTTCCCACTGTGATTGGAAAAGTCCTAGACTTTTGAACTTCCGCGCGCGCGCGCGCGCGTGCGCGTGTGTGTGTGTGTGTGTTTTGTTTCTTTTTTTTTTTTTTTAAGACAGGCATTTGGCCATCAGTAAGCTGACCTATAGATATGTTAATAGACACTGATTTAGACATATTGATGAAGCCTATCTCTCTCTGAATCTTCTCATTGCTGTCTCAGTCAGGTCTAGTGCAAAAACTTTGTCTTACCAACAACAGTGTCTTTGGCAAATCCAATACCGTGAGAGGCTTCAAACTTTCTATGAGTGGAAACCCATATTCCCTAGCTATTGACTCCTCTGAGAGTTCATTCAGAATAGAGTCCATTGCAATATTATAATGTGCAGGTGACAATGGCGAACCTTCGACTCTTATAGCATCGATACATCGACAATGAGTTCTAACGTGGAAATAAAGCGTTTCCGGACCCGTGTCCACATAATATACTTTCTTCTTATACGTGTGAGGAATGTGTCCTGAAAGTTTGACCGTACCTTATTGTTACAGCCTGTGTAATGGAAGCATTTATTCAGATCTTCCAGCATTTGTAAAACAGTTATATCTTCTCGTGAGAAGATGAGAAACTTTCTCTGTGAAAATGAAAATTTGAGTAATTCAAGTATAACAAGACATGATGTTTAAAAAAAAACTGATTCTTATTTACCTTTGGTAGAGTTGGTTTATTTCCTTTCATGCTGTACAGCCAATAAGCAAGCACCATACCAACAATGTAGGGACCAGCTCGACAGTAAGCAGGGAGATACGTTGCGAGGTAGGTGGGGTCTTCCATCGAGTGACCCAGGGTCCTGAAGATAAGAAAAAAATATTTAAAAATACATTGTACAATAACAGACAACATATAAATTAAACAATTGAATTGAAACTAGGCTGAGTGGTTTATGAGAAAACTGTCCCAATTCAAGGTACAGAAAGTATAATGATGTTGATATCACTGAAAGAGCTGTTTAGCATCTAGTTCGCACATACAATATCAGCTGCTAATGGATAACCTTGTCCATGGAAAATTTTCCCTTCCGGTGGTGTGATAAATTTCTGCCTTTGAATAGGAAGGTGATCTATAGGGACATTCTTTCTGGTTATTACATTCAACATCTTTGCAAAATAAAAAATAAAGTTATCAACCACGGAATGTTTCCTGAAATAATCTCCTGGCAGTACAAGGCAATTCTATAAGACACAAGTATGAATCTCAAATAAACATGTTGTGGAATAGATTTTAGCCATTGCTTCCTTGGTACACTATACAGTATTTATATTGAACTTGTGTGTTTGACAGACTGAAAAGCTGTAGCAGCTGATATTGTATGTGTGAACCAGACACTATACAGCACTTTTAATGACATCAACATCATTATACCTTCCGTACCATGAATTGGGATAGATTTAACTGAGTCTACGCTGGAAGGTATGGCTTCCTTCTTAACAAATTACTTTGAAAAAAGAAAGTCATTTCAGAAAAAGTTGAATATAACACTTTTTTACCTACACAATACACCCATAAAGTTTTTACAGTGACTTAGAAATTAACTGCATATCTTAACTAATACTCACTCTGGATCAGGTATGATGGTAGGGTCTAGGCCCTGTATATAGGTGATAAGTGCAGGGATGGCAACAGATACAGCCAGGAGACTACCCAGCACCCAAGCTGCAACTCTTCGAGACTTCACAAGTAGTAAAGCCACCAGCGGAGTCAGCATGAAGAGCTGAGTGTCACATGCCAGGTACCAGGAGGGGTCAATGCACTAAAACAGATATAATTTACACTCAAGATACGATACCTGTAACAATCGTTATAGAACAACACACTTTGTAAAACATCTTACCATTACCACTGGCTTCTACCAGGTTGAATAATAAGAGCTGGAGCCTAAAATTGATATAACAGAATAAAAGAATATTTCCAAGACAAGGAGACTGAATCAGAAGAAACAAAGCAGGTGATTGTGATGGTGATGGTTACTGTTTCTAAAAATAATAGTTTTGCATCCTACTGTGAAATTTTGTCCTTGAAAAGTTCTTTTAAGTGCCACTAAGTCTATTGACATAATGCAGCAGTAGTGTAGCCAGGATTGGTCGATAGGGGAAGGGGGGAGGGGGAAGGTTATAGTTACAAAATATAGAACACAACGAAGGTGCTTGCGCATGCGTAGTGCGAACATGCAAGACTTGTCATTACAAGGACACTGATACAAGTGAATTATGTTGATATTCAGATTACAGTACACTATAAAATCTTACAATAAAATACAGAACATTAACAATACAATCAAGGTCAACAGTTTTTCAGCGAATGGTATGTTCAGTTTTCAATACGAAGTCCAACTTTTGAGACTTCTTAGAAAATTGATTCAAGAGATCTGTTGGTTCTACAATTATGTCTCTGAATGTTTATTTTGTTTATTCTATATTATCAGTTTGTGTTTATTTTCTTTTTGTAAAATTTCCATAGGTGGTCTAACCCTCAGTATCTCCCCCCCTCCAACTATGCCACTGTAATGCAGATGTATTTGAGCTTCTTTGTATACTACTGGACTAAACCAGGATCAAACCTGCCAACCCAGGCTACTCAGCCTGGCAGTTATCACTTTCAAAAGAGATACACTGATAGTCATTCTCTCTAAACACTTTCAATTAAAGAAAAGAAAGAAGCCCCACCCTCTGAAGAATGAAAGTAGCAGAAAGAGAAGGGCCACGAATGGCAAATTAAACCCCAGGCCTCACAAATCTGATGATGTCAGGGTCAGAAGAGAACAAACGCCCACCATGGGATGTTGATTAGGAAAGGTGAAATTGAGAAACCTGTCTGTAGGCTATTTATAACCTAAAAAAGTGTAACACCATCACTACCACCTAACATGACACCAAAGTGTAACACCATCACTACCACCTGACATGACACCAAAGTGTAACACCATCACTACCACCTGACATGACACCAAAGTGAAAACTAGTCTCAGGTGGTAGAAAGGAAATTACATGCAGACAAATACCTGGCCTTTTAAAACATATACCGGCAAATACAGTAGAGACAATACGCGACACTTACGGATTTCTCCTTGCTAAAATGGGAGACAATTCGACGGTGGCGCTCCTAGTGTCTTGACCTGAACAAATCGCGCAAAATTCAAATAACAATGGAAATGTATATACGGAAATGGATAAATAAATTACATCCAGAAAGAAAGTGTTATTGAGATATTAACTTCGAAGTTGCTAAAGCAATTCTGGATAAATGACTGAAGAATTATTTAAAAGGTTATTATTCAAAGACTGAAATTGGACACATAAACAAGATATGAAATGGGCTGCTGTGAAATGGCTTGAACTTTAATTTATGCATTACTTTTTTAGCTTTAGCATTCCTGCCTGAACTTTTACGGTTGGATTTGTCTTTTTTCTCATTTAAAAAACATTTTATCATCACATTAAGACACTTCTCAATAAAAATATCAGCACATTCCTTACACACATGATGCAATGAATTAACAAATAAAATCTGGACAATTTTCCTCTTAATATGAAGCCTACTAACAGAAAGAAAATCTATAAGATCCCGGCTTTAATCTGAGAAGAGGGATAAAAGAAAGAAAAGTATGAAAATGTTGTCGATAGTGATGCTTTAAGGAATATTTACGTACAATTAGAGCAAACATGTAATACCCTTGGCTGTATTGTTGACGATTTCTAAAGTTGCTGGCCTGGAAATGATCTGAACAGATCTTATAATTCTTATATAAGCGTAATGCCCCTTCTTTCTTGTACACCTTATCCAAATCGCTTCTGTCACATTTCAAAACCCACAGATCACACCAACAACACATCGGTATTGAAGGTTAACTGCTGCACTATAGAATAAAATATGCGTATTACATTTTATACCAGTTAAAATATGGGTCGAGCAGGTCAGAAGATTACGAAGTACTATAAAAATCTCTGTCACTTGAAGAATATATATGCAAACACAATATTACTTACATGTTCTTGTCACGAGGGAACCTGAAGAACGACCGTGCATTTTTCTCTACTTCGTAATTACTGCAGCCAAACACAGAACATACCTTTCCCCTCATGTTGAGAGGAGATATCAAGGAATGACACATGCTACTATTTAATTACATCAACTCACTGAAAACGCATAAATAACACCAAAAACTTCACACAAAAATACACATGCTCTTATGAGAGAATCAGTACTGTTCAGGTCTATCCGCTAGAGTGAGCTCCAATAGCTGTCCCTCGATATCTCGCTCAGTGTCGCGTATTGTCTCTACTGTATTTGATACCGGTAATCAATTCATGGATTACAGCTGCAGAAAAAAAAAAATTGTACAAATCTGCTCCAGGATATGCTAATCTGAACCATTGAGCATCAGCTCCAGAAAAATTTGGTATTTCCATCTAGGTATGCTGCCATGAAACTGCTTCTCACTGAGGTGTTAAAGTAGGAAGTCCAATGAATGTTTCATAGTATAACCCAAGATATACCATTAAAATTGTTGAACATTCTGGTAGTATCGTAGTGTGGGGAGCACTTAGCAGCATTTATAGTGAGGAAAGGCTATATTTCTACTCAAAGAATGTCACCAAGAGTGGGAATAGGTAACTTTACATTTTTTAATATTATTTGCTGAATTTTTGGCATATTTATCAGTGTCACCACTTTGTGCATGGTGGTGCCCCTGCCTACATAATAATGGTGGTTCAGTGACAATCATATACCTGTTTTACATTGGTAAGAACAATATAAAATGAGCAGGAATAAGTACCAACATAGTTTGGGATGTGTGGGATTTGGTTAATGAGGCACAAGAGAAGTTTAAGGGAGCAGTGATTGATATTGGTGGGATACTGCATAGGAGGGATAGAGAATGGAGGGTGATCAGGGATTTAAATGAAACTGTGAAGTGGGTATGTGGGAAACTGAATGATATTTGTAGATCTTAATGGATGGGTGGGAGATTGGGATCTATGCTCAGATGGCATTCACTTGAACAGTGTGGGTGTATAAGTTAGGGGGTTTGTTTAGAAAAGTTATAGGGAGTTATATCCAGGGAAAAGGGGTGGACAAGAGAGCAGTAATGAGAGCACAGGGAGCTGGAAGTTGAGTTAAACTTTAGATATATTGTAAAGGAATATAATTAATTTAATAGATACCGGTATACAGTATATTTAACAGGTATTGTAACAGGATTTGAATCATGACTGAGAAATACTCTGGATGCAGGCATTTTCTCCCAGGACTGGAGTGTTTATCATAGAGAAAGGATAGAATCAAAAGAAGGGTGAGTATTCATACTGATGAAAGAAGAATTTGTAAGCAATGTAAAAGTTAAGGATGAAAAATAGGAAATTCTAGGTGTAAAGCTCATCTCTAAAGAAAATTAGCAACATGATGTTTTTGGGGTGTGCAGACCTGGAAGAAGCAATGATGATGTTGAATTATTTGATAAGAATAAGAATATAATGTTATGTGGAGAATGACACAGAAAGGAATGTAATTATAGTGGGTGATCTTAGTTTACCAGATGTTAACCGGGAAGGTAATGAGAATGACAGAATGCACAACCAATAAATGGAGAATAAGTTAATCTGGGAAGGACAGGTGAATCAGAAAGCAATGGAACTAACTAGAGGGAAGAATATTTTAATCATTGTGGTGATAAAACCAGGTGAGCTCTATAGAGAAACTGAAGTGACAGATGGTATAAGTTATTACGAAGCTGTTTCAGCTGTAGTTAAAAATAAATGTGATAGGTAGGAAGGTAGTAAAAGTAGGACTATTAAGCAGTACCATATGGTTAATAAGATAGGCATGAGGGAGTTCTTAAAAAATAATAAGAAAATTGTAAATAAAAATATAAACAGTCTAAGGGTTGGGTTTAAAATAATTGTAGAGGAGTGTGAATAAAAGGTAATGCACTTTTGAAAGTTCCATTATACTGAAACAGAGAAATTAAAGAGTTAAGCAGGAGGTGCAGGTAGAAAGAAATGGAGTCAGGAATGGTTGTGGAAGTAAGGGAAGAGTAAAGGAACTTGCTAGGAAATTGAATTTAGCAAAAAAGTTAGCTAAGGATAAAATGATAAGCATTATTAGCAGTCATATGCATTTTAGTGAAAAGTGGTAGGCAGAAATAGGTTCTAGGAATTAAAATGGCCAAGGGGAGTGTATACATGAGGATTTATAAAAGGCAGAAGTATTTATTCAGCAGGACTGCTAAGATAGTTGGACATCAGAAAAATACTGTCAAAGTACTAAATTTATTGATTTGGTTGATTACGACCCCTTATGATCATGTGTGACTTATTCAGCTCAGCTTTATCTTCCCAGTACCTCTTCATTCTCTCACTCTTCCTGTTTCTCTCTGCTTTCGTGATCTGAATCTTGATCCTAGTGTCGGTTCATTTGTGACTTTCCACCAGTCTCCTGCAGCTGGACCTATCCTGTACTGCCATCTGTGAATTTTTCCATTATGCCAACTGACTTCCAATCCTTCCCAACGTCCTTCATCCAGTTATTTCCTTTCTCTTCCATCCTCATCAGGTGCCCAACAAATCCCACCTTCTTTTCTGTACACTTTGAATTTTGGTGTCCCATATTTCTCTCAAGATCTTTGTTTTCTTCATTTCCAGCAGTATACAAACTCTCTTGACCAATGTCTGACTATCCATTGTTTTCCCTTTCCTATGTGCACGTTCCATTATCTTGAGCCCATAAATTTGTTCCGTGCAGTTTCTTCCCTTCCTGAAACTGATGTAGTATTCTCTTATGCTCGGCTCAAGCTATTCTTCCACCCTGTTCAGTCTGTGCCATCATCCCTTGATAAAAGACTGCTAATGTGCATTGTCACTGATGGTCAATATTTTGAGTTCATAATAGAAAAGAAAAATTTTGTGCGATGTTCGCTAATTGAGGATCTCCTTCTCAAACATCCCCTGATTCATTTTCATCCATTGTTTTTTAATGATAGTTACACCTACAATCTGCTAACGATTACCTAAGTTGGTGCAGAGAATCAGAATAATGGCTTTACCACACAAAGAGAAAATCTCTTTGCCTAGAGCATCTCTAACTTGCATTAAAGTCATAAAAATTAAACAGACAATACTGTATTTGATCCTGTAACCAGTCTGCTTGGACCATTACCAATAAGGTCTATCTTGGAAATTATTAATTTACTTTAAAGGAACTGTTTAGTTTTGCTGTGTTGTTTTCATTTCTCCTCAACTCTCATGTGCTGAATTCTCAAAACAGAGACAAAGCTTTAGTTACATTCCTTTGTAACCAACACTGTTTATTTCGAAAGTACAAACCACACTTTCCAGTCTTTAGTTCACCTGTCATAAAAGCATTGCAAACTCAAGGAGTACATCATCACTTGGTATTTACGAGTCATGCTTGTAGGTACAGTACCAGTTGTGTGGCTGCGATCTCAACAAGGAAGCAGCTTGTGTGTCAACATGACTTTGCTCCAGCAAATGGTCTGATGCAGCAAGACCAGCACTTGCTCTCAGCCCCAAAAAATGACAAATTGAAATATTATTGATATTTCAAAAAGTGATTGTCCAATATATGAATTAATTACATGCCTGAGTTTGTAACAGAAATTACTGTAGATCCATTTAAAAAAACAAAGTTGGTACTGATATCTCCATTATTAATAATCCTTTGGTATAACATGGAACAATGTTCTGCAAACCCCTTAGTACCAAGTAAACCGAGCTCGATAGCTGCAGTCGCTTAAGTGCAGCCCGTATCCAGTATTCGGGAGATAGTAGGTTCGAATCTCACTGTCGGCAGCCCTGAAAATGGTTTTCCGTGCTTTCCTATTTTCACACCAGGCAAATGCTGGGGCTGTACCTTAATTAAGGCCACGGCCGCTTCCTTCCCACTCCTAGCCCTTTCCCGTCCCATCATCACCATAAGACCTCTCTGTGTCGGTGCAATGTAAAGCAACTAGCAAAAAAAAAAAAAAAAAGAAAAAAAAAGTACCAAGTAAGAATATAGAAACAGAATATTCATATCTTCAATTGACTAGAACTTATTTTGGTGTAACCTCTTAGGTGAATAACTGTATAGTGAAAGTAAATGAAATGGCAACAACAACAACAACAACAGCCACATTTAAAAAAAAAAAAAGAAAAAAAAACAGCAATAACAGGGATCTCCTTCAACTGAGAATGAGTAAAAAGACATACTTACTGGTCTGTCAGTGTGTATGTAGTTGTTGATATACAGAAGGTTAGTCCACCAGTTGTTCTGGCAGTTGTCTCTCTCACGACCAACCTTGTCCTTCCAAAGTGGACCTGATGATAGCCCATACAGTGCAAAGGCATGCATGGCTATAACAACTGCATATGCTGGAGTCAGTCTGCACATTTAAAACATTCCTCCAATTACAAGAGTACACAAATGTTTAGAGCAAAGCAACCAATAAGACCTCACTAGCTCACAGGTAGGTCTCTGGTGTATCATATTTGTGACCACTTCCATGAACCAGGCTATTCTCTTTCATCTTAGTTATATGAAGTCTGTTGATGGCCTTTTTGGTCTTATTGAAGCAAAAAATCATTAAACAGGCATTACTGGTAGCAGTAATAATTGTATTACGGGGAAATGTAATTTGGCAACTAGCCCCTTTCAGTCTAACCAGAAGAGAAAAAGAAAGGCGAGTATGCTGACCTTTTAGACAATGAGCTGGAGGAAAGGTGTTACTGTTTATGTGTTTATATAAACCATATTTTAGACAAACACTTTAAGGGAAGCTATCATTTTCTTCATAATTAGAAAAGAATCACAAATGAGGAGCGTCTGTTCAAAATGTGCTATTTCCACTTCAAGAAAAAATTCAGTATTTCATCCACATGCATTATAGTAGTTGAATATTATCAAATGCCATGAGCAATCCAGACCAGAAAGATGTTGAACCATACCCAATAATGGGTACGTTGCATGAGCCTTTTATTATATTTTTCCTTGCATCTTACCTCAAGTTCCTTATGCCTGTTGCTCACGGTAAAATTTTCTGTCAAATTCATTGTACAATAATTTAATTTTATAAAATTTCTGTTGCTCATGGTCAAATTCTAGTTTTATAAAACATTTGATAAAACTTTTCATAAAATAGGACATGTTCTATTCCGTAAAATTAATTTTACGAAACGAACCAATCAGCAAAGCTGACATCACGATGATGTTGGCGCTACGTCGTGAGAAGATTGTGAAGCTCGATTGTAAACAAACACTTGTTTCTAAAATGGCAGGATCCGGGTGGACTAAGGAAGCCGTTAGTGTTTTACTGATGAATACCAGAAATATCCTTGTTTGTACGAAGTTAAAACACCACTTTACCACAACAGAAATGCAAAAAGAGAGGCAGAAAACACAATCGCCGAATCCCTATATGAATGCTGGTCTTCTAACCTCAACTAATTTTCGACCAAGGACAGCAATCCATTTAACTTACCTTCTTCTCTTCTTTTGATCCAATCCCGAGTCCAGCATTTCCTGGCATTTCTTGTCTTCCTTTTTACCACTGTACAAACACTATAGAGCATGAGTGGAGAGTCATGAAAAATGAAGTCAGTAGGGCTGCTGAAGAAATGTTAGGAAGGAAGAAAAGATCAACTAAGAATCAGTGGATAACTCAGGAGATACTAGACCTGATTGATGAACGACGAAAATACAAGAATGCTAGAAATGAAGAGGGCAGAAAAGAATACAGGCGATTAAAGAATTAAGTGGATAGAAAGTGCAAGGTAGCTAAGGAAGAATGGCTGAAGGAGAAGTGCAAGGATGTCGAAGGTTGTATGGTCCTGGGAAAGGTAGATGCTGCATATAGGAAAATCAAGGAAACCTTTGGAGAAAGGAAATCTAGGTGTATGAATATTAAGAGCTCAGATGGAAAGCCACTTCTAGGGAAAGAAGACAAAGAAGAAAGATGGCAGGAGCATATCCAACAGTTGTATCAAGGTAAAGATGTAGATAATTTGGTTCTGGAACATGAAGATGCTGTTGATGCTGATGAAATGGGAGACCCAATTTTGAGGTCAGAGTTTGACAGAGCTGTGAGTGACCTCAATAGGAAGAAGGCACCTGGAATTGATGACATTCCCTCTGAATTACTGACTGCCTTAGGAGAAACCAGCATGGCAAGGTTATTTCATTTAGTGTGCAAGATGTATGAGACAGGAGAAGTCCCATCCGATTTTCGGAAAAATGTTGTTATACCTATTCCCAAGAAAGCTGGTGCTGACAGGTGTGAAAACTACCGCACTATTAGTTTAGTATCTCATGCCTGCAAAATTTTAACACGTATTATTTACAGAAGAATGGAAAAACAAGTTGAAGCTGAGTTGGGAGAAGATCAATTTGGCTTCAGAAGAAATGTAGGAACACATGAAGCAATCCTGACTTTACGTTTGATCTTCGAGGATCGAATCAAGAAGGACAAGCCCACGTACATGGCATTTGTAGATCTAGAAAAGGCATTCGATAATGTTGATTGGACCAAGCTATTTATGATTCTGAAGATGATGGGGATCAGATACCGAGAACGAAGAATTATCTACAATCTGTATAAAAATCAGTCTGCAGTGATAAGAATCGAGGGCTTTGAAAAAGAAGCAGCAATCCAGAAAGGAGTGAGGCAAGGCTGCAGTTTGTCCCCTCTCCTTTTCAATGTTTACATAGAACAGGCAGTAAAGGAAATCAAAGAGAAATTTGGAAAGGGAATCACAGTCCAAGGAGGGAAATCAAAACCTTGAGATTTGCCGATGATATTGTTATTTTATCTGAGACTGCAGAAGATCTCGAGAAGTTGCTGAATGGTATGGATGAAGTCTTGGGTAAGGAGTACAAGATGAAAATAAATAAGTCCAAAACAAAAGTAATGGAGTACAGTCGAACGAAGGCAGGTGATGTAGGAAATATTAGATTAGGAAATGAAGTCTTAAAGGAAGTAGATGACCGAGCTCGATAGCTGCAGTCGCTTAAATGCGGCCAGTATCCAGTAATCGGGAGATAGTGGGTTCGAGCCCCACTGTCGGCAGTCCTGAAGATGGTTTTCCGTGGTTTTCCATTTTCACACCAGGCAAATGCCGGGGCTGTACCTTAATTAAGGCCACGGCTGCTTCCTTCCACTTCCTAGGCCTTTCCTCTCCCATCGTCGCCATAAGACATATCTGTGTCGGTGCGACGTAAAACAAAATAGCAAAAAAATAGCTAGGTAGTAGATGAATATTGTTACTTGGGTAGTAAAATAACTAACGATGGCAGAAGTAAGGAGGACATAAAATGCAGACTAGCACAAGCAAGGAAGAGCTTTCTTAAGAAAAGAAATTTGCTCATTTCAAACATTGATATCGGAATTAGAAAGATGTTTTTGAAGACTTTCGTGTGGAGCGTGGCATTGTATGGAAGTGAAACATGGACGATAACTAGCTCAGAAAGAAAGAGAATAGAAGCTTTTGAAATGTGGTGTTACATAAGAATGCTGAAGGTGAGATGGATAGATCGAATCACGAATGAAGAGAGACTGAATCGAATTGGTGAGAGGAGATCGATTTGGCTAAATTTGACGAGAAGAAGAGATAGAATGATAGGACACATCTTAAGACACCCAGGACTTGTTCAGTTGGTTTTTGAAGGAAGTGTAGGTGGTAAGAACGGTAGGGGTAGACCAAGGTATGAATATGACAAGCAGATTAGAGCAGATGTAGGATGCAATAGTTACGTAGAAATGAAAAGGTTAGCACAGGATAGGGTGGCATGGAGAGTTGCATCAAACCAGTCTATGGACTGATGACTCAAACACACACACACAACATATAAGTGCAGCTAAAGCAGCACGTTTTGCTTTGTTTGTTGGAGCCATACTCTCAAACACACTGTAAGTTGAACAGTTGATTCTTGGTTTAAAAGTTTATCGATAGATGGCAGCACATACAAATCTTAGCTCAGAAGTGAGTTCATAGATGGCCATCCTGATGCTTCGACGGATTTTTAAAAATAATTTTACCATGAGCAACACAACTTGATTTTACCAAAATTTTATAAAATTAATTGTACAACAAATTTTACGAAACATTTTACCATGAACAATAGGCATTTTGGTGGAAATAGTGCCTTTTAAACAGACACTCCTCAATTACATCCCATATAGGCCAAATTTGTGGAAAGAATATTAGAAAGAAAGAAAGAAGAATTAGGGAAAAGAAAGAGACATATAAATTCAAAAATTTGCTTTACGTAGCCCCGACACAGATAGGTCTTATGGCGACGATGGGATAGGAAAGCAAATTGTAAAAAGAAAAGATGGTTAGTAGAATGTTAACACCAATAAAAATGACTATTATAACAATGGATTTGTCACATAGAGGTTGGTTAGTTTCTGTAACATGTGTTCTAGTAGTTAATATTGGGTATAAACAGATTACAATTTGAAAGAACCTCTGGTGTTCGCTCACCTAAGATAACGTGCTAGGTAGATTCGAGGTATGCTGAGAGAGCGTCCAGCCTTCAGCGCGCGAAGTAGATGACTACATAATAGGAAACCACTGATGACAAAAAATGTGTCCACCACAGGGTGACCATTCATCATGGTAGCTCCAACAACATCCTGGTATGCCTGCAAAAAAAAAAAAGGATTGATAATTATATCCCGATCTCTTCTTCCTTCAGAAAATCTTCAAGAATGAGATCAGTTCATAAGATTGGAAGATTGGTACAGCTGTGGTTTTGGTTTGTCAAGACACATGCTGTCAAATTCCACATTTGGCCACAAATTTCCATTTTAGTTCTAGAAAAATTCTTCTCTTTCAAAGAAAACACCTGATTCTTTCTTAGTTCTTATCCGAATTAATCACAAGACACATGTACAAACATTACAATACCGCCGTGCGCGTAGAGGCGTTAAGCTGTGAGCTTGCATCCGGGAGATAGTAGGTTTGAATCCCACTGTCGGCAGCCCTGAAGATGATTTTCCGTGGTTTGCCATTTTCGCACCAAGCAAATGCTGGGGCTGTACCTTAATTAAGGCCATAGACGCTTCCTTCCAACTCCTAGGCCTTTCCTATCCCATCGTCGCCATAAGACCTATCTGTGTCGGTGCGATGTAAAACCACTAGCAAAAAACAAAACAAAAAAAACATTACAATACCCATGCATTCCTAATAGATTTCCTGAATTCAGAGTTAGTTATGATGTCGTTTAACATGGATCTGGTAACACTACACTCCCATGCCCAATGATCAATAGCCTTATATTTCGGCTTATCCCATTCTAGCATAGAGGGTGAGAAAACAAACCTGTTCTTATTAGCTACAATGTCTTCCACACATTTACCCATCATTTCTTAGCCTAAATTATTAGTTAATAATGAATGAAGTTGAAAACTAATGTAGATTTTACCTAATTGGATGTCTTCCTCGCGATCTCTTGCCATTAATCTTTCCCTCCACCATAAGCTTCTCCAAAGCACCTGTTCTTCTGGCAATGTGACTGAAGTTCCGGAGGTAAGCCTGTCTGATCCACTCGAGAAGCCTAGTTTGAATGCCTAGTTCTTCCAGCATTAATACATTAGTTCAGTGTTCAGTCCAAGAAATTTGAAGAATACACCAGTAAACCCACAACTCAAAGCTCTCCCTTTTTCTCTTATCTGCCTATTTGAATGTCCAGGTCTCAGCCACATAGGTCACAATGGGGAATATGAGAAAGTGATCTAGTTGCAGTTTTGCATTCTTTGTAACAGTACTATCCTTCCATGTCCTACTCAATTTTTTGACAGCTGCCCTAACCATGTCTGTTCTTTTCTTGATTGCATCAGAACACCCTCCTGTATCAGAAATCATGGAGCCCAAGTAGACAAATTTCCAGACAAACTCGAAACCAGCTATCTCCCTCATATTTGGTTGGTTTTCTATGTGGCCACCGACAATCATTACCTTTGTCTTTCGTCTGTTAATTTCCAGGCCATACTCCCTATTAACTGACATCAGCTTCTCCATGAGGACCTGTAGTTCCTGTAGAAATCTACACAATATTAAATTTACAATGTGTCAAACTATTATATACAATAAATACTTTGTTTATCCAGGAAATGTGGACAGCAGATGAGTGATAATTTCAGTATTGTTTGTTTTGTTGCATACTGTATTTGTTTAAAAGCAATCGGATTAAAATACAGCCAATAGGAATGCCAAAAGCTATAACCTTAACTAGTAAAGGAAAGAAAATAAAGAAAAGAAACTGCCAATACTTGTTTATGAAAGGATTCACTGCTGCTGTCTAGCTAGAAAGTTTGTGAGATCTTTTAGGACTTGCACAAGTTCTTTTCCTTGTCCCATAATGCCAACTATCTATGCTTCTGTATTGCAAAAGATTATGTCAAATTACCTTGATAACACCTCTACACAGTACTGCTATAAGAGCTGTCAGTACTTTCATTGCATATAACTACTAAATAAAACTATTCAAAACCATTAATATACATATATTCTGAAAAAACATACCGCTAGAATGAACATACTCTTATTCAAAACGATTACTGTGTGCGGAAAAACAGCAGCAAAGAGATTGAGGTCACTCATCAATAGTTGCACAAATCGTGTCTAGTGGAATTTTTTTGACAGCTGACATGATTGATTTTTAACATCTCAACATGGCGGTGCCGTTTTTTGATATGCTATCACCTCAAGCTTATGCCACAGAGAATAATGAAATGGACTAAGGTTCAGACTTCCACTAGGCCAGTCAGCAATAGCAATGAACCATGGGACATTGGTTGCAAACCACGGCTACGTCGTTTTTGCTTTGTGTGCAGGAGCACTATTCTGCTGAAAAATCCACAATTTCTGTGCAAACAGCTTCGAATTGATACATGGTATCACCTTTTCCAACATTGTCTGGTAAACATCTGCAGAAGTCTTTACTCCACCCTTTGCACAAATGCACCTCCGAGGCTTCCCACCAGGAAACCGCCCATCATACCATGACAGGAGCAGGGTGATGTCCGCACTGCACACGTGGAATTTTCTCTTTTGCTTCCTTGGAGGACCATGTATACACACAATCCTTTTGCTTGTGAAATGACTCCTCCACAGTGAATATTTTTTAAACTGTGAATAGGATGTTGCCATACTGGCTCTCCCCATACACTGTTAACAAAGCCTGGGATCGAACCCGACGTATCTCCTTTAATCTTTCAGTTAGTAAACGCTGTGTGTATCTTTTATATGCACCAACATGTAAATCATCCTTCAAGATACATGACATAGTTCATGGAGATATATTCATTTCACGAGACAAAACTGTTTGTTTACACAAAAGATTGCATCGAATCCTTGTACGAACAGCATTCACAACTTCTGTTCTGCGTACACACCTAGGACGATAGTTGCACTCATTTGTTTAAACCATGTTATTATCCAAAACAAAAATCATTCCTTTTTACCGAGAGATTTCAGCATAGAAAAAATTTCCTCAGCTCGCTTTCCACAAAAATATAATGCTAATACAGTGATGCAATTCTCAAACACTCCCCTCTCCATCTTTCACTGCTGCCTACTGTTGGCACACTGCAAGCCAAATACTGGTGAAGTCGTGAAGGTGACCTTGTGGACGATGATATACAGCATTGCTATGCCCCTTCATTCACAATTGCCGTGCTACAGCGCGTTGAGATTTTACTGATAGAACGTATGGCAGTACAGTGTATAATGAAATGTATGTATGTTTAGTCCTCAGCCCGAAGGCTGGTTGGATCCTCAACAGCTCCGCCATCAGCTGTCATAGATGACCTAGGCATCACTCAAGAGGCGTAGTAGGGAAATGAGGAGTGAGGTAGTTTCCCGTTGCTTTCCTCACCGAGCCAGAAGTTGCCAACAGTAGTATTTAAAAGAAGTCTAAATCTATTTGTGCTTCTGTTTATTCCCTGTTCATCTGTTCCCTAGCATTAAAACTGAAAATTTTTCAAAATGGCCCCTCAATGAGTATTTGAACTTGCCCTGCTGATAAAGCTGGAAAACAGAAATGATCTGATCAGGGAGTGAGAAGGACTGGCTGTGAAAGAAGAACTGGTACTGATGAGAAGAGAACCCACCTATAGGGTCTCTCTTATAAACCCAGGCCATGCAGAGGCGTTTCTACACTCCGAGACCTAAGCAGCTGTATGGGAGGCACGTGCATAGTTCTTGTCCTTGCAAGGAGCGTGCACGTGTTCGACCTAGCATCAAGCAGCCTGTCTGAATCTCAGCTGTTAACACTGTGAGACAGTTATCATTGCAACACCGTATTTTCATATATAAAAGTTCTTTTAAATACGAGTCGGCTCGACGGGTACGCGATGCATTTGTTCACCAATTTCCTGGTGAAGTGCCACCTTCACAAGCACAGATTCACATAATTGTAAATAAATTTGAAACTACTGGCTCAGTATTCAATAAAAAACATCTGTGCACAAGAACAGTTTTAACAGAGGAAAAGCTAGATGACATTGGTGCGAATCTTGAATGGTCAAAGAATAAATCACTCACAAAATTAGCACAAGTAGGGGTTTTGGTTTCTTGTGCACACAGAGCTACAAAGGTGTTACACACCAAACCGTACAGGTATACACAGGCCTGCTGATCCTGCCACAAGAGTGAAATATTGTGAGTGCTATCTTGCATCATTGAATGATCGTTTTCTCGACCCGTAGCTTGTGTTATTTTTGGATGAGGCCTAGTTTCGTCTTAATGGTCATGTGAACAGTCATAACTCTCGCTATTAGCATGCAGAAAATCCTACTGGTGTTTATGAAGTCCCTCATTATGAAGGATGACACTTCAAGCATCTTTTATAAGGTAAGATTTCATATAAGATGGTATACACGCTTAAAGTAGGGTGGCCACACGCGATGTAAGTTGGGCAGAGGCAGCTGCTGTAGCGATGAGTACAAACACCATCGGGGTTTATAAGAGAGATCCTGTTTAAGAAGATGGAATATATGAAGATGCACAGATTGTCCTTGTCCTTTCATGGCTTTTTATTTGTTTAAAAAATCTGAAGCCATCTTTTCAGTTTCGACTCAGTTAGTTTGTTACTGATAGGCTCTCGAGTCTGCTGAAACTAACTTTGAGTAATTGAATTCATTGTTTCTTTTTCAGATGTAATACTGTTACCATATGTTTTCTCTTTCAGGTAGTTTTTAAATCTATTTACTCAAAGTTAGTTTCGGCAGACTAAAGAGCTTAACAGGTTTTTTAAAATTTAAAATGTTTAAAAACTATTGTTTTCATGTTTGTTCTTTCTTTCTTTTGCAATCTGTTTACCCTCCAGGGTTGGTTTCTCCCTCAGACTCAGTGAGGGATCTCACCTCTACCACCTCAAGGGCAGTGTCCTGGAGTGAGAGACTTTCGGTCAGGGGATACAATTGGGCAGAAGGACCAGTACCTTGCCCGGGCAGCCTTACCTGCTATGCTGAACAGGAGCCTTGTGTTAGGGGATGGGAAGATTGGAAGGGATAGATAAGGAAGAGGGAATGAAGTGGCCATGGTCTTAGGTTAGGTACCATCCTGGCATTTGCCTGGAGGAGAAGTGGAAACCACAGAAAATCACTTTGAGGATGGCTGAGGTGGGAATCAAACCCACCTCTACTCAGTTCACCTCCCGAGCCAGAGTGGACCCCGTTCCAGCCATCATACCACTTTTCAAATTTCGTTGCAGGGCCAGCAATTGAACCTGGGCCTCCAGGGATGGTAGCTAATAATGCTAACCACTACACCACAAAGGCACCATCTTCATTCTCATTTCCTATTTCTGGTGCTTCCCCTTCCCATGCAGAGCTGTCATTATGTTTATCCTACTGTATGCTCCTATTCAGTTACTATCTTTCCATTCATATCTTGAGTTATAATCGATTGTTGCTTACCTGTTCTACCTCTGCCCCATGTATGAAGGGTCCTGATGTCATGGCTTCTCCACGGTGACCAGCCACCACCAAGCACAGTGTAAAAACACGCATGCCAGGCAGACAGGAGACATGTTCAGGCATGTTTAAAGTAGGAGCTGTAAGACGTCTCCATCCGGACCGTAGGGACACTGCCCTCCATAAAGCTGTAATGACAGAAACCCAGACTAACAGTATTAACTTGCAAAGTTCTTGGTACTCTGTTGACATTTGAAAATCTCTAGTGCATCTTTTAGGTTGTTAGGCAATGCTAAATTAACTTAAAGATAAAATATATTTCACACATAGGCGCAGCCAAGTAGGGGTTACTGGGGGGGTTAGAACCCCCCTCTCCTGGGAAGTTTCACAAGAGAAAATAAATGGAAACTGACAATAAACAAGTGAAAGTTGACTCAATGATTTGGCTTTTTTTTAACATTCACAGAGACATAATTGTAAAACCAATAGATCTCTTGAATCTATTTTCTAGGAAGCCTCAAAAGTTGTATTTTAGATTGTAATCTGAACATACCATTCGCCATAAAACTGTTGACCTTGATCATATTGTTCTCGTTCTGTATAGGTATTTTGATGTAAGATTTGTAGTGTACTGACATCTGAGTATCAACATAATTCACTTGTATCAGTGTCCTTATAAAGGCACTCATGCATGCGCACACCAGACATGCACCTTCATTACATTTTATCATCATTCTGTAACTATAAACACCCCCCATCGTCGATCAATCCTGGCTACGCCACTGACCTATATAGTATCATGCTCATATATCCACTGTTGAGTAACTAGGATAAAAATTAAATAATTATATAACTATTAGAATATGGCAATAATAATAATAATAATAATAATAATAATAATAATAATAATAATAATAATAATAATAATAATAATAATAATAATACAGATCGCATGAGATACAGATTTAAATTACTCCACGATGAATAACGCAAAGTCCAAGTGTAGTGTGCATGTGTGAGCATGTGACTGGTCGATGTTGGAAACCCCTTTCACAGAGGGGCGTAGAGAAACTTGCTACACTTCGGTCAGGTGGGGCTACAACCCTCGCATTGGTATTAATGGCAGTTTTTCTACCTTCTAATGTCTTGATTGGCTTACAAAACTTGAAAACAGATTTTCCATAAAATTATGCTATTTAAAAAACTATGTTATACATAATAGGTGCTTGCTTCTCTAACACTTAATCTACATTGTGCAGTGCCCTTTACATATGTGAGCTTTGATCGGTCAATGTTGGAAACGCCTCTTACAGAGGAACATAGAGAAACTTGCTACACTTCAGTCAAACGGGGCTACACCCCTCGTAGTGGTGTTGAGGGCAGTTTTTCTACCATATAACGTCCTGATTGGCTTACAAACATATATCTTTAAAATGTTACTGTTACGAAACATGTCAAATCGTGTTTTACGCAAAACTGGAGGAGCTTTACTCTGCTAGCCCTCCCACCACCTTGGAAATGAAGTGTCCTACAAGAGTTGGCCAAGGGGAGGATAGATAGACAACAGCTTAGCATAAATAATGCCTGGACTTAGTGAAGGAGGAGGAGGGAAGAGCATCTCTCTGTAAAACTGGGCCAGATGAGGAGGAGAGAAGGGTATCTGTCTGTAAAACTGGGCCAGATGAGGAGAGAAGGGTATCTCACCGTAAAACTCGGCCAGACCAGGAGGAGGAGGAGGAGGGATGGGCATCTGTCCGTAAAACTTGGCCAGATGACGACGAGGAGAAGGAGGAGGAGGGAAGGGCATCTATCTGTAAAAATGGGCCAGATAAAGATGATGATCATGAGGAGGAGGAGGAGGGCGAGGAGGGCATCTATTTGTCGGATTGAGACATAAAGCCTTGAGCAGACCTCAGGATGACACAGGTGCACAACTAAGTACAGATGTGGTTTAGGAGAAGGAAGAGGAGGAGTGATCATAGTTATTTGTCCATCGCATGGAGACGGAAAGCCTTCCCGTTCCAAAATGGCGACGGGAGGGGCATCTGACCATAAAACTGGGCCAAAGATGGAGCCTGTGCAGTTAGACCCGTCCAAAATGGGAGTGGGAGGGGCCTGGCCCCCTCTGGTGGGAGGATCAACATGAAGATGGGAAGGGCAGCTGACCGTAAAACTGGGCACTGTGTAGTTAGGCCCCTCCGAGATGGCGTCGGGGAGAGCATATGGCCATAAAACTAGGTTAGGCCATATGTGCCCACTCTGGTGGGAGGAGGATCAAAATGTCGACGGAAAGGTCATCTGACCGTAAAACTGAAACCTGTTTAGTTAGGCCCCTCCATGATTGTGTCGAGAAGGGCATCTGACCATAAAACTAGATTAGGCCGTATGTGCCCCTCAGGTGCGTCGATAAAAATGGCGACGGGAAGGCCATCTGAGTGTAAAACTGGGGCCCTCTGCAGTTAGGCCCCTCCAACACGGCGTCGGGAAGGGAATCTGCCCGTAAAACTAGGTTAATCCATATGTGCCCCCTCCGATGGGAGGATCAAAATGTCGATGTGAAGGGCATCTGACCGTAAAACTGGGCCCTGTGTAGTAAGGCCCCTCCAAGATGACGTCAGGAAGGGGGCATCTGGTCATAAAACTAGGTTAGGCCATATGTGCCCCCTCTGGTGGGAGGATCAAAATGGCAACGGGAACGGCATCTGACCGTAAAACTGGGGCCCTGTGTAGTTAGGCTCCTCCAAAATGGTGACGGGAAAGGCATCTGACCGTAAAACTAAGCTCTGTGTAGTTAGGCCCCTCCAATATAGTATCGGGAAGGGCATCTAGCCGTAAAACTATGCCCTGTGAGATTAGACCCCTGCAAGATGATGTCGGGAAGGGCATCTGGCAAGATGGCGTCGGGAAGAGCATATGCCCGTAAATCTTCGCCCTGTGAGGTCAGGCCACTCCAAGATGGCGTTGGGAAAGGCATATGGCAAGATGGCGTCGGGAAGGGCATCTGGCCGTAAAACTAGGCCTTGTGAGATTATGTCACTTCAAGGTGGCGTCGGGAAGGGCATCTGGCCGTAAAACTGAGGTTAGGACTCTCCAATATGGCGACTGTGAGGTTAGGCTTGCTCTCTTACACGAATCCGCATTGCACTACTACTATACTAGAGGTCAATGACCTCGAGATCAGAACCCGCATAGGTACACTAGTAGGTGTCAATGACCTCGGGTGCTGACTCAGCACAAAAATGCTGACACGCTGTTTTAGAACATACATTGCCCTACTACTACTGCAATTCTTTTTGATAGGTAATGCACTAAAAATGTTGTGAAAGGATGAAATTAAGCGGGAAATCGTTCTTCTCTTTGTTACTGATGCTGCCCCTTACATGGTGAAAGGTACTGAAGGCATCAAGATGTTTTATCCAAGAATGATTCACGTCATTTGCGTTGTGCATGATCTGCGTAGGGTGGCAGAAAAAATTAGCGGAAATTTTCCTGAAATCTAAATATCTAACGTCAAAACTTTTTTTTTTTTTTTTTTTTTTGTAAGCACCACTGCGGTTTGCTACTTTCAAAGTGTCAGTTCTTTCGATACCGCTCCCTCCACAGCCAGTTCTTACTAGGTGGGAGACGCGGCTCGAAGCTGCCGTGTATTACTGTGAAAAATACTCCACTATCTAAAACATTGTCGACGGCTTCAACAAAGATGATGCCTCTTCTATCGAGATTGCTCAGGAATTGTTTTCCAACGGTTTGTCAGAAAGTCTGGCATATATTAAGTAGAACTTTAGAATTATATCAAGTGCAGCTACTCGTTTAGAAGCTGCTAGCTTAGAAATTCATGCGAGTATTGAAATTGTTGAGAAGTTTGGAACTTTCATTAAAACCATCACATGGAATAGTTGACGACAGTGTAAAACGGAAACCAAAACCTGCTTAATCGAGATGACGGTTTTCGCCGTGTGAAAGATAAATGATGTTCTTACAGGAGAAGGTACCAGTACACTTCAACAAGGATCATATAAGAGAAATGCACTTCAAGATGAGTGCATACTCGACAGCAGTGATGCACCAATAATCTTGGCACGTAGAAATGAGCTTCTCTTCTTACAAGAATGCGTAAGTGATAATGCGCCTGATGCTTTGAAGATGAATTTTGCCATACACTTCATTTCACCCGCGGAGAAGAATGAAAAAGGTATGTGTATTTGCACTATAGGCCCTGCCGCCATAATGTATTGAAAACATCTACTTAATTCGTTTCGTAGTGCTCAATTTAAACTTTAACGCAATTGAATAATATTAATGACATCTGAGATTAAACGTTCCAAAATATTAAAAAAATATACCGGTAGATTGATTTCTAGTTTTCTCTTAGCCTATTTCAAACCACCAAGGCAAGTTGCAAACATGTTTTGACATTTAACATGTTGTGTGATCTGATATCTTAGTGAACTTAGTACCGGCACTTTATAGGTACGGTATGTATTAACAAATTTCGATAAGTGAATCAAGGACAATATACTGTGAATAACTGCTAAACATGTATATTCAGAAAATGAATATGAAAGGAAGAATAGAGAATTTAGTTAACAAATTTGCATCAAAGGAACTGCCGTTTCGAATTATAATTTACTCTATTTTAAAACGGCCATATTTAGATTCATTTTCTGGTCATATTTTGTCACTTTTACGTCATATTTCGTCATTTTTGAGGTCATATTTGCTTGCTTATTTGAGCTATTCTTAGGTCTTAAAACCGAGCCCTATTCATGACAATCAAAGGGGTTTTACCAATACACGCGGTACGTACATAAATACCTCGATTTTGGAAGCCCTTATACAGCACGCTAGCCAAGAAAAGGATGATGCATATATCATATTTCTGGACGATCGAAAAGCTTTTGATATGCGGACATGCGCAACTCCAGAGCACATTGGAGTCAGTCGAAGTACCCAAAAAACTGAATAGGCTGCTAATGGCTATACAAGACAGAAACGTAACATAGATACAGACCCCAATCGCACTGTAGAACTCCGGCTCCATGGCTAAATGGTTAGCGTGCTGGCCTTTGGTCACAGGGTCCCGGGTTCGCGTCATTGGATAATTTCTTTAGCACTGGGACTGGGTGTATATGTCGTCTTCATCATTATTTCATCCTCATCATGACGCGCAGGTCGCCTACGCGAGTCAAATCGAAAGACATGCACCTGGTGAGCCGAATATGTCCTCGGACACTCCCGACACTAAAAGCCATACGCCATTTCATTTTACATTGTAGAAGAACTATCTAAAGATTCTTTGGCAGGGAATTATGATCATCCGATTGCAAACGAGCAATCTAACCTCACTATCATGTGTTTCGCCGACGATACGGGGGAAAAACACCTAATCTGCCGCCAAACTAGCCAGGATCGCCATAGAAAGATTTAAGGAACTCGGCCTGGACATCAGCGCTTCAAAATCAGCTTGTTTTTCTATCAAGAAAAGTCAGCTGGCGGAAGAGAATATCACCATAAATGACGACTGTGAAATTAAATCACAGTGCAATGGAAATGCGAACCGCTGCTTAGGGGTGAACTTCATTAATGAACTTAAACTGGATCCACAAGCCGTACTTGACAAGACACGAAACATCATTGACACCCTTGTTAACTCATCATTGCTGCAATCCGACCAGAAATTTTCAATTTTAAATAGTTCAATATCACCTACTCTTATTTACCCACTCCAAGTTACTTCCCTAAACAAGATCCTTCGAACTTTTCTGACAGATGCAGATAAAATATTAAAGAGTGGAACTAAAGTAATAGGCCTATTACAACTTCCGGATCATGTGGTGTACACCGAAAGGAAGTACAAAGGCCTCGGTTTATTTCGCGCCACTTGGGAAACCAAACTGCAGCATATTAATATTTGTAATGCATTAACGCTTGCAAATAACGGCTACATTAATGCAATTAGGAACTTGGAGCAAGAACGTATAATTTGTTTGCAAGATCTAGGTATTGAAATGAATGATCAAGTTAAGTCCAAAAGCAGTCATCTTCCCAATGTAAGGAAGGTCCGACAGGTACTACGAGACAGAGGAGTTCAGTTATGGGACGAAGCTGTCGCATAAAGGAAAGGGCGCTGGCTCTTCCAGGAATACACGACAGGGAACAAATGGATAAAAGATCACGGAGGCTTATCCTGTGCGGAATGGAGAGAGGCCATCAAGATGACAGCGAATGTATGCGCTGTTCGCTCCATGCCGAGAAGGTCCCAGGATAACACCCTCTGTCGGCGTTGCCACAGAGAGCACGAAACTCTTGCCCATGTCCTGGGTGCTTGTCGTCACGGGGAGGTATTGAGAAATTCCCGCCATCATTCAATCGCGAACTCACGGTTTCACGGTGCACGAAGAGGTTTCTGGCCTAGCTACCGATGGGAGTAACAGGTGTATCGACTTAATAGACTTTCAGCCAGCTAGCAAAGAAGGTCTAATCTTAGATCCCACAATACGCTTCGAGTGGAGAAGAAGCCGATTTACCAGCCAACCGTAAATGACTATAAAGACAAATATCACCTAGACAACATCTCCATCCATGGACTCATGATCGGAGCTCGAGTCACAATCCCAAAATTTCTTGTACAGCTATGGGATTCTCTCGGTCCCAACCGGACACGACTTCACGATAAAGCTATCGCCGCAATACGAGGTTCAGTAACCACATTCCGCAATCATCTATATAACATTTGAAGAAACATACATCATGCCACATTCCAAATGTATTCTTAAGCCTTGTGTTTGTAATTTATATCTGGCACACTAGCAAACTCACCAGTAACTCAGAAGACAAAATATTGTGTAACAGACATACTTTGTCCTTGTGGCAGCCTCCTCAAGGGGAAAGTTGCATTAATGAATTAATTAATAATATTTCACTACTTCTATAATCATCTGTTCATATAGATTCGTTTGTGAATGCGAATAAATCACGTTAAGAGGAAACAGCAGCGTAGTTAGGATCGACCGATGGGGGGGGGGGGAGTATAGTTACAAAATGATGATAGAACATAATTAAGATGCTTGTAAATGTGTGGTGTCTTTATAAGGACAATGGACAAGTGAATTACCGGTATGTTGATATTCAGATAGCAGTACACTACAAAAACTTATATTAAAATACAGAACGAGAATATGATCAAGTTCAACAGTTTTACAGCCAATGGTATGTTCAGATTACAATTTAAAATCCAACTTTCGAGGCTTCTTAGAAAATAGATTCAAGATATCAATTTATTTTTAGAATTATGTCTCTGTGAATGTTCAAAAGCTCCAACACATTGAGACGACTTTCACTTGTTTATTGTCAGTTTCTCTTCATTTTGTTGTTGTTAAACGTCCATTCGTTGGGTGTGGTGGGGGTTCTAATCCCCGATAACTCCCGCTTAGCTACGTCCCTGAATCTTACGAATGCTGAGAGTGCTTATATAATAATAATAATATGCATTTTATTTTATTTTATTTATATAAGCATGAAAAATCAGAACGTGTTGCACATCTACTTGATACAGGTCATTATGCGTCAAATATACAAAATTATCTCACTGTTTTACGGGTACATCCGAAAGGGATAAAATTGAACATTTTAGAAACTCTAGAAATGTATAGGCATCAATTAATAGATCCTTAACACATACCCAATGATAAAATTGAAAATGAATATTTGAAAACTAAGTTTCAGCAACAAATGAGAACTTCTGAGATGACACACAGCTATAGCTGACTCAACATAGATGTAACAAATTCATAATGCACATAGCACCTAGTCTTCAATAAAACAGTATAATATTCTTAGAAAACAACTGTGTATTAAAAAAAGAGCAACAATTAAATGTCACCATTTCACTACCTGACGATAGCTCTGAAACGCGTTTCGGAATACAAATTAATAAAAACTGTGACTGGTTATTATTTCATAACGAATAAATTACCTATATTTACCAAGATCGTCACACTTAACTTGCCAAAGCAATTCTTCCAACCACGAACGGGATGAAGACTGAGCACAAAGTAACTTACACAGTTCGTGTTGCAGGTTTATATACATACAAAAATTTATTCAAAACCTAAGGAATAGATAGAAACGCCCACACGTGCATTCACTTGCACTGAGAAGCATATTAGCGACCATTTCTTCAGAGTCAAGGCGCTATGTTCACACTAACAGCAACAATACACGAAATCCTACCCGTGTGACACGTGAAGTCTTACTATACAGGAAAATATCAATCACGTTCATCACACAAAGTCACTACCGTACCGAAAATTGTCCAGCATGCAAGTTAAAATAGAATGACGTGTTTCATTCCTGAAAGAACATCATCAGATTCTACCAAATCGCACTCAAATATTTAGAAACGTATAAACGTTTCTGTTTAAATATGTATGAACTTGAAATCAGAACGTATCTTAATTAAGTCCTCTTTTCCCTCCTCTCTAGCATAGAATGCGAGGTGTTGAAAAACTGTTGCTCTGTCACTGGTGCGAGTTCAGCTGGCTAGTCAGTCCAACGACTTTCCGCCACGCCCCACGCCCCGATTAAGTCAATGACACGCTGTATTTTATTTTTAGGTGTTCTATTTTAGTGCACCATTATTATTATTATTATTATTATTATTATTATTATTATTATTTCTTAATCTGTTTGCTTTCCAGGATTGGTTGTTCTCTCGGATTCAGCAAGGGATCCCATCTCTACCACATGAAGGACAGTACCCTGGAGCGTGATATCTTGGGTCGGGGGATACAATCGGGGAGTAGGACCAGTACTCCGTCCAGGCTGCCTAACCTGCTATGCTGAACAGGGCCTTGTGGCAGGGATGGAAAAATTGCAAGGGATAGACAAGGAAGAAGAAAGAAAACGGCCGTGGCCTTAAGTTAGGTACCATCCCGGCATGTGCCTGGAGGAGAAGTGGGAAACCACGGAAAACCACTTCAAGGATGGCTGAGGAGGAAATCGAACACCACTCGACTCAGTTGACCTTCTAAAACTGAGTGGACCCCGTTCCAGCCCTCGTACCAATTTTCAAAATTCGTGGCAGAACAAGGAATCGAACCCGGGCCTCCGAAGGTGGCAGCTAATCACACTAACCACTACACCACAGAGGCGGATATTATTATTATTATTATCATCATCATCATCATCATCATCATCTGTTTACCCTCCAGGTTCGGTTTTTCCCTCGGACTTAGCGAGGGATCCCACCTCTACCGCCTCAAGGGCAGTGTCCTGGAGCTTCAGACTCTTGGTCGGGGGATACAACGGGGGAGCATGACCAGTACCTCGCCCAGGCGGCCTCACCGGCTATGCTGAACAGGGGCCTTGTAGAGGGATGGGAAGATTGGAAGGGATAGGCAAGGAAGAGGGAAGGAAGCGGCCGTGGCCTTAAGTTAGGTACCATCCCGGCATTCGCCTGGAGGAGAAGTGGGAAACCACGGAAAACCACTTCCAGGATGGCTGAGGTGGGAATCGAACCCACCTCTACTCAGTTGACCTCCCGAGGCTGAGTGGACCCCGTTCCAGCCCTCGTACCACTTTTCAAATTTCGTGGCAGAGCCGGGAATCGAACCCGGGCCTCCGGGCGTGGCAGCTAATATCGCTAACCACTACACCACAGAGACGGATATTATTATTATTATTATTATTATTATTATTATTATTATTATTTATCGCCGTATTATAATTATTTTGCACACCATAAAAGGGTTCTTAATTAGCATCTAATGGACTGCCTAATATACAGGCAATTTTCTGTTATGCCATTTACTTTGTGAAAAGTACTTGCAGCTTATTAAATACTGATAGCGAATTAGAACCTGTGGTTAGCTGCCACCCCCGGAGGCGCGGGTTCGATTCTCGGCTCTGTCACGAAATTTAAAAGTGGTACGTGGGCTGAACGGGGTCCACTCAGTCTCGGGAGGTCAACTGAGTAGAGGAGGGTTCGATTCCCACTCAGCCATCCTCGAAGTGGTTTTCCGTGGTTTCCCACTTCTCCTCCAAGAAAATGTCGCGATGGTACCTAACTTAAGGCCACGGCCGCTTCCTTCCCTCTTCCTTGTCTATCCCTTCCAATTTTACCATTCCCTTGCAAGGCCCATGTTCAGTATAGCAGTTGACGTAGCCTGGGGGCACTGGTCCTCCTTCCCAGTTGTATCCCCTACCCAAAGTCTCACGCTCCAGGACACTGCCCTTGAGACGGTAGAGGCGTGATGCCTCCCTAAGTCTGAGGGGAAAAAACCAACCCTGGAGGGTAAACGGATTAAGAAAGAAGAAAGAAGAAAGAAAAAGAAAGAAAGAAAGAAAGAAAGAAAGAAAGAAAGAAAGAAAGAAAGAAAGAAAGAAAGAAAGAATTAGAACTTCCAACAACATTTTTCCTATATTGGAAAAATTTCTATCTGATTTAATTCAAAATATTATTAGAGTATTGTGCTACTAAACCAAATTCGAAGTATTTGTGTGAATAGTTTTTACTAGGTCCATTCTCTTTTGCATTTCTTTACCCAAGATCTCAATAATATTGTGGGATAGTAATGTCTAGTCTCGGGGTAATGCGCTCGTTTGGGAATCGTGAATGCTGGAGTCGGTTCCCAGTGAGGCGGAGAAATATTAAGTGGATATAGCCTTTAGTAGGAGAGTGTCAAAGAAGTGAGTGGAGCAGAGCAGCCAATAGGAAGCTAGACGCAAGGGCTGAATAGATGAAGTTATACCGTCGATATGCAGGACTGGAGAAACTTGGAAACCCATATCTGAAATATGATGGATGCAAGAACGCGAAAAAACAAGTCTGAAGAAGGGCAGCCCTTGAAGTGTTTAGGAACGAATACTATTTGAACAAAGGTCAGCGTTCAAAGGTTGGGCTGAAAGTGAAACATGCGCCTGTGAGGTAGGCAACCCGCACAACGACTTATTTTGGATAAACCGGCTTTGGAGTATTGGAGCCAGCTGGGGTAAGACGACAGTTGCCTTTGATGTGCTCCCAACAACTTTTCCGCCCTTATACGTCCACTTACCAGCGCGAATTGATTTTTAGCTCCCTTTTCTTTTGAACATCATTACCCATTATCTCAAGACCACCGCTCGACAGTGACGTATGGTTTCGGGGTAACGCGCTGCGGTTTGAATGGTGAGCGCTGGAGTTGAATCCCAGTATGGCGGAAATCTTTTCTGAATAGTAAATAACGCATTGTTATTTAAATCAATACTTTCAATCCGCATATATGTTTAATACCTTGCGCCTACTAAATCAAATTCGTGGTACTTACACTTCAGTGAATGGATTTTTTTAGGTCCCTTCTATTTAGAACTTCATTACCCAGTACCTCAAATACTACGTCCGACAGTGGTGTGTGGTCTCGGGGTAACGCGCTGAGGTGTGGATGCTGAGCAGTGGAGATCGAATCGCAGTAGGGCGGAGAATTTTTACTGAACAGTAAAGGAAGTGCGAGGTGCAGAGCAGCCGAGAGGAACAGCTGAGTAGTAGTGCGCATGCGTGAGCATGCGATCGCTTACAACCAATCAGTATCCAGAACCAAATCTTGGATTTCTGGTCTGTTGATTAGTGTAGGCATAAGGGCGGGCTAGTGGTTGGGACCACGCCGAAGGCAGCGGTCGGCCGACCCCAGAGGGGAAACCGGAGCCATTACCCCCAGCTGTCTAAAATACAGGGGGGACTCTATGTCGGTTTGTTTAAAAATAGTTCATTGACCCCTGCTGTGCGGGTTGCCTACCTCACAGGCGCTACACCCCGCCGCCACCCCCCCCCCCCCCACGTTCAATTCACCCTTGAACAACTTCCCTTACTCATATCGTATTTGAACTGAACCATTTCCTTGACATTGTCGTTTTTCAGAATTCCTTAATTCATATTTTCTCATCCGCCATATTTCAGATATTTGCTTCTAAGTTTCTGAAGCCATCCTTGTCGCCGTCATGACACCTTCTACTCAGCTGATCATATTGGCTTCTCTGCACCTCTCAATTCCTTGGTACCCTATCACTTTAGTTATATTCATTTACTATTCAGTAAAAATTCTCCGCCAGACAGCGATTCGAACTCCAATGCTCCGCACCCATATTTCAGTGCGTTACCCCTAGACCATACATCACTGTCGGACGCTGTCGTTGAGATAATGGGTAATGAAGTTGTAAAGAGAAGGGACCTAAAAAGATCTTCACTCGAGTGTAAGTACCATGAATTTGATTTAGTACGCGCAAGCTAGTAGAAATATATACGTAATAACTGTATTGATTTAAATAAGAATGCGTTATTTACTACTCAGAAAAAAATCCCGCCAACTTGGGATTCGAAATCCAGCGCTCACCACTCGTACAGCAGTGCGTTACCGCGAAACCACACATCACTGTCAAGCGGTGGTATTGAGATAATGGGTAATAAAATTCAAAACAGAAGAGAGCTAAAAAGTCCAATCGCGGTGATAAGTGGAAGTAGCCTATAAGGGCGGGCTAGTTTTTGGGAGCACGTCAAAGGCAACTGTCGTCCTACCCCAGCTGTCTTAAATACTCTACGCCGGTTTATCCAAAAAACGTCGTTGAATCCTACTGTGGTTAGTGTGTTTAGCTGCCACCCCCAGAGGTCCCGGTTCGATTCCCTGCTCTGCCACGAAATTTGAAAAGTGGTACGAGGGCTGTAACCGGGTCCACTCAGCCTCGGGAGGTCAACTGATTAGAGGGGTGTTGGATTTCCACCTCAGCCATCCTGGAAGTGGTGTTCCGTGGTTTCCCACTTCTCCTCTAGGCAAATGCCGGGATGGTAACTAACTTAAGGCCACGGCCGCTTCCTTCCCTCTTCCTTGTCTATACCTGCAAATCTTCCCATGCCCCATCAAGGCCCCTGTTCAGCATAGCAGGTGAGGCCGCCTGGGCGAGATACTGTGCATCCTCCCCAGTTGTATCCCCCGACCCAGAGTCTAAAGCTCCAGGACACTGCTCTTGAGGCGGTAGAGGTGGGATCCCTCGCTGAGTCCGAGGGAAAAACCGACCCTGGAGGATCAACAGATTAAAATAGAAAGAAAGAATACATGTTTACTACCTTGCGCCTACTAAATCAAATTCATGGTACTTACACTTGAGTGAATGGATTTTCTTAGGTCCCTTCTCTTTAGAACTTCATTACCCAGTATCTCAAATACACTGGCCGACAGTGATGTATGGTCTCAGGATAACGCGCAGTGGTGTGGATGCTGAGCAGTGGAGTTCGAATCCCAGTAGGGCGAGAATTTTTACTGAATAGTAAATTAACATAACTTTCAGTGATAGAGTACGAAGGAAGTGCGAAGTGCAGAGCAGCCAAGAGGAACAGCTGAGTAGTAGTGCGCATGCGTGAGCATGTGATCGCTTACAACCAATCAGTATCCAGAACCAAATCTTGGATTTCTGGTCTGTTGATTAATGTAGGCATAAGGGCGGGCTAGTGGTTGGGACCACGCCGAAGGCAGCGGTCGGCCGACCCCAGAGGGGAAACCGGAGCCATTACCCCCAGCTGTCTAAAATACAGGGGGGACTCTATGTCGGTTTGTTTAAAAATAGTTCATTGACCCCTGCTGTGCGGGTTGCCTACCTCACAGGCGCTACACCCCGCCGCCGACCCCCCCCCCCCCCACGTTCAATTCACCCTTGAACAACTTCCCTTACTCATATCGTATTTGAACTGAACCATTTCCTTGACATTGTCGTTTTTCAGAATTCCTTAATTCATATTTTCTCATCCGCCATATTTCAGATATTTGCTTCTAAGTTTCTGAAGCCATCCTTGTCGCCGTCATGACACCTTCTATTCAGCTGATCATATTGGCTTCTCTGCACCTCTCAATTCCTTGGTACCCTATCACTTTAGTTATATTCATTTACTATTCAGTAAAAATTCTCCGCCAGACAGCGATTCGAACTCCAATGCTCCGCACCCATATTTCAGTGCGTTACCCCTAGACCATACATCACTGTCGGACGCTGTCGTTGAGATAATGGGTAATGAAGTTGTAAAGAGAAGGGACCTAAAAAGATCTTCACTCGAGTGTAAGTACCATGAATTTGATTTAGTACGCGCAAGCTAGTAGAAATATATACGTAATAACTGTATTGATTTAAATAAGAATGCGTTATTTACTACTCAGAAAAAAATCCCGCCAACTTGGGATTCGAAATCCAGCGCTCACCACTCGTACAGCAGTGCGTTACCGCGAAACCACACATCACTGTCAAGCGGTGGTATTGAGATAATGGGTAATAAAATTCAAAACAGAAGAGAGCTAAAAAGTCCAATCGCGGTGATAAGTGGAAGTAGCCTATAAGGGCGGGCTAGTTTTTGGGAGCACGTCAAAGGCAACTGTCGTCCTACCCCAGCTGTCTTAAATACTCTACGCCGGTTTATCCAAAAAACGTCGTTGAATCCTACTGTGGTTAGTGTGTTTAGCTGCCACCCCCAGAGTCCCGGTTCGATTCCCTGCTCTGCCACGGAATTTGAAAAGTGGTACGAGGGCTGTAACGGGGTCCACTCAGCCTCGGGAGGTCATCTGATTAGATTCCTCCTCAATCATCCTGGAAGTGGTTTTCCGTGGTTTCCCACTTCTCCTCTAGGCAAATGCCGGGATGGTAACTAACTTAAGGCCACGGCCGCTTCCTTCCCTCTTCCTTGTCTATCCCTTCCAATCTTCCCATCCCCCACCAAGGCCTCTGTTCATCATAGCAGGTGAGGCCGCCTTGGCGAGATACTGGGCATCCCCCCAGTTGTATCCCCCGACCCAATGTCTCATGCTCCAGGACACTGCCCTTGAGGCGGTAGAGGTGGGATCCCTCGCTGAGTCCGAGGGAACAACCAACCCTGGAGGGTAAGCAGATTAAGAAGGAAAGAACTAAATGAGATGGAATTATTTCCAATATATTAAAAATATGTTTGCAAGTTCAAATTCTTTCTTTCTTTCTCTCTTCCTTTCTTTCTTCCTTAATCCGTTTAGCCCTCCAGTGTTGTGTTTTCCCTCGGACTCAGCGAGGGGCCTCTACCTCCTCAAAGGCAGTGTCCCGAAGCATGGAACTTTGGGTCGGGGGATACAACTGTGTAGGAAACCAGTACCTCACCCAGGCGGCCTCACCTGTTATACTGAATATGGACCTTGCAAGGGAATGGTAAGATTGGAAGGGATAAACAAGGAAGAGGGAAGGAAGCGTCCGTGGCCTTAAGTTAGGTACCATTCCGACATTTGCTTGGATCAAAAGTGGGAAACCATGGAAAACCACTTCGAGGATGGTGGAGGTGGGAATCGAACCCTCCTCTACTCAGTTGACCTCCCGAAGATGAGTGAACCCCGTTCCAGCCCTCGTACACTTTTCAAATTTCGTGGCAGAGTCGGGAATCGAACTTGGGCCTCCGAGTTCTAAGTTATGATTTGCTATCAGTATTTAATAAACTGAGCCTCCGTCGCTCAGGCGACAGCGCGCCGGCGTCTCACCGCTGGATACCGTGGTTCAAATCCCTGTCACTCCATGTGCTGGGCAAAGCGGAGGCGGGACAGGTTTTTCTCCGATTACCCCGGTTTTCCCTGTTATCTTTCATTCCAGCAACACTCTTCACTATCATTTCATTTCATCTGGCAGTCATTAATCATTGCCTCAGTGGAGTGCGACAGGCCTCGGCAGCCGGCACATTTCCTATCCTCGCTGCTATATGGGGGCTTCATTCATCCCATCCCTGACCCGGTCATTGACTGGACAACATGTTGTAGGTTTTCATTTAATAAACTGCAAGTACTGTTCCACAAGTAAATGGCATAACAGAAAATTACCGGTACAATAGGCAGTCCATAAGATGCTAATTAAGAACTCTTGTATGGTGTGCAAAATAATTGTAATACAAGGATAATAATAATAAATATTTAGTTGCTGCTGAAGGAGAAGTACGAAACTACGGAAAACCACTTCGAGGATGGCGGAGGTGGGAATTGAATCCTCCTCCTCGCAGCCTGGACAAGGTAATGGTCCTCCTACCCAGTTTCATCCCCCCGACTCAAAGTCTCTTGCTTCAGGACACTGCCCTTGAGGCGGTAGAGGTGGGATTCCTCGCTGACTCCGAGGGAAAAGTCAACCATGGAGGGTAAACGGATTAAGAAAGAAAGAAAGAAAGAAAGAAAGAAAGAAAGAAAGAAAGAAAGAAAGCTTGCAAAAATATTTTTGCTATCATGGTTGCTATTAAAATACATCTCATCTCCTATGTCGTATAAACTCTGTGGATGCATTCAACAAATATTCATTTTCAGTTTTATCAATGAGTATGTGTTAATGATCTATTAAGTGATGCCTATAAATTCCTAGAGTTTAAAAAATGTTCATTTTTACCCCTTTCGGATGTATCTGTAAAACAGTGAAATAATTTTGTATATTTGACGCTTAATGACCTATATCAAGTAGATGTCCAACAAGTGCTGATTTTTCATGCTTATGTAAATAAAATGTCCTCCTCTGTAGTGTAGTGGTTACTGTGATTAGCTGCCACCCCCGAGGCCCGGGTCTGCCACGAAATTTGAAAAGTGGTACGAGGGCTGGAACGGGGTCCACTCAGCCTCGGGAGGTCAAATGAGTAGAGGGGTGCTCGATTCCCACCTCAGCCGTACTGGAAGTGGTTTTCCGTGGTTTCACACTTCTCCTCCAAGCAAATGCCGGGATGGTACCTAACTCAAGGCCACGGCCGTTTCCTTTCCTCTCCCTTGTCTATCTCTTCCAATCTTCCCATCCCCCGCAAGCCCCTGTTCAGCATAGCAGGTGAGGCCACCTGGACGAGGTACTGGTCATCCTCCCCAGTTGTATTCCCCGACCCAGAGCCTGAAGCTCCAGAACACTGCCCTTGAGGCGGTAGAGGTGGGATTCCCCGCTGAGCCCGAGGATAAAACCGGCCCTGGAGGGTAAACAGAGAAAGAAGAAGAAGAAGAAGAAGAATATGTAAATAAAGTAAAATAAAATAAAATGCATATTATTATTATTATTATTATTATTATTATTATTATTATTATTATTATTATTATTATTATTATTATTATTATTATTATTATTATTATTATTATTATTATAGCCTCCGTGGCTCAGGCGGCAACGCGCCGGACTTTCACCGCTGGATACCTTGGTTCAAATCCCGATCACTCCATGTGAGATTTGTGCTGGACAAAGCGGAGGCGGGACAGGTTTTTCTCCGGGTACTCTGGTTTTCCCTGTCATCTTTCATTCCAGCAACACTCTGCATGAACATTTCATTTCATTCTGTCAGTCCTTTATCATTGCCCCAGAGAAGTGCGACAGGCTTCAGCAGCCGGCACATATCCTATCCTCGCCTCTAGATGGGGGCTTCATCCATTCCATTCCTGACCCGGTCGAATTACTGGAAACAGGGTATGGATTATTGTTATTATTATTATTATTATTATTATTATTATTATTATTATTATTATTATTATTATTATTATTATTATTATTCGTTCGTAATCTGCTTACCCTCCAGGGTCGGTTTTTCTCTCGGACTCAGCGAGGGATCCCACCTCTACCGCCTCGAGGGCAGTGTCCTGGAGCTTCAGACTCTGGGTCTGGGGTTACAACTGGGGAGGATGACCAGTACCTCGCCCAGGCGGCCTCACCTGCCATGCTGAACAGGGGCCTTGTGGGGGATGGGAAGTTTGGAAGGAATGGACAAGGAAGAGGGAAGGAAGCGGCTGTGGCCTTAAGTTAGGTACCA